>NC_090342.1:54704181-55304181 GCF_035084215.1 Heptranchias perlo
TAGTGCCAGTGTTCACTGAGGGGGGAGGGGAAGAGTGCAAGTTTTCACTGAGGGGGGGAAGAGTGCCAGTGTTCACTGAGGGGGGGAAGAGTGCCAGTGTTCACTGAGTGGGAGGAGGAGAGTGCCAGTGTTCACTGAAGTGAGAGGGGGTGGAAGAGTGCCAGTGTTTACTGAGGGGGAGGAGAGTGCCAGTGTTCACTGAGGGGGAGGAAAGTGCCAGAGTTCACTGAGGGGGGAGGGGAAGAGTGCCAGTGTTCACTGAGGGGGAGGAGAGTGCCAGTGTTCACTGAGGAGGAGGAGGAGGAGAGTGCCAGAGTTCACTGAGGGGGAGGAGAGTGCCAGTGTTCACTGAGGGGGGAGGAGAGTGCCAGTGTTCACTGAGGGGGAGTGGAAGAGAGTGCCAGTGTTCACTGAGGGGAGGAGAGTGCCAGTGTTCACTGAGGGGAGGGGAAGAGTGCCAGTGTTCACTGAGGGGGAGGGAAGAGTGCCAGTGTTCACTGAGGGGGAGGAGAGTGCCAGAGTTCACTGAGGGGGAGGAGAGTGCCAGAGTTCATGAGGAGGAGGAGGAGGAGAGTGCCAGTGTTCACTGAGGAGGAGGAGGAGAGTGCCAGTGTTCACTGAGGAGGAGGAGGAGAGTGCCAGTGTTCACTGAGGAGGAGGAGGAGAGTGCCAGCGTTCACTGAGGGGGAGGAAGAGTGCCAGTGTTCACTGAGGGGGAGGAGGAGAGTGCCAGAGTTCACTGAGGGGGAGGAGAGTGCCCAGTGTTCACTGAGGAGGAGGAGGAGAGTGCCAGAGTTCACTGAGGGGGAGGAGAGTGCCAGTGTTCACTGATGAGGGGGAGGAGAGTGCCAGTGTTCACTGAGGGGGGAGGGGAAGAGTGCCAGTGTTCACTGAGGGGGAGGGGAAGAGTGCCAGTGTTCACTGAGGGGGGAGGGGAAGAGTGCCAGTGTTCACTGAGGAGGAGGGAAGAGTGCCAGTGTTCACTGAGGGGGAGGAGAGTGCCAGAGTTCACTGAGGGGGAGGAGAGTGCCAGAGTTCATGAGGAGGAGGAGGAGGAGGAGAGTGCCAGTGTTCACTGAGGAGGAGGAGGAGAGTGCCAGTGTTCACTGAGGAGGAGGAGGAGAGTGCCAGCGTTCACTGAGGGGGAGGAAGAGTGCCAGTGTTCACTGAGGGGGAGGAGAGTGCCAGTGTTCACTGAGGAGGAGGAGGAGAGTGCCAGAGTTCACTGAGGGGGAGGAGAGTGCCAGTGTTCACTGAGGGGGAGGGGAAGAGTGCTCGTGTTCACTGAGGCGGGGAAGGGAAGAGTGCCAGTGTTCACTGAGGGGGAGGAGAGTGCCAGAGTTCACTGAGGGGGAGGAGAGTGCCAGTGTTCACTGTTGAGGAGGAGGAGAGTGCCAGTGTTCACTGAGGGGGGAGGGGAAGAGTGCCAGTGTTCACTGAGGGGGGAGGGGAAGAGTGCCAGTTTTCACTGAGGGGGAGGAGAGTGCCAGAGTTCACTGAGGGGGAGGAGAGTGCCAGAGTTCACTGAGGAGGAGTAGGAGAGTGCCAGTGTTCATTGAGGGGAGGGGAAGAGTGCCAGTGTTCACTGAGGGGGAGGGGAAGAGTGCAAGTTTTCACTGAGGGGGGGAAGAGTGCCAGTGTTCACTGAGGGGGGAAGAGTGCCAGTGTTCACTGAGGGGGAGGAGGAGAGTGCCAGTGTTCACTGAAGTGAGAGGGGGGTGGAAGAGTGCCAGTGTTCACTGAGGGGGAGGGGAAGAGTGCCAGTGTTCACTGAGGGGGAGGGGAAGAGTGCCAGTGTTCACTGAGGGGGGAGGGGAAGAGTGCCAGTGTTCACTGAGGGGGAGGAGAGTGCCAGAGTTCACTGAGGGGGGAGGAGAGTGCCAGTGTTCACTGTTGAGGAGGAGGAGAGTGCCAGTGTTCACTGAGGGGGGAGGGGAAGAGTGCCAGTGTTCACTGAGGGGGAGGAGGGGAAGAGTGCCAGTTTTCACTGAGGGGGAGGAGAGTGCCAGAGTTCACTGAGGGGGAGGAGAGTGCCAGAGTTCACTGAGGAGGAGTAGGAGAGTGCCAGTGTTCATTGAGGGGGAGGGGAAGAGTGCCAGTGTTCACTGAGGGGGGAGGGGAAGAGTGCAAGTTTTCACTGAGGGGGGGAAGAGTGCCAGTGTTCACTGAGGGGGGGAAGAGAGTGCCAGTGTTCACTGAGGGGGAGTGGAAGAGTGCCAGTGTTCACTGAGGGGGGAAGAGTGCCAGTGTTCACTGAGGAGGAGGAGGAGAGTGCCAGTGTTCACTGAAGTGAGAGGGGGGTGGAAGAGTGCCAGTGTTCACTGAGGGGGAGGAGAGTGCCAGTGTTCACTGAGGGGGAGGAAAGTGCCAGAGTTCACTGAGGGGGGAGGGGAAGAGTGCCAGTGTTCACTGAGGGGGAGGAGAGTGCCAGTGTTCACTGAGGAGGAGGAGGAGGAGGAGAGTGCCAGAGTTCACTGAGGGGGAGGAGAGTGCCAGTGTTCACTGAGGGGGAGGAGAGTGCCAGTGTTCACTGAGGGGGAGTGGAAGAGTGCCAGTGTTCACTGAGGGGAGGAGAGTGCCAGTGTTCACTGAGGGGGAGGGGAAGAGTGCCAGTGTTCACTGAGGGGGAGGGAAGAGTGCCAGTGTTCACTGAGGGGGAGGAGAGTGCCAGAGTTCACTGAGGGGGAGGAGAGTGCCAGAGTTCATGAGGAGGAGGAGGAGGAGAGTGCCAGTGTTCACTGAGGAGGAGGAGGAGAGTGCCAGTGTTCACTGAGGAGGAGGAGGAGAGTGCCAGCGTTCACTGAGGGGGAGGAAGAGTGCCAGTGTTCACTGAGGGAGAGTAGGAGAGTGCCAGAGTTCACTGAGGGGGAGAGAGTGCCAGTGTTCACTGAGGAGGAGGAGGAGAGTGCCAGAGTTCACTGAGGGGGAGGAGAGTGCCAGTGTTCACTGATGAGGGGGAGGAGAGTGCCAGTGTTCACTGAGGGGGGAGGGGAAGAGTGCCAGTGTTCACTGAGGGGGAGGGGAAGAGTGCCAGTGTTCACTGAGGGGGGAGGGGAAGAGTGCCAGTGTTCACTGAGGAGGAGGGAAGAGTGCCAGTGTTCACTGAGGGGGAGGAGAGTGCCAGAGTTCACTGAGGGGGAGGAGAGTGCCAGAGTTCATGAGGAGGAGGAGGAGGAGGAGAGTGCCAGTGTTCACTGAGGAGGAGGAGGAGAGTGCCAGTGTTCACTGAGGAGGAGGAGGAGAGTGCCAGCGTTCACTGAGGGGGAGGAAGAGTGCCAGTGTTCACTGAGGGGGAGGAGGAGAGTGCCAGAGTTCACTGAGGGGGAGGAGAGTGCCAGTGTTCACTGAGGAGGAGGAGGAGAGTGCCAGAGTTCACTGAGGGGGAGGAGAGTGCCAGTGTTCACTGAGGGGGAGGGGAAGAGTGCTCGTGTTCACTGAGGCGGGGAAGGGAAGAGTGCCAGTGTTCACTGAGGGGGAGGAGAGTGCCAGAGTTCACTGAGGGGGAGGAGTAGTGCCAGTGTTCACTGTTGAGGAGGAGGAGAGTGCCAGTGTTCACTGAGGGGGGAGGGGAAGAGTGCCAGTGTTCACTGTGGGGGGAGGGGAAGAGTGCCAGTTTTCACTGAGGGGAGGAGAGTGCCAGAGTTCACTGAGGGGGAGGAGAGTGCCAGAGTTCACTGAGGAGGAGTAGGAGAGTGCCAGTGTTCATTGAGGGGGAGGGGAAGAGTGCCAGTGTTCACTGAGGGGGGAGGGGAAGAGTGCAAGTTTTCACTGAGGGGGGGAAGAGTGCCAGTGTTCACTGAGGGGGGGAAGAGTGCAGTGTTCACTGAGGGGGAGGAGGAGAGTGCCAGTGTTCACTGAAGTGAGAGGGGGGTGGAAGAGTGCCAGTGTTCACTGAGGGGGAGGGAAGAGTGCCAGTGTTCACTGAGGGGGAGGAGAGTGCCAGAGTTCACTGAGGGGGGAGGAGAGTGCCAGAGTTCATGAGGAGGAGGAGGAGGAGAGTGCGAGTGTTCACTGAGGAGGAGGAGGAGAGTGCCAGTGTTCACTGAGGAGGAGGAGGAGAGTGCCAGCGTTCACTGAGGGGGAGGAAGAGTGCCAGTGTTCACTGAGGGGGAGGAGGAGAGTGCCAGAGTTCACTGAGGGGGAGGAGAGTGCCCGTGTTCACTGAGGAGGAGGAGGAGAGTGCCAGAGTTCACTGAGGGGGAGGAGAGTGCCAGTGTTCACTGATGAGGGGGAGGAGAGTGCCAGTGTTCACTGAGGGGGGAGGGGAAGAGTGCCAGTGTTCACTGAGGGGGAGGGGAAGAGTGCCAGTGTTCACTGAGGGGGGAGGGGGAAGAGTGCCAGTGTTCACTGAGGAGGAGGGAAGAGTGCCAGTGTTCACTGAGGGGGAGGAGATTGCCAGAGTTCACTGAGGGGGAGGAGAGTGCCAGAGTTCATGAGGAGGAGGAGGAGGAGGAGAGTGCCAGTGTTCACTGAGGAGGAGGAGGAGAGTGCCAGTGTTCACTGAGGAGGAGGAGGAGAGTGCCAGCGTTCACTGAGGGGGAGGAAGAGTGCCAGTGTTCACTGAGGGGGAGGAGGAGAGTGCCAGAGTTCACTGAGGGGGAGGAGAGTGCCAGTGTTCACTGAGGAGGAGGAGGAGAGTGCCAGAGTTCACTGAGGGGGAGGAGAGTGCCAGTGTTCACTGAGGGGGAGGGGAAGAGTGCTCGTGTTCACTGAGGCGGGGAAGGGAAGAGTGCCAGTGTTCACTGAGGGGAGGAGAGTGCAGAGTTCACTGAGGGGGAGGAGAGTGCCAGTGTTCACTGTTGAGGAGGAGGAGAGTGCCAGTGTTCACTGAGGGGGGAGGGGAAGAGTGCCAGTGTTCACTGAGGGGGGAGGGGAAGAGTGCCAGTTTTCACTGAGGGGGAGGAGAGTGCCAGAGTTCACTGAGGGGGAGGAGAGTGCCAGAGTTCACTGAGAGGAGTAGGAGAGTGCCAGTGTTCATTGAGGGGGAGGGGAAGAGTGCCAGTGTTCACTGAGGGGGGAGGGGAAGAGTGCAAGTTTTCACTGAGGGGGGGAAGAGTGCCAGTGTTCACTGAGGGGGGGAAGAGTGCCAGTGTTCACTGAGGGGGAGGAGGAGAGTGCCGGTGTTCACTGAAGTGAGAGGGGGGTGGAAGAGTGCCAGTGTTCACTGAGGGGGAGGAGAGTGCCAGTGTTCACTGAGGGGGAGGAGAGTGCCAGAGTTCACTGAGGGGGAGGAAGGGTGCCAGAGTTCACTGAGGGGGAGGAGAGTGCCAGTGTTCACTGAGGGGGAGGAGAGTGCCAGTGTTCACTGAGGGGGAGTGGAAGAGTGCCAGTGTTTCACTGAGGGGGAGGAGAGTGCCAGTGTTCACTGAGGGGGAGGGGAAGAGTGCCAGTGTTCACTGAGGGGCAGGGGAAGAGTGCCAATGTTCACTGAGGGGGAGGGAAGAGTGCCAGTGTTCACTGAGGGGGAGGAGAGTGCCAGAGTTCACTGAGGAGGAGGAGAGTGCCAGTGTTCACTGAGGAGGAGGAGGAGGAGCAGGAGAGTGCCAGTGTTCACTGAGGGGGGAGGGGAAGAGTGCCAGTGTTCACTGAGGGGGAGGGGAAGAGTGCCAGTGTTCACTGAGGGGAGGAGAGTGCCAGTGTTCACTGAGCAGGAGGAGGAGAGTGCCATTATTCATTGAGGGGGAGGGGAAAAGTGCCAGTGTTCACTGAGGGGGAGGAGAGTGCCAGAGTTCACTGAGGGGGAGGAGAGTGCCAGAGTTCATGAGGAGGAGGAGGAGGAGAGTGCCAGTGTTCACTGAGGAGGAGGAGGAGAGTGCCAGTGTTCACTGAGGAGGAGGAGGAGAGTGCCAGCGTTCACTGAGGGGGAGGAAGAGTGCCAGTGTTCACTGAGGGGGAGGAGGAGAGTGCCAGAGTTCACTGAGGGGGAGGAGAGTGCCAGTGTTCACTGAGGAGGAGGAGGAGAGTGCCAGAGTTCACTGAGGGGGAGGAGAGTGCCAGTGTTCACTGATGAGGGGGAGGAGAGTGCCAGTGTTCACTGAGGGGGGAGGGGAAGAGTGCCAGTGTTCACTGAGGGGGAGGGGAAGAGTGCCAGTGTTCACTGAGGGGGGAGGGGAAGAGTGCCAGTGTTCACTGAGGAGGAGGGAAGAGTGCCAGTGTTCACTGAGGGGGAGGAGAGTGCCAGAGTTCACTGAGGGGGAGGAGAGTGCCAGAGTTCATGAGGAGGAGGAGGAGGAGGAGAGTGCCAGTGTTCACTGAGGAGGAGGAGGAGAGTGCCAGTGTTCACTGAGGAGGAGGAGGAGAGTGCCAGCGTTCACTGAGGGGGAGGAAGAGTGCCAGTGTTCACTGAGGGGGAGGAGGAGAGTGCCAGAGTTCACTGAGGGGGAGGAGAGTGCCAGTGTTCACTGAGGAGGAGGAGGAGAGTGCCAGAGTTCACTGAGGGGGAGGAGAGTGCCAGTGTTCACTGAGGGGGAGGGGAAGAGTGCTCGTGTTCACTGAGGCGGGGAAGGGAAGAGTGCCAGTGTTCACTGAGGGGGAGGAGAGTTGCCAATGTTCACTGAGGGGGAGGAGAGTGCCAGTGTTCACTGTTGAGGAGGAGGAGAGTGCCAGTGTTCACTGAGGGGGGAGGGGAAGAGTGCCAGTGTTCACTGAGGGGGGAGGGGAAGAGTGCCAGTTTTCACTGAGGGGGAGGAGAGTGCCAGAGTTCACTGAGGGGGAGGAGAGTGCCAGAGTTCACTGAGGAGGAGTAGGAGAGTGCCAGTGTTCATTGAGGGGAGGGGAAGAGTGCCAGTGTTCACTGAGGGGGGAGGGGAAGAGTGCAAGTTTTCACTGAGGGGGGAAGAGTGCCAGTGTTCACTGAGGGGGGGAAGAGTGCCAGTGTTCACTGAGGGGGAGGAGGAGAGTGCCAGTGTTCACTGAAGTGAGAGGGGGTGGAAGAGTGCCAGTGTTCACTGAGGGGGAGGAGAGTGCCAGTGTTCACTGAGGGGGAGGAGAGTGCCAGAGTTCACTGAGGGGGAGGAAGGGTGCCAGAGTTCACTGAGGGGGAGGGGAAGAGTGGCAGTGTTCACTGAGGGGGAGGAGAGTGCCAGTGTTCACTGAGGGGGAGGAGAGTGCCAGTGTTCACTGAGGGGGGAGGGGAAGAGTGCCAGTGTTCACTGAGGGGGAGGGGAAGAGTGCCAGTGTTCACTGAGGGGGGAGGGGAAGAGTGCCAGTGTTCACTGAGGGGGAGGGAAGAGTGCCAGTGTTCACTGAGGGGGAGGAGAGTGCCAGAGTTCACTGAGGGGGAGGAGAGTGCCAGAGTTCATGAGGAGGAGGAGGAGGAGGAGAGTGCCAGTGTTCACTGAGGAGGAGGAGGAGAGTGCCAGTGTTCACTGAGGAGGAGGAGGAGAGTGCCAGCGTTCACTGAGGGGGAGGAAGAGTGCCAGTGTTCACTGAGGGGGGAGGAGGAGAGTGCCAGAGTTCACTGAGGGGGAGGAGAGTGCCAGTGTTCACTGAGGAGGAGGAGGAGAGTGCCAGAGTTCACTGAGGGGGAGGAGAGTGCCAGTGTTCACTGATGAGGGGGAGGAGAGTGCCAGTGTTCACTGAGGGGGGAGGGGAAGAGTGCCAGTGTTCACTGAGGGGGAGGGGAAGAGTGCCAGTGTTCACTGAGGGGGGAGGGTAAGAGTGCCAGTGTTCACTGAGGGGGAGGGAAGAGTGCCAGTGTTCACTGAGGGGGAGGAGAGTGCCAGAGTTCACTGAGGGGGAGGAGAGTGCCAGAGTTCATGAGGAGGAGGAGGAGGAGGAGAGTGCCAGTGTTCACTGAGGAGGAGGAGGAGAGTGCCAGTGTTCACTGAGGAGGAGGAGGAGAGTGCCAGCGTTCACTGAGGGGGAGGAAGAGTGCCAGTGTTCACTGAGGGGGAGGAGGAGAGTGCCAGAGTTCACTGAGGGGGAGGAGAGTGCCAGTGTTCACTGAGGGGGAGGGGAAGAGTGCTCGTGTTCACTGAGGCGGGGAAGGGAAGAGTGCCAGTGTTCACTGAGGGGGAGGAGAGTGCCAGAGTTCACTGAGGGGGAGGAGAGTGCCAGTGTTCACTGTTGAGGAGGAGGAGAGTGCCAGTGTTCACTGAGGGGGGAGGGGAAGAGTGCCAGTGTTCACTGAGGGGGAGGAGAGTGCCAGAGTTCACTGAGGGGGAGGAGAGTGCCAGTGTTCACTGTTGAGGAGGAGGAGAGTGCCAGTGTTCACTGAGGGGGGAGGGGAAGAGTGCCAGTGTTCACTGAGGGGGAGGAGGGGAAGAGTGCCAGTTTTCACTGAGGGGGAGGAGAGTGCCAGAGTTCACTGAGGGGGAGGAGAGTGCCAGAGTTCATTGAGGGGGAGGGGAAGAGTGCCAGTGTTCACTGAGGGGGGAGGGGAAGAGTGCAAGTTTTCACTGAGGGGGGGAAGAGTGCCAGTGTTCACTGAGGGGGGGAAGAGTGCCAGTGTTCACTGAGGGGGAGGAGGAGAGTGCCAGTGTTCACTGAAGTGAGACGGTGGTGGAAGAGTGCCAGTGTTCACTGAGGGGGAGGAGAGTGCCAGTGTTCACTGAGGGGGAGGAGAGTGCCAGAGTTCACTGAGGGGGGAGGGGAAGAGTGCCAGTGTTCACTGAGGGGGAGGGGAAGAGTGCCAGTGTTCACTGAGGGGGGAGGGGAAGAGTGGCAGTGTTCACTGAGGGGGGGAGAGTGCCAGAGTTCACTGAGGGGGAGGAGAGTGCCAGAGTTTACTGAGGAGGAGTAGGAGAGTGCCAGTGTTCATTGAGGGGGAGGGGAAGAGTGCCAGTGTTCACTGAGGGGGGAGGGGAAGAGTGCAAGTTTTCACTGAGGGGGGGAAGAGTGCCAGTGTTCACTGAGGGGGGGAAGAGTGCCAGTGTTCACTGAGGGGGAGGAGGAGAGTGCCAGTGTTCACTGAAGTGAGAGGGGGTGGAAGAGTGCCAGTGTTTACTGAGGGGGAGGAGAGTGCCAGTGTTCACTGAGGGGGAGGAAAGTGCCAGAGTTCACTGAGGGGGGAGGGGAAGAGTGCCAGTGTTCACTGAGGGGGAGGAGAGTGCCAGTGTTCACTGAGGAGGAGGAGGAGGAGAGTGCCAGAGTTCACTGAGGGGGAGGAGAGTGCCAGTGTTCACTGAGGGGGAGGAGAGTGCCAGTGTTCACTGAGGGGGAGTGGAAGAGTGCCAGTGTTCACTGAGGGGGAGGAGAGTGCCAGTGTTCACTGAGGGGGAGGGGAAGAGTGCCAGTGTTCACTGAGGGGGAGGGAAGAGTGCCAGTGTTCACTGAGGGGGAGGAGAGTGCCAGAGTTCACTGAGGGGGAGGAGAGTGCCAGAGTTCATGAGGAGGAGGAGGAGGAGAGTGCCAGTGTTCACTGAGGAGGAGGAGGAGAGTGCCAGTGTTCACTGAGGAGGAGGAGGAGAGTGCCAGTGTTCACTGAGGAGGAGGAGGAGAGTGCCAGCGTTCACTGAGGGGGAGGAAGAGTGCCAGTGTTCACTGAGGGGGAGGAGGAGAGTGCCAGAGTTCACTGAGGGGGAGGAGAGTGCCAGTGTTCACTGAGGAGGAGGAGGAGAGTGCCAGAGTTCACTGAGGGGGAGGAGAGTGCCAGTGTTCACTGATGAGGGGGAGGAGAGTGCCAGTGTTCACTGAGGGGGGAGGGGAAGAGTGCCAGTGTTCACTGAGGGGGAGGGGAAGAGTGCCAGTGTTCACTGAGGGGGGAGGGGAAGAGTGCCAGTGTTCACTGAGGAGGAGGGAAGAGTGCCAGTGTTCACTGAGGGGGAGGAGAGTGCCAGAGTTCACTGAGGGGGAGGAGAGTGCCAGAGTTCATGAGGAGGAGGAGGAGGAGGAGAGTGCCAGTGTTCACTGAGGAGGAGGAGGAGAGTGCCAGTGTTCACTGAGGAGGAGGAGGAGAGTGCCAGCGTTCACTGAGGGGGAGGAAGAGTGCCAGTGTTCACTGAGGGGGAGGAGAGTGCCAGTGTTCACTGAGGAGGAGGAGGAGAGTGCCAGAGTTCACTGAGGGGGAGGAGAGTGCCAGTGTTCACTGAGGGGGAGGGGAAGAGTGCTCGTGTTCACTGAGGCGGGGAAGGGAAGAGTGCCAGTGTTCACTGAGGGGGAGGAGAGTGCCAGAGTTCACTGAGGGGGAGGAGAGTGCCAGTGTTCACTGTTGAGGAGGAGGAGAGTGCCAGTGTTCACTGAGGGGGGAGGGGAAGAGTGCCAGTGTTCACTGAGGGGGGAGGGGAAGAGTGCCAGTTTTCACTGAGGGGGAGGAGAGTGCCAGAGTTCACTGAGGGGGAGGAGAGTGCCAGAGTTCACTGAGGAGGAGTAGGAGAGTGCCAGTGTTCATTGAGGGGGAGGGGAAGAGTGCCAGTGTTCACTGAGGGGGGAGGGGAAGAGTGCAAGTTTTCACTGAGGGGGGGAAGAGTGCCAGTGTTCACTGAGGGGGGGAAGAGTGCCAGTGTTCACTGAGGGGGAGGAGGAGAGTGCCAGTGTTCACTGAAGTGAGAGGGGGGTGGAAGAGTGCCAGTGTTCACTGAGGGGGAGGGGAAGAGTGCCAGTGTTCACTGAGGGGGAGGGGAAGAGTGCCAGTGTTCACTGAGGGGGGAGGGGAAGAGTGCCAGTGTTCACTGAGGGGGAGGAGAGTGCCAGAGTTCACTGAGGGGGAGGAGAGTGCCAGTGTTCACTGTTGAGGAGGAGGAGAGTGCCAGTGTTCACTGAGGGGGGAGGGGAAGAGTGCCAGTGTTCACTGAGGGGGAGGAGGGGAAGAGTGCCAGTTTTCACTGAGGGGGAGGAGAGTGCCAGAGTTCACTGAGGGGGAGGAGAGTGCCAGAGTTCACTGAGGAGGAGTAGGAGAGTGCCAGTGTTCATTGAGGGGGAGGGGAAGAGTGCCAGTGTTCACTGAGGGGGGAGGGGAAGAGTGCAAGTTTTCACTGAGGGGGGGAAGAGTGCCAGTGTTCACTGAGGGGGGGAAGAGAGTGCCAGTGTTCACTGAGGGGGAGTGGAAGAGTGCCAGTGTTCACTGAGGGGGGGAAGAGTGCCAGTGTTCACTGAGGAGGAGGAGGAGAGTGCCAGTGTTCACTGAAGTGAGAGGGGGGTGGAAGAGTGCCAGTGTTCACTGAGGGGGAGGAGAGTGCCAGTGTTCACTGAGGGGGAGGAAAGTGCCAGAGTTCACTGAGGGGGGAGGGGAAGAGTGCCAGTGTTCACTGAGGGGGAGGAGAGTGCCAGTGTTCACTGAGGAGGAGGAGGAGGAGGAGAGTGCCAGAGTTCACTGAGGGGGAGGAGAGTGCCAGTGTTCACTGAGGGGGAGGAGAGTGCCAGTGTTCACTGAGGGGGAGTGGAAGAGTGCCAGTGTTCACTGAGGGGGAGGAGAGTGCCAGTGTTCACTGAGGGGGAGGGGAAGAGTGCCAGTGTTCACTGAGGGGGAGGGAAGAGTGCCAGTGTTCACTGAGGGGGAGGAGAGTGCCAGAGTTCACTGAGGGGGAGGAGAGTGCCAGAGTTCATGAGGAGGAGGAGGAGGAGAGTGCCAGTGTTCACTGAGGAGGAGGAGGAGAGTGCCAGTGTTCACTGAGGAGGAGGAGGAGAGTGCCAGCGTTCACTGAGGGGGAGGAAGAGTGCCAGTGTTCACTGAGGGGGAGTAGGAGAGTGCCAGAGTTCACTGAGGGGGAGGAGAGTGCCAGTGTTCACTGAGGAGGAGGAGGAGAGTGCCAGAGTTCACTGAGGGGGAGGAGAGTGCCAGTGTTCACTGATGAGGGGGAGGAGAGTGCCAGTGTTCACTGAGGGGGGAGGGGAAGAGTGCCAGTGTTCACTGAGGGGGAGGGGAAGAGTGCCAGTGTTCACTGAGGGGGGAGGGGAAGAGTGCCAGTGTTCACTGAGGAGGAGGGAAGAGTGCCAGTGTTCACTGAGGGGGAGGAGAGTGCCAGAGTTCACTGAGGGGGAGGAGAGTGCCAGAGTTCATGAGGAGGAGGAGGAGGAGGAGAGTGCCAGTGTTCACTGAGGAGGAGGAGGAGAGTGCCAGTGTTCACTGAGGAGGAGGAGGAGAGTGCCAGCGTTCACTGAGGGGGAGGAAGAGTGCCAGTGTTCACTGAGGGGGAGGAGGAGAGTGCCAGAGTTCACTGAGGGGGAGGAGAGTGCCAGTGTTCACTGAGGAGGAGGAGGAGAGTGCCAGAGTTCACTGAGGGGGAGGAGAGTGCCAGTGTTCACTGAGGGGGAGGGGAAGAGTGCTCGTGTTCACTGAGGCGGGGAAGGGAAGAGTGCCAGTGTTCACTGAGGGGGAGGAGAGTGCCAGAGTTCACTGAGGGGGAGGAGAGTGCCAGTGTTCACTGTTGAGGAGGAGGAGAGTGCCAGTGTTCACTGAGGGGGGAGGGGAAGAGTGCCAGTGTTCACTGTGGGGGGAGGGGAAGAGTGCCAGTTTTCACTGAGGGGGAGGAGAGTGCCAGAGTTCACTGAGGGGGAGGAGAGTGCCAGAGTTCACTGAGGAGGAGTAGGAGAGTGCCAGTGTTCATTGAGGGGGAGGGGAAGAGTGCCAGTGTTCACTGAGGGGGGAGGGGAAGAGTGCAAGTTTTCACTGAGGGGGGGAAGAGTGCCAGTGTTCACTGAGGGGGGGAAGAGTGCCAGTGTTCACTGAGGGGGAGGAGGAGAGTGCCAGTGTTCACTGAAGTGAGAGGGGGGTGGAAGAGTGCCAGTGTTCACTGAGGGGGAGGGAAGAGTGCCAGTGTTCACTGAGGGGGAGGAGAGTGCCAGAGTTCACTGAGGGGGAGGAGAGTGCCAGAGTTCATGAGGAGGAGGAGGAGGAGAGTGCGAGTGTTCACTGAGGAGGAGGAGGAGAGTGCCAGTGTTCACTGAGGAGGAGGAGGAGAGTGCCAGCGTTCACTGAGGGGGAGGAAGAGTGCCAGTGTTCACTGAGGGGGAGGAGGAGAGTGCCAGAGTTCACTGAGGGGGAGGAGAGTGCCCGTGTTCACTGAGGAGGAGGAGGAGAGTGCCAGAGTTCACTGAGGGGGAGGAGAGTGCCAGTGTTCACTGATGAGGGGGAGGAGAGTGCCAGTGTTCACTGAGGGGGGAGGGGAAGAGTGCCAGTGTTCACTGAGGGGGAGGGGAAGAGTGCCAGTGTTCACTGAGGGGGGAGGGGAAGAGTGCCAGTGTTCACTGAGGAGGAGGGAAGAGTGCCAGTGTTCACTGAGGGGGAGGAGATTGCCAGAGTTCACTGAGGGGGAGGAGAGTGCCAGAGTTCATGAGGAGGAGGAGGAGGAGGAGAGTGCCAGTGTTCACTGAGGAGGAGGAGGAGAGTGCCAGTGTTCACTGAGGAGGAGGAGGAGAGTGCCAGCGTTCACTGAGGGGGAGGAAGAGTGCCAGTGTTCACTGAGGGGGAGGAGGAGAGTGCCAGAGTTCACTGAGGGGGAGGAGAGTGCCAGTGTTCACTGAGGAGGAGGAGGAGAGTGCCAGAGTTCACTGAGGGGGAGGAGAGTGCCAGTGTTCACTGAGGGGGAGGGGAAGAGTGCTCGTGTTCACTGAGGCGGGGAAGGGAAGAGTGCCAGTGTTCACTGAGGGGGAGGAGAGTGCCAGAGTTCACTGAGGGGGAGGAGAGTGCCAGTGTTCACTGTTGAGGAGGAGGAGAGTGCCAGTGTTCACTGAGGGGGGAGGGGAAGAGTGCCAGTGTTCACTGAGGGGGGAGGGGAAGAGTGCCAGTTTTCACTGAGGGGGAGGAGAGTGCCAGAGTTCACTGAGGGGGAGGAGAGTGCCAGAGTTCACTGAGGAGGAGTAGGAGAGTGCCAGTGTTCATTGAGGGGGAGGGGAAGAGTGCCAGTGTTCACTGAGGGGGGAGGGGAAGAGTGCAAGTTTTCACTGAGGGGGGGAAGAGTGCCAGTGTTCACTGAGGGGGGGAAGAGTGCCAGTGTTCACTGAGGGGGAGGAGGAGAGTGCCGGTGTTCACTGAAGTGAGAGGGGGGTGGAAGAGTGCCAGTGTTCACTGAGGGGGAGGAGAGTGCCAGTGTTCACTGAGGGGGAGGAGAGTGCCAGAGTTCACTGAGGGGGAGGAAGGGTGCCAGAGTTCACTGAGGGGGAGGAGAGTGCCAGTGTTCACTGAGGGGGAGGAGAGTGCCAGTGTTCACTGAGGGGGAGTGGAAGAGTGCCAGTGTTCACTGAGGGGGAGGAGAGTGCCAGTGTTCACTGAGGGGGAGGGGAAGAGTGCCAGTGTTCACTGAGGGGCAGGGGAAGAGTGCCAGTGTTCACTGAGGGGGAGGGAAGAGTGCCAGTGTTCACTGAGGGGGAGGAGAGTGCCAGAGTTCACTGAGGAGGAGGAGAGTGCCAGTGTTCACTGAGGAGGAGGAGGAGGAGCAGGAGAGTGCCAGTGTTCACTGAGGGGGGAGGGGAAGAGTGCCAGTGTTCACTGAGGGGGAGGGGAAGAGTGCCAGTGTTCACTGAGGGGGAGGAGAGTGCCAGTGTTCACTGAGCAGGAGGAGGAGAGTGCCATTATTCATTGAGGGGGAGGGGAAAAGTGCCAGTGTTCACTGAGTGGGAGGAGAGTGCCAGTGTTCACTTAGGGGGAGGGGAAGAGTGCCAGTGTTCACTGAGGGGGAGGGGAAGAGTGCCAGTGTTCACTGAGGGGGAGGAGAGTGCCAGAGTGCACTGAGGGGGAGGAGAGTGCCAGTGTTCACTGAGGAGGAGGAGGAGGAGAGTGCCAGTGTTCAATGAGGGGGGAGGGGAAGTGTGCCAGTGTTCACTGAGGGGGAGGGGAAGAGTGCCAATGTTCATTGAGGGGGAGGGGAAGAGTGCCAGCGTTCACTGAGGGGGAGGGGAAGAGTGCCAGTGTTCACTGAGGGGGAGGGGAAGAGTGCCAGTGTTCACTGAGGGGGGAGGGGAAGAGTGCCAGTGTTCACTGAGGGGGAGGAGAGTGCCAGAGTTCACTGAGGGGGAGGAGAGTGCCAGAGTTCACTGAGGAGGAGTAGGAGAGTGCCAGTGTTCATTGAGGGGGAGGGGAAGAGTGCCAGTGTTCACTGAGGGGGGAGGGGAAGAGTGCAAGTTTTCACTGAGGGGGGGAAGAGTGCCAGTGTTCACTGAGGGGGGGAAGAGAGTGCCAGTGTTCACTGAGGGGGAGTGGAAGAGTGCCAGTGTTCACTGAGGGGGAGGAGAGCGCCAGTGTTCACTGAGGGGGAGGAGAGCGCCAGAGTTCACTGAGGGGGAGGAGAGTGCCAGTGTTCACTGAGGAGGAGGAGGAGAGTGCCAGAGTTCACTGAGGGGGAGGAGAGTGCCAGTGTTCACTGAGGGGGAGGGGAAGAGTGCTCGTGTTCACTGAGGCGGGGAAGGGAAGAGTGCCAGTGTTCACTGAGGGGGAGGAGAGTGCCAGAGTTCACTGAGGGGGAGGAGAGTGCCAGTGTTCACTGTTGAGGAGGAGGAGAGTGCCAGTGTTCACTGAGGGGGGAGGGGAAGAGTGCCAGTGTTCACTGAGGGGGGAGGGGAAGAGTGCCAGTTTTCACTGAGGGGGAGGAGAGTGCCAGAGTTCACTGAGGGGGAGGAGAGTGCCAGAGTTCACTGAGGAGGAGTAGGAGAGTGCCAGTGTTCATTGAGGGGGAGGGGAAGAGTGCCAGTGTTCACTGAGGGGGGAGGGGAAGAGTGCAAGTTTTCACTGAGGGGGGGAAGAGTGCCAGTGTTCACTGAGGGGGGGAAGAGTGCCAGTGTTCACTGAGGGGGAGGAGGAGAGTGCCGGTGTTCACTGAAGTGAGAGGGGGGTGGAAGAGTGCCAGTGTTCACTGAGGGGGAGGAGAGTGCCAGTGTTCACTGAGGGGGAGGAGAGTGCCAGAGTTCACTGAGGGGGAGGAAGGGTGCCAGAGTTCACTGAGGGGGAGGAGAGTGCCAGTGTTCACTGAGGGGGAGGAGAGTGCCAGTGTTCACTGAGGGGGAGTGGAAGAGTGCCAGTGTTCACTGAGGGGGAGGAGAGTGCCAGTGTTCACTGAGGGGGAGGGGAAGAGTGCCAGTGTTCACTGAGGGGCAGGGGAAGAGTGCCAGTGTTCACTGAGGGGGAGGGAAGAGTGCCAGTGTTCACTGAGGGGGAGGAGAGTGCCAGAGTTCACTGAGGAGGAGGAGAGTGCCAGTGTTCACTGAGGAGGAGGAGGAGGAGCAGGAGAGTGCCAGTGTTCACTGAGGGGGGAGGGGAAGAGTGCCAGTGTTCACTGAGGGGGAGGGGAAGAGTGCCAGTGTTCACTGAGGGGGAGGAGAGTGCCAGTGTTCACTGAGCAGGAGGAGGAGAGTGCCATTATTCATTGAGGGGGAGGGGAAAAGTGCCAGTGTTCACTGAGTGGGAGGAGAGTGCCAGTGTTCACTTAGGGGGAGGGGAAGAGTGCCAGTGTTCACTGAGGGGGAGGGGAAGAGTGCCAGTGTTCACTGAGGGGGAGGAGAGTGCCAGAGTGCACTGAGGGGGAGGAGAGTGCCAGTGTTCACTGAGGAGGAGGAGGAGGAGAGTGCCAGTGTTCAATGAGGGGGGAGGGGAAGTGTGCCAGTGTTCACTGAGGGGGAGGGGAAGAGTGCCAATGTTCATTGAGGGGGAGGGGAAGAGTGCCAGTGTTCACTGAGGGGGAGGGGAAGAGTGCCAGTGTTCACTGAGGGGGAGGGGAAGAGTGCCAGTGTTCACTGAGGGGGGAGGGGAAGAGTGCCAGTGTTCACTGAGGGGGAGGAGAGTGCCAGAGTTCACTGAGGGGGAGGAGAGTGCCAGAGTTCACTGAGGAGGAGTAGGAGAGTGCCAGTGTTCATTGAGGGGGAGGGGAAGAGTGCCAGTGTTCACTGAGGGGGGAGGGGAAGAGTGCAAGTTTTCACTGAGGGGGGGAAGAGTGCCAGTGTTCACTGAGGGGGGGAAGAGAGTGCCAGTGTTCACTGAGGGGGAGTGGAAGAGTGCCAGTGTTCACTGAGGGGGAGGAGAGCGCCAGTGTTCACTGAGGGGGAGGAGAGCGCCAGAGTTCACTGAGGGGGAGGAGAGTGCCAGTGTTCACTGATGAGTGGGAGGAGAGTGCCAGTGTTCACTGAGGGGGGAGGGGAAGAGTGCCAGTGTTCACTGAGGGGGAGGGGAAGAGTGCCAGTGTTCTCTGAGGGGGGAGGGGAAGAGTGCCAGTGTTCACTGAGGGGGAGGGAAGAGTGCCAGTGTTCACTGAGGGGGAGGAGAGTGCCAGAGTTCACTGAGGGGGAGGAGAGTGCCAGAGTTCATGAGGAGGAGGAGGAGGAGGAGAGTGCCAGTGTTCACTGAGGAGGAGGAGGAGAGTGCCAGTGTTCACTGAGGAGGAGGAGGAGAGTGCCAGCGTTCACTGAGGGGGAGGAAGAGTGCCAGTGTTCACTGAGGGGGAGGAGGAGAGTGCCAGAGTTCACTGAGGGGGAGGAGAGTGCCAGTGTTCACTGAGGAGGAGGAGGAGAGTGCCAGAGTTCACTGAGGGGGAGGAGAGTGCCAGTGTTCACTGATGAGGGGGAGGAGAGTGCCAGTGTTCACTGAGGGGGGAGGGGAAGAGTGCCAGTGTTCACTGAGGGGGAGGGGAAGAGTGCCAGTGTTCACTGAGGGGGGAGGGTAAGAGTGCCAGTGTTCACTGAGGGGGAGGGAAGAGTGCCAGTGTTCACTGAGGGGGAGGAGAGTGCCAGAGTTCACTGAGGGGGAGGAGAGTGCCAGAGTTCATGAGGAGGAGGAGGAGGAGGAGAGTGCCAGTGTTCACTGAGGAGGAGGAGGAGAGTGCCAGTGTTCACTGAGGAGGAGGAGGAGAGTGCCAGTGTTCACTGAGGAGGAGGAGGAGCAGAGTGCCAGCGTTCACTGAGGGGGAGGAAGAGTGCCAGTGTTCACTGAGGGGGAGGAGGAGAGTGCCAGAGTTCACTGAGGGGGAGGAGAGTGCCAGTGTTCACTGAGGAGGAGGAGGAGAGTGCCAGAGTTCACTGAGGGGGAGGAGAGTGCCAGTGTTCACTGAGGGGGAGGGGAAGAGTGCTCGTGTTCACTGAGGCGGGGAAGGGAAGAGTGCCAGTGTTCACTGAGGTGGAGGAGAGTGCCAGAGTTCACTGAGGGGGAGGAGAGTGCCAGTGTTCACTGTTGAGGAGGAGGAGAGTGCCAGTGTTCACTGAGGGGGGAGGGGAAGAGTGCCAGTGTTCACTGAGGGGGAGGAGAGTGCCAGAGTTCACTGAGGGGGAGGAGAGTGCCAGTGTTCACTGTTGAGGAGGAGGAGAGTGCCAGTGTTCACTGAGGGGGGAGGGGAAGAGTGCCAGTGTTCACTGAGGGGGAGGAGGGGAAGAGTGCCAGTTTTCACTGAGGGGGAGGAGAGTGCCAGAGTTCACTGAGGGGGAGGAGAGTGCCAGTGTTCACTGAGGGGGGGAAGAGTGCCAGTGTTCACTGAGGGGGAGGAGGAGAGTGCCAGTTTTCACTGAAGTGAGAGGGTGGTGGAAGAGTGCCAGTGTTCACTGAGGGGGAGGGAAGAGTGCCAGTGTTCACTGAGGGGGAGGAGAGTGCCAGAGTTCACTGAGGGGGGAGGGGAAGAGTGCCAGTGTTCACTGAGGGGGAGGGGAAGAGTGCCAGTGTTCACTGAGGGGGAGGAGAGTGCCAGAGTTCACTGAGGGGGAGGAGAGTGCCAGAGTTCACTGAGGAGGAGTAGGAGAGTGCCAGTGTTCATTGAGGGGGAGGGGAAGAGTGCCAGTGTTCACTGAGGGGGGAGGGGAAGAGTGCAAGTTTTCACTGAGGGGGGGAAGAGTGCCAGTGTTCACTGAGGGGGGGAAGAGTGCCAGTGTTCACTGAGGGGGAGGAGGAGAGTGCCAGTGTTCACTGAAGTGAGAGGGGGGTGGAAGAGTGCCAGTGTTCACTGAGGGGGAGGAGAGTGCCAGTGTTCACTGAGGGGGAGGAAAGTGCCAGAGTTCACTGAGGGGGGAGGGGAAGAGTGCCAGTGTTCACTGAGGGGGAGGAGAGTGCCAGTGTTCACTGAGGAGGAGGAGGAGAGTGCCAGAGTTCACTGAGGGGGAGGAGAGTGCCAGTGTTCACTGAGGGGGAGGAGAGTGCCAGTGTTCACTGAGGGGGAGTGGAAGAGTGCCAGTGTTCACTGAGGGGGAGGAGCGTGCCAGTGTTCACTGAGGAGGAGGAGGAGGAGCAGGAGAGTGCCAGTGTTCACTGAGGGGGGAGGGGAAGAGTGCCAGTGTTCACTGAGGGGGAGGGAAGAGTGCCAGTGTTCACTGAGGGGGAGGAGAGTGCCAGAGTTCACTGAGGGGGAGGAGAGTGCCAGAGTTCATGAGGAGGAGGAGGAGGAGAGTGCCAGTGTTCACTGAGGAGGAGGAGGAGAGTGCCAGTGTTCACTGAGGAGGAGGAGGAGAGTGCCAGCGTTCACTGAGGGGGAGGAAGAGTGCCAGTGTTCACTGAGGGGGAGGAGGAGAGTGCCAGAGTTCACTGAGGGGGAGGAGAGTGCCAGTGTTCACTGAGGGGGGAGGGGAAGAGTGCCAGTGTTCACTGAGGGGGAGGGGAAGAGTGCCAGTGTTCACTGAGGAGGAGGAGGAGAGTGCCAGAGTTCACTGAGGGGGAGGAGAGTGCCAGTGTTCACTGATGAGGGGGAGGAGAGTGCCAGTGTTCACTGAGGGGGAGGGGAAGAGTGCCAGTGTTCACTGAGGGGGAGGGGAAGAGTGCCAGTGTTCACTGAGGGGGGAGGGGAAGAGTGCCAGTGTTCACTGAGGGGGAGGGAAGAGTGCCAGTGTTCACTGAGGGGGAGGAGAGTGCCAGAGTTCACTGAGGGGGAGGAGAGTGCCAGAGTTCATGAGGAGGAGGAGGAAGAGGAGAGTGCCCGTGTTCACTGAGGAGGAGGAGGAGAGTGCCAGTGTTCACTGAGGAGGAGGAGGAGAGTGCCAGCGTTCACTGAGGGGGAGGAAGAGTGCCAGTGTTCACTGAGGGGGAGGAGGAGAGTGCCAGAGTTCACTGAGGGGGAGGAGAGTGCCAGTGTTCACTGAGGAGGAGGAGGAGAGTGCCAGAGTTCACTGAGGGGGAGGAGAGTGCCAGTGTTCACTGAGGGGGAGGGGAAGAGTGCTCGTGTTCACTGAGGCGGGGAAGGGAAGAGTGCCAGTGTTCACTGAGGGGGAGGAGAGTGCCAGAGTTCACTGAGGGGGAGGAGAGTGCCAGTGTTCACTGTTGAGGAGGAGGAGAGTGCCAGTGTTCACTGAGGGGGGAGGGGAAGAGTGCCAGTGTTCACTGAGGGGGGAGGGGAAGAGTGCCAGTTTTCACTGAGGGGGAGGAGAGTGCCAGAGTTCACTGAGGGGGAGGAGAGTGCCAGAGTTCACTGAGGAGGAGTAGGAGAGTGCCAGTGTTCATTGAGGGGGAGGGGAAGAGTGCCAGTGTTCACTGAGGGGGGAGGGGAAGAGTGCAAGTTTTCACTGAGGGGGGGAAGAGTGCCAGTGTTCACTGAGGGGGGGAAGAGTGCCAGTGTTCACTGAGGGGGAGGAGGAGAGTGCCAGTGTTCACTGAAGTGAGAGGGGGGTGGAAGAGTGCCAGTGTTCACTGAGGGGGAGGAGAGTGCCAGTGTTCACTGAGGGGGAGGAGAGTGCCAGAGTTCACTGAGGGGGGGAGGGGAAGAGTGCCAGTGTTCACTGAGGGGGAGGAGAGTGCCAGAGTTCACTGAGGGGGAGGAAGGGTGCCAGAGTTCACTGAGGGGGAGGAGAGTGCCAGTGTTCACTGAGGGGGAGGAGAGTGCCAGTGTTCACTGAGGGGGAGTGGAAGAGTGCCAGTGTTCACTGAGGGGGAGGAGAGTGCCAGTGTTCACTGAGGGGGAGGGGAAGAGTGCCAGTGTTCACTGAGGGGGAGGGGAAGAGTGCCAGTGTTCACTGAGGGGGAGAGAAGAGTGCCAGTGTTCACTGAGGGGGAGGAGAGTGCCAGAGTTCACTGAGGAGGAGGAGAGTGCCAGTGTTCACTGAGGAGGAGGAGGAGGAGCAGGAGAGTGCCAGTGTTCACTGAGGGGGGAGGGGAAGAGTGCCAGTGTTCACTGAGGGGGAGGGGAAGAGTGCCAGTGTTCACTGAGGGGGAGGAGAGTACCAGTGTTCACTGAGCAGGAGGAGGAGAGTGCCATTATTCATTGAGGGGGAGGGGAAGAGTGCCAGTGTTCACTGAGTGGGAGGAGAGTGCCAGTGTTCACTTAGGGGGGAGGGGAAGAGTGCCAGTGTTCACTGAGGGGGAGGGAAGAGTGCCAGTGTTCACTGAGGGGGAGGAGAGTGCCAGAGTTCACTGAGGGGGAGGAGAGTGCCAGAGTTCATGAGGAGGAGGAGGAGGAGAGTGCCAGTGTTCACTGAGGAGGAGGAGGAGAGTGCCAGTGTTCACTGAGGAGGAGGAGGAGAGTGCCAGCGTTCACTGAGGGGGAGGAAGAGTGCCAGTGTTCACTGAGGGGGAGGAGGAGAGTGCCAGAGTTCACTGAGGGGGAGGAGAGTGCCAGTGTTCACTGAGGAGGAGGAGGAGAGTGCCAGAGTTCACTGAGGGGGAGGAGAGTGCCAGTGTTCACTGATGAGGGGGAGGAGAGTGCCAGTGTTCACTGAGGGGGGAGGGGAAGAGTGCCAGTGTTCACTGAGGGGGAGGGGAAGAGTGCCAGTGTTCACTGAGGGGGGAGGGGAAGAGTGCCAGTGTTCACTGAGGGGGAGGGAAGAGTGCCAGTGTTCACTGAGGGGGAGGAGAGTGCCAGAGTTCACTGAGGGGGAGGAGAGTGCCAGAGTTCATGAGGAGGAGGAGGAGGAGGAGAGTGCCCGTGTTCACTGAGGAGGAGGAGGAGAGTGCCAGTGTTCACTGAGGAGGAGGAGGAGAGTGCCAGCGTTCACTGAGGGGGAGGAAGAGTGCCAGTGTTCACTGAGGGGGAGGAGGAGAGTGCCAGAGTTCACTGAGGGGGAGGAGAGTGCCAGTGTTCACTGAGGAGGAGGAGGAGAGTGCCAGAGTTCACTGAGGGGGAGGAGAGTGCCAGTGTTCACTGAGGGGGAGGGGAAGAGTGCTCGTGTTCACTGAGGCGGGGAAGGGAAGAGTGCCAGTGTTCACTGAGGGGGAGGAGAGTGCCAGAGTTCACTGAGGGGGAGGAGAGTGCCAGTGTTCACTGTTGAGGAGGAGGAGAGTGCCAGTGTTCACTGAGGGGGGAGGGGAAGAGTGCCAGTGTTCACTGAGGGGGGAGGGGAAGAGTGCCAGTTTTCACTGAGGGGGAGGAGAGTGCCAGAGTTCACTGAGGGGGAGGAGAGTGCCAGAGTTCACTGAGGAGGAGTAGGAGAGTGCCAGTGTTCATTGAGGGGGAGGGGAAGAGTGCCAGTGTTCACTGAGGGGGGAGGGGAAGAGTGCAAGTTTTCACTGAGGGGGGGAAGAGTGCCAGTGTTCACTGAGGGGGGGAAGAGTGCCAGTGTTCACTGAGGGGGAGGAGGAGAGTGCCAGTGTTCACTGAAGTGAGAGGGGGGTGGAAGAGTGCCAGTGTTCACTGAGGGGGAGGAGAGTGCCAGTGTTCACTGAGGGGGAGGAGAGTGCCAGAGTTCACTGAGGGGGGGAGGGGAAGAGTGCCAGTGTTCACTGAGGGGGAGGAGAGTGCCAGAGTTCACTGAGGGGGAGGAAGGGTGCCAGAGTTCACTGAGGGGGAGGAGAGTGCCAGTGTTCACTGAGGGGGAGGAGAGTGCCAGTGTTCACTGAGGGGGAGTGGAAGAGTGCCAGTGTTCACTGAGGGGGAGGAGAGTGCCAGTGTTCACTGAGGGGGAGGGGAAGAGTGCCAGTGTTCACTGAGGGGGAGGGGAAGAGTGCCAGTGTTCACTGAGGGGGAGGGAAGAGTGCCAGTGTTCACTGAGGGGGAGGAGAGTGCCAGAGTTCACTGAGGAGGAGGAGAGTGCCAGTGTTCACTGAGGAGGAGGAGGAGGAGCAGGAGAGTGCCAGTGTTCACTGAGGGGGGAGGGGAAGAGTGCCAGTGTTCACTGAGGGGGAGGGGAAGAGTGCCAGTGTTCACTGAGGGGGAGGAGAGTGCCAGTGTTCACTGAGCAGGAGGAGGAGAGTGCCATTATTCATTGAGGGGGAGGGGAAGAGTGCCAGTGTTCACTGAGTGGGAGGAGAGTGCCAGTGTTCACTTAGGGGGAGGGGAAGAGTGCCAGTGTTCACTGAGGGGGAGGGGAAGAGTGCCAGTGTTCACTGAGGGGGAGGAGAGTGCCAGAGTTCACTGAGGGGGAGGAGAGTGCCAGTGTTCACTGAGGAGGAGGAGGAGGAGAGTGCCAGTGTTCAATGAGGGGGGAGGGGAAGTGTGCCAGTGTTCACTGAGGGGGAGGGGAAGAGTGCCAATGTTCATTGAGGGGGAGGGGAAGAGTGCCAGTGTTCACTGAGGGGGAGGGGAAGAGTGCCAGTGTTCACTGAGGGGGAGGGGAAGAGTGCCAGTGTTCACTGAGGGGGGAGGGGAAGAGTGCCAGTGTTCACTGAGGGGGAGGAGAGTGCCAGAGTTCACTGAGGGGGAGGAGAGTGCCAGTGTTCACTGTTGAGGAGGAGGAGAGTGCCAGTGTTCACTGAGGGGGGAGGGGAAGAGTGCCAGTGTTCACTGAGGGGGAGGAGGGGAAGAGTGCCAGTTTTCACTGAGGGGGAGGAGAGTGCCAGAGTTCACTGAGGGGGAGGAGAGTTCCAGAGTTCACTGAGGAGGTGTAGGAGAGTGCC
This sequence comes from Heptranchias perlo, assembly GCF_035084215.1. Lineage (NCBI taxonomy): Eukaryota > Metazoa > Chordata > Chondrichthyes > Hexanchiformes > Hexanchidae > Heptranchias > Heptranchias perlo. Next base: position 54,727,778 of record NC_090342.1, read on the forward strand.
AGTGTTCATTGAGGGGGAGGGGAAGAGTGCCAGTGTTCACTGAGGGGGGAGGGGAAGAGTGCAAGTTTTCACTGAGGGGGGGAAGAGTGCCAGTGTTCACTGAGGGGGGGAAGAGAGTGCCAGTGTTCACTGAAGTGAGAGGGGGTGGAAGAGTGCCAGTGTTCACTGAGGGGGAGGAGAGTGCCAGTGTTCACTGAGGGGGGAGGGGAGGAGTGCCAGTGTTCACTGAGCAGAAGGAGGAGAGTGCCAGTGTTCATTGAGGGGGAGGGGAAGAGTGCCGGTGTTCACTGAGGGGGAGGGGAAGAGTGCCAGTGTTCACTGAGGGGGAGGAGAGTGCCAGTGTTCACTGAGGGGGAGGGGAAGAGTGCCGGTGTTCACTGAGGGGGAGGGGAAGAGTGCCAGTGTTCACTGAGGGGGAGGAGAGTGCCAGTGTTCACTGAGGGGAGGAGGAAGAGTGCCAGAGTTCACTGAGGGGGAGGAGGAGAGTGCCAGTGTTCACTGAGGGCAAGGAGAGTGCCAGTGTTCACTGAGGGGGGGAAGAGAGTGCCAGTGTTCACTGAAGTGAGAGGGGGTGGAAGAGTGCCAGTGTTCACTGAGGGGGAGGAGAGTGCCAGTGTTCACTGAGGGGGGAGGGGAGGAGTGCCAGTGTTCACTGAGCAGAAGGAGGAGAGTGCCAGTGTTCATTGAGGGGGAGGGGAAGAGTGCCAGTGTTCACTGAGGGCAAGGAGAGTGCCAGTGTTCACTGAGGGGGTGGAAGAGTGCCAGAGTTCACTGAGGGGGAGGAAGAGTGCCAGAGTTCACTGAGGGCAAGGAGAGTGCCAGTGTTCACTGAGGGGGGTGGAAGAGTGCCAGAGTTCACTGAGGGGGAGGAGGAGAGTGCCAGTGTTCACTGAGGGCAAGGAGAGTGCCAGTGTTCACTGAGGGGGGGAAGAGAGTGCCAGTGTTCACTGAAGTGAGAGGGGGTGGAAGAGTGCCAGTGTTCACTGAGGGGGAGGAGAGTGCCAGTGTTCACTGAGGGGGGAGGGGAGGAGTGCCAGTGTTCACTGAGCAGAAGGAGGAGAGTGCCAGTGTTCATTGAGGGGGAGGGGAAGAGTGCCGGTGTTCACTGAGGGGGAGGGGAAGAGTGCCAGTGTTCACTGAGGGGGAGGAGAGTGCCAGTGTTCACTGAGGGGGAGGGGAAGAGTGCCGGTGTTCACTGAGGGGGAGGGGAAGAGTGCCAGTGTTCACTGAGGGGGAGGAGAGTGCCAGTGTTCACTGAGGGGAGGAGGAGAGTGAAAGTGTTCACTGAGGGCAAGGAGAGTGCCAGTGTTCACTGAGGGGGTGGAAGAGTGCCAGAGTTCACTGAGGGGGAGGAAGAGTGCCAGAGTTCACTGAGGGCAAGGAGAGTGCCAGTGTTCACTGAGGGGGGTGGAAGAGTGCCAGAGTTCACTGAGGGGGAGGAGGAGAGTGCCAGTGTTCACTGAGGGCAAGGAGAGTGCCAGTGTTCACTGAGGGGGGTGGAAGAGTGCCAGAGTTCACTGAGGGGGAGGAAGAGTGCCAGTGTTCACTGAGGGGGAGGAGAGTGCCTGTGTTCACTGAGGGGGAGGAGAGTGCCAGAGTTCACTGAGGGGGGAGGGGAAGAGTGCCAGTGTTCACTGAGGGGGAGGGGAAGAGTGCCAGTGTTCACTGAGGGGGAGGAGAGTGCCAGAGTTCACTGAGGGTGAGGAGAGTGCCAGTGTTCACTGAGGAGGAGGAGGCGAGTGCCAGTGTCCATTGAGGGGGAGGGGAATAGTGCCAGTGTTCACTGAGGGGGAGGGGAAGAGTGCCAGTGTTCACTGAGGGGGAGGGGAAGAGTGCTAGTGTTCACTGAGGGGGAGGAGAGTGCCAGTGTTCACTGAGGGGGAGGAGGAGTGTGCCAGTGTTCACTGAGGTGGAGGAGAGTGCCAATGTTCACTGAGGGGGAGGAGAGTGCCAGAGTTCACTGAGGGGGAGGAGAGTGCCAGTGTTCACTGAGGGGGAGTGGAAGAGTGCCAGTGTTCACTGAGGGGGAGGGGAAGAGTGCTAGTGTTCACTGAGGGGGAGGAGAGTGCCAGTGTTCACTGAGGGGGAGGAGGAGTGTGCCAGTGTTCACTGAGGTGGAGGAGAGTGCCAATGTTCACTGAGGGGGAGGAGAGTGCCAGAGTTCACTGAGGGGGAGGAGAGTGCCAGTGTTCACTGTGGGGGGAGGGGAAGAGTGCCAGTGTTCACTGAGGGGGAGGGGAAGAGTGCCAGTGTTCACTGAGGGGGAGGAGAGTGCCAATGTTCACTGAGGGGGAGGAGAGTGTCAGAGTTCACTGAGGGGGAGGAGAGTGCCAGTGTTCACTGAGGAGGGGGAGGAGAGTGCCAGTGTTCATTGAGGGGGAGGGGAAGAGTGCCAGTGTTCACTGAGGGGGAGTGGAAGAGTGCCAGTGTTCACTGAGGGGGGAGGAGAGTGCCAGTGTTCACTGAGGGGGAGGAGGAGTGTGCCAGTGTTCACTGAGGTGGAGGAGAGTGCCAATGTTCACTGAGGGGGAGGAGAGTGCCAGAGTTCACTGAGGGGGAGGAGAGTGCCAGTGTTCACTGAGGGGGAGTGGAAGAGTGCCAGTGTTCACTGAGGGGGAGGGGAAGAGTGCTAGTGTTCACTGAGGGGGAGGAGAGTGCCAGTGTTCACTGAGGGGGAGGAGGAGTGTGCCAGTGTTCACTGAGGTGGAGGAGAGTGCCAATGTTCACTGAGGGGGAGGAGAGTGCCAGAGTTCACTGAGGGGGAGGAGAGTGCCAGAGTTCACTGAGGGGGAGGAGAGTGCCAGTGTTCACTGTGGGGGGAGGGGAAGAGTGCCAGTGTTCACTGAGGGGGAGGGGAAGAGTGCCAGTGTTCACTGAGGGGGAAGAGAGTGCTAGTGTTCACTGAGGGGGGAGGGGAAGAGTGCCAGTGTTCACTGAGGGGCAGGAGAGTGCTAGTGTTCACTGAGGAGGGGGAGGAGAGTGCCAGTGTTCATTGAGGGGGAGGGGAAGAGTGCCAGTGTTCACTGAGGGGGAGGGGAAGAGTGCCAGTGTTCACTGAGGGGGGGAGAGTGCCAGAGTTCACTGAGGGGGAGAAGAGTGCCAGTGTTCACTGAGGAGGGGGAGGAGAGTGCCAGTGTTCATTGAGGGGGAGGGGAAGAGTGCCAGTGTTCACTGAGGGGGAGGGGAAGAGTGCCAGTGTTCACTGAGGGGGAGGGAAGAGTGCCAGTGTTCACTGAGGGGGAGGAGAGTGCCAGAGTTCACTGAGGGGGAGGAGAGTGCCAGTGTTCACTGATGAGGGGGAGGAGAGTGCCAGTGTTCACTGAGGGGGAGGGGAAGAGTGCCAGTGTTCACTGAGGGGGAGGGGAAGAGTGCCAGTGTTCACTGAGGGGGGGAGAGTGCCAGTTTTCACTGAGGGGGAGGAGAGTGCCAGTGTTCACTGAGGGGGGGGAGAGTGCCAGTTTTCACTGAGGGGGAGGAGAGTGCCAGAGTTCACTGAGGGGGGAGGGGAAGAGTGCCAGTGTTCACTGAGGGGGAGGAGAGTGCCAGTGTTCACTGAGGGGGAGGAGAGTGCCAGTGTTCACTGAGGGGGAGTGGAAGAGTGCCAGTGTTCACTGAGGGGGAGGATAGCGCCAGTGTTCACTGAGGGGGAGGAGAGCGCCAGAGTTCACTGAGGGGGAGGAGAGTGCCAGTGTTCACTGATGAGGGGGAGGAGAGTGCCAGTGTTCACTGAGGGGGGAGGGGAAGAGTGCCAGTGTTCACTGAGGGGGAGGGGAAGAGTGCCAGTGTTCACTGAGGGGGGAGGGGAAGAGTGCCAGTGTTCACTGAGGGGGAGGGAAGAGTGCCAGTGTTCACTGAGGGGGAGGAGAGTGCCAGAGTTCACTGAGGGGGAGGAGAGTGCCAGAGTTCATGAGGAGGAGGAGGAGGAGGAGAGTGCCAGTGTTCACTGAGGAGGAGGAGGAGAGTGCCAGTGTTCACTGAGGAGGAGGAGGAGAGTGCCAGCGTTCACTGAGGGGGAGGAAGAGTGCCAGTGTTCACTGAGGGGGAGGAGGAGAGTGCCAGAGTTCACTGAGGGGGAGGAGAGTGCCAGTGTTCACTGAGGAGGAGGAGGAGAGTGCCAGAGTTCACTGAGGGGGAGGAGAGTGCCAGTGTTCACTGAGGGGGAGGAGAGTGCCAGAGTTCACTGAGGGGGAGGAGAGTGCCAGTGTTCACTGTTGAGGAGGAGGAGAGTGCCAGTGTTCACTGAGGGGGGAGGGGAAGAGTGCCAGTGTTCACTGAGGGGGAGGAGAGTGCCAGAGTTCACTGAGGGGGAGGAGAGTGCCAGAGTTCACTGAGGGGGAGGAGAGTGCCAGTGTTCACTGTTGAGGAGGAGGAGAGTGCCAGTGTTCACTGAGGGGGGAGGGGAAGAATGCCAGTGTTCACTGAGGGGGGAGGGGAAGAGTGCCAGTTTTCACTGAGGGGGAGGAGAGTGCCAGAGTTCACTGAGGGGGAGGAGAGTGCCAGAGTTCACTGAGGAGGAGTAGGAGAGTGCCAGTGTTCATTGAGGGGGAGGGGAAGAGTGCCAGTGTTCACTGAGGGGGAGGAGAGTGCCAGTGTTCACTGAGGGGGGAGGGGAGGAGTGCCAGTGTTCACTGAGCAGAAGGAGGAGAGTGCCAGTGTTCATTGAGGGGGAGGGGAAGAGTGCCGGTGTTCACTGAGGGGGAGGAGAAGAGTGCCAGTGTTCACTGAGGGGGAGGAGAGTGCCAGTGTTCACTGAGGGGGAGGGGAAGAGTGCCGGTGTTCACTGAGGGGGAGGGGAAGAGTGCCAGTGTTCACTGAGGGGGAGGAGAGTGCCAGTGTTCACTGAGGGGGAGGAGGAGAGTGCCAGTGTTCACTGAGGGCAAGGAGAGTGCCAGTGTTCACTGAGGGGGGTGGAAGAGTGCCAGAGTTCACTGAGGGGGAGGAGGAGAGTGCCAGTGTTCACTGAGGGCAAGGAGAGTGCCAGTGTTCACTGAGGGGGGTGGAAGAGTGCCAGAGTTCACTGAGGGGGAGGAAGAGTGCCAGTGTTCACTGAGGGGGAGGAGAGTGCCTGTGTTCACTGAGGGGGAGGAGAGTGCCAGAGTTCACTGAGGGGGGAGGGGAAGAGTGCCAGTGTTCACTGAGGGGGAGGGGAAGAGTGCCAGTGTTCACTGAGGGGGAGGAGAGTGCCAGAGTTCACTGAGGGGGAGGAGAGTGCCAGTGTTCACTGAGGAGGAGGAGGCGAGTGCCAGTGTCCATTGAGGGGGAGGGGAATAGTGCCAGTGTTCACTGAGGGGGAGGGGAAGAGTGCCAGTGTTCACTGAGGGGGAGGAGAAGAGTGCTAGTGTTCACTGAGGGGGAGGAGAGTGCCAGTGTTCACTGAGGGGGAGGAGGAGTGTGCCAGTGTTCACTGAGGTGGAGGAGAGTGCCAATGTTCACTGAGGGGGAGGAGAGTGCCAGAGTTCACTGAGGGGGAGGAGAGTGCCAGTGTTCACTGAGGGGGAGTGGAAGAGTGCCAGTGTTCACTGAGGGGGAGGGGAAGAGTGCTAGTGTTCACTGAGGGGGAGGAGAGTGCCAGTGTTCACTGAGGGGGAGGAGGAGTGCGCCAGTGTTCACTGAGGTGGAGGAGAGTGCCAATGTTCACTGAGGGGGAGGAGAGTGCCAGAGTTCACTGAGGGGGAGGAGAGTGCCAGTGTTCACTGTGGGGGGACGGGAAGAGTGCCAGTGTTCACTGAGGGGGAGGGGAAGAGTGCCAGTGTTCACTGAGGGGGAGGAGAGTGCCAATGTTCACTGAGGGGGAGGAGAGTGTCAGAGTTCACTGAGGGGGAGGAGAGTGCCAGTGTTCACTGAGGGGGAGGAGAGTGCCAGTGTTCACTGAGGAGGGGGAGGAGAGTGCCAGTGTTCATTGAGGGGGAGGGGAAGAGTGCCAGTGTTCACTGAGGGGGAGTGGAAGAGTGCCAGTGTTCACTGAGGGGGGAGGAGAGTGCCAGTGTTCACTGAGGGGGAGGAGGAGTGTGCCAGTGTTCACTGAGGTGGAGGAGAGTGCCAATGTTCACTGAGGGGGAGGAGAGTGCCAGAGTTCACTGAGGGGGAGGAGAGTGCCAGTGTTCACTGAGGGGGAGTGGAAGAGTGCCAGTGTTCACTGAGGGGGGAGGGGAAGAGTGCCAGTGTTCACTGAGGGGGAGGAGAGTGCCAGTGTTCACTGAGGGGGAGGAGGAGTGCGCCAGTGTTCACTGAGGTGGAGGAGAGTGCCAATGTTCACTGAGGGGGAGGAGAGTGCCAGAGTTCACTGAGGGGGAGGAGAGTGCCAGTGTTCACTGTGGGGGGAGGGGAAGAGTGCCAGTGTTCACTGAGGGGGAGGGGAAGAGTGCCAGTGTTCACTGAGGGGGAGGAGAGTGCCAATGTTCACTGAGGGGGAGGAGAGTGTCAGAGTTCACTGAGGGGGAGGAGAGTGCCAGTGTTCACTGAGGGGGAGGAGAGTGCCAGTGTTCACTGAGGAGGGGGAGGAGAGTGCCAGTGTTCATTGAGGGGGAGGGGAAGAGTGCCAGTGTTCACTGAGGGGGAGTGGAAGAGTGCCAGTGTTCACTGAGGGGGGAGGAGAGTGCCAGTGTTCACTGAGGGGGAGGAGGAGTGTGCCAGTGTTCACTGAGGTGGAGGAGAGTGCCAATGTTCACTGAGGGGGAGGAGAGTGCCAGAGTTCACTGAGGGGGAGGAGAGTGCCAGTGTTCACTGAGGGGGAGTGGAAGAGTGCCAGTGTTCACTGAGGGGGAGGGGAAGAGTGCTAGTGTTCACTGAGAGGGAGGAGAGTGCCAGTGTTCACTGAGGGGGAGGAGGAGTGTGCCAGTGTTCACTGAGGTGGAGGAGAGTGCCAATGTTCACTGAGGGGGAGGAGAGTGCCAGAGTTCACTGAGGGGGAGGAGAGTGCCAGTGTTCACTGTGGGGGGAGGGGAAGAGTGCCAGTGTTCACTGAGGGGGAGGGGAAGAGTGCCAGTGTTCACTGAGGGGGAGGAGAGTGCTATTGTTCACTGAGGGGGGAGGGGAAGAGTGCCAGTGTTCACTGAGGGGGAGGAGAGTGCTAGTGTTCACTGAGGGGGAGGAGAGTGTCAGAGTTCACTGAGGGGGGGGAGAGTGCCAGTGTTCACTGAGGAGGGGGAGGAGAGTGCCAGTGTTCATTGAGGGGGAGGGGAAGAGTGCCAGTGTTCACTGAGGGGGAGGAGAGTGCCAGTGTTCACTGAGGGGGAGGGAAGAGTGCCAGTGTTTACTGAGGGGGAGGAGAGTACCAGAGTTCACTGAGGGGGAGGGAAGAGTGCCAGTGTTCACTGAGGGGGAGGGAAGAGTGCCAGTGTTCACTGAGGTGGAGGAGAGTGCCAGTGTTCACTGAGGGGGAGGAGGAGAGTGCCAGTGTTCACTGAAGTGAGAGGGGGTGTGGAAGAGTGCCAGTGTTCACTGAGGGGGGAGGGGAAGAGTGCCAGTGTTCACTGAGGGGGGGAAGAGTGCCAGTGTTCACTGAGGGGGAGGGAAGAGTGCCAGTGTTCACTGAGGGGGAGGAGAGTGCCAGAGTTCACTGAGGGGGAGGAGAGTGCCAGTGTTCACTGAGGGGGAGGAGGAGAGTGCCCGTGTTCACTGAGGGTTAGGGGAAGAGTGCCAGTGTTCACTGAGGGGGAGGGGAAGAGTGCCAGTGTTCACTGAGGGGGAGGAGAGTGCCAGTGTTCACTGAGGAGGGGGAGCAGAGTGCCAGTGTTCATTGAGAGGGAGGAGAGTGCCAGTGTTCACTGAGGGGGAGGAGGAGAGTGCCAGTGTTCACTGAGGGGGAGGAGAGTGCCAGTGTTCACTGAGGGGGAGGAGGAGAGTGCCAGTGTTCACTGAAGTGAGAGGGGGGGTGACAGAGTGCCAGTGTTCACTGAGGGGGAGGAGAGTGCCAGAGTTCACTGAGGGGGAGGAGAGTGCCAGTGTTCACTGATGAGGGGGAGGAGAGTGCCAGTGTTCACTGAGGGGGAGGGGAAGAGTGCCAGTGTTCACTGAGGGGGAGGGGAAGAGTGCCAGTGTTCACTGAGGGGGGGAGAGTGCCAGTTTTCACTGAGGGGGAGGAGAGTGCCAGTGTTCACTGAGGGGGGGGAGAGTGCCAGTTTTCACTGAGGGGGAGGAGAGTGCCAGAGTTCACTGAGGGGGGAGGGGAAGAGTGCCAGTGTTCACTGAGGGGGAGGAGAGTGCCAGTGTTCACTGAGGGGGAGGAGAGTGCCAGTGTTCACTGAGGGGGAGTGGAAGAGTGCCAGTGTTCACTGAGGGGGAGGATAGCGCCAGTGTTCACTGAGGGGGAGGAGAGCGCCAGAGTTCACTGAGGGGGAGGAGAGTGCCAGTGTTCACTGATGAGGGGGAGGAGAGTGCCAGTGTTCACTGAGGGGGGAGGGGAAGAGTGCCAGTGTTCACTGAGGGGGAGGGGAAGAGTGCCAGTGTTCACTGAGGGGGGAGGGGAAGAGTGCCAGTGTTCACTGAGGGGGAGGGAAGAGTGCCAGTGTTCACTGAGGGGGAGGAGAGTGCCAGAGTTCACTGAGGGGGAGGAGAGTGCCAGAGTTCATGAGGAGGAGGAGGAGGAGGAGAGTGCCAGTGTTCACTGAGGAGGAGGAGGAGAGTGCCAGTGTTCACTGAGGAGGAGGAGGAGAGTGCCAGCGTTCACTGAGGGGGAGGAGAGTGCCAGTGTTCACTGAGGGGGAGGAGAGTGCCAGAGTTCACTGAGGGGGAGGAGAGTGCCAGTGTTCACTGTTGAGGAGGAGGAGAGTGCCAGTGTTCACTGAGGGGGGAGGGGAAGAGTGCCAGTGTTCACTGAGGGGGAGGAGAGTGCCAGAGTTCACTGAGGGGGAGGAGAGTGCCAGAGTTCACTGAGGGGGAGGAGAGTGCCAGTGTTCACTGTTGAGGAGGAGGAGAGTGCCAGTGTTCACTGAGGGGGGAGGGGAAGAATGCCAGTGTTCACTGAGGGGGGAGGGGAAGAGTGCCAGTTTTCACTGAGGGGGAGGAGAGTGCCAGAGTTCACTGAGGGGGAGGAGAGTGCCAGAGTTCACTGAGGAGGAGTAGGAGAGTGCCAGTGTTCATTGAGGGGGAGGGGAAGAGTGCCAGTGTTCACTGAGGGGGGAGGGGAAGAGTGCAAGTTTTCACTGAGGGGGGGAAGAGTGCCAGTGTTCACTGAGGGGGGGAAGAGTGCCAGTGTTCACTGAGGGGGAGGAGGAGAGTGCCAGTGTTCACTGAAGTGAGAGGGGGGTGGAAGAGTGCCAGTGTTCACTGAGGGGGAGGAGAGTGCCATTGTTCACTGAGGGGGAGGAGAGTGCCAGAGTTCACTGAGGGGGGGAGGGGAAGAGTGCCAGTGTTCACTGAGGGGGAGGAGAGTGCCAGAGTTCACTGAGGGGGAGGAAGGGTGCCAGAGTTCACTGAGGGGGAGGAGAGTGCCAGTGTTCACTGAGGGGGAGGAGAGTGCCAGTGTTCACTGAGGGGGAGTGGAAGAGTGCCAGTGTTCACTGAGGGGGAGGAGAGTGCCAGTGTTCACTGAGGGGGAGGGGAAGAGTGCCAGTGTTCACTGAGGGGGAGGGAAGAGTGCCAGTGTTCACTGAGGGGGAGGAGAGTGCCAGAGTTCACTGAGGAGGAGGAGAGTGCCAGTGTTCACTGAGGAGGAGGAGGAGGAGAGTGCCATTGTTCATTGAGGGGGAGGGGAAGAGTGCCAGTGTTCACTGAGTGGGAGGAGAGTGCCAGTGTTCACTGAGGGGGAGGGGAAGAGTGCCAGTGTTCACTGAGGGGGAGGGGAAGAGTGCCAGTGTTCACTGAGGGGGAGGAGAGTGCCAGTGTTCACTGAGGGGGAGGAGAGTGCCAGTGTTCACTGAGGAGGAGGAGGAGGAGGAGGAGGAGGAGAGTGCCAGTGTTCAATGAGGGGGGAGGGGAAGTGTGCCAGTGTTCACTGTGGGGGAGGGGAAGAGTGCCAATGTTCATTGAGGGGGAGGGAAAGAGTGCCAATGTTCATTGAGGGGGAGGGGAAGAGTGCCAGTGTTCACTGAGAGGGAGGGGAAGAGTGCCAGTGTTCACAGAGGGGGAGGGGAAGAGTGCAAGTGTTCACTGAGGGGGAGTGGAAGAGTGCCAGTGTTCACTGAGGGGGAGGAGAGTGCCAGTGTTCACTGAGGGGGAGGAGAGTGCCAGTGTTCACTGAGGGGGAGGGGAAGAGTGCCAGTGTTCACTGAGGGGGAGGAGAGTGCCAGTGTTCACTGAGGGGGGAGGGGAAGAGTGCCAGTGTTCACTGAGGGGGAGGGGAAGAGTGCCAGTGTTCAGTGAGGGGGAGGAGAGTGCCAGAGTTCACTGAGGGGGAGGAGAGTGCCAGTGTTCACTGAGGAGGAGGAGGAGGAGAGTGCCAGTGTTCAATGAGGGGGGAGGGGAAGTGTGCCAGTGTTCATTGAGGGGGAGGGGAAGAGTGCCAATGTTCATTGAGGGGGAGGGGAAGAATGCCAGTGTTCACTGAGGGGGAGGGGAAGAGTGCCAGTGTTCACAGAGGGGGAGGGGAAGAGTGCAAGTGTTCACTGAGGGGGAGTGGAAGAGTGCCAGTGTTCACTGAGGGGGAGGAGAGTGCCAGTGTTCACTGAGGGGGAGGGAAGAGTGCCAGTGTTTACTGAGGGGGGAGGGGAAGAGTGCCAGTTTTCACTGAGGGGGAGGAGAGTGCCAGAGTTCACTGAGGGGGAGGAGAGTGCCAGAGTTCACTGAGGAGGAGTAGGAGAGTGCCAGTGTTCATTGAGGGGGAGGGGAAGAGTGCCAGTGTTCACTGAGGGGGGAGGGGATGAGTGCAAGTTTTCACTGAGGGGGGGAAGAGTGCCAGTGTTCACTGAGGGGGGGAAGAGTGCCAGTGTTCACTGAGGGGGAGGAGGAGAGTGCCAGTGTTCACTGAAGTGAGAGGGGGGTGGAAGAGTGCCAGTGTTCACTGAGGGGGAGGAGAGTGCCAGTGTTCACTGAGGGGGAGGAGAGTGCCAGAGTTCACTGAGGGGGGGAGGGGAAGAGTGCCAGTGTTCACTGAGGGGGAGGAGAGTGCCAGAGTTCACTGAGGGGGAGGAAGGGTGCCAGAGTTCACTGAGGGGGAGGAGAGTGCCAGTGTTCACTGAGGGGGAGGAGAGTGCCAGTGTTCACTGAGGGGGAGTGGAAGAGTGCCAGTGTTCACTGAGGGGGAGGAGAGTGCCAGTGTTCACTGAGGGGGAGGGGAAGAGTGCCAGTGTTCACTGAGGGGGAGGGAAGAGTGCCAGTGTTCACTGAGGGGGAGGAGAGTGCCAGAGTTCACTGAGGAGGAGGAGAGTGCCAGTGTTCACTGAGGAGGAGGAGGAGGAGAGTGCCATTGTTCATTGAGGGGGAGGGGAAGAGTGCCAGTGTTCACTGAGTGGGAGGAGAGTGCCAGTGTTCACTGAGGGGGAGGGGAAGAGTGCCAGTGTTCACTGAGGGGGAGGGGAAGAGTGCCAGTGTTCACTGAGGGGGAGGAGAGTGCCAGTGTTCACCGAGGGGGAGGAGAGTGCCAGTGTTCACTGAGGAGGAGGAGGAGGAGAGTGCCAGTGTTCAATGAGGGGGGAGGGGAAGTGTGCCAGTGTTCACTGAGGGGGAGGGGAAGAGTGCCAATGTTCATTGAGGGGGAGGGGAAGAGTGCCAATGTTCATTGAGGGGGAGGGGAAGAGTGCCAGTGTTCACTGAGGGGGAGGGGAAGAGTGCCAGTGTTCACAGAGGGGGAGGGGAAGAGTGCAAGTGTTCACTGAGGGGGAGTGGAAGAGTGCCAGTGTTCACTGAGGGGGAGGAGAGTGCCAGTGTTCACTGAGGGGGAGGAGAGTGCCAGTGTTCACTGAGGGGGAGGGGAAGAGTGCCAGTGTTCACTGAGGGGGAGGAGAGTGCCAGTGTTCACTGAGGGGGGAGGGGAAGAGTGCCAGTGTTCACTGAGGGGGAGGGGAAGAGTGCCAGTGTTCACTGAGGGGGAGGAGAGTGCCAGAGTTCACTGAGGGGGAGGAGAGTGCCAGTGTTCACTGAGGAGGAGGAGGAGGAGAGTGCCAGTGTTCAATGAGGGGGGAGGGGAAGTGTGCCAGTGTTCATTGAGGGGGAGGGGAAGAGTGCCAATGTTCATTGAGGGGGAGGGGAAGAATGCCAGTGTTCACTGAGGGGGAGGGGAAGAGTGCCAGTGTTCACAGAGGGGGAGGGGAAGAGTGCAAGTGTTCACTGAGGGGGAGTGGAAGAGTGCCAGTGTTCACTGAGGGGGAGGAGAGTGCCAGTGTTCACTGAGGGGGAGGGAAGAGTGCCAGTGTTTACTGAGGGGGAGGAGAGTACCAGAGTTCACTGAGGGGGAGGAGAGTGCCAGTGTTCACTGAGGGGGAGGAGAGTGCCAGTGTTCACTGAGGGGGAGGGAAGAGTGCCAGTGTTCACTGAGGGGGAGGAGGAGAGTGCCAGTGTTCACTGAGGTGGAGGAGAGTGCCAGTGTTCACTGAGGGGGAGGAGGAGAGTGCCAGTGTTCACTGAAGTGAGAGGGGGTGTGGAAGAGTGCCAGTTTTCACTGAGGGGGAGGAGAGTGCCAGTGTTCAAAGAGGGGGAGGAGAGTGCCAGTGTTCACTGAGGGGGAGGAGAGTGCCAGTGTTCACTGAGGGGGAGTGGAAGAGTGCCAGTGTTCACTGAGGGGGGAGGGGAAGAGTGCCAGTGTTCACTGAGGGGGAGGGAAGAGTGCCAGTGTTCACTGAGGGGGAGGGAAGAGTGCCAGTGTTCAATGAGGGGGAGGAGAGTGCCAGAGTTCACTGAGGGGGAGGAGAGTGCCCGTGTTCACTGAGGGGGGAGGGGAAGAGTGCCAGTGTTCACTGAGGGGGAGGAGAGTGCCAGTGTTCACTGAGGAGGGGGAGGAGAGTGCCAGTGTTCATTGAGGGGGAGGGGAAGAGTGCCAGTGTTCACTGAGGGGGAGGAGAGTGCCAGTGTTCACTGAGGGGGAGGGAAGAGTGCCAGTGTTTACTGAGGGGGAGGAGAGTACCAGAGTTCACTGAGGGGGAGGAGAGTGCCAGTGTTCACTGAGGGGGAGGAGGAGAGTGCCCGTGTTCACTGAGGGGGGAGGGGAAGAGTGCCAGTGTTCACTGAGGGGGAGGGGAAGAGTGCCAGAGTTCACTGAGGGGGAGGAGAGTGCCAGTTTTCACTGAGGAGGGGGAGGAGAGTGCCAGTGTTCACTGAGGGGGAGGAGGAGAGTGCCAGTGTTCACTGAGGGGGAGGAAGAGTGCCAGAGTTCACTGAGGGGGGAGGGGAAGAGTGCCAGTGTTCACTGAGGGGGGAGGGGAAGAGTGCTAGTGTTCACTGAGGGGGAGGGAAGAGTGCCAGCGTTCACTGAGGGGGAGGAGAGTGCCAGTGTTCACTGAGGGGGGAGGGGAAGAGTGCCAGTGTTCACTGAGGGGGAGGGGAAGAGTGCCAGTGTTCACTGAGGGGGAGGGAAGAGTGCCAGCGTTCACTGAGGGGGAGGAAGAGTGCCAGAGTTCACTGAGGGGGAGGGGAAGAGTGCCAGTGTTCACTGAGGCGGGGAAGGGAAGAGTGCCAGTGTTCACTGAGGGGGAGGGAAGAGTGCCAGTGTTCACTGAGGGGGAGGAGAGTGCCAGAGTTCACTGAGGGGGAGGAGAGTGCCAGTGTTCACTGAGGGGGAGGGGAAGAGTGCCAGTGTTCACTGAGGCGGGGAAGGGAAGAGTGCCAGTGTTCACTGAGGGGGAGGGAAGAGTGCCAGTGTTCACTGAGGGGGAGGAGAGTGCCAGAGTTCACTGAGGGGGAGGAGGAGAGTGCCAGTGTTCACTGAGGGGGAGGGGAAGAGAGCCAGTTTTCACTGAGGGGGACGAGAGTGCCAGTGTTCACTGAGGGGGAGGAGGAGGAGAGTGCCAGTGTTCACTGAAGTGAGAGGGGGGGTGGAAGAGTGCCAGTGTTCACTGAGGGGGAGGAGAGTGCCAGTGTTCACTGAGGGGGGAGGGGAAGAGTGCCAGTTTTCACTGAGGGGGGGAGGGGAAGAGTGCCAGTTTTCACTGAGGGGGACGTGAGTGCCAGAGTTCACTGAGGGGGAGTAGGAGAGTGCCAGTGTTCATTGAGGGGGTGTAGGAGAGTGCCAGTGTTCACTGAGGAGGAGTAGGAGAGTGCCAGTGTTCATTGAGGGGGTGTAGGAGAGTGCCAGTGTTCATTGAGGGGGAGGGGAAGAGTGCCAGTGTTCACTGAGGGGGGAGGGGAAGAGTGCAAGTTTTCACTGAGGGGGGGGAAGAGTGCCAGTGTTCACTGAGGGGGAGGAGAGTGCCAGTGTTCACTGAGGGGGAGGAGGAGAGTGCCAGTGTTCACTGAAGTGAGAGGGGGGGTGGAAGAGTGCCAGTGTTCACTGAGGGGGTGGAGAGTGCCAGTGTTCACTGAGGGGGAGGAGGAGAGTGCCAGTGTTCACTGAAGTGAGAGGGGGGGTGGAAGAGTGCCAGTGTTCACTGAGGGGGAGGAGAGTGCCAGTGTTCACTGAGGGGGAGGAGAATGCCAGTGTTCACTGAGGGGGAGGGAAGAGTGCCAGAGTTCACTGAGGGGGGAGGGGAAGAGTGCCAGTGTTCACTGAGGGGGGAGGGGAAGAGTGCTAGTGTTCACTGAGGGGGAGGGGAAGAGTGCCAGTGTTCACTGAGGGGGAGGAGAGTGCCAGAGTTCACTGAGGAGGAGGAGAGTGCCAGTGTTCACTGAGGAGGAGGAGCAGGAGAGTGCCAGTGTTCACTGAGGGGGGAGGGGAAGAGTGCCAGTGTTCACTGAGGGGGAGGAGAGTGCCAGTGTTCACTGAGGGGGAGGAGAGTGCCAGTGTTCACTGAGCAGGAGGAGGAGAGTGCCAGTGTTCACTGAGGGGGAGGGGAAGAGTGCCAGTTTTCACTGAGGGGGACGAGAGTGCCAGTGTTCACTGAGGGGCAGGAGGAGAGTGCCAGTGTTCACTGAGGGGCAGGAGGAGGAGAGTGCCAGTGTTCACTGAAGTGAGAGGGGGGGTGGAAGAGTGCCAGTGTTCACTGAGGGGGAGGAGAGTGCCAGTGTTCACTGAGGGGGAGGAGAGTGCCAGTGTTCACTGAGGGGGAGGAGAGTGCCAGTGTTCACTGAGGGGGAGGAGAGTGCCAGTGTTCACTGAGTGGATGAGAATGCCAGTGTTCACTGACGGGGAGGAGGAGGAGAGTGCCAGTGTTCACTGAAGTGAGAGGGGGGGTGGAAGAGTGCCAGTGTTCACTGAGGGGGAGGAGAGTGCCAGTGTTCACTGAGGGGGAGGAGAGTGCCAGTGTTCACTGAAGTGAGAGGGGGGGTGGAAGAGTGCCAGTGTTCACTGAGGGGGAGGAGAGTGCCAGTGTTCACTGAGGGGGAGGAGAGTGCCAGTGTTCACTGAGGGGGAGGAGAGTGCCAGTGTTCACTGAGGGGGAGGAGAGTGCCAGTGTTCACTGAGTGGGAGGTGAGTGCCAGTGTTTATTAATGAGTGGGGGGAGGAGGGAGAATGCCAGTGTTTATTAATGAGTGGGGGGAGGAGGGAGAATGCCAGTGTTTATTAATGAGTGGGGGGAGGAGGGAGAATGCCAGTGTTTATAATGGGAAGGGAAGAAAGAACCTCCATTTTGCACCTTTCACATCCTCAAGATGTCCCAAAACATTGGCAGCCAATGACTTATTTTTAAAGTGTAGTGACTATTATTTTTAGGCAAACACAGGAGCCAATTTACACACACCAAGGTCCTACAAACAGCAAATGAGATAATGACCAGTTTATTTCTTTTTGGTGGTGTTGTTTGTTGGCCAGGACACCAGGAATCCCGACATGGGAATCTTTGACATCCACTTGAGCAGGCGGATAGGGCCCTGGTTTAATATCTCATCCAAAAGAGGGACTGCCAGCTTTAAGGGTCACGGTGGGGGAAGTGCCCCAGCTTGAACTGGGTTTAGAGAAAAAGTATCAGTTTGAACTGGGTTTCACGGGGGAGAAGAATGTCAGGTTGAGTTGAGCAGGGAGAGGGAGAAGTGATCTAGTGAGAATTGGGAGGGTTGGAGGAGAAGAGAATTGTGCTTGAAAGGGTGGGCAGTTAGATGGGTTACAGTGCCTCAGTGAAGTGTGTCTGAAGTGGGTGGAGTTCGTCTAGAACCAGAGTGGCTGAATGAGGAAGAGTGACTGTGAGGAAACTGATAATCTAGTTGGTCATTTTGTTTTTCCTTTCATAAGATTAAAAATCTATCTGTTATGAAGTGTAAAAGTGCTTAAAATTAGCCTGAGTGCACCATTTTTCCAGTAAAAATTCAAACGTTTTGCAGGGGAGTGCGTTTCAGGGCCTTCCAGAAATACACAAATAATTCCGGGCCTCCAATAGTTGGCTTTCTTCCTTCAGGCTTTTACATACTTTCCTCCAGTAACAGTGAAGGAATGTTGTCTCTACCAACCACGGGTTACGAAGCCCGTGTACCGACTTGTTCTCACATGTCATTGCCTTTTAAGCAAGGCCGTTCTTGATTGGAGCCTGAAGCTGACCCTTACTTTTATTGGAGGTTAATAATGGAGAGTTAGCTCTGTAGAGTGGAATAAATGGAATTTAGCTCTGTGTCTGTGTCTGTTTTCCTCAATCACCAATTCTTTAGCTTGTCTCAGTATTCAAAAAAAAACACCTCACACTTATTGTGTTGGAAAGCCCTTGATCTCGGTCTGTGAAGAGGGAGATAAGAGAGGGGGAAAGCTTTTACAAGGGAATAACCAAGGCAGAGAGGCCGGAAAAGACAGACAGACTGCAGGGAGAGGAGGTTCTGCCCAGGGCTGCTGGCTAGAATGCAGAGGAGCTACTCTAATTTAAATAAATAAGATGATCCACTGATGTGGAGAAGTGCAGCATGTTCGTTATTTTATATTGTTATGTAAAGACAAGTTGCATTGATTAAAATTGGTGCAATCGATTGAAACTGCTGCTGTGTGTGTTCACCTGAAGTGAAATAAGGCAACTTAATGATTCATATCAAGTTTTGTCTCATCAACAGTTTGTTTGGTCCACCTTCAGAGAGATTGATGAAATACACGTGTGATAAACACGAGTAGCTGCACCAAATCACAAGGGAGTATATTGTCACACCCTCTGGTTACACTATCATAGAAGGAGTTATAGGACAGTGTGGGTCAACTCCCATAAAAGATGCTCAGACTGCTTATGGGAGTGACTGACATCACTGGTATCTACAACAGACCCGAACCGGGGCAGTTTCTTTGGTGATGTATGTCCTCAATTTCCCAGAGAAATGACCGAGTTTTCCCTCATTCTCAGGACAATGAGACTTCCCAGCGACGGATGTTGTCTTCCCAGAATCTTTCTCCCAAATGGTGCTTCCTAGATTGTGAGTAACTGCAGATGTGCAGCCATGGCAAAGCTATCCCTTTATTCTTCATTCATTATTCTTCCCACTCTGTAAGGGTAGCATCATCAATAAGATCCCATTGTCCTTCACTCATTATTCTCCTCAATCCAGGAGGAAGGGTAATATCATCAATAAGCTCCAATGTTCTTTATTCATACCATTGTTGAGGGTAACAGTATCAATATATTTATTCTTCATTCATTGACCCTCCACATGCCATGAAAAATCAGCAACACTATCACCGAGAGCTGAATGTAATGACTGGCTAAAATGTTCTTCAGAACTGTTGATCTCAATAAAAGGCAACAGCACATTTGATTTTGAGTAGCTTCCAACACTGATGTGCCCCCTAAACAATTAATATACTTCAAGACTTAATGTAGTCTTCAACACTAACCTGCTTGCGACATTATTGTGCCTCATACAATAATGTCTCCCAACTATCCAGTCAGAGCTAGTTTATCTCGAGCACCACAAGTGCCCCAGAAGCTGATGTACCCTTGAACATTATTGTGCTCCACAAACACCATTGTGACCAAACACAAGCATGCTCAAACGCTAATATATCTTTCAAACACTGGAGTGCATCCAAACGACAACATACACCCCTGAAAATGTTATGTGCTGACCACTAAACCTGCTCAGCTGATGCACCAAACACTGATGTACCTCAAACCTTAATGGGGGGGAGAAATTCGTCATGTGCCCAAAGAACAAATTTGGCGGAGCAAGCACTCCACATGGCCCGAGGCCCAAGCCAAATTTGTCTTCGGCAGCTCGCCAGTCGGAGAAGACGATAAATCGGCCGGCTGCTGTGCTGAGCCGGCCGGCAGGTCAGGTCTTGAGAGGGGGGGGGAGGCGATGTGGGGAGGGCCTCGAACAGGCCGGCAGCAGGCCGGAGGGTTTTTTGTGGGTCCAGGGCGAGCCCACCAGCTTCCCTTGGGCCGTTCAGCACCTGGTACGACTAGGCGGGACACAGGCTCCACCCGTTTGTACCTGAACGTTGCTCCTACAACCGGCGTAGGACCACGATTTGCATACTTCAGGAGATTAATGCCTGTTTCAGGCAGGTGCCTGGACAACTTAAAGTTGCACGTGCCAATATGGCGTCCGGCACAATCCGGCGTGAAATTCAGTGGTCTAGCCCCGATTCCACATTGGAAAAACAGACGGCTGTGAGTTGAATTTCACCCCCAGTTTGTCTCAAAGTTTCAGACACTAATACACCCACAGATACTGATAAACCTCAAAAGCACAGGGGGCAATTTTAACCCTTACCCATCGATTTCCTGGCTGCTTCGCGTCTATCTTGATTTTATCCTGCCCTTCTGAGCAGGCAGCAAAGGCTGTAGTCAGCGAGCTCCTTCCTTCAATGTGCAGATCAGGGTCCAATAATGTCATCAGGCCCTGACTAAAATTTTAACTCTGGCTTGATCGGGGAAGTTGAGTGAGAGGCATATTACTCCACCTCTGTGAGGGGTATTCACTCCATCTCTCTCTCTCTCACTCTATCTGAGGGGTATTCACTCCATCTCTCTCTCTCTCACTCTATCTGAGGGGTATTCACTCCATCTCTCTCTCTCTCACTCTATCTGAGGGGTATTCACTCCATCTCTCTCTCTCTCACTCTATCTGAGGGGTATTCACTCCATCTCTCTCTGTGTAAGGGGTATTCACTCCATCTCTCTCTCTCTCTCTCTCTGTGTGAGGGGTATTCACTCTCTCTCTCTCACTCTATCTGAGGGGTATTCACTCCATCTCTCTCTGTGTAAGGGGTATTCACTCCATCTCTCTCTCTCTCTCTCTCTCTCTCTGTGAGGGGTTTTCGCTCCAACTCTCTCTATATGAGGGTCTTTTCACTCTCTGTCTCTGTGAGAAGGTCCCCACATTTTAACAGGTTACATTTTGCTTTTGGCCAGTAGAGGGCCGATTAGTATGAGCCCCCGAACATAGGAAGCAGATGGTCCATGCACCATTCACCTGCATGGCCAAGTGAGTCTTTGTTTTGTTCTTTTGCTAAATGGATCAGTTTTGGTACAAAGTTTGTATGAAATCCCCCTGCTGGAGTTTACTGGAGGCACTAACGTCAATGGGTTAAAAAAATGTGTAAACAAATTTCATGCACAAGCCTTACCGAATCTGTACCCTAATATTGTACATCACAATTTCATCCATCTCTGGTTCCATCCTAAATATACTTTCACATTTGTTTTTGAAGAGAATAAATCCAGGAAAAATAATTTTTGAAGCACAAAATATTTAAAGGAAGGAGTTACCTCAGTTTTGGTAGTTTATTTCATTGTTGTTTCTTTGGTTGATGTTTCTTTCTTTGGTGGTTGTGGTTTCTTTGACTCTTGTTCTTTTTTGGTTCTTGTTCCTTTGGTTGTTGACTCTTTGGTTGCCATTCTTGTGTTTCTCAGTGCTCCCAGAATAGCTCTATCTGTTAAGCCCCACTCAAACTTATATCACTTATACTTTTGATACTGTGTTTCACGTTCACTTACTGTCCTTTCTTTCTTTGCAGCAACTTCTTTGGACCGATTCTACCGCATTGACAGAGCCCAGGTATGAGTCGTCAGCTGGCAGTGCCCATCTTATTTGCACTCACTTCTTAGTATTGGACCCATTTTCCATGCTGCAGAGTATGATGAAATAATGTTATAACTAACACGCTCAGAACCTTTGTTGTACTTTGAACAATATTTATTAAGCTAGTTTAGATCATTGAGTATTGTCCCACTGTAATTAGCCTGGCAGGGTGGACATGGCTCTACGCATGACAGCCTGGCTTCAGTTGATTAATAAAACAACAAGTTGCATTTATATAATTAAAAGCAAAATACTGCAGATGCTGGAAATCTGAAATAAAAACAGAAAATGCTGGAAATACTCAGCAGATCAGGCAGCATCTGCGGAGAGAGAAACAGAGTTAATGTTTCAGGTCGAGGACCTTACTTCAGAACTGGAAGAAGTTGAGGAGTAAACAGTTTTTAAGAAAGTACAGAGCCAGGGAAAGGGGGGGGGGAAGGGAGGGAAGGAAAGAACAAAAGGGAAGGTCTGTGATAGGGTGGAGGGCAGGAGTGATTAAATGACAAAAGGGATTATGGTGGAAGACAAGGAGGGTGGGAATGGGACAAGTAAAGAAACAAAAGATGGGTCTAGAGGAGCTGTAAATGGCAACAGCAGAACCATTACCAGCACTTGCTGTCCTAAAAAATGGGAGCAGTGGTTATTAATCATGAAATAATAGGAGCTTGTAACAAAGGTAATGCAGTAATCGTGGGGGACTTTAATCTTCATATAGTCTGGACAAATCAAATTGGCAAAGTGAGTTTGGAGGACGAGTTCATGGAATGCATTCGAGATGGTTTCCTAGAGCAATATGTCATGGAACCAACCAGGGAACAGGCAAGTTTAGATCTTGTCTTATGTAATGAGACAGGGTTAATTAGTAATCTCACAGTAAAAGATCCTCTGGGGAAGAGTGATCATAATATGATAGAATTTCACATTGAGTATGAGAGTGACGAACTCAAGTCAGAAACTAGAGTCTTAAACTTAAATAAAGCCAATTACAGAGGTATAAGGAGCGAGTTGGCTAAGGTAGATTAGGAAACCAAATTCAAGGGTATGATGGTTGAAAAGTAATGGCAAACATTTAAAGAAATATTTCAATATTCTCAACAAATATACATTCCATTGAGAAACAAAAACTCCATGGGAAAAGTGATCCACCCGTGGCTAGCTAAAGAAGTTAAGGATAGTATTAGATTAAAAGAAGAGGCCTATAATGTTGCCAAGAAGAGTAGTAAGCCTGATGATCAGGAGAGTTTTAGAAACCAGCAAAGGATGACTAAAAAATTGATAAAAAGAGAGAAAATAGAATATGAAAGTAAACTAGCAAGAAATATAAAAACAGATTGTAAGAGCTTCTACAAGTATGTAAAAAGGAAGAGAGTAGCAAAAGTAAACATTGGTCCCTTAGAGGCAGAGACAGGAGAAATTATAATGGGGAATCAGGAAATGGCAGATGCCTTAAACAAATATTTTGTATCTGTCTTCACAGTAGAAATGATGTGGAGATGCCGGTGATGGACTGGGGTTGACAATTGTAAACAATTTTACAACACCAAGTTATAGTCCAGCAATTTTATTTTAAATTCACAAGCTTTCGGAGGCTTCCTCCTTCCTCAGGTGAACGATGTGGAAATGAAATCCTCGAAATGAAATCGCATTTATAATTCACAGAACAATGCTTGGTGATTACAGACAGTTTTTTCAACTGCCCGTTGCCAAGGCAATCAGTGTGCAGACAGACAGGTGTTACCTGCAAGGTCTCAGAATATACAAATCACCAAAAAAAACAACAAACAAAAAAAAACAGAGATAGAGAGGTAGAAACATAGAAAAGACAGCAACTGACCCGTTATATTAAAAACAGATAACATTTGTTCGCTGGTGGGGTAACGTGTAGCGTGACATGAACCCAAGATCCCGGTTGAGGCCGTCCTCATGGGTGCGGAACTTAGCTATCAATTTCTGCTTGACGATTTTGCGTTGTCGTGTGTCTCGAAGGCCGCCTTGGAGTACGCTTACCCGAAGGTCGGTGGATGAATGTCCATGACTGCTGAAGTGTTCCCCGACTGGGAGGGAACCCTCCTGTTTGGCGATTGTTGCGCGGTGTCCGTTCATCCGTTGTCGCAGCGTCTGCATGGTCTCGCCAATGTACCATGCTCTGGGGCATACCTCATATGTTGCAGGAAAGGATGCCCCAGAGCATGGTACATTGGCGAGACCATGCAGACGCTGCGACAACGGATGAACGGACACCGCGCAACAATCGCCAAACAGGAGGGTTCCCTCCCAGTCGGGGAACACTTCAGCAGTCATGGACATTCATCCACCGACCTTCGGGTAAGCATACTCCAAGGCGGCCTTTGAGACACACGACAACGCAAAATCGTCGAGCAGAAATTGATAGCCAAGTTCCGCACCCATGAGGACGGCCTCAACCGGGATCTTGGGTTCAGGTCACGCTACACGTTACCCCACCAGCGAACAAATGTTATCTGTTTTTAATATAACGGGTCAGTTGCTGTCTTTTCTATGTTTCTACCTCTCTATCTCTGTTTTTTTTTGTTTGTTGTTTTTTTTGGTGATTTGTATATTCTGAGACCTTGCAGGTAACACCTGTCTGTCTGCACACTGATTGCCTTGGCAACGGGCAGTTGAAAAAACTGTCTGTAATCACCAAGCATTGTTCTGTGAATTATAAATGCGATTTCATTTCGAGGATTTCATTTCCACATCGTTCACCTGAGGAAGGAGGAAGCCTCCGAAAGCTTGTGAATTTAAAATAAAATTGCTGGACTATAACTTGGTGTTGTAAAATTGTTTACAATTCACAGTAGAAGACACAGAAAGCATACCAGAAATAGTGGGGAACTAGCGGTCTAATGAGAGTGAGGAACTTAAAGTAATTAATATCAGTAGAGAAAAAGTACTTGAGAAACTAATGGGACTAAAAGCCGACAAATCCCCTGGACCTGATGGCCTACATCCTAGGGTCCTAAAAGAGGTGGCTGCAGAGATAGTGGATGCATTGGTTTTGATCTTCCAAAATTCCCTAGATTCTAGAACGGTCCCAGTGGATTGGAAGGTAGCAAATGTAACCCCGCTATTCAAGACAGGGGGGAGAGAGAAAACAGGGAACTATAGGCCAGTTAGCCTGACATTAGTCGTCGGGAAAATGCTGGAATCTATTATTAAGGAAGTGGTAACAGGGCACTTAGAAAATCATAACATGATTAGGCAGAGTCAACAAGGTTTTATGAAAGGGAAATCATGTTTGACAAATTTATTAGAGTTTTTTGAGGATGTAAATAGCAGGGTAGATAAAGGGGAACCAGTGGATATGGTATATTTGAATTTTCATAAAGCATTCGATGAGGTGCCACAGAAAAGGTTGTTACACAAAATAAGGGCTCATGGGGTTGGAGGTAACATATTAGCATGAATAGAGGATTGGTTAACGGACAGAAAACAGGACAGAGTAGAGATAAACTGGTCATTTTCAGGTTGGCAGGCTGTAACTAGTGGGGTGCCACAAGGATTGGTGCTTGGGCCTCAGCTATTTACAATCTATATTAATGACTTAGATGAAGGGACCGAGTGTAATGTATCCAAGTTTGCTGACGATACAAAGCTAGGTGGGCAAGTAAGCTGTGAGGAGGACACAAAGAGCCTGCAAAAGGATATAGACAGGTTAAGTGAGTGGACAAGAAAGTGGCAGATGGAGTATAATGTGGGGAAATGTGAGGTTATTCACTTTGGTAGGAAGAATAGAAAAACAGAATTTTTTTTAAGTGGTGAGAAACTATTAAATGTTGGTGTTCAGAGAGACATGGGTGTCATCGTACAAGAAACACAAAAAGTTAGCATGCAGGTACAGCAAGCAATTAGGAAAGCAAATGGAATGTTGGCCTTTATTGCAAGGGGGTTGGAGTACAAGAGTAAGGAAGCCTTACTACAATTGTACAGGGCTTTGTTGAGACCTCACCTAGAGAACCGTGTACAGTTTTGGTCTCCTTATCTAAGGAAGGCTATACTTGCCTTAGAGACGGTGCTGTGAAGGTTCACTAGATTGATTCCTGGGATGAGAGGGTTGTCCTTTGGGGCGAGGTTGAGTAGACTGGGCCTATACTCTCTGGAGTTTAGAAAAATAAGAGGTGATCTAATTTAAACATGATGTGG
Organism: Heptranchias perlo; assembly: GCF_035084215.1. Taxonomy (NCBI): domain Eukaryota; kingdom Metazoa; phylum Chordata; class Chondrichthyes; order Hexanchiformes; family Hexanchidae; genus Heptranchias; species Heptranchias perlo. The sequence goes on from NC_090342.1 coordinate 54,751,898, forward strand.
AGATGCCGGTGATGGACTGGGGTTGACAATTGTAAACAATTTTACAACACCAAGTTATAGTCCAGCAATTTTATTTTAAATTCACAAGCTTTCAGAGGCTTCCTCCTTCGTCAGGTAAATGTTCAGGAGCTCCTTGAAGCCTACGCATTTATACATCACAGAACAATACATGGTGTTTACAGACTGCCCCTGCAACTGCCCGTTGCCAAGGCAATCACCGTGTTCAGACGGAGAGGTGTCACCTGCAGAACCCCCGAATACACATTCAACAAAAAAACAAACAGGAAAAAAACAAAAAAACTCTCTGTTTTTTTTTTCCTGTTTGTTTTTTTGTTGAATGTGTATTCGGGGGTTCTGCAGGTGACACCTCTCCGTCTGAACACGGTGATTGCCTTGGCAACGGGCAGTTGCAGGGGCAGTCTGTAAACACCATGTATTGTTCTGTGATGTATAAATGCGTAGGCTTCAAGGAGCTCCTGAACATTTACCTGACGAAGGAGGAAGCCTCCGAAAGCTTGTGAATTTAAAATAAAATTGCTGGACTATAACTTGGTGTTGTAAAATTGTTTACAATAATTTAAACATATAAGATTCTGAGGGGGCTTGACAGGGTAGAAGCTGAGAGGTTGTTTCCCATGGCTGGAGAGTCTAGAACTAGGGGGCAATGTGGCAGGATAAGGGGTCGGCCATTTAATACTGAGATGAGGAGCAATTTCTTCACTCAGAGGGTTGTGAATCTTTGGAATTCTCTACCCCAGAGGGCTGTGGATGCTGAGTCATTGAATATATTCAAGGCTGAGATAGATAGATTTCTGGACTTTAGGGGAATCAAGGGATATGGGGATCGAGCAGGAAAATGGAGTTGAGGTTGAAGATCAGCCATGATCTGATTGAATGGGGGAGTAGGCTCGAGGGGCCATGTGGCCTACTCCTGCTCCTATTTCTTATGTTCTTATGATCTGAAGTTATTGAAATCAATGTTGAGTCCGGAAGGTTGTAAAGTGCCTAATCGAAAGATGGGGTGCTATTCCTTGAGTTTCCATTGAGCTTCATTGGAATAGTGTAAGAGGCCGAGGACAGAGAGGTCAGAGAGGGAGTGGGAAGGGGAATTAAAATGGCAAGCGACCGGAAGGCCAGGGTCACACTTACGGTCTGAGCGGAGGTGTTCAGTAAAGCGATCACCCAATCTGCATTTGGTCTCCCCAATGTAGAGGAGACCACATTGTGTGCAGTGAATACAGTATATTATCAGTATAGTATACGATCAGTATGGTATATATACTATAAGCCCTCTGACTCCCACAGCTACCTTGATTACACTTCCTCCCACCCCGCTTCCTGTAAGGACTCTTCCCCTCTCTCAGTTTCTCCATCTTCGATGCACCTGTTCTGACGATGCCTCCTTCCACACCGATATGACTTCCTTTTTCCTCAATTGAGGATTCCCCACCACTCTAGTTGGCAGGGCCCTCGACCGTGTCCGTCCCAATTTCCGCACTTCTGCCCTCACCCCTTTCCCTCCCTCCCAGAACCATGATTAGGGTCCCCCTCGTCCTCAGTTTCCATCCCACCAGCCTCTACATTCAACGGATCATCTTCCGCCATTTCCGCCACCTCCAGCGCAATGCCACCACCAAACACGTCTTCCCCTCCCCTTTCAGCATTCCGAAGGGCCCACTCCCTCCGTGACACCCTGGTCCACTCTTCCATCACCCCCAACACCCGCTCTCCTCCCTACGGCACCTTCCCGAGCGAGCGCAGGAGATGCAACATCTGCCCTTTCACCTCCTCCCTTCCCACTGTCCAGGGCCCCAAACACTCCTTCCAGGTGAAACAGAGATTTACTTGTACTTCTTTCAATTTACTATACTGTATTCGCTGCTCACAATGCGGTCTCCTTTACTTTGGGGAGACCAAATGCAGTGTGATCGCTTTGCCGAACACCTCCGCTCAGTCCACAAGTCTGACCCTGACCATTTTAATACCCGTTCCTACTCCCATTCTGACCCCTCTGTCCTCGGCCTCTTACACTGTTCCAGTGAAGCTCAACAGAAGCTCGAGGAACAGCACCTCATCTTTCGATTAAGCACTTTACAACCTTCAACATTGATTTCAATAACTTCAGATCATAACCACTGCTCCCATTTTTTTCGGACAGCAGGTGCTGGTAATGGTTCTGCTGTTGCCATTTACAGCTCCTCTAAACCCATCTTTTGTTTCTTTACTTGTCCCATTACCACCCTCCTTGCCTTGCACCATCATCCCTTTTCTCATTTAATCACTCCTGCCCTCCACCCTATCACAGACCTTCCCTTTTCTTCTTTCCTCCTCTTCCCTCCTCCCCTCCCCCCTTTCCCTGGCTCTGTATTTGCTTAAAAACTGTTTAATCTTCAACTTCTTCCAGTTCTGACGAACGGTCATCGACCTGAAACGTTGACTCTGTTTCTTTCTCCACAGATGCTGCCTGATTTGCTGACTTTTTCCAGCATTTTCTGTTTTTATTGCATTTATATAATACCTTTAGTGCAGAAAAACGTCACAAGGTGTAGAAAAGAATGGACACCAAGAGAAGAAGATGTTGCGAGGGCTGACCAAAAGCTTAGCCAAAAAGGTGAGTTTTAAGGAGGGTGTTTTCGGAAGCGAGGGAGGTGGAGAGACGGAGAGGTTTAGGGAGGGAATTCCAGACTGTTTGACAAACCTATTCGCGTTTTTTGGGGATATAACTAGCAGGATAGATAAAGGGGAACCAGTGGATGTATTTGGATTTTCAAAAGGCATTCGATAAGGTGCCACATAAGAGGTTGTTACACAAGGTTAGGGCTCGTGGGATTGGAGGTAATATTGATGGATTGGGGATTGGTTAATGGACAGAAAACAGAGAGCAAGGATAAACGGGTCATTTTTGGGTTTGCAGGTTGTAACTAATGGGGTACCGCAAGGATCGGTGCTTGGGCCTCAGCTATTTACAATCTATATTAATTAGTTGAAGGGACCGAGTGTAATGTACCCAAGTTTGCTGACAATACAAAGCTAGTTGGGAAAGTAAGTTGTGAGGAGGGTGCAAAGAGTCTGCGAAGGGATATCGACAGGTTAACTGAGTGGGCAAGAAGGTAGCAAATGGAGTATAATGTGGGGAAATGTGAGGTTTTTCACTTCGGTAGGAAAAATAGAAAAACTGAATATTTTTTTAAACGGTGAGAAACTATTAAATGTTGTTCAGAGGGATTTGGATGTTCTTGTACACGAAACTCAGAAAGTTAACATGCAGGTACAGCAAGCAATTAGGAAAGCAAATGGTATGTTGGCCTTTATTGCAAGGGGGTTGGAGTAGAAGAGTAAGGAAGTCTTGCTACAATTGTACAAGGCTTTGGTGAGACCACACCTGGAGTATTGTGTGCAGTTTTGTTCTCCTTACCTAAGGAAGGATATACTTGCCTTAGAGGCGGTGCAACGAAGGTTCACTCGATTGATTCCTGGGATGAAAGGGTTGTCCTATGAGGAAAGTTGAGTAGAATGGGCTTATATTCTCTGGAGTTTAGAAGAATGAGAGGTGATGTCATTGAAACATATAAAATTCTTAGAGCACTTGACAGGGTAGATGCTGAGAGACTGTTTCCTCTGGCTGGAGAGTCTAGAACTAGGAGGCATAGTCACAGGATAAGGGGTCGGCCATTTAGAACCAAGATGAGAAGGAATTTTTTCACTCAGAGGGTTGTGAATATTTGAAATTCTCTACCCCAGAGGGCTGTAGATGCTCAGTCGTTGAATCTATTCAAGGCTGAGATCAATAGATTTTTGGACTCTATGGGAATCAAGGGATATGGGGATTAGGCGGGAAAGTGGAGTTGAGGTTGAAGAACAGCCATGATCTGATTGAATGGCGGAGCAGGCTCGAGGGACCGTATGGCCTACTCCTGCTCCTATTTCTTATGTTCTTATAGGCCTAAGCAGCTGAAACACAGTCACCAGTGGTGGGGCGAAGGAAGGAATGCATAAGAGGCCGGTGTCAGAGGATGGAAAGTTGGGGGGTGGGGTTTGTAGCACAAAAAAAGGCCACTGAGATGGAGAGGGGCAAGGCCAAGAAGGGATTTGAACTCAAGTAAGAGAATTTTAAATGTGAAATGTTGGGGGACTGGGAGACAATGAAGGTCAGCGAGGTCAAGAGCAATGGGCAAGTCGGACTTAGAAAGGAAACAGGAAGCAGAGTTTTGGATAAGCTGACATTTATGGAGGATAAGAGGCAAGTCAGGAGATCATACAGCTGGATTTTTAGGAGGCTGTTTACAAGATTCCACATTGGAATGAGATAGAAAGCCACTATAAAGGCAGGAAGCCGAGCGTAGACATGGATGAAGAGCTTTTCGGGTAGAAAAAGGTTACAAAAGCTGCATTGTACTCCAGGGTTCGTTATTGGGACCACTGCTATTTGTAAACATATTAACTTGGACGACGATAATTTTAAACAGAATCGACACATTTGCAGATGAGGTTCGATGGGAACATGAAGCTGATCGATCAATTGGTGATCAGTGAATCGATCGAGTGGGGGTCAGTGAATCGATCGAGCGGTGGTCAGTGAATCGATCGAGTGGGGGTCAGTAAATCGATCGAGCGGTGGTCAGTGAATCGATCGAGTGGGGGTCAGTAAATCGATCGAGCGGTGGTCAGTGAATCGATCGAGTGGGGGTCAGTAAATCGATCGAGCGATGGTCAGTGAATCGATCGGTGGTCAGTGTATCGGGCAAGTTATGGTCAGTGAATCGATTGAGTTATGGTCAGTGAATCCGGCGATCAGTGGTCAGTGTATCGGGCAAGTTATGGTCAGTGAATCGATCGGTCAGTGGTCAGGGAATCGATCGATCGGTGGTCAGTGAATCGATCGATCGGTGGTCAGGGAATCGATCGATCGGTGGTCAGTGAATTGATCGATCGGTGGTCAGTGAATCGATCGATCGGTGGTCAGTGAATCGATCAGTGGTCAGTGAATCGATCGATCGGTGGTCAGTGAATCGATCGATCGGTGGTCAGCGAATCGATCGATTGGTGGTCAGCGAATCGATCGATCGGTGTATCAATCGAGTTATGGTCAGTGTATCGATCGAGTTATGGGCATTGAATCGATCGAGTTATGGTCAGTGTATCGATCGAGTTATGGGCATTGAATCGATCGAGTTATGGTCAGTGTATCGATCGAGTTATGGGCATTGAATCGATCGAGTTATGGTCAGTGTATCGATCGAGTTATGGGCATTGAATCGATCGAGTTATGGGCATTGAATCGATCGAGTTATGGTCAGTGTATCGATCGAGTTATGGTCAGTGAATCGATCGAGTTATGGTCAGTGAATCGATCGAGTTATGGTCGGTGTATCGGGTGAGTTATGGTCGGTGTATCGGGTGAGTTATGGTCGGTGTATCGATCGAGTTATGGTCGGTGTATCGGGTGAGTTATGGTCGGTGTATCGGGTGAGTTATGGTCAGTGAATCGATCGAGTTATGGTCGGTGTATCGGGTGAGTTATGGTCGGTGTATCGGGTGAGTTACGGTCGGTGTATCGATCGAGTTATGGTCAGTGAATCGATCGAGTTATGGGCATTGAATCGATCGAGTTATGGTCGGTGTATCGATCGAGTTATGGGCATTGAATCGATCGAGTTATGGTTGGTGTACCGATCGAGTTATGGTCGGTGTATCGGGCGAGTTATGGTCGGTGAAGCGATCGAGTTATGGTTGGTATATCGGGTGAGCAGCGGTCGGTGTATCGGGCGAGCAGCGGTCGGTGTATCGGGCGAGCTGCGGTCGGTGTATCGGGCGAGCTGCGGTCGGTGTATCGGGCGAGCAGCGGTCGGTGTATCGGGTGATCAGTGGTCAGTGTATTGGGCGAGCTGCGGTCGGTGTATCGGGCGAGCTGCGGTCGGTGTATCGGGCGAGCTGCGGTCGGTGTATCGGGCGAGCTGCGGTCGGTGTATCGGGCGAGCTGCGGTCGGTGTATTGGGCGAGCAGCGGTCGGTGTATCGGGCGATCAGTGGTCAGTGTATCGGGCGAGCTGCGGTCGGTGTATCGGGCGAGCTGCGGTCGGTGTATCGGGCGAGCTGCGGTCGGTGTATCGGGCGAGCTGCGGTCGGTGTATCGGGCGAGCAGCGGTCGGTGTATCGGGCGAGCAGCGGTCGGTGTATCGGGCGATCAGCGGTCGGTGTATCGGGCGAGCTGCGGTCGGTGTATCGGGCGAGCTGCGGTCGGTGTATCGGGCGAGCTGCGGTCGGTGTATTGGGCGAGCAAGCCGTAGAATGTTACAGCACAGTTTTAGCTATTTGGCCCAACAGATCTGTTTATCTCCACATGACTGGTTTGGTCCATTCCCACTCTCCTTGTCACAGTTGGAGTGGGGATCTCAGGATGCTCTGAGATGCTGTTCCAGGACAGTCAATGGGCTCCGGATTCTCCTCCTCCATCATCAACAGAAAAACATGAGTCAGAATTCTGGGAGTAAACACTCGTTCCCTTATATGTCAAGATATTGTGACTTATCCTGCTGTGGTGCGGTGTATGTCTAATTAACAGTGAGTAGGAATAGAAAGTAGAGGATGGTTCGAGCCTGAGCTGGAGGGAACCCTCCAAACTCCCGCGCCCCTATTCTTTCTACGGCCTCTGGCTCCGGAATTTGGGAGTCTAACTCTGGGTATTACATTGGCGGACGGTAGTTGCGAGGCCCCCACCGCAGTCTCCATTTGTTCTCATCCGTTATAAAGATATTTTTGAGAAACAGAGACAGCATCACCCAAGTGCCTAGCCGACCTGCCACCTTTTGTGAGCCCATGAACAGGCAGCATGCAAGGATCTTCTCTTGGTGGTTCCAAGATCTACGTGTGACATTAGGAACAAATAAGAGCCAGCAACATTATTTGCCCTGCAGTGACTTGGCCACGAATGTGCATCTGTGAACATTGGACCAGGAGGAGGCCCCTCGAGCCTGCTCTGTCATTCAGTTAGATCATGGCTGATTGTATCTCAACTCCATTTCCCCACCTTTGCTCCATATCCTTTAATACCCTTACCTAACACAAATCTATTGATCTCAGAAAGCTCCAATTGTCCTCATCATCCATTTTGGGGGGAGAGAATTCCAGATTTCCACTACCCTTTGTGTGAAAAAGTGTTTCCTAATTTCACTCCTAAATGGCCCGGCTCTAATTTTAAGGTTCTGCCCCCTTGTTCTGGACTCTCCCACCAGAGGAAATAGTTTCTCTGTATCTACCCTATAAAATCCCTTAATCATTTTAAACATCTCGATTAGATCACCCATCAACCTTCTGAACGAATCTATGTCCCTTTGTAACTTCTTCTTCCCATCCATACCTGTCCTCATAATTTAACCCTTTTAGCCCCGGTATCATTCTGGTGAATCTGCAATCTACCCCCTCTACGGCCAGTAAATCCTTCCTGAGGTTCGGTGCCCAAAACTGAATGCAGTTACTCCAGATGGGGTCTGACCAGGTCTCTGTACAGCTGAACACTTCTTCACTTTTGAACTCCAACATTCTGTTAGCCTTTTTGAACACTTTTTCTACCTGCACTAGCTTTTAGTGATTTTTGTACATGAATACCTAAATCCCTTTGCTCCTCCACAGCTCCTAGCCTCTCACAATTATGCAAATATTCTGATTTGAATGCAATTTGCTGCAACAGGGCTATGCAGTGTACAGTAAATTTTGATAGATCTATACAAAGCTGCAGCTGCATAATTATTAGTGATTCTCATACCATTTGTATAATTAAGTGACAACATTGTAAATTAAAAGATTGTTGATAAGACCTAAAGTTGACTCAGACCCAAAGTGGATGACCTTACACTTCCCCACATTGAACTCCATCTGCCACAGTTTTGCCCATTTCCTTAGTCTGTCTATGTCCCTTTGTAACTTCTTCTTCCCATCCATACAACTTACTGTGCCTCCTGACTTAGTGTCATCTGTAAACTTGGATATACAACTCTCTATTCCTTCATCCAAGTCATTGGATGGTGAAAAGCTGAGGCCTCAGTACAGATGCCCGGGGAACATTACTTGTCACGTCCTGCCAATCAGAGAACAAGCCCTTTATCCCTACTCTCTGTCTCCTACACCCCCCCAACCAATTATAGACCCATGTCACAAGGTTACCTCCAATTCCCTGTGCTCTCCTTTTTGTGCAGAACAGAATCAAATGCCTTCCAGAAGTCCGTATAAGCAACATCCATACACAGACCCTATCCACCATGCTAGTGATCTCCTCAAAAAATTCAACCAGGTTAGCCAGACACGACTTACACTTCACAAATCCACGCTACTCTCTGTGATTAACTGATGCCTGTCCAAGTGCTCAGTCACTCTGGCCCCGATACTCACGTGGAGGCAGGGAGGGAGCGGGGATGCCTGTCAGCGGCCAGGAAACCCGGAAATGCTGAGACGGCGGAGGTCCAGCCACACTTAATGGCAGAACCTCATTAACATTTATTACTCCGTTTCCCACCCGGCAGCCGGTCAGATTGAGAGGCTGGTCGTTGCCGGGCGGGAAAGCCTATGGTACAAGGCCGCAGCCGGGGGCTGGAGAGGACGGAGGGAGAGAGAGATTGGTGGGGGGCGAGAAATCGGATCACGTTGGCGGGGGGGGGGGGGGGGAGGGCGAGAGATCGGATCACGGGGGTGGGGGGAGAGGTAGGATCACGGGGAGGGGGGAGAGATCGGATCACGGGGGTGGGGGGAGAGGTCGGATCACGGGGAGGGGGGAGAGGTCGGATCACGGGGAGGGGGGAGAGGTAGGATCACGGGGAGGGGGGAGAGGTCCGATCACGGGGTGGGGGGAGAGGTCGGATCACGGGGTGGGGGGAGAGGTCGGATCACGGGGAGGGGGGAGAGATCGGATCACGGGGTGGGGGGAGAGATCGGATCACGGGGTGAGGGGGGGAGAGGTAGGATCACGGGGAGGGGGGAGAGGTCGGATCACGGGGAGGGGGGAGAGATCGGATCACGGGGAGGGGGGAGAGATCGGATCACGGGGAGGGGGGAGAGATCGGATCACGGGGTGGGGGGAGAGATCGGATCACGGGGTGAGGGGGGGAGAGGTAGGATCACGGGGAGGGGGGAGAGGTCGGATCACGGGGAGGGGGGAGAGATCGGATCACGGGGAGGGGGGAGAGGTCGGATCACGGGGTGAGGGGGGGAGAGGTAGGATCACGGGGAGGGGGGAGAGGTCGGATCACGGGGAGGGGGGAGAGATCGGATCACGGGGAGGGGGGAGAGGTCGGATCACGGGGAGGGGGGAGAGGTCGGATCACGGGGTGAGGGGGGAGAGATCAGATCACGGGGAGGGGGGAGAGGTCCGATCACGGGGTGGGGGGAGAGGTCTGATCACGGGGAGGGGAGCGGAAAGAGGTCCGATCACAGGGAGGAGGGAGAGGTCGGATCACGGGGTGGGGAGCGGAAAGAGGTCCGATCACAGGGTGGGGGGCGGAGAGGTCGGATCACGGGGGGGGGATAGAGCGGATCACGGCCGGGTCGGAGAGGTTGGATCGCGGGGGTGGGTGGTGGTCGCGAGATCGTGGCGGGTTTGTTTAAGGGGTCAGGGGGAAACACGCCTGCTCCTCCTGGCCCACAAACAGTGCTGGAAAGACATTCAGCTGCTGGATCAGGCTGTTCTCGCCTCCCTTCAGCTGATGGGTTTTTCTGAGCCCTGGGAAACCTGTGCTGCAGGCATTAAATTCAAATCGCTGACAAAACCTGAGGCACCGAGCCTCATTAAGGTTTTATAATCCCTGACCCGTCTCTCGAGAGCAGGTTCCTCAGCATTCCCCCAACCCACCCCGATAAAACGGGGAGTAGGTGCGTTCGCGGCGGGTTGGGGTCGGGTTTCATATTTTTAACAATTTGGCCCCCCCACCTCGGCCCTTGCCCACCCATCCTGGGGGGGGGGGGGGAGGGGTCAAAATTAACCCCTCTGTCTCTGATGATTGATTCCAGTAACTTCCCCATAACTGATATTAAACTGACAGGTCTGTAGTTCCCTGGTTTCTCTCTCCCCCCCTTCTTAAATAATGGGGTGACATTTGCAACTTTACAATCCAAAGGTACAATTCCTGCATCTAGAGGGCTTTGGGAAATTAGAACTAATGCATCTGCAATTTCCCTACTCATTTCTTTTAATAGCCCAGGGTGAAAACCATCGAGTTCTGGAGTTTAGTCGATCTTAAGTCTAATTTTTTCTCTATTACCATTTTTATTACTGATATTCCTCCCCTTGACTTATTTTTTGATCTCCTTGTACTGCTGTTATTTTGTCCTCTCCCTCCACTGTCAAAACAGATACAAAGGGGAAAAAAAATTTGATAGGGCCTAATATTGGGCGTAGGTAGCGTGATCCGCTATTAACCCGTGCCCAATGGCCCCTCGCGGGCAGGACGAGAACGCCGTCCGGTCTTTGTACTCACCATCAATCTGCGTTGAAATCTCCGCTCTACATGTCAATTCATTGCAATTTGCATTTCCACCAGCAGGGGAGCCCCAATCGCTTAAAGAGATGAGTGGCCCCGATATTAGCGGGGAGGTGGGATGACAGCGGTGAGGTGACTGGGCGTGTGGGTAACCCGCCCAATAAGAAATGTCCATTTCCCACGCAATCCTAAGTCAATTGGAGTCACTTCCAGGTTTGCCGTCGGAAAGCTGCGCAGCGGGCGGACTGCGCACCCACATCACAGGCTGTCAGCTGGAGGAGCTCTATTTAAAGGGGCAGTCCTCCAATGGCTGCTCCTGGAGCAAACACCCACACAGCACGATGGAGCAGCCCAGGGGAAAGGCTGCTCCAAGATTCAGTGATGCCTCACTCCAGGTGCTACTGGATGGGGTGAGGAGGAGGAGGGATGTGTTCTACCCGGCGGACAGGAGGAAGTGGCCTGCCTCTGCCACCAAGAAGGCCTGGCTCGAGGTGGCAGAGGAGGTCACCAGCAGCAGCAACATCTCCCGCACCTGGATCCAGTGCAGGAAGCGCTTCAATGGCCTAACTAGGTCAGTCAAAGTGAGTACACTTACTCATTCTTCTACATTCTCCTACTGCCAACGCGACTATAGTACATCACTCGCCACACCCACTTAATGCTCATCCTCAACTTACCTGCACTTCCTCACCTCCACATTAGTTGAATTTTTCGAGGAGGTGACAAGGAGGGTCAATGAGGGTAGCGCAATTGATGTAGTCTACATGGATTTTAGCAAGGCTTTTGACAAGGTCCCACATGGCAGATTGGTCAAAAAGGTAAAGGTGGGATCCAAGGGAAAGTGGCAAATTAGATCCAAAATTGGCTCAGTGGCAGGAAGCAAAGGATAATGGTCGACGGGTGTTTTTGTGACTAGAAGGCTGTTTCCAGTGGGGTTCCGCAGGCCTCAGTACTAGGTCCTTTGCTTTTTGTGGTATACATTAACGATTTCGACTTAAACGTAGGGGGCATGATTAAGAAATTTACGGATGACACAAAGAAAGGCCGTGTGGTTGATAGTGAGGAGGAAAGCTGTAGACTGCAGGAAGATATCAATGGGAGTGGTCAGGTGGGCAGAAAAGTGGGAAATGGAATTCAATCCAAAGAAGTGTGAGGTAATGCATTTGAGGAGAGCAAACAAGGCAAGGGAGTACACAATAAATGGGAGGATACTGAGAGGTGTAGAGGAAGTGAGGGACCTTGGAGTGCATGTCCACAGATCCCTGAAGGTAGATAAGGTGGTTGAGAAGGCATATGAAATACTTTCCTTTATTAGCCGAGGCATAGAATGAAAAAGTAGGGATGTTATGCTGGAACTGTATAAAACATTAGTTAGGCCACAGCTTGAGTACTGCGTACTGTTCTGGTCACCACATTACAGGAAGGATGTGATTGCACTAGAGAGGGTACAGAGGAGATTTACGAGGATGTTGCCAGGACTGGAGAATTTTAGCTCTGATAACAGATTGGTTAGGCTGGGGTTGTTTTCCTTGGAACAGAGGAGGCTGAGGGGTGATTTGATTGAGGTGTACAAAATTATGAGGGACCTAGATAGAGTGGATAGGGAGGACTTATTTCCCTTAGCGGAGGGGTCAATAACCAGGGGGCGTGGATTTAAAGTGATTGGTAGAAGGATTAGAGTGGAAATTAGGAAAAAAATTTTCACCCAGAGGGTGGTGGGGGTCTGGAACTCACTGCCTGAGAGGGCGGTAGAGGCAGAAACCCTCAACTCATTTAAAAAATACCTGAAGAGCCGTGACCCGCAGGGCTACGGACAAAATGTGGGAAAGTGGGATTAGGCTGGGTGGCTCGTTTCTCAGCCGGCGCAGACACGATGGGCCGAATGGCCTCCTTCTGTTCTGTAAATTTTTTATGGTTCTATGATTCTAGTCACCCCACCACCACCACTACTCAACCCAATCCTCATCCAATGTCATGGCTCTGTCTCATACTCACCCTCTGATGCATCTCTTTCACGGTCAGCCTCACCCAAACCAATGCATTCATCAGTTGGCCACTTCACCATCACTCACTCATGCATCTGTACTTTCTCCCCTTATAGGAGAAGAGAGCCCAGAATGCCCGGGAGAGGGCGAGGACCAGAGGGGGGCCGCAACAAATCGTCACAGATGTGGAGCAGGAGGCACTGGAGCTGAGCCGCACCCTCGAGTGCCCGTCCATCGGGGACGCCGAGACTGGCACCCGACAAACGTCTGGTGACAGAACTTTAACATTCAGCACACACAATATGAATTGATGTTAACATGCCTTGTCATCTTCAGCACCTCAGTATGCTCATCACAACGTGGCACATCTGTAATGATGCTTAATATTGCCTTCTGTTCTCTTACAGGGCCTCCAGCGACCGCTGTGACGGCAGAGGGCGATTCCTCAGAGGACCTGCTGGCCTCTGAGGGGGCACCGTCACAACTGAGCGAGCCATCCACAGCGCAGATATTCACATCTTGGTGGGTCCCAGACCGCAGTTGGTTGGGTTGACACCTGGTGAGTTACCACACACATGAGCACGAGCAGACACTGGTGGCAGGGGCAGCTGTGGAGAGTCCGTGTCGGTGGGAACACTCCTCTCCAGGCTCTGTTCAGCTGGACACAGACGCTGAACCCTGGGGGCCATCCTTTAAAAGGAGAATGATCGAGGGGCAGCAGCACATTTGCGAGGTGCTGGAACAGGTGCCACGCACACTCTCCACAATCGCGCGGAGGATGGAGGAGTCGAACTCCTGCATGAGTGGAATAGTGGCACAGGTACAGGAGGGAGTCTCTGAGATACTGACATGGGGACATGAGGAACTCCCTGAGATAGTGTCACGGGTAAGTGCAGGAATGTCTGCAATGGAGGGAAGGCTAGCCTCCATTGAGCTTCAAGCACGGCTCACAAATGAGTCCATTCAGGCCCTGACAACGGCCATTCGGACTCGGGGTGAACAACATTCTGCCAACTTAAACAGACAGGCAGATACACTAACACTGGCTTTACAAGGCTTCATACATGTCCTCCAAACTGTCGTCCAGCAGGGAGGTAGGAGTGATGTGGCCCTGGCCCAGGAGAGGGATGATGGCGAAAGGGGACATGGAAGTGGGGACGCCATTCAAAGCACTCCCACGTCTCACCCGTTGCCCCCCTCTCAACCAGTACCCGCAATGCTACCCCCTCTCCAGGTGGTCGAGTCTGCCCCTGCACAGGTGCAGGTGGAGCAGTCTTTGGAGGGGTCCTCACGGGCTCCAAAACCCAGAGGGTGTCGGCCCAAAGCATCTAAACAGTCAGGGAATGAACAAGAGCAACCTGTCGCTACCTCGGCTGCAGCCACAGGGGATGCACCACGTAGAAGTTGTCGGAAGTGTAAGGCGAAGGTTTTGTGAGCACAAAGGGGGTGCACAAGGATGTTTGACATTTGGTCATGTTTTTTTATTTATATTTGCTTTTTGTTAAACTCACATTAAATATTATTATTGTCACCACTACCAGCACGTCTTGGCCATTCTTGCCTGGTTTCTGTAATAAGGCCCTTTCATGAGGTTCACCATGAACTGCGATGCCACTGATTGGGTCACTCTACAGTGGGTGTATGTGTAGTTGCAGGACTGTTTTGTGCAGGGAGGGGTGGGCGGCCTGGTGTGGTCGCTGCTCTATCCAAGTGGTGTGAGGACTGGACTCTTCACACTGTCTGATGTTAGGAGAATAGCTCACATATCAGGGACTCCCTGGCCTCACGAGCAGCCAGGTGAGCCGCTGCTCTGCCCATGGGTTGCTCCTCCTCCTCCTCCATGTGGGTGGCAGATGTGGATGGGGCCTCCTCAAGCAGCACCCCTCTCTGTTGTTGCCCTCTGTGCTCTTGTGCAGCACTGTGTTGTGGAGCTCCACGTGGCGGAGGTGGACGCCATGCCTGGCGAGGCTGGTGATGTTGCTCGTCCTCGGATGAAGTGGTGAATGCAGCCATGGGGCCCCCCATCCTAACGGTGTGAGTTTGAGGGGGTCCGCAAAGTAGTTAAATATGTTTGCACAGCAGAATTTTTAGTGGAAAGTTAGAATTTTCAGTGCAAACACAAAGATCATGCAGCCAAAAATTTGTCTGAAAGAACAGAGTGCCCTGCTGCAATAAATGACCTCCCCCCATCTGTCAAATAAGCATTTGTATGTCCCACTGGCTGCTGGCTGAAACACGTCTGTGGCAACATGGAGTGTTTCCCACAGCACGGGAAACACGCTGAGGATGCTTCAAAATCACACCCTGCCAAAATGTGGAGAAAATTAAGTACTTTAAGTACCTCAACAACTGTGTAAATGATCATCCTGCCGGCTTTAATTGCCAGTGGGACTTCCACATTCAGGGGGCGTGCACGCACCCAGACACGTCAATGGGAAACCCGGAGATCTGCAGGTTGGAACCGGGCTCTGAACCCGAACAGGATTTCCCCAATTTTTGAAGCCCCCAACGCACCCGCAATTTGCCGGGAAAATCGAGCTCGATGTCTCTTAAAATCTCAAAGGTAGCCAGTACCTGTTATTTGCTGGGGTTGTTCTCCTTAGAGCAGAGAAGGTTAAGGGGAGATTTGATAGAGGTGTTCAAAATCATGAAGGGTTCTGATCGAGTAAATGAGGAGAAGCTGTCACTGGTGGCAGAAGGGTCGGTAATCAGAGGACACAGATCAGCAAAAGAGGCGACATGAGGAAACATTTTTTTTAAGCAGCGAGTTGTTATGATCTGGAATTCACTGCCTGAAAGGGTGGGGGAAGCAGATTCAATAATAACTTTCAAAAGGGAATTGGATAAGTACTCGAAGGGAAAAATTTACAGGGCTATGGGGAAAGAGTAGGGGAATGGGACAAATTTGATAGCTCTTTCGAAGAGCCGGCACAGGTACGATGGGCTGAATGGCCTCCTCCTGTGCTGAACCATACCATGATGATATAAATGCAAGTTGTTGCTATGCTGGGTCTCTTTTTTTGGGAGGGGGAGGGAGTATCTACTGGTCTCCTGCTGGAGTTATGGTGAAAAACTGGGAAAATCCCCTTGGAATCTCAGGGCCCTTGCGTGCAACTCTCTTTTAAATTGAGGCAGCAGCCCTTTAAAGTCTTGCCTGATATCCCGCACATGCACACAACATGAAAGACTTGCATTTATATAGCGCCTTTCACAACCTCAAAATGTCCCAAAGTGCTATACAACTCATGAAGTACTTTTGAAGTGTAGTCACTGTTGTAAAGTAGGAAACATGGCAGCCAATTAGCACAGAGCAAGGTCCCACAGACAGCAATTAAATAAATGACCAGATCATCTGTTTTATTCGATGTTGGTTGAGGGATAAATATTGGCCAGGACACCGGGGAGAACCCCCCTGCTCTTCTTCGAAATAGTGCCATGGGATCTTTTCCATCCACCCGAGAGGGCAGATGGGGCCTTGGTTTGATGTTTCATCCGAAAGACAGCACCTCTGAAAGAGCAGCACCCCCTCAGTACTGCAGTGAAGGTTTTTGGAGTATCTCCATTTAAGCAAACAGTAAATATGGAAATGTTATATCCCAGTCCTTAGCGTTCTGCTCAGCATATTGATACAACATACAAATCATTGTGCCTTTAAACCTTTTAACCTGTTGGTCTAAGGATGGTACAGGATAGTCTGGAGTTGTTCAGTTTGACACTGTTGCTATAATTAAGTGACTGACTGAGACAGAAAATAAATTTCCCGATTAAACAAAATCTCTTCTGACAATTCAACTCAAGTGAGCGTTTCTAGCAATGTGGCGGCCACAAAGTCTATATCCAAGGACACAAGAGCTGCCATGCCTGGATACCTACTCTCATAGTCTTCTGTGGTTAAGGTGTACCAATTCCCTGACTGACTCCTGTCGGACATGGAACCTATGCCCATTCTTTTGAAAGGGACGTTGGTAATGGGTACGGGATTCAATGGAGCTTTGTTGCACTTTCCTGCTTTACCCATACATGGACATTGGTCACACGTCTTAAAAGCATTCAGTTGTATCTTTGCCGTTAGTGAGCCATTAAAAGTGTTGCAGCAACCTGTCTCTGGTACTTTTCCCCCCACTCTACTATTCCAATACCCGTCTTGCTGACTTCAAATCTTCCTCCCTCCATAAACCCCAACTTGTCCAAAACTCTGCCTCTGTCCTGTCCCATACTGTTCAATTCATCTAGCAACCACCCCCTCCCCCACTCCCTGTCCTCACTGAAGTTCACTGGCTTCCCATCCACTAATGCATTAAATTTAATATCATTATCCTCATCTGTAAATCTCTTCTTGAGCTTACCTCTACAGGCTCCTCCAGCTCTATAACACTTTTCGAACTCTCAGTTCCTCTGAATCTGGCCTTCTATTCAACCCCTCCTCCCATCAACCCACTATTGCTGTCAGAACCTCCATCCGCGTTGATCCTACTCTCTGGAACTCCCTCCCTAGACCCACCTCGCCACCTAAAATAAACTCGTAAAACCCATCTCTTTGACCAAGTTTTCCGTCACCTCTGTCCTGCAAGCAGTAGAACTTGAGCTACCTTTAGTAAATCCTTTTGGTACCAATATCTTTCAGAACTCTTCCAGTTCCTGTCCCTCAACAGGCTTGGATCTGTAATGTTGGACCAGAACTTTGACCTCATAACTATCATATCATGATGATTCAGACTGTGTCTCTCTGATGCCCCCAAGTAGCTGGGAAACCGTTTCATGGTGGACAGCAAAAGAGATATAAAGACTGCTTAAAAGAACTCTGAAACAGTGCAAAACAAATGTCCATAAGTGGGAAAACTTGCTCAAGATAAGAAAGCGTGGTGAAAAGCCATCCACAAAGGCACTTCCTACTACGAGGCCCGTCGTATTGCTGATGTTTAATGTAAATTAAACTGAGGAAGCCTTGCTTGAAAAATCAAGATCCCCGACTTGGAGTATCCGGGATCCCCCGTTCAATCTGCGGACGCTCATTCCCAGCAAAAATAGGTCTCTTTAATCATCAAAGAACTCACTGCAAAAAATGAGATTCTGGCATGTTCTTCAACGTCAATGGATGAACAAATTTGTTAATAACACTGGGGGTATGAATACTATCACATTCTTTATAACCAGGTTTGGTCTTTCCAATTGGTACCTGGCCCACCCCTGGACCAGCAATCGTCTGCACTGCGCCCCATTTTGTTACAGTTACAGCACCTGAGATCCCTCGTGTCACCTCATGGCCTTTTTACTGTGCGGGGCCTCTCCTGGATCTTGGGGCTGTGGGTGTTCACCAGGCTGGGAGCGTCTCCCTCTGGGTGGGTTGTAAGATGAACCTGACCCCCATTCAGATGCCAGGACCCCAACATTCATGAGGTCACATAATGCACACATTTACCTCACCGCTGTACAGTCTTACATTCCTGGGTCAAGCAGATAGATCATATTGTCACTTTTACCAATCGATCCATCAACATCAGGTGCCATAACCCATTCGAATCTATATTTTTACTTTTCATCTGTAATTTTCAAATGTCTTCTCGCTTGACTGATTCTCTGTACGTACTATGTGAAACCTTCCTCCCTTGCTCATTCCTCTGCCTCTATGCTTCAGGCCATAAGTCACTGGTGTTAAAAATATCACATTCTACAGTTTCAAAGCATGTACTGTCCATCAGATCAGGACAAACAAAAGTTGCCAGTCATGTATTATTAAGTGAAGGTATAAGCTGTTCAGCCCAAGCATCTTTGTTCTAATTGTGGTGATTTGCTGATAATTCAAAAGCTCTAATCAAAGTATTGATATTGTCTCCCGGTGATATTTGGAATGAAACTAGATTTAACTGAATTAATCCCAGTGGAGCTATGGGCTGAATGATCTGTACCCTCACCTCCAGTATCACTTACGGTACGTGTTTCTCTACCAGTCCAAGAGATGACACTGTAAGTCCTTCTCACACTGATGTTCTTGCTCCTTCCCATGGGCTTCAAATGAGTGTAATTCTCTCTCTCTCTTTGTGCTGTTACATAGAAACATAGAAAAATTTACAGCACAGAAGGAGGCCATTCGGCCCATCGTTTCTGTGCCGGTTGAAAAAGAGCTTTCCAGCCTAATCCCACTTTCCAGCACTTGGTCTGTAGCCCTGTAGGTTACGGCACTTCAAGTGCATATCCAAGTACTTTTTAAATGAGTTGAGGGTTTCTGCCTCTACCACCCTTTCAGGCAGTGAGTTCCAGACCCCCACCACCCTCTGGGTGAAAAAAATTCTCCTCAGCTCCCCTCTAATCCTTCTACCAATCACTTTAAATCTATGCCCCCTGGTTATTGACCTCTCTGCTAAGGGAAATAGGTCCTCCCTATCCACTCTATCTCGGCCCCTCATAATTTTATACACTTCAATTAAATCTCCCCTCTGCCTCCTCTGTTCCAAAGAGAACAACCCCAGCCTATCCAATCTTTCCTCATAGCTAAAATTCTCCAGTCCTGGCAACATCCTCGTAAATCTCCTCTGCACCCTCTGTAGTGCAATTACATCCTTCCTGTAATGTGGTGACCAGAACTGTACGCAGTACTCAAGCTGACGCCTAACCAATGTTTTATACAGTTCCGGCATAACCTCCCTGCTCTTATATTCGATGGGGGAAAAATTAAATAAGTGTCCATTCTGGGATGCGCTAACATCCTGCGCCCGACGGACCCTGGGCAGGCAAGACGCAAATTTTGGTCCCAAGGGAGCACTTACCTGCAATCAGCGTTCCTTTCCAGGCCTTGCACCTGGAATCAATGCAATTCGCACTTTCTACCACCAGAGGGAGCTCCATCTCTTAAAGGGAAGTTGTTTCTTGGAACTCTCTTAAAGGTAGCTGGTACCTGTTATTTGCTGAAAATAGCAGTCTACTGTCTGCATGGAGTCTGAACAAACATCATATATCGCACATGTAAAACACAGATGTAGATCCCATCCCTATGTTTACACACTGATGAGTTATGTTAAAACATTGAATAAAGGTTGCGCACTACTAAATCCCACAACCTCCAATCTGCACACCAGACCTCACCAAACTGCCGACCTGAGCTGGTACCAGGCCTGCGAGAGTGCATGCACCAAGGTTCTCTGCTGATGCACTAGAGACCTTAGATGCAAGAGGTGGACAGAAGGTGGTTCATCCTATATCTGCAGTTGGGTGACATCCTATATCTACAGTGGGGGGGGGGGGGTGGCAAGACGCCCTCCGGACATATACTCAAAAGATAGTGGGAGGCAGCGGGGGACATGGATGCAGTGCAGGAAGAAGTTCAATGCTTTGACATGAGTGGTCAAGGTGAGTGAGGTCAGCTGTCAAGTGGTGTCTCCTATCAACTGCACCACGAGCCACATCTACTGCACCACGCACTAAACCCCCCAACACCCACATACCAATAAACTCTTTCCATCAGTACTCAACTCCTCCAATCAGATGCTTCCTCCCGCCCTTACATATTACCACTGTTGCAAGCTACCCACCCACAACTCACAGGCCACACACACTGGCAGCTATTCAACCATGACAGGCACATCACCCAGGCACACTGTCTTGCAGGAGAAGGTGGCGCATATCAAGAGGCAGCAAGTGGCCGTGGCATTTAGCCCCTCGAGCCTGTTCCACCATTCAGTGAGATCATGGTGGACCTGTGACCTAACTCCATATACCCACCTTAGCCCCATATCCCTTAATACCCTTGGTTCACAGAAATCTATCAATCTCAGATTTAACTTTCACAAGTGAACTAGCATCAACTGCCATCTGCAGAAGAGCGTTCCAAACGTCTCCCACCCTTTGCGTGTAGCAGCATTTCCTAACTTCACTCCTGCACGTCCTGGCTGTTAGGCTATGTCCCCGCATCCTAATATTGAAGTCCAGGAGACCTCCAAAAATGGTTACAAATGTCTCGGCAGCCAGAGGCAATAATCCAGCCACGAACCTGTAAATCCTGCATGGTCCCTTTAAATAGTGCCGGTGGGTGGGGTCCTCCAGGCACTCTGAGACACGTTCAGATGGTTGGGGTTAAGACTGTGCGTTGAGTTGAGTGTTAAGTCCAAAAATGGTGTCTTTCACTTTAAATCGGCATTGCACACTGATTGAAGCCATTTTCTCCCTACTTTACATGATTCCAGCGTTCGTGATCTGCACCTGCGCTAACTCCTATACCAAGATGACGTCTGGCCCATATCACGCAGGAAACGTGCGTGCGCATCCAAGACGCCATCTTGGATGTCGGAGAGGCCGTGCAGCACCGGAACAACGGGTGCTATACGGCCCAATTTAGCACCCTATGCCTCAGCTAATAAAGGAAAGTATCCCGTTTGCCTTCTGAACCACCTTATCTATCTGTCCTGCTACCTTCAGGGATCTGTGGACATGCACTCCAAGGTCCCTCACTTCCTCTACACCTCTCAGTATCCTCCCATTTATTATGTATTCCCTTGTCTTGTTTGCCCTCCCAAAATGCATTACCTCACACTTCTCTGGATTGAATTCCATTTGCCACTTTTCTGCCCACCTGACCAGTCCATTGATATCTTCCTGCAGTCTACAGCTTTCCTCCTCACTATCAACCACACGGCCAATTTTTGTATCATCATAAAACTTCTTAATCATGCTCTCTACATTTAAGTCTAAATCATTAATATATACCAAAAAAAAAGCAAGGGACCAGGTACTGAGCCCTGCGGAACCTCACTGGAAACAGCCTTCCAGTCACAAAAACACCCGTCAACCATTACCCTTTGCTTCCTGCCACTGAGCCAATTTTGGATCCAATTTGCCACTTTCCCTTGGATCCCATGGGCTTTTACTTTCCTGGCCAGTCTACCACATGGGACCTTGTCAAAAGCCTTGCTAAAATCAATGTAGTCTACATCAAACGTACTACCCTCATCGACCCTCCTTGTTACCTCCTCAAAAGATTCAATCAAGTTAGTCAGACACAACCTTCCCTTAACAAATCCATGCTGACTGTCCTTGATTAACCCGTGCCTTTCTAAATGATGATTTATCCTGTCCCTCAGAATTGATTCCAGTAATTTGCCACCACCGAGATTAGACTAACTGGCCTGTAATTACTCGGTCTACTCCCTCGCTCCCTTTTTAAACAATGGTACAACGTTAGCAGTCCTCCAATTCTTCGGCACCACGCCTGTATCCAGTGAGGATTGGAAAATGATGGTCAGAGCCTCTGCTATTTCCTCCCTTGCTTCTTTTAACAGCCTGGGATACATTTCATCCGGCCCTGTTGATTTATCGACTTTCAAAGATGCTAATCCCCTTAATACTTCCCCTCTCACTAAGTTTATCCCATCCAATATTTCACACTCCTCCTCCTTAACTACAATCTCTGCATCGTCCCTCTCTTTTGTGAAAACAGACGCAAAGTATTCATTAAGAACCATACCAACATCTTCCGCCTCCACACACAGGTTACCTTTTTGGTCTCTAATAGGCCCTACTCTTTCCTTAGTTATCCTCTTGCACTTTATGTATTTATAAAACACCTTTGGGTTTTCCTTGATTTTACTTGCCAGTATTTTTTCATGCCCTCTCTTTGCTTTCCTAATTTCCTTTTTAATTTCACTCCTGCAGTTTCTATACTCCTCTAGGCTTTCTGCAGTATTGAGCTCTCGGTGTCTGACATAAGCTTCCTTTTTCTGCCTTATCTTACCCTGTGTGCTCCTTGTCATCCAGGGGGCTCTAGATTTGGGAGTCCCTCCATTTTTCTTTGTAGGAACATGTTTATTCTGAACCCCTTAAATCTCCTCCTTGAAGGCCTCCCACTGCTCTGACACTGATTTACCTTCAAGAAGCTGTTTCCAGTCCACTTTTGCTATAATTGCTTAGTAAAATTGGCCTTTCCCCAATTTAGAACTTTTACTCCTGTTCTATCTTTGTCCTTTTCCATAATTATGCTAAATCTAACTGAATTATGATCACTATCACCAAAATGTTCTCCCACTGATACTCCTTCCACCTGCCCAGCCTCATTTCCTAAAACTAAATCCAGAACTGCCCCCTCTCTTGTTTGGCTTGCTAAGTACTGGCGAAAAAAGTTCTCCTGAATGCAATTTAAGAATTTTGCACCCTCTATACCCTTCACACTGATTCTATCCCAGTTAATATTAGGGTAGTTGAAATCCCCTATTATTACTGCCCTACTGTTTTTGCACTTCTCAGAAATTTGCCTACATATTTTCCCTTCTATCTTCCTCTGACTGTTTGGGGGTCTATAGTACACTCCCAGCAGTGTGACTGCCCCATTTTTGTTCTTTAGCTCAACCCATATGGCCTTATTTGATGATCGTTCTAACATATCATCCCTCCTCACAGCTGTAATTGTTTCTTTAACCAATATTGCGCCCCCCCCACCTCGTTTTTTTATCCCCCTCTTTATCTCGTCTGAAAACCCTGTAACCAGGAATGTTGAGCTGCCATTCCTGTCCCTGTTTAAGCCATATTTCGGTAATAGCTATGATATCATACTGCCATGTGTCTATCTGTGCCCTCAGTTCATTTGCCTTGTTCACTAGACTCCTTGCATTGAGGTATATACCATTGAGCACCGCCAAACTTCTCTGTTGCCTATTTTCTAGCCTTTGTTTCCTCTGCCTTCCAAACTCGCTTACTAATTTTCTGCCTTCCATTTCCAGCTTTGTTTCTCTCCCTTCTGATTCTACGCTCAGGCTTCCATCTCCCTGCCAAGCTAGTTTAAACCCTCCCCAACAGCACTAGCAAACCCCCCCGTGACGATATTGGTCCCGGCCCTGTTGAGATGCAACCCGTCCGGCTTGTACAGGTCCCACCTCCCCCAGAACCGGTCCCAATGCCCCAGGAATCTAAAGCCCTCCCTCCTGCACCATCTCTCCAGCCATGCATTCATCTGCTCTATCCTCCTATTTCTGTACTCACTAACGTGTGGCTCTGGAAGTAATCCGGAGATTACTACCTTTTGAGGTCCTGCTTATTAATTTCTTTCCTGGATCCCTAAAATCTGCCTCTGTTCTCTCTCCTCTTTGTGCTGTTCTCTCTCCTTTGTGTAATTCTCTCTCTCTCTCTTTGTTCTGTTCACTCCTCTTTGTGTAGTTCTTACGTAGAATTACATAGAATGTACAGCACGGAGACAGGCCATTCGGCCCAACTGGTCTATGCTGGTGTTTATGCTCCACACGAGCCTCCTCACACCCTTCTTCATCTCACCCTATTGCATATCCTTCTATTCCTTTCTCCCTCATGTGTTTATCTAGCTTCCCCTTAAATGTATCTATGCCATTTGCCTCAACTACTCCTTGTGGTAGCGAGTTCCACATTCTAACCACTCTCTGGGTAAAGAAGTTTCTCCTGAATTCCCTATTGGATTTATTAGTGACTATCATGTTTATGGCTCCTAGTTCTGGTGTCTCCCGCAAGTAGAAACATCTTCTCTATGTCTACCCTGTCAATCCCTTTCATTATCTTAAAGACCTCCATTAGGTCACCCATCAGTCTTCTCTTTTCTAGTTCTCTCTCCTTTGTGTAATTCTCTCTCTTCTTTGTTCTGTTCTCTCTAATCTTTGTGCTGTTCACTCTCCTC
Organism: Heptranchias perlo; assembly: GCF_035084215.1. Classification (NCBI taxonomy): domain Eukaryota; kingdom Metazoa; phylum Chordata; class Chondrichthyes; order Hexanchiformes; family Hexanchidae; genus Heptranchias; species Heptranchias perlo. The sequence goes on from NC_090342.1 coordinate 54,775,971, forward strand.
CTTGTGCTATTCACTCTCCTCTTCTTCATGTAGTTCCCTCTCTTCATGTAGTTCTCTCTAATCTTTGTGTAGTTCTCGATCCTCCTTGTGCCGTTCACTCTCCTCTTTGTGTAATTCTCTCTTCTTAGAATCACAGAAAGGTTACAGCACGGAAGGAGGCCCATCAAGTCCATGCCGGCTCTATGCAAGAGCAATCCAGTTAGACCCACTCCCCCGCCCTATCGCTGTAGCCCTGCAAATTTTTTCCTTTCAAGTACTTATCCAGTTCCCTTTTGAAGGCCACGATTGAATCTGCCTCCACCACCCCCTCGGGCAGTGCATTCCAGATCCTAACCGCTCGCTGTGTAAAAAAGTTTTTCCTCATATCTCCTTTGGTTCTTTTGCCAATCACCTTAAATCTATGTCCTCTGATTCTTGAAACTGTTCCCATTGGTGGAAGGGACTCTCTATCTACTCTGTCTAAACCCTTCATGATTTTGAATACCTCTATCAAATCTCCTCGCAACCGGCTCTGTTCCAAGGAGAACAACCCCAGCTTCTCCAGTCTATCCATGTCACTAAAGTCTCTCATCCCTGGAATCATTCTAGTAAATCTCTTCTGCACCCTCTCTAAGGCCTTCACATCTTTCCTAAAATGCAGGGCCCAGAACTGGACACAATAGTCCAGCTGTGGCCGAACCAGTGTTTTATAAAGGTTCATCATGGCTTCCTTGCTTTTGCACTCTATGCCTCTATTTATAAAGCCCAGGATCCTGTATGCTTTTTTAACCGCTTTCTCAACCTGCCCTGCCACCTTCAACGATTTGCGCACATATACCCCCAGATCTCTCTGTTCCTGTACCCCTTTTAGAGTTGTGCCCTCTAGTTTATATTGTCTCTCCTCGTTCTTCCTACCGAAATGTATCAATTCGCATTTTTCTGCCATTAAATTTCATCTGTCATGTGTCCACCCATGCCATCAGCCTGTCTCTATCCTCTTGAAGTCTATCACTATCCTCCTCACTGTTCACTACCCTTCCAAGTTTTGTGTCATCTGCAAATTTTGACATTGTGCCCTGTACACCCAAGTCCAGGTCATTAATATATATCAAGAAAAGCAGTGGTCCCAGTGCCCACCCCGGGGAACATCACTGTACACCTCCCTCCAGTCCGAAAAACAACCGTTCACCATTACTCTCTGTTTCCTGTCCCTTAGCCAATTCTGTATCCATGTTGCTACTGCCCCCTTTATTCCATGGGCTGCTGTGTAGTGTACTTCCCTCCTCTTTGTGCTGTTCTCTGATTTCTTTATGTAATTCTCTCTCTCTGTAGTTCTCTCTCTCTCTGTAGTTCTCTCTCTCTCTAATTCTCTCTCTCTGTAGTTCTCTCTCCTCTTTATCTAGTTCTCTTTCTATTTTGTGCCATTCTCACTTTTTGTCCCTGGAACTCTAGTTGTGACTCTTATGCTCTTGCTTTTGCTCAGCAGTTATGTGAGGTAATTCCAATCCTTTATGGATCTCTTTTTAAGACCATGTTTACGTCATTCCCCCCCCCCTCTTTTTTAACTACTGTGAAGTGTTAATATTCAGCTTGTTTGAAATTTCACTTCAGGCCTGTATAAGCTCTAGGATTCTCACTGACAGCTGCCATCGCTGTTACATTTTAGGGTCTTTTGCAGTCTTCTGATCCTAGATTGTTTGGGCTCCTAACACTCTGACGAGTAAGTCCCAACACCCCATATCTTCAGGAGTGTCTATCCTTGCCTGGAGATCTAGATAAATCTTCAGTAAAATGGCCAAAAAGCAACCAGTGGACCCTGTCTGGTAATGGCTTTTAGCTACTGGATTTATCCAATGGATCCATAAGATCTCACTGCAGTGTTCGAAAGAAATAAAACATCACATCAGACCTTGCATTAACATCCAGCAAAGGCTGAATAAGCCCAATTGTATAATATAGTTAGATATTTACAATAGACATCTTTCCACCTACCTCCTCAAATGGACAAAATAATAGAACGATCACAACCCTAAGAACAAAGCTAACCCTTTGTAAATAATTTTAAATACCTCTTTGGGACCTTAATTAACCTAAACTGCTTCATTAAAACTCAGATTGATATTTCTGGTTTTTTGGAGTATCATTCTCTAAGATTTTCAAACAGACTCTTTTTGTATCCTGGCAAAGAATTACTGGGGTTTCCTGGATTTTGAAAATCCCACCACTCTAATTTAAAAATGAATTGTCCGTTATATATGCACTGAACCAATCATACACCAATGTTTAAATTTGACTTATTCCCCTCTCCAGTCTGTAACTGTCGAAACTTGTAACATTTTACTGAAATAAGCTTAGGAATGTACGAAATTGACGGGCAGGAAAAGACCAGCTGGTCCATCAAGCCTGTCCCAGACCATGGTCCCCGGAGCATCGTGACTGGACACTTCCTCTCCCCCAAACCTGTACCCATGTAATCCCCAGGGAGAGGCAAAAATCCCAGGGCCAATAAGGGAAAAATACTCTGTAACATTCTCTCAGACCCCCTAAGGTGATCAAAACCAGTCCAGGAGATCACATGGACCAAGTGTTATCTATAAAGACACTTACCCTCTGTATGATGCGATCTCTGCCCCAGTCAGGAATCGGTCCAGCTCCCTCTTGAAGGCACCTTGGTACAGTGATCTGAATTGCAGTTGGTTTCTAAACTGCTTATGTACTGTGACTGGAATTAGAACAATGTAGATTACAGGGCAACGTGATAGAAGTGTTTAAAAAAAGGGGACAGGGTAAATAGAAATGGATTGTTTCCATTAGTTGAGGGGTCTAGAATGAGGGGTCATAGATTCAAGATTAAATCGGAGAGATTTAGAACAGAGAGCAGGAGAAACATCCTTACACGTGGAGTACTCTATGTAGTTCTGGTCTCCACACTACATAAAGGACATTGAAACACTGGAGAAAGTGCAGAAAAGCTTCACAAGGATGTTACCAGAATTAAGAGGAGACAACTATCAGGAAAGACTGAGCAGGCTGGGGCTCTTTTCTCTGGAAAAGAGACAAAGAGGAGACCTGATAGAGGTCATAAATTATGAAGAGATTCGATAGGGTGGGTGTAGGGAAACCGTTTCCACTTTAGGGCGAGTCCAGAACAAGGTGACATAAATATAGATAGTCACCAACAGACCAAATAAAGAATTTAGGAGGAATTTCTTTCTACGGAGAGTGGTGAGAATGTGGAACTTGCTGCCACGTGGAGTGGTTGAAGCAGATAGCATTGATGCATTTAAGGGGAGGTTTGATGCATACATGAGGGAGAAGGTACTAGAGGGATATGGGGCAGAGTGGAAATAGGTAATTAGAGTGGGAGGAGGCTCCTGTGGAGTATAAACACTGGCATCGACCAGTTGGGCCGAATGGCCTGTTTCTGTGCTGTAAATTCCATGTAACGCAGAGAGTTGGGAGGCTGTGGAATTCACTTCTGGGGTTAGTGGTTGAGGCAAAACCTGTGTCGGGTCCCAGTGTACCCTTTTCCTGAAACATCCAAGTGGGATTCCTGTGGAATGGCTCAGTAAATTCAACCTCCATTCATTTTAGTGTAGTTATAGGTGAAGTACAGTTTTTAACTAATTATTAATTAAAAGTACAGGATGTAATTTTGATTATCAATAATTAAGTACACTCTATAATAAGCAATAGGATTTGATTAACAATGACTGTTAATAATTAAGTATACTATAAAAATGGAATGTGTAATTATTAATAATTGATTATCGATAGTTAAAGTATATTAAGATATGAACAATTTTCCTTCTCTCCTCAGGAGCATCTCCACTTTGTAACAGAAGTGGCTCAAGACGAGCTCTTTATTCTGGACGCCGAGATGGTGGCCACTCAGAAAGCCGGAACAGCCCCAGGAATGCCAGACCTGGTGGTGGAGCCTTCCCCAGGGTATGTCCACCACTCCCCGCAGAGCCAACCTCCCACTGGCAATCTGTCTCTTCTGCCCAACTTTGTACAGTTTATTTCCCTCCTCTGAGGTAGTTTCACAGGTGCCACTGGGTACCTTACCCAAGTGGCCATTTCTTTTATATGCCAGCCTAGCGTTTGTAGGCTATTTGGCCATGGAAGGAATCACAGCTGAGCCCTACCCTCTCGACAGCTGACGTCCTGACGCGTACCTTTCAGCAATCAGGAGGGGGAATCACGGCTGATTTTTTTTTCCTTACTAATCTCCAAGGGTACTGAGGCCAATTGTAGCACCCCAACCTCTGCCCTGGTCGATATCAGCTGACTCGACACAGATCGGGAATGAAACTTGGGTCCCTCTGATCTGTAGGGCTCGGCTAGCTGATAGCTTTACCATCTGAACAATCGAGGAAGCTTCAGGGAATCAGGGAGACTGATGAAGGGCAGGCAGTGTCAGAACACCACATTCAAGATCACACATACACAATTATACACACACAATTATATACATACACATATACACACAGACACATACACACACACAATTATATACATACACATATACACACACAATTATACACACACACAATTATATACATACACATACACACACAATTATACACACACACAATTATATACATACACATATACACACACAATTATACACACACACAATTATATATATACACATATACACACACAATTATACACACACACAATTATATACATACACATATACACACAGACACATACACACACACAATTATATATATACACATACACACACAATTATATACACACACACAATTATATACATACACATATACACACACAATTATACACACACAATTATATATATACACATATACACACACAATTATACACACACACAATTATATACATACACATATACACACAGACACATACACACACACAATTATATACATACACATACACACACACTCTTATACACACACACTTATATGCACACACACATAAACACACAATTATACACATACACACAATTATAAACACACAATTATACACACACACACACAATTATGCACACACATACACACACACAATTATGCGCACACACACACAATTATGCACACATACACACAATTATGCGCACACACACACAATTATGCACACATACACACACAATTATGTGCACACACATACAATTATGCACACATACACACACAATTATGCACACACATACACACACAATTATGCACATACACACACACAATTATGCACACATACATACACACACAATTATGTACACACACAATTATGCACACACACATAAACACAATTATGCACACACACATATACACACAATTATACACACACATAAATGCACACACAATTATACACATATGCACGCACATACATGCACTCACAATTATACACACACACATAGACACCCGCCATAAGAACATAATAAATAGGAGCAGGAGTAGGCCATACGGCCCCTCGAGTCTGCTCCGCCATTCAATAAGATCATGGCTGATCTTCAACCTCAACTCCACTTTCCCGCCCGATCCCCATATCCCTTGATTCCCCTGGAGTCCAAAAATCTATCGATCTCAGTCTTGAACATATTCAATGACTCAGCATCTACAGCCCTCTGGGGTAGAGAATTCCAAAGCTTCACAAACCCTCTGAGCCTCATCTCAGTCTTAAATGGCCAACCCTTTATCCTGAGACTATGCCCTCTAGTTCTAGACTCTCCAGCCAGGGGGAAACAGCCTCTCAGCATCTACCCTGTCAAACCCCCTCAGAATCTTGTATATTTCAATGAGATCACTTCTCATTCTTCTAAACTCCAGAGGGTATAGGCCCATTCTACTCAATCTTTCCTCGTAGGACAACCCTCTCATCCCAGGAATTACTTAGCCATCAGTAAGCTCTGTATATAAGAGTGAGATTTTACTGTTTATCTCATGTACTATTACTCCTGGGAGGGTGAGCTCAACACAGAGAGGGAGTGAATGGCCGGCAGGGGCCGAGAGTAAATGAAAGGCCCAGGATTCAAGCGGCAGGTTATGGCTGAAATGGTGCAATCAGGGATGTAGTCAGGGAGGTGGAGGGCTGTGAGGGGATAAGGTGCTGCAGTAAGTTAGTGCTTTGTTTCGCCCTGTTTCCTGGGCTGCTTGTGGACATTGGGGAACCATGGAGGTGGCTCGAAGCAAGTGGAATTGTTTTCCCCACTATCTGATTGGTTCATCGTTTCTACTATGAAAAATAACCAATTAGAAAGAGGAGCTGATTTTCACCCCTCGAATGTGATTGGTTTTTCACATTGAACCAATCAGAAAACTCATCCATCAAGCCTCCAAGCAGACAGACATCGCAAAACCCCACAAGAACTGATTGAGGGACTCAGCACAGATAATGAGAGAATGACGGTGCTGGGGAAAGAAAGGCACTCTGCCTGCAAGGTTTAATCCTGTGACATGGGTCCATCAACAGTTGCTGAGGCACTGAACGTTCACTGTGTGATTAAAGACTCGGAATGACACTGCTTGTTTAACCAGGGTTAAGTTTCATTCCTGTGTTCCTCAATCCTTCCTTTTTTGTATTTTCTCTATCACAGAAATTTAAGCAAAGGAGGAGGCCTTTGCAGCCCATCATAGGAACCTAGGAATTGCTAGAGGAAGAAAGACCAGAATCCATCCACTTCATCATCGTCTGTCCTGGTAGTCACATGACACAACAATAATGCAGTTGCTGACTAACCATAACAATCAATCTCTATCAACTTTTAAAATTCATTCTTGGAATGTGGGCATCGCTGGCGAGGCCGGCATTTATTGCCCATCCCTAATTGCCCTTGAGAAGGTGGTGGTGAGCCGCCTTCTTGAACCGCAGCAGTCTGTGTGGTGAAGATTCTCCCACAGTGCTGTTAGGAAGGGAGTTCCAGGATTTTGACCCAGCGACGATGAAGGAATGGCGATATATTTCTGGTCCCATCAGATTGGAAAATAGCGAATGTAACTTCTCTATTCAAGAAAGGAAGGAGACAGAAAGCAGGAAACTACAGGCCAGTTAGCTTAACATCTGTCATAGGGAGAATGCTAGAATCTATTATTAAGGAGGTTATAGCAGGGGTCTTAGAAAATCTCAATGCAATCAGGCAGAGTCAACATGGCTTTGTGAAAGGGAAATCGTGTTTGACTAATTTATTAGAGTTCTTTGAGAAAGTAACAAGCAATGTGGATAAAGGGGATCCTGTGGATGTGGTGTACTTGGATTTCCAGAAGGCTTTTGACAAGGTGCCACATCAAAGGTTACTACACAAAATAAGAGCTCATGGTGTAGGGGGTAACATATTAGCATGGATAAAGGATTGGTTAGCTAACAGGAAACAGAGAGTAGGCATAAATGGGTCATTTTCAGGTTGGCAAGATGTAACGAGTGGAGTGCCACAGGGATCAGTGCTTGGGCCTCAACTATTCACAATCTATATCAATGACTTGGATGAAGGGACCGAATGTATGGTTGTTAAATTTGCTGATGACACAAAAGTAGGTAGGTAGGAAAGTAAGTTGTGAAGAGGACATAAGGAGTCTGCAAAGGGATATAGATAGGTTAAGTGAGTGGGCAAAAATTTGGCAGATGGAGTATAATGTGGGAAAATGTGAACTTGTCCACTTTGGCAGGAGGAATAGAAAAGCAGTATATTATTTAAATGGAGAGAGATTGCAGAACTCTGAGGTACAGAGGGATCTGGATGTCCTCGTACATGAATCACAAAAAGTTAGTATGCAGGTACAGCAAGTGATTAGGAAGGCAAATGGAATGTTGTCATTTATTGCAAGGGGGATGGAATATAAACGTAGAGATGTTTTGCTACAGTTGTACAGGGCGTTGGTGAGACCACATCCAGAATACTGTGTGCAGTTTTGGTCTCCTTATTTAAGAAAGGACACAATTGCTTTGGAGGCAGTTCAGAGAAGGTTCACTCGACTGACTCCTGGGATGAGGGGGTTATCTTATGAGGAAAGGTTGGACAAGTTGGGCCTGTATACACTGGAGTTTAGAAGAATGAGAGGTGATCTTATTGAAACATATAAGATCCTGAGGGGACTAGAAGGGGTAGATGCTGAGAGGATGTTTCCCCTTGTGGGAGAGACTGGAACTAGGGGCCACAGTTTACAAATAAGGGGTCTCTCATTTAAGAAGGAGATGAGGAGAATTTTTTTCTCTCAGAGGGTCATGAGTCTGTGGAACTCCCTTCCCCAGAGAGCGGTGGAGGCAGGGTCATTGAATATTTTTAAGGCTGAGTTAGATAGATACCTGATTAACAAGGGAGTCAAAGGTTATAGTAGGTAGACGGGAAAGTAAGGTTGAGGTCACAATCAGATCAGCCATGATCCTATCAAATGGCAGAGCAGGCTTGAGGGGCCGAATGGCCTACTCCTGCTCTTAATATATATGTTCATATATTTCCAAGTCGGGATGGTGTGTGACTTGGAGGGGAACGTGCAGGTGGTGTTGTTCCCATGTGCCTGCTGCTCTTGTCCTTCTAGGTGCGGGTTTGGGAGGTGCTGTCGAAGAAGCCTTGCCGAGTTGCTGCAGTGCATCCTGTGGATGGTGCACACTGCAGCCACAGTGCGCCGGTGGTGAAGGGAGTGAATGTTTAGGGTGGTGGATGGGGTGCCAATCAAGCGGGCTGCTTTGTCCTGCTCATATACTGCATCCCAAAATATTATTTTCTGTACCACTTTGTTTGAATATCAAATGAAGCTCAGTTTGTAGATGCACTGTTCACTGTTCAACTCGGAAAGGAAGATTGCAGCTTCAGTTGCACATTGTGCTGAGTTAGTTGATCTCAGCTGGAGTGGTGGTCAGGGCACCGAAACAGACCTTAGATTGAAGAGCGGTAAAGTTACTCCAGATCACTCTCCACCAACCCTTATTAGAAAGTGCGCCATGTGGACATTGGGAGAAGGCAGGATCAGGCTCAGCAGTGATGCTTCCATGGTCAAATAGCCCACCAACCCTCACTGACCTGCCTCACACATGAAGGATGACCACTTGGGTGAGATATTGGAAGGTTGTTGGCCCCAGTGGGACAGTACTCCAGCAAAATTCAGCTTCAGAAGAGGAACAAAGAGGAGAAACTCAAGGGGAAATAAAAATCTTATATTGTACTAAATTAAAATGGAATCCTTTTCCGATTTTCAGGAAGACTGAGCAATGGAATGGCTCCTGCAGCAAGTGGATCGCGAGTGACAGCTGCGAATCGGAGTCTGGCATAAAGCACCAACGTCTTGGAAAAGAGACAGACAGTCTGGCACACCAGAAACTCCGGTACAAACCCTTCACATTCAACGTAGATCTTCTCACAGATCGGCATCCTGATCTCTAAACCCTTCCTCACACTCCCGATCCCGACAGCGTTCCTCAGACTCCCGATCCCGACAGCGTTCCCCACGCTCCCGATCCCGACAGCGTTCCCCACACTCCCGATCCCGACAGCGTTCCTCAGACTCCCGATCCCGACAGCGTTCCACAGACTCCCGATCCCGACAGCGTTCCCCACGCTCCCGATCCCGACAGCGTTCCTCAGACTCCCGATCCCGACAGCGTTCCCCACACTCCCGATCCCGACAGCGTTCCTCAGACTCCCGATCCCGACAGCGTTCCACAGACTCCCGATCCCGACAGCGTTCCCCACGCTCCCGATCCCGACAGCGTTCCTCAGACTCCCGATCCCGACAGCGTTCCCCACACTCCCGATCCCGACAGCGTTCCCCACACTCCCGATCCCGACAGCGTTCCTCAGACTCCCGATCCCGACAACGTTCCCCACGCTCCCGATCCCGACAGCGTTCCCCACGCTCCCGATCCCGACAGCGTTCCTCAGACTCCCGATCCCGACAGCGTTCCCCACACTCCCGATCCCGACAGCGTTCCTCACACTCCCGATCCCGACAGCGTTCCCCACACTCCTGAACCCGACACACTCCCGATCCCGACAGCGTTCCTCACGCTCCCGATCCCGACAGCGTTCCTCACGCTCCCGATCCCGACAGCGTTCCTCACACTCCCGATCCCGACAGCGTTCCCCACACTCCCGATCCCGACAGCGTTCCTCACACTCCCGATCCCGACAGCGTTCCCCACACTCCTGAACCCGACACACTCCCGATCCCGACAGCGTTCCTCACGCTCCCGATCCCGACAGCGTTCCTCACGCTCCCGATCCCGACAGCGTTCCTCACACTCCCGATCCCGACAGCGTTCCTCACGCTCCCGATCCCGACAGCGTTCCCCACGCTCCCGATCCCGACAGCGTTCCTCAGACTCCCGATCCCGACAGCGTTCCTCACACTCCCGATCCCGACAGCGTTCCTCAGACTCCCGATCCCGACAACGTTCCCCACGCTCCCGATCCCGACAGCGTTCCTGAGACTCCCGATCCCGACAGCGTTCCTCACACTCCCGATCCCGACAGCGTTCCTCACGCTCCCGATCCCGACAGCGTTCCACACACTCCCGATCCCGACAGCGTTCCCCACACTCCTGAACCCGACACACTCCCGATCCCGACAGCGTTCCCCACACTCCCGATCCCGACAGCGTTCCTCACGCTCCCGATCCCGACAGCGTTCCTCACACTCCCGATCCCGACAGCGTTCCCCACACTCCCGATCCCGACAGCGTTCCCCACACTCCCGATCCCGACAGCGTTCCTCACGCTCCCGATCCCGACAGCGTTCCCCACGCTCCCGATCCCGACAGCGTTCCTCACGCTCCCGATCCCGACAGCGTTCCTCACGCTCCCGATCCCGACAGCGTTCCTCACGCTCCCGATCCCGACAGCGTTCCCCACGCTCCCGATCCCGACAGCGTTCCTCAGACTCCCGATCCCGACAGCGTTCCTCACACTCCCGATCCCGACAGCATTCCTCAGACTCCCGATCCCGACAACGTTCCCCACGCTCCCGATCCCGACAGCGTTCCTCAGACTCCCGATCCCGACAGCGTTCCTCACACTCCCGATCCCGACAGCGTTCCTCAGACTCCCGATCCCGACAGCGTTCCCCACACTCCCGATCCCGACAGCGTTCCTCACACTCCCGATCCCGACAGCGTTCCCCACACTCCTGAACCCGACACACTCCCGATCCCGACAGCGTTCCTCACGCTCCCGATCCCGACAGCGTTCCTCACGCTCCCGATCCCGACAGCGCTCCTCACACTCCCGATCCCGACAGCGTTCCCCACACTCCCGATCCCGACAGCGTTCCCTACAATCCCGATCCCAACAGCGTTCCTCACACTCCCGATCCCGACAGCGTTCCCTACACTCCTGAACCCGACACACTCCCGATCCCGACAGCGTTCCTCACACTCCCGATCCCGACAGCGTTCCTCACGCTCCCGATCCTGACAACGTTCCTCACACTCCCGATCCCGACAGCGTTCCCCACACTCCTGAACCCGACACACTCCCGATCCCGACAGCGTTCCCCACACTCCCGATCCCGACAGCGTTCCTCACACTCCCGATCCCGACAGCGTTCCCCACACTCCTGAACCCGACACACTCCCGATCCCGACAGCGTTCCTCACACTCCCGATCCCGACAGCGTTCCTCACGCTCCCGATCCCGACAACGTTCCTCACACTCCCGATCCCGACAGCGTTCCTCAGACTCCCGATCCCGACAGCGTTCCCCACACTCCCGATCCCGACAGCGTTCCTCAGACTCCCGATCCCGACAACGTTCCCCACGCTCCCGATCCCGACAGCGTTCCTCACGCTCCCGATCCCGACAGCGTTCCTCACACTCCCGATCCCGACAGCGTTCCTCACGCTCCCGATCCCGACAGCGTTCCCCACGCTCCCGATCCCGACAGCGTTCCCCACACTCCCGATCCCGACAGCGTTCCCCACACTCCTGAACCCGACACACTCCCGATCCCGACAGCGTTCCTCACGCTCCCGATCCCGACAGCGTTCCTCACGCTCCCGATCCCGACAGCGTTCCTCACACTCCCGATCCCGACAGCGTTCCCCACACTCCCGATCCCGACAGCGTTCCTCACACTCCCGATCCCGACAGCGTTCCCCACACTCCTGAACCCGACACACTCCCGATCCCGACAGCGTTCCTCACACTCCCGATCCCGACAGCGTTCCTCACGCTCCCGATCCCGACAACGTTCCTCACACTCCCGATCCCGACAGCGTTCCCCACACTCCTGAACCCGACACACTCCCGATCCCGACAGCGTTCCCCACACTCCCGATCCCGACAGCGTTCCTCACACTCCCGATCCCGACAGCGTTCCCCACACTCCTGAACCCGACACACTCCCGATCCCGACAGCGTTCCTCACACTCCCGATCCCGACAGCGTTCCTCACGCTCCCGATCCCGACAACGTTCCTCACACTCCCGATCCCGACAGCGTTCCCCACACTCCTGAACCCGACACACTCCCAATCCCGACAGCGTTCCTCACGCTCCCGATCCCGACAGCGTTCCCCACGCTCCCGATCCCGACAGCGTTCCCCACACTCCCGATCCCGACAACGTTCCTCACACTCCCGATCCCGACAGCGTTCCCCACACTCCTGAACCCGACACACTCCCGATCCCGACAGCGTTCCTCACGCTCCCGATCCCGACAGCGTTCCTCACGCTCCCGATCCCGACAGCGTTCCTCACACTCCCGATCCCGACAGCGTTCCCCACACTCCTGAACCCGACACACTCCCGATCCCGACAGCGTTCCTCACGCTCCCGATCCCGACAGCGTTCCTCACGCTCCCGATCCCGACAGCGTTCCTCACGCTCCCGATCCCGACAGCGTTCCCCACGCTCCCGATCCCGACAGCGTTCCTCAGACTCCCGATCCCGACAGCGTTCCTCACACTCCCGATCCCGACAGCATTCCTCAGACTCCCGATCCCGACAACGTTCCCCACGCTCCCGATCCCGACAGCGTTCCTCAGACTCCCGATCCCGACAGCGTTCCTCACACTCCCGATCCCGACAGCGTTCCTCAGACTCCCGATCCCGACAGCGTTCCCCACACTCCCGATCCCGACAGCGTTCCTCACACTCCCGATCCCGACAGCGTTCCCCACACTCCTGAACCCGACACACTCCCGATCCCGACAGCGTTCCTCACGCTCCCGATCCCGACAGCGTTCCTCACGCTCCCGATCCCGACAGCGCTCCTCACACTCCCGATCCCGACAGCGTTCCCCACACTCCCGATCCCGACAGCGTTCCCTACACTCCCGATCCCAACAGCGTTCCTCACACTCCCGATCCCGACAGCGTTCCCTACACTCCTGAACCCGACACACTCCCGATCCCGACAGCGTTCCTCACACTCCCGATCCCGACAGCGTTCCTCACGCTCCCGATCCTGACAACGTTCCTCACACTCCCGATCCCGACAGCGTTCCCCACACTCCTGAACCCGACACACTCCCGATCCCGACAGCGTTCCCCACACTCCCGATCCCGACAGCGTTCCTCACACTCCCGATCCCGACAGCGTTCCCCACACTCCTGAACCCGACACACTCCCGATCCCGACAGCGTTCCTCACACTCCCGATCCCGACAGCGTTCCTCACGCTCCCGATCCCGACAACGTTCCTCACACTCCCGATCCCGACAGCGTTCCTCAGACTCCCGATCCCGACAGCGTTCCCCACACTCCCGATCCCGACAGCGTTCCTCAGACTCCCGATCCCGACAACGTTCCCCACGCTCCCGATCCCGACAGCGTTCCTCACGCTCCCGATCCCGACAGCGTTCCTCACACTCCCGATCCCGACAGCGTTCCTCACGCTCCCGATCCCGACAGCGTTCCCCACGCTCCCGATCCCGACAGCGTTCCCCACACTCCCGATCCCGACAGCGTTCCCCACACTCCTGAACCCGACACACTCCCGATCCCGACAGCGTTCCTCACGCTCCCGATCCCGACAGCGTTCCTCACGCTCCCGATCCCGACAGCGTTCCTCACACTCCCGATCCCGACAGCGTTCCCCACACTCCCGATCCCGACAGCGTTCCTCACACTCCCGATCCCGACAGCGTTCCCCACACTCCTGAACCCGACACACTCCCGATCCCGACAGCGTTCCTCACACTCCCGATCCCGACAGCGTTCCTCACGCTCCCGATCCCGACAACGTTCCTCACACTCCCGATCCCGACAGCGTTCCCCACACTCCTGAACCCGACACACTCCCGATCCCGACAGCGTTCCCCACACTCCCGATCCCGACAGCGTTCCTCACACTCCCGATCCCGACAGCGTTCCCCACACTCCTGAACCCGACACACTCCCGATCCCGACAGCGTTCCTCACACTCCCGATCCCGACAGCGTTCCTCACGCTCCCGATCCCGACAACGTTCCTCACACTCCCGATCCCGACAGCGTTCCCCACACTCCTGAACCCGACACACTCCCAATCCCGACAGCGTTCCTCACGCTCCCGATCCCGACAGCGTTCCCCACGCTCCCGATCCCGACAGCGTTCCCCACACTCCCGATCCCGACAACGTTCCTCACACTCCCGATCCCGACAGCGTTCCCCACACTCCTGAACCCGACACACTCCCGATCCCGACAGCGTTCCTCACGCTCCCGATCCCGACAGCGTTCCTCACGCTCCCGATCCCGACAGCGTTCCTCACACTCCCGATCCCGACAGCGTTCCCCACACTCCTGAACCCGACACACTCCCGATCCCGACAGCGTTCCTCACGCTCCCGATCCCGACAGCGTTCCTCACGCTCCCGATCCCGACAGCGTTCCCCACGCTCCCGATCCCGACAGCGTTCCTCAGACTCCCGATCCCGACAGCGTTCCTCACACTCCCGATCCCGACAGCATTCCTCAGACTCCCGATCCCGACAACGTTCCCCACGCTCCCGATCCCGACAGCGTTCCTCAGACTCCCGATCCCGACAGCGTTCCTCACACTCCCGATCCCGACAGCGTTCCTCAGACTCCCGATCCCGACAGCGTTCCCCACACTCCCGATCCCGACAGCGTTCCTCACACTCCCGATCCCGACAGCGTTCCCCACACTCCTGAACCCGACACACTCCCGATCCCGACAGCGTTCCTCACGCTCCCGATCCCGACAGCGTTCCTCACGCTCCCGATCCCGACAGCGCTCCTCACACTCCCGATCCCGACAGCGTTCCCCACACTCCCGATCCCGACAGCGTTCCCTACACTCCCGATCCCAACAGCGTTCCTCACACTCCCGATCCCGACAGCGTTCCCTACACTCCTGAACCCGACACACTCCCGATCCCGACAGCGTTCCTCACACTCCCGATCCCGACAGCGTTCCTCACGCTCCCGATCCTGACAACGTTCCTCACACTCCCGATCCCGACAGCGTTCCCCACACTCCTGAACCCGACACACTCCCGATCCCGACAGCGTTCCCCACACTCCCGATCCCGACAGCGTTCCTCACACTCCCGATCCCGACAGCGTTCCCCACACTCCTGAACCCGACACACTCCCGATCCCGACAGCGTTCCTCACACTCCCGATCCCGACAGCGTTCCTCACGCTCCCGATCCCGACAACGTTCCTCACACTCCCGATCCCGACAGCGTTCCTCAGACTCCCGATCCCGACAGCGTTCCCCACACTCCCGATCCCGACAGCGTTCCTCAGACTCCCGATCCCGACAACGTTCCCCACGCTCCCGATCCCGACAGCGTTCCTCACGCTCCCGATCCCGACAGCGTTCCTCACACTCCCGATCCCGACAGCGTTCCTCACGCTCCCGATCCCGACAGCGTTCCCCACGCTCCCGATCCCGACAGCGTTCCCCACACTCCCGATCCCGACAGCGTTCCCCACACTCCTGAACCCGACACACTCCCGATCCCGACAGCGTTCCTCACGCTCCCGATCCCGACAGCGTTCCTCACGCTCCCGATCCCGACAGCGTTCCTCACACTCCCGATCCCGACAGCGTTCCCCACACTCCCGATCCCGACAGCGTTCCTCACACTCCCGATCCCGACAGCGTTCCCCACACTCCTGAACCCGACACACTCCCGATCCCGACAGCGTTCCTCACACTCCCGATCCCGACAGCGTTCCTCACGCTCCCGATCCCGACAACGTTCCTCACACTCCCGATCCCGACAGCGTTCCCCACACTCCTGAACCCGACACACTCCCGATCCCGACAGCGTTCCCCACACTCCCGATCCCGACAGCGTTCCTCACACTCCCGATCCCGACAGCGTTCCCCACACTCCTGAACCCGACACACTCCCGATCCCGACAGCGTTCCTCACACTCCCGATCCCGACAGCGTTCCTCACGCTCCCGATCCCGACAACGTTCCTCACACTCCCGATCCCGACAGCGTTCCCCACACTCCTGAACCCGACACACTCCCAATCCCGACAGCGTTCCTCACGCTCCCGATCCCGACAGCGTTCCCCACGCTCCCGATCCCGACAGCGTTCCCCACACTCCCGATCCCGACAACGTTCCTCACACTCCCGATCCCGACAGCGTTCCCCACACTCCTGAACCCGACACACTCCCGATCCCGACAGCGTTCCTCACGCTCCCGATCCCGACAGCGTTCCTCACGCTCCCGATCCCGACAGCGTTCCTCACACTCCCGATCCCGACAGCGTTCCCCACACTCCTGAACCCGACACACTCCCGATCCCGACAGCGTTCCTCACGCTCCCGATCCCGACAGCGTTCCTCTCGCTCCCGATCCCGACAGCGTTCCTCACGCTCCCGATCCCGACAGCGTTCCTCACGCTCCCGATCCCGACAGCGTTCCTCACGCTCCCGATCCCGACAGCGTTCCTCACACTCCCGATCCCGACAGCGTTCCCCACACTCCCGATCCCGACAACGTTCCCCACACTCCCGATCCCGACAGCGTTCCTCACGCTCCCGAACCCGACAGCGTTCCCCACGCTCCCGATCCCGACAGCGTTCCTCATGCTCCCGATCCCAACAGCGTTCCCCACACTCCCGATCCCGACAGCGTTCCCTACACTCCCGATCCCGACAGCGTTCCTCATGCTCCCGATCCCGACAGCGTTCCCCACGCTCCCGATCCCGACAGCGTTCCCCACGCTCCCGATCCTGACAGCGTTCCCCACGCTCCCGATCCCGACAGCGTTCCCCACGCTCCCGATCCCGACAGCGTTCCTCACGCTCCCGATCCCAACAGCGTTCCTCACGCTCCCGATCCCGTCAGCGTTCCCCACACTCCCGATCCCGACAGCGTTCCCTACACTCCCGATCCCGACAGCGTTCCTCACGCTCCCGATCCCGACAGCGTTCCCCACGCTCCCGATCCCGACAGCGTTCCCCACACTCCCGATCCCGACAGCGTTCCTCACGCTCCCGATCCCAACAGCGTTCCCCACGCTCCCGATCCCGACAGCGTTCCTCACGCTCCCGATCCCAACAGCGTTCCTCAGACTCCCGATCCCGACAGCGTTCCCCACACTCCCAACATCATTCCAGTAGTGAATTGTTTTGATGTCCTGTACACCTGTGACCAGCACAGTAAGTTCCCGCTCTCTTGCTCCATGTCTGATACTTGCACTGTAACACCATTGAGCACCTGGCTTAACACCGCCTAGTTGAAATATCTTTCGAAGACTTTGTTACTGGAAACAGTCGTTATGCCCAAAAACGAATTCAGTTTTTTTTCTTCTTTCCTCAGACCACCCTCATCCTCCGAGGAACAAGGTAATTCCTTCTGTTCAACTTCTTATAATAATCCTTTCACCAGATAGATTATTCTGGAACTCCTTGCTGATCATTAGACATCAATGGCAGTCTCTGGGAGTTTAGCCAATCCCAGCAGCTTTCCCTGAATTCTCCATGATCGGCCCCCTTTTGGGACTGAGTATCCCAAAACTTATCCCTGACCTCTCCATGTGTATTGCCTTCAAGTGTGTGCCTTGTTAAATATACCCATAGGATTTATATCAATTAGTGTTATTTGTACTCAGGTGGTGGGTATCAACTGGGGACTCTCTTGTATCCATTTAGAAGAGAGCTGATCTAGAGTGTGGTGTGTAATGTGGATCTCTGAGAATAAAGGCTTGGAAGCAACTGAAGACCAGGCTCTCGTATTCTAACCTTCAACAGCTGGCTATCCAGTTTATTACATGCCTGTCTTCCCTGAACTCCTCAGGATCAACGCCATCTGAAGAAATTATTATTTCTCGGTTTCATGCGTCAACTGAAAGTAGGATGGCTCCACCAAACATTCCACAGCAAAGATGTTGTGAGTTATCGAACAGACGAGGGCCAGAAAATACATGGGTGTGTTGGGAACTGTGGGTTGACTGGGTGACACTGGCAAAAATTTCTGTGAAAAAGCTTCATTAATTCAGTCCTGATCTCCGTTAAGACTTAAGAACATAAGATATAGGAGCAGGAGTCGGCCATACAGCCCCTCAAGCCTGCTCCAACATTCCATAAGATCATGGTTGATCTTTGACCTCAACTCCACTTACCCGCCCAATCCCCATATTCCTTGATTCCCTCAGTGTCCAAATATCCATCGATCTCAGTCTTGAATATACTCAATGACTGAGCATCCACAGCCCTCTGGGTAGAGAATTCCAAAGATTCACCACCCTCTGAATGAAGAAATTTTTCCTCATCTCGGTCCTAAATGGCCGACCCCTTATCCTGAGACTATGACTCCTAGTTCTAGACTCTCCAGCCGGGGGAAACAGTCTCTCAACATCTACCCTGTCAAGCCCTCTAAGAATTTTATACGCTTCAATGAGATCACCTCTCATTCTTATAAACTCCAGAGAATATAGGCCCATTCTATTCAACTCTCCTCATAGGACAACCCTCTCATCCCAGCAATCAATCTAGTGAACCTTCATAGTACCCCCTCTAAGGCAAGTATATCCTTCCTTTGGTAAGGAGACCAAAACTGTACACAGTACTCCAGCTGTGGTCTCACCAGAGCCCTATATAATTGCAGCAAGACCTCCTTCCTCTTATACTCCAACCCTCTTGCAATAAAGGCTAACATACCATTTGCCTTCCTAATTGCTTGTTGTACCTGCATGTTAACTTTCTGTGATTCGTGTACAAGGACACCCAAATCCCTCTGAACACCAACATTTCTTAGTCCCTCATCTTTTAAAAAATATTCTGCTTTTCTATTCTTCCTACCAAAGTGGACAATTTCACATTTCCCCACATTATACACCATCTGCCACCTTCTCGCCCACTCACTTAACCTGTCTGTATCCCTTTGCAGCCTCTTTGCATCCTCACAGCTTACTTTGCCACCTAGCTTTGTATGGTCAGCAAACTTGGATACATTACAATTGGTCCCCTCATCTATACCATTGATATATATTGTAAATAGCTGAGGCCCAAGCACTGATCCTTACGGCATCCACTAGTTACAGCCTGCCAACCTGAAAATGATCCGTTTATTCCTACTCTCTGTTTTCTGTCCTTAAACCAATCCACAATCCATGCTAATGTATCACCCCCAATCCCATGAGGCCTAATCTTGTGTAACAACCTTTTGTGTGGCACCTTATCAAATGCCTTTTGAACATCCAAATAAACTACATCCACTGGTTCCCCTTTATCTACCCTGCTAGTTACACCCTCAAAAAACCCGAATAGATTTGTCAAACAGAATTTCCCTTTCATAAAACCCTATTGACTCTGGCTAATCATATTATGATTTTCTAAGTCCCCTGTTACTACCTCTTTAATAACAGATCCTAGCATTTTCCCTACTACCGGTGTCAGGCTAACTGGCCTATAGTTCCCTGTTTTCTCTCCCTCCTTCCTTGAATAGCGGGGTTACATTTGCTACCTTCCAATCTACGGGGACCATGATAGAATCTAGGGAATTCTGGAAGATCACAACCAATGCATCCACTATCTCTGCAGCCACCTCTTTTAAAACCTTGGGATGTAGCCCATCAGGTCCAAGGGATTTGTTGGCTTTTAGTCCCATTAATTTCTCCAGTACTTTTTCTTTACTAATATTGATCACTTTAAGTTCCTCATTCTCATTAGACCCTTGGTTCCCCGCTATTTTTTGTGTCTTCTACTAGAACCATAGAAAAGATACAGCACAGAAGGGGGCCATTCAGCCCATCTTGTCCGCGCCGGCTTGAAGAACAACCAGGTGCCCATTCTAATCCCACCTTCCAGCACCCGGTCCGTAGCCCTGCAGCTTACAGCACTTTAGGTGCAGGTCCAGGTACTTTTTAAAAGAGTTGAGGGTCCCTGCCTCTACCACCAATTCGGGCAGTGAATTCCATACACCCACCACCCTCTGGGTAAAAAGTTTTTCCTCATGTCCCCTCTAATCCTTCCACCAATCAGCTTAAATCTATGTCCTCTAGTTCTTGAACTCTCTGCTAAAGGAAACAGGTACTTCCTGTCTACTCTATCTAGGCCCCTCATAATTTTGTACACCTCAATCAAGTCTCCCTTCAGCCTCCTCTGCTCCAAGGAAAACAACCCCAACCTATCCAATCTCTCCTCGTAGCTGCAATTTTCAAGCCCTGGCAACCTTCTTGTAAATCTTCTCTGCACTCTCTCCAGAGCAATTACATCCTTCCTGTAACATGGTGACCAAAACTGTGCACAATACTCCAGCTGTGGCCTTACCAGCATTTTATACAGTTCCATCATTATATCCCTGCTTTTGTATTCTATACCTCGGCTAATAACGGAGAGCATTCCGAATGCCTTCTTCACAACCTTGTCTACCTGTACTGCCACCTTCAGGGACCTGTGCACATGCACTCCAAGGTCTCTCACTTCCTCTACCCCCTCAATGTATTCCCATTTACTGCGTATTCCCTTTTACTGTTTGCCCTCCTCAAGTGCATTACCTCACACTTCTCCGGGTTGAACTCCATTTACCACTTTTCCGCCCACTCCACCAACCCATTGGTATCTTCTTGGAGTCTACAGCTATCCTCTTCACTATCAACTTCATGGCCAATTTTTGTGATGTCTGCAAATTTGCCAATCATGCCCCCTACATTCAAGTCCGAATCATTAATAAATACCACAACCAGCAAGAGACCCAACACTGAGCCCTGTGGCACACCACTGGAAATGGATTTCCATTCACAAAGGCACCCATCGACTTTTACCCTTTGTTTCCTGTTACTGAGCAAATTTTGGATCCAATTCGCCACATTTCCCTGTATCCCATGGGCTTTTACCTTTCTGACTAGTCTGCCATGTGGGACCTTATCAAATGCCTTACTAAAATCCATGTAGACAATATCCACTGCACTACCCTCATCAATCCTCCTTGTCACTTCCTCAAAGAATTTAATCAGATTTGTAAGGCATGACCTTCCCTGAACAAATCCATGAAGACAGTCATACTGTGAAGACAGATACAAAATATTTGTTTAATGTCTCTACCATTTCCTTATTCCCCATTATAATTTCTCCTGTCTCAGCATCTAAGAGACTCATGTTTACTTTCGCTAATCTCTCCCTTTTTACATACTTGTGGAAGCTCTTACAATCTGTTTTTATATTTCATGCAAGTTGACTCTCATATTCAATTTTCTCCCTTTTTATCAATTTTTTGATCACCCTTTGCTGATTTCTAAAACTCTCCCAATCCTCAGGCTTATTACTGTTCTTGGCAACATTATAAGCCTCTTCTTTTAATCTAATAATACCCTTAACTTCTCTAGTTAGCCATGGTTGGATCACTTTTCCCATGGAGTTTTTATTCCTCAAAGGAATGTATATTCGTTGAGACTTCTGTATTATTTCTTTAAATGTTCATCATTGCTTATCTACCATTATATCTTTTAATCTAATTTCCTAATCAACCTTAGCCAACTTGCCCCTCATAGTTATAGAATTGGCTTTGTTTAAATTTAAGACTCTAGTTTCGGACTTAAGTACATCACTCTCAAACTCAATATGAAATTCTATCATATTATGATCACTCTATCCCAGTGGATCCTTAACTATAAGATTACTAATTAACCCTGTCTCATTACATAATACCAGATCTAAAATAACCTGTTCCCTGGTTGGTTCCTTGACATATTGTTCTAGAAAACTGTCATGAATGCATTCTATGAACTCGTCCTCCAGACTACTTTTGCCAATTTGATTTGCCCAGTCTATATGAAGATTGAAGTCCCCCATGATTATTGCATTACCCTTGTTACATGCTCCTCTAATTTCCTGAGTTATACTCTGTCCAAAACTGTAACTTTTGTTAGGGGGCCTATAAACTACTCCCACCGGTGTTTTCTGCCCCTTGTTATTTCTTAGCTCCAACAATAATTATTCTACATCATGATTTTCTGAGCTAAGGTCCTTTCTCACTATTGCCTTTCTCTCATCCTTTATTATCAGGGTTACCTCCCCACCCCCAAACCTTTTCCATTTTGTCTGTCTTTTCTAAAAGTCAAGTACCCTGGAATATTTAGTTCTCAACCTTGGTCACCCTGCAACCACGTCTCAGTAATGAACAAGGTCAAACCCATTTATCTCAATTTGTGCCATTAATTTATCTGTCTTGTTATGAATGCTTCGTGCATTCAGATACAGTGCCTTTAATTTTAACTCTTTACTATTTTTCCCTGATGTGACCTTAGTCACTAATGCCCTATTATCTTTGTTAAATTCTCAGTCCCTTCCTGACACAGTCGGCTTATTTTTACGCAAATCACTACTCTGCTCTACAGCCTTGGCTTTTCTCTTTAGACTGATAAATGTACCCTTACCTGAACCCTCCCCCCCGCCTTATTAGTTTAAAGGCCTATCTACCGCCCCAGTTATTCAATTTGCCAGGAAACTAGTCCCAGCCTGGTGGAGTGGAGCCTGTCCCAATGGAACAGCTCCCTCTTTCCCCAGTCCTGGTGCCAGTGCCCCATGAATTGAAACCCCTGCCTCCCACACCACTCTTTCAGCCATGCATTTAACCATCTAATCCTGTTTGTCCCAATGCCAATTTGCACGTGGCTCAGGTAGTGATCCAGAGATTATTACCTTTGAGGTTCTGCTTTTTAAGTTGGACCCGAGCTCATCAAACTGTCTCAGAAGAAACTCATTCCTGGTTCTACCTATGTTGTTGGTTCCTACGTAGACCATGACAATTGGATCCTCACCCTCCTGATTCAAGTTCTTCTCCAGCCGCGAGGAGATGTCCTTAACCTTGGCACCAGGCAGGCAACACAGCCTTCGGGACTCTCAGTCGCGGCTGCAGAGAAAGGGTATCTATCCACCTGACGATACAATTCCATCTGATACCACGTTCCTTTTTACTCCCCTCACTTGAATGGCCTCCTGTACCACGGTGCCGTGGTCAAATTGCCCATCCACCCTGCAGTCTTTGTTCTCATCTACACAGGTAGCAAGTACCTCGTACCTGTTGGACAAGGTCAAAGGCTGAGGCCCCTCCATCACTGCATCTGGGGGTCCCCTTACCTGCCTGACTCACAATCACATCCTTCTGTCCCTGACCACTAGTCAAACCTAAACCACTACTGAACCGAAGGGGTGTGACTGCCTCCTGGATCAAAGTGTCCAGGTAACTCTCCAACTCTCCCCCTCCCTGATGCATTGCAATATCTGCACCTCAAACTCCAGCTCAACAACTCTAAGCCAATATTCCTTGAGTTGCAGACATTTACTGCAGATGTGGTTGCCTGGGATCTTGCTGCTCTCCACAAACTCCTGCATGTTGTAAATAGGGCACACCACCTGCACTGCCATCTCCACCTAATCTTGTTTTATTTATCTACTTAATTAGAGTTTTTATGTAATTAGTTCACTTGGTTTATTTTTAGTTATTTTTTAAACTAAATATATCTAGTTTAAGTTATTAATTTGGTAAAGTATCAGCTAATTATAGGTTCCTATTTCCTACTTCAAACCACTCCCCTAGCCTAGAGAGCAAAAATATATATTACTCACCAACCAGTCACCAACCTGCTGGTCTCTTATGTCACTCTTTCAAACTTCTGCCTGTATTTGAGTTGGTCTCAGCTTTATATCCCCGCTCTGCTCTCATAAGAACATGAGAACATAAGAAATAGGAGCAGGAGTAGGCCAATTGGCCCCTCAAGCCTGCTCCGCCATTCAATAAGATCATGGCTGATCTGATCCTAACCTCAAATCTAAATTCATGTCCAATTTCCTGCCCGCTCCCCATAACCCCTAATTCCCTTTACTTCTAGGAAACTGTCTATTTCTGTTTTAAATTTATTTAATGGTCTCTCGGTCTCTGGTCCCTCTCCTTTATATCCCCGCCCCGCTCTCAGTCTCTGGTCCCTCTCCTTTATATCCCCGCCCCGCTCTCAGTCTCTGCTCCCTCTCCTTTATATCCCCGCTCTGCCCTCGGTCACTGCTCCCTCTCCTTTATATCCCCGCCCTGCTCTCGGTCACTGCTCCCTCTCCTTTATATCCGCTCTCTGCTCTCGATCACTGGTCCCTCTCCTTCATATCCCCGCCCTGCTCTCGGTCACTGCTCCCTCTCCTTTATATCCCCACCCTGCTCTCGGTCACTGCTCCCTCTCCTTTATATCCCCGCCCCGCTCTTGGTCACTGGTCCCTCTCCTTTATATCCCCGCTCTGCCCTCGGTCACTGCTCCCTCTCCTTTATATCCCTGCCCTGCTCTCGGTCACTGCTCCCTCTCCTTTATATCCCCGCCCTGCTCTCGGTCACTGCTCCCTCTCCTTTATATCCCCGCCCTGCTCTCGGTCACTGGTCCCTCTCCTTTATATCCCCGCCCTGCTCTCGGTCACTGCTCCCTCTCCTTTATATCCCCGTCCTGCTCTCGGTCACTGGTCCCTCTCCTTTATATCCCCGCCCTGCTCTCGGTCACTGGTCCCTCTCCTTTATATCCCCTCTCTGCTCTCGGTCACTGGTCCCTCTCCTTTATATCCCCGCCCTGCTCTCGGTCACTGGTCCCTCTCCTTTATATCCCCGCCCTGCTCTCGGTCACTGCTCCCTCTCCTTTATATCCCCGCCCTGCTCTCGGTCACTGGTCCCTCTCCTTTATATCCCCGCCCTGCTCTCGGTCACTGCTCCCTCTCCTTTATATCCCCGTCCTGCTCTCGGTCACTGGTCCCTCTCCTTTATATCCCCGCCCTGCTCTCGGTCACTGCTCCCTCTCCTTTATATCCCCGCCCCGCTCTCGGTCACTGCTCCCTCTCCTTTATATCCCCGCTCTGCCCTCGGTCACTGGTCCCTCTCCTTTATATCCCCACCCTGCTCTCGGTCACTGCTCCCTCTCCTTTATATCCCCGCCCTGCTCTCGGTCACTGGTCCCTCTCCTTTATATCCCCACCCTGCTCTCGGTCACTGCTCCCTCTCCTTTATATCCCCGCCCCGCTCTCGGTCACTGGTCCCTCTCCTTTATATCCCCGCTCTGCCCTCGGTCACTGCTCCCTCTCCTTTATATCCCCGCCCTGCTCTCGGTCACTGCTCCCTCTCCTTTATATCCCTGCCCCGCTCTCAGTCTCTGCTCCCTCTCCTTTATATCCCCGCCCTGCTCTCGGTCACTGCTCCCTCTCCTTTATATCCCCGCCCCGCTCTCAGTCTCTGCTCCCTCTCCTTTATATCCCCGCTCTGCCCTCGGTCACTGCTCCCTCTCCTTTATATCCCCGCTCTGCCCTCGGTCACTGCTCCCTCTCCTTTATATCCCCGCCCTGCTCTCGGTCACTGGTCCCTCTCCTTTATATCCCCGCCCTGCTCTCGGTCACTGGTCCCTCTCCTTTATATCCCCGCCCTGCTCTCGGTCACTGGTCCCTCTCCTTTATATCCCCGCCCTGCTCTCGGTCACTGCTCCCTCTCCTTTATATCCCCGCCCTGCTCTCGGTCACTGCTCCCTCTCCTTTATATCCCCGCTCTGCTCTCGGTCACTGGTCCCTCTCCTTTATATCCCCGCTCTGCCCTCGGTCACTGCTCCCTCTCCTTTATATCCCCGCTCTGCTCTCGGTCACTGGTCCCTCTCCTTTATATCCCCGCCCTGCTCTCGGTCATTGCTCCCTCTCCTTCTGCTCTCGGGCCTCTGCTCCCACTCCTTTCATCCCCATTAACCACTAATAACCACAACACCACTAAAAACACTAACCAATGAACTAAATACTTAACTGATTTACCCTCGGCGCTTCCCCTTGTCTTGTTTTGATTCCTCGTGCGGTTCCCTTTATTCTCCGCTCAGTCTTAGTCTATAGTTCCTTGGTTTAAATCACCTTAGCACCTCCTTCCCTCTCTGCACCTAATTCCCACACTCACCAAATTCCCAGTTGAAAGTCCTCACTCTGTTAGCACTTCAGTCCGCCACAGGTTCACTCTCCGTCTTTCCCACCCTCTGTGCTCAAGCACTTGTGGGTGTAAGTTGTCTAGAATATGCACTTCAGTCCATTTAATCTTTTTATTTTTTTACGGTCTGACTCCTTCTCTGCTGATCCTTACGATCTGATATCCATCTTAAGCAACTTGCTGACTTCTTCCTGATTAAAGAGGCAGTCACAGTGGAATTTGGTTGATAGTAATCAGTTTTTTAAAAATTCATTCTTGGGATGTGGGCATCGCTGGTGAGGCCGGCATTTATTGCCCATCCCTAATTGCCCTTGAGAAGGTGGTGGTGAGCCGCCTTCTTGAACCGCTGCAGTCCGTGTGGTGACGGTTCTCCCACAGTGCTGTTAGGAAGGGAGTTCCAGGATTTTGACCCAGCGACGATGAAGGAACGGCGATATATTTCCAAGTCGGGATGGTGTGTGACTTGGAGGGGAACGTGCAGGTGGTGTTGTTCCCATGTACCTGCTGCTCTTGTCCTTCTAGGTGGTAGAGGTCGCGGGTTTGGGAGGTGCTGTCGAAGAAGCCTTGGCGAGTTGCTGCAGTGCATCCCGTGGACGGTACACACTGCAGCTTGGGACAGGTCTCGGGATCATTGTAAAAGAACGATCATTAAATGGGTAGCTAGCAATCCTACAATGCCCCACAGGCAAGCTGTCAATCCAAAAGTGACATCGTGAGTAACGCACTTCTCCGCTGTTTAAAGTGTCTTTGAGCTGCAGTGACAGCAGCCAGTCTCCTTAAACAGCAAGTTAACTATTAGACACTTTTTCAACATCATCTTTTTGCTGCTCTTTATTTAAATGCAGTGGTTCCCTGTCACAGAAAAGTATTTTGTGTGATGTGCTGGAAGGTTAAGCACTTCAGAATTATACTTTTGTTTACTGCAGATATATATATATATATATATTTGTAAAGCATCTATGGTTATTTCTCTTGGCCTCTCTAGTTACTTTTTTTTCTACTTCTGCTTCTCTTTGTAATTTGTTCAAACTTTCTGCCTACTGGATTGCTTTTATGAGTTAAAAGCGTCCTGCTTATACTTTAAAACTACTCTTTATCCCTCCTTAACCACATCAGCCTCTACTGCCCTTTGATCTGTTTGCTTTGATGCGGCCTGAATGAATTTTGATTACGGCCTCCCAAGCAGTTCCTCAAATACTTCCCACTTTTCTACTGTAGATTTCCCAATTAAACTCTTCCAACTCATTTTTCAAAAGCTTCCTCTTTTAAAATTCCGGTCACTCTGAGAGAAAACACTTGAGAAACCTTGGCCCCAGTGGCTGTGTGGACGTCCATAATCCAGATCTTCCCATCATCTGCATGGAAGGAAAGTACAGAGGCAGGAAAGCTCTAACATAGAAGAATTTAATAGAACATAATTTTTAATTTGCTATCTTTGACTGTTTGTAACCTACAGTTTTTAATGGTTGTTATTAACCATCGTTGGATGGACGGGTATTCTAAATGCTGTGTTTCAAAGCAGATGATCAGACAGCATTATGTTCCCTTCTGTGCTTAACATGTTGGCCCATGTCTTTCTTACAGAACTTCTTCATTCGGTCTTGGAAGGTGACCTACAAAAGGTAATGGAGCAGCCTGGAATTTGGGCAGGTTATACGTACATGGGAAGGAAACACATTGAGTGCAATGGGCAAAGGCCTGGTGAATCCTTGAGAGCATTACCGCCAGAAACCCATTATTTACCAGTAGGATAACAGCTGTCAGTCAAACCGTTGTAAGACCTATTCATTCACGCCTCATCCCAGTGTGCGTTTGTATCTATTATATTAGATTATTGGTGGGTGTTTATGTACATGTTGCAATAAAATGGTGGCTAAGGTGTTAAAATTGAGACCTAGTTTGCTTTGGTTGCTGGGGAAATACATGGTAGCCTAGTGGACATGTACTTGACTTGACATTGGCTATTTCCCCTTAATGGAGTGGGTGCCAACTCTTATCCAGTGTCCTAACCAGGAGTAAGAAGTAAATAGGACCAACAATGCATTGGCCAAGGTTTATTTTCGATTGTAGAGTACATATTCACAGTAATTATTAGAGAGTGTGTGCAAACTTATTAAGACTTTACCTGATACACACGTGGCAATAATTTAGCTCCATTGAAGCTGCTTTAAAAGCACCAAGGAAGCTGGCAGAGTTTGAGGGATGAGCAGAGCAGCAAATAGCTTATGGAACTTTTATTCCATTTTTTCTTGGGCAACACTGGCAAGATCACATTCATTGCCCATCCCTCGTTGCCCTGAGGACATTAAGAGTCAATCACATAATGTGGGACTGGAGTCACATGTCGGCCTGGCAGGTTTCCTTCCCTAAAGGACATGGGTGAACCAGTTGGTTTTTTACAACAATCCATCAACTTTTATGGTCATTTTCTGGTGCCAACCCACAAATTACCAGATTTATTGAATTCAACTTCACAACTTGCTATGGTAGGATTTGAACCCATAACCTCTGGATTGCTAGTCTAGTACTATAACCACTGGACTACCATACTGGTCAAAGTAGAGTCTTTTGGTGAACACGGCAACATAGATGTAGCATCAAGTTTCTCTTTGCTGGAGGAGGAGCTGAAATTACAAGAAGCAACACCCCAGACGGCTCAAGGCCTTAGAAGTGTGGCAGTTACTTGAGGCAGTGTTAGAACTGCATACATGACAACTGTCTGGACTTCAGCAAGGAACAGTGTAGAAGGAGGCTGCAACTTACCAGGAGTGTGATCACTGACCTGTGTCAGCTCCTGGCACCTGACCTGCAGCCAAGAAGTAACGTCCATTTGGCATCCCAAGTGAAAGAATTACATAGAATTTACAGCACAGAAACAGGCCATTCGGCCCAACTGGTCTGTGATGGTGTTTATGTTCTACCCGAACCTCCTCCCTCCCTACTTCATCTCACACTATCAGCATATCCTTCTATTCCTTTCTCCCTCATGTGTTTATCTAGCTTCCACTTCAATGTATCAATGCTATTCGCTCAACTACTCCTTGTGGTAGCGAGTTCCACATTCTAACCACTCTCTGGGTAAAGAAGTTTCTCCTGAATTCCCTATTGGATTTATTAGTGACTATCTTATATTTATGACCCCTAGTTTTGGTCTCCACCACAAATGGAAACATTTTCTCTACGTCTATCCCATCGAACCGCTTCATAATCTTAAAGACCTCTAGCAGGTCACCCCTCAGTAACTACTGCATTAAACCTCTAAGCCACCAACTGCTTCCATGCACCAGAGGAGACATCAGTAGGATGCAGTTCACTGCTGTCTCATGGAGGTAACAGATGTTATATTTCATCACATACCTACATACATAAAGTTCAATACCAGTGTGAAGCACCAGTGGGAGAAGCAAATCCATTTTCCTTCAGTAGTCTGGCATCCCTCGACTACAAAGTGCACTCACACTGTCATTCAGGCAGTGCCCTCCCTTTTACCAACAGAAAGAGTTAATGCTTAACATGCAAATGGCAAGCGACAACCAGCAAGAAGTTGTGCAAGTGAATGCTTATTTTCCAGGGAATGCTGATAACACATCTTAATGCAATCAAGGAACCCCCAACTATTCAAGTGTTGGGGGGGTGGGTGTGGGGAAGCAGAATGAAGGGCCAGATCCTGGGTACATGGCTTATTCACTGCAGATGTGGCTAACAGTACCTGTGCGGAATCCCCGAAACCCTCTAGTGCTACAACATATAGTCAAGGGGCAGAAATATAATGCAGTGTAACTTTAGCTTGTTAAAGCAGTCTTTTCAATGATTGGACCACTCTGGTGGTGCTTGCAATATGACCTTTTAGCGAGATAGTAGAATAACTATGCTATGTTACATGTTGCACAGTGTGGCCATAGAAAGAGGCCTGCATATACGTGTTGAAGAGCACCTACAGTAAGCCAGGCCCTGGAAGATAAGTTATCTGCAGTCCAATGCCTGAGGCCACATGGGTATAATGGGCACTTCTCAAGGACTGAGACCTGTGCATGACCCTTTTACCATCTACAAAACTCAACTCAGGAATGTAATGGAATACTCACCACTCACCTGGTTGTGTGCAGCCACAGGAACATCCAAGAAGCTCAACACTCTCCAGGACAAAGCAATTCACTTGACTGGCACCCCTAGCACTTTACTCGATATTCACTCCCACTGGTGCACTGTGGCTGCAGTATGTACTATCTGTAGGATGCACTGAACCAGACTGTTCATAAACGCAGCATCCTATTCAACTTTGCTCTTCCAACCCCATATCCTCTCAATCAAAGAGACCGCCTACTTCCACCTCTGTAACATGGCTTCTCTTCGCTTCCACATAAGCCCATTTGTCCAGACTCAATTATTCCAATACTTCTCCTCCATCTTTCACAAGCTCCAAATCAGCCAATCCTTTGCTGCCCATATCCTACCCCACACCAAGCCCCACTCACTCATTAACCCTGCCCTCACTGACCTACTTTGGTAGCTAATCCCCTAATGCCTTCAATTTAAAATTCTCATTGAGGTGTTTGAATACCTCTGTGGCCTCACCGCTCCCCATTTCTGTTACCTCCTCCAGCGCTACAACCCTCTCTGTCCCTCCGACTCCAGCCTACAACCATCTCTGTCCCTCCGACTCCAGCCTACAACCCTCTCTGTCCCTCTGACTCCAGCCTACAACCCTCTCTGTCCCTCCGACTCCAGCCTACAACCCTCTCTGTCCCTCTGACTCCAGCCTCTTGTGCACCAAAATACAAGAGGACATTAATAAACTTGCAGAATCGAGATGTAATTGGCAAATGAATGTCAGTATTGATAAGTGTGATAACAAGAGTCTATATGGGGTGGAGGAGCAAAGGGATCTAGAGGTACAGGAACATAAATCACTGA
Organism: Heptranchias perlo; assembly: GCF_035084215.1. Taxonomy (NCBI): domain Eukaryota; kingdom Metazoa; phylum Chordata; class Chondrichthyes; order Hexanchiformes; family Hexanchidae; genus Heptranchias; species Heptranchias perlo. Next base: position 54,807,165 of record NC_090342.1, read on the forward strand.
AAGTAATGACGCAGGTTAATAAGACCATAAAAAAAGCAAACCAAGCACTGGGGTTCATGTCTAGAGGATAGAATTGAAAAGCAGAGAAGTTATGTTAAACTTGTATAGAACCTTGGTTCGACCACACTTGGAGTACTGTGCACAGTTCTGGTCTCCATATTATAAAAAGGATATGGAGGCAGTGGAGAAAGTGCGAAAAAGATTCACAAGGATGATACCAGAACTGAGAGGATATAATTATCATGAAAGGCTGAACAGGCTGGGGCTCTTTTCTCTAGAAAAGAGACGACTGAGGGGTGACCTGATAGAGGTCTTTAAGATTATGAAGGGGTTTGATAGGGTAGACGTAGAGAAGATGTTCCCACTCGTGGGGGAGACCAAAATTAGGGGCCATAAATATAAGAGAGTCACTAATAAATCTAATAGGGAATTCAGGAGAAAATTCTTTACCCAAAGAGTGGTTAGAATGTAGAACTCACTACCACAAGAAGTATTTGAGGCGAGTAGTATAGATACATTTGAGGGGAAGCTAAATATACACGAGAGAGAAAGGAATAGAAGGATATGCTGATAGGGTTAGATGAAGAGGGGTGGGAGGAGGTTCGTGTGGAGCATGAATGCCAACATAGACCAGTTGGGCCAAATGGCCTGTTTCTTTGCTGTAGACTCTATGTAACATGTAATTCTATGTAATCCCCCCCTCCCTTCGCTCCACCATTTGTGGCTGTGCCTCCAACTGCCTAGTCCTTCCTCTGGAATTCCCTCCATAAACTCCTGTGCCTCTGCACCTTCCTCTCCCATTAAGACCCTCCTTCAAATGCACCTCTTTAACCAAGGTTTTAGTCACCCCTTCTAATGTCTCCTTCCTTGGCTTGGCACCCGCTTTGCTCTCATCCCCGTGAAGCACCTTGGGATGTTTTCTCCTGCGTTAAGTTCACTATATCAATGCAAGTTGTCTTGCAGCAACTGACCGAGCTTATTTCAACAATGCCTCCCAACCCTCCTTCCACCACCACCAATAAAGACAAGAGCAGCAACGTAATGGCGACACGTTCCCCTCCAAGTCTAACACCATCCTGACTTGGACATATAGCGCCATTCCTTCATCGTTGCTGGGTCAAAACCCTGGAACTCCCGACTTAATACTGCCATGGGAGCCCCTTCAGCACGCGGACTGCAGCGGTTCAAGAAGAAGGCCCACCACCAACTTCTCAAGGGCAATTAGGGATGGGCAAATAAAAATGGCGAAAATCAAGTTTAAAAAGAACAAATTGTGCTCTTTGTAAATATATGATAGCTAAAGTTGCCCACAAGCTCTCCAATGTATGGCTTTTTTTGTAGAAAACTAGGAACATTTTTTTAGTAATTTGTAACAAAAAATAATGACCTGAAATTGAATGTAGAGTTGAGAATTTATTTTTGTTAATATAAGAGTGTGTGTGTGCAGTAAATTAAACACTGGTATTCTGTCCCTCATGCTACATGTTCCTCTGATACCCCACACTTAAGTCATGCCCTATTGGAAGACGTAACCAGGGAGGACAGGGTCTCCTGAGGTCCTGCTTACAATTTTACTGGCTGCCAACCTTTACCTTTTACAGGCCCAGATGGTGCTACCTGGTGATCCAATCCAATTGGATACCATGATGTTGTTTTACGAGAGGGATGAGCTTTAGGTGGGGGGCTGAATGGCCTTTCTGGTCCCTGACTTTCCTGATGTTCTTATGGTGGTCCGGGATCAGAGGCAGAAAAAAATTCCGTCTTGTGTTTGTGATTGAAGTGCATTGTGGGAGCTGTCTGTTGCCTTGACCTGTTGACCGTTGACAGTTGAACATGTATAAATATAAGGATGTGTAATCTTTTGTTCCTGTCTGTATCCTAGCTGATAGACTCCTGTAATAAGGGAGTGAGCCTGATGGTGAGCAGCTCCGAAGGTTACTCGGTGTTACACTGTGCTGCAAAGAATGGCCATAAGGAACTTGTAAAGTACATCATAGAACATGGTGAGCTTCTGGACAAGCTTCATATGTTACCTCAACCGTATGCAATTCTTAAGTCGTCTATTGGTGTGACAAGAGCTGCCGATTGCTTTGGAAGCCACCTGAGAGGTACATTCCATGTGATTGTCTGCTTTTGGCTGGATTGGAAGTGGAGGAACCCCCTGTAAGTGGTGAATGACATCAGATCCTAATGACAGCCCTATTCTGGATGCAGTTTCTCTGCATGTAGCCTTCATGAATCCCAACGACAGCCCCTCCAGTAGGCACCATCTCTACACTCTAATAGTCCATCCTTGGATGTAGTGTCACATAATGTAGGAAGTAGGCAACTGGCATTTAGGTACAGGAGGAGGCCATTCAGCCCCTCAAGCCTGTTCCCTCGATTAGATCATGGCTCACCTGTGCATCAACTCCATTTGAAACTACTGGGGGCGTTAAGAGTCAATGACATAGTGCAGGACTGGAGTCACATGTAGTCCAGTCTGGTGAGTGAATTCGTCGGGTTTTTACACCAAACCAGCAAGTTACCTGTTGGTCCCAGCCCACCATTTGATCAATTATGAGCTAATGTGGGCTTCGTCCCGATCCCCACACTGTCAGTACATGCTCTGTTACCCCCTGTCAGTCCCGATCCCCACACTGTCAGTACATGCTCTGTTACCCCTGTCAGTCCTGATCCCCACACTGTCAGTACATGCTCTGTTACCCCTCTCAGTCCCGATCCCCACACTGTCAGTACATGCTCTGTTACCCCTCTCAGTCCTGATCCCCACACTGTCAGTACATGCTCTGTTACCCCTCTCAGTCCTGATCCCCACACTGTCAGTACATGCTCTGTTACCCCTCTCAGTCCTGATCCCCACACTGTCAGTACATGCTCTGTTACCCCTCTCAGTCCCGATCCCCACACTGTCAGTACATGCTCTGTTACCCCTCTCAGTCCTGATCCCCACACTGTCAGTACATGCTCTGTTACCCCTCTCAGTCCTGATCCCCACACTGTCAGTACATGCTCTGTTACCCCCTGTCAGTCCTGATCCCCACACTGTCAGTACATGCTCTGTTACCCCTCTCAGTCCTGATCCCCACACTGTCAGTACATGCTCGGTTACCCCCTCTCAGTCCCGATCCCCACACTGTCAGTACATGCTCTGTTACCCCTCTCAGTCCTGATCCCCACACTGTCAGTACATGCTCTGTTACCCCTCTCAGTCCCGATCCCCACACTGTCAGTACATGCTCTGTTACCCCTCTCAGTCCTGATCCCCACACTGTCAGTACATGCTCTGTTACCCCTCTCAGTCCTGATCCCCACACTGTCAGTACATGCTCTGTTACCCCTCTCAGTCCTGATCCCCACACTGTCAGTACATGCTCTGTTACCCCTCTCAGTCCTGATCCCCACACTGTCAGTACATGCTCTGTTACCCCTCTCAGTCCTGATCCCCACACTGTCAGTACATGCTCTGTTACCCCTGTCAGTCCTGACCCCTACACTGTCAGTACATGCTCTGTTACCCCTCTCAGTCCCGATCCCCACACTGTCAGTACATGCTCTGTTACCCCTCTCAGTCCTGATCCCCACACTGTCAGTACATGCTCTGTTACCCCCTGTCAGTCCTGATCTCCACACTGTCAGTACATGCTCTGTTACCCCTCTCAGTCCTGATCCCCACACTGTCAGTACATGCTCTGTTACCTCCTGTCAGTCCCGATCCCCACACTGTCAGTACATGCTCTGTTACACCTGTCAGTCCCAATCCCCACACTGTCAGTACATGCTCTGTTACCTCCTGTCAGTCCCGATCCCCACACTGTCAGTACATGCTCTGTTACCTCCTGTCAGTCCCGATCCCCACACTGTCAGTACATGCTCTGTTACCTCCTGTCAGTCCCGATCCCCACACTGTCAGTACATGCTCTGTTACCCCCTCTCAGTCCTGATCCCCACACTGTCAGTACATGCTCTGTTACCCCCTCTCAGTCCTGATCCCCACACTGTCAGTACATGCTCTGTTACCCCCTCTCAGTCCTGATCCCCACACTGTCAGTACATGCTCTGTTACCCCCTGTCAGTCCTGATCCCCACACTGTCAGTACATGCTCTGTTACCCCTCTCAGTCCTGATCCCCACACTGTCAGTACATGCTCTGTTACCCCCTGTCAGTCCTGATCCCCACACTGTCAGTACATGCTCTGTTACCCCTCTCAGTCCTGATCCCCACACTGTCAGTACATGCTCTGTTACCCCTCTCAGTCCCGATCCCCACACTGTCAGTACATGCTCTGTTACCCCTCTCAGTCCTGATCCCCACACTGTCAGTACATGCTCTGTTACCCCCTGTCAGTCCTGATCCCCACACTGTCAGTACATGCTCTGTTACCCCTCTCAGTCCTGATCCCCACACTGTCAGTACATGCTCTGTTACCCCTCTCAGTCCTGATCCCCACACTGTCAGTACATGCTCTGTTACCCCTCTCAGTCCTGATCCCCACACTGTCAGTACATGCTCTGTTACCCCCTGTCAGTCCTGATCCCCACACTGTCAGTACATGCTCTGTTACCCCCTGTCAGTCCCGATCCCCACACTGTCAGTACATGCTCTGTTACCCCCTGTCAGTCCTGATCCCCACACTGTCAGTACATGCTCTGTTACCCCCTGTCAGTCCCGATCCCCACACTGCCAGTACATGCTCTGTTACCCCCTGTCAGTCCTGATCCCCACACTGTCAGTACATGCTCTGTTACCCCCTGTCAGTCCCGATCCCCACACTGTCAGTACATGCTCTGTTACCCCTCTCAGTCCTGATCCCCACACTGTCAGTACATGCTCTGTTACCCCTGTCAGTCCCGATCCCCACACTGTCAGTACATGCTCTGTTACCCCCTGTCAGTCCTGATCCCCACACTGTCAGTACATGCTCTGTTACCCCTCTCAGTCCTGATCCCCACACTGTCAGTACATGCTCTGTTACCCCTCTCAGTCCTGATCCCCACACTGTCAGTACATGCTCTGTTACCCCTCTCAGTCCTGATCCCCACACTGTCAGTACATGCTCTGTTACCCCTCTCAGTCCCGATCCCCACACTGTCAGGACATGCTCTGTTACCCCCTCTCAGTCCCGATCCCCACACTGTCAGTACATGCTCTGTTACCCCTCTCAGTCCTGATCCCCACACTGTCAGTACATGCTCTGTTACCCCTCTCAGTCCTGATCCCCACACTGTCAGTACATGCTCTGTTACCCCCTGTCAGTCCTGATCCCCACACTGTCAGTACATGCTCTGTTACCCCTCTCAGTCCTGATCCTCACACTGTCAGTACATGCTCTGTTACCCCTCTCAGTCCTGATCCTCACACTGTCAGTACATGCTCTGTTACCCCTCTCAGTCCTGATCCCCACACTGTCAGTACATGCTCTGTTACCCCTCTCAGTCCTGATCCCCACACTGTCAGTACATGCTCTGTTACCCCTGTCAGTCCCGATCCCCACACTGTCAGTACATGCTCTGTTACCCCTCTCAGTCCTGATCCCCACACTGTCAGTACATGCTCTGTTACCCCTCTCAGTCCTGATCCCCACACTGTCAGTACATGCTCTGTTACCCCTCTCAGTCCTGATCCCCACACTGTCAGTACATGCTCTGTTACCCCCTGTCAGTCCTGATCCCCACACTGTCAGTACATGCTCTGTTACCCCTCTCAGTCCTGATCCTCACACTGTCAGTACATGCTCTGTTACCCCTCTCAGTCCTGATCCCCACACTGTCAGTACATGCTCTGTTACCCCTCTCAGTCCTGATCCTCACACTGTCAGTACATGCTCTGTTACCCCTCTCAGTCCTGATCCTCACACTGTCAGTACATGCTCTGTTACCCCTGTCAGTCCTGATCCTCACACTGTCAGTACATGCTCTGTTACCCCTCTCAGTCCTGATCCTCACACTGTCAGTACATGCTCTGTTACCCCTCTCAGTCCTGATCCCCACACTGTCAGTACATGCTCTGTTACCCCTCTCAGTCCTGATCCTCACACTGTCAGTACATGCTCTGTTACCCCTCTCAGTCCTGATCCCCACACTGTCAGTACATGCTCTGTTACCCCTCTCAGTCCTGATCCCCACACTGTCAGTACATGCTCTGTTACCCCTCTCAGTCCTGATCCCCACACTGTCAGTACATGCTCTGTTACCCCTCTCAGTCCTGATCCCCACACTGTCAGTACATGCTCTGTTACCCCTCTCAGTCCTGATCCCCACACTGTCAGTACATGCTCTGTTACCCCTGTCAGTCCCGATCCCCACACTGTCAGTACATGCTCTGTTACCCCTCTCAGTCCTGATCCCCACACTGTCAGTACATGCTCTGTTACCCCTCTCAGTCCTGATCCCCACACTGTCAGTACATGCTCTGTTACCCCTCTCAGTCCTGATCCCCACACTGTCAGTACATGCTCTGTTACCCCCTCTCAGTCCCGATCCCCACACTGTCAGTACATGCTCTGTTACCCCTCTCAGTCCCGATCCCCACACTGTCAGTACATGCTCTGTTACCCCTCTCAGTCCCGATCCCCACACTGTCAGTACATGCTCTGTTACCCCTCTCAGTCCCGATCCCCACACTGTCAGTACATGCTCTGTTACATGTGATGCTGTTGCAGAGACTGTCAATGCTTCAGTCTGAGTTTTCACTCACTTTCCAAGATGATCTTGTGTCCTGCCAGGATTCCATGGATGCACCGGATTCCTTGTTTCCTCACTGTGATTATTTCTTTCAGGTCCTCCTGATTTATTAGACGCAGCAGAAAGTGAAACGTGAGTATACAAATGTTGCTCCCTCCCTTATACTTACTCAGACTGCCTTTCTAGAATATTGTAATTGGAACAGTCAAGCTACCTCCCAAGGGACAGAGCTAGGTGCTGCAGTGGGTTGGATTCTGGTCTTCTGCCCCGGGACCTGGATCCGGCTCGGGGATGTAAGTCTCTGTTGTTTATCATGGATCTATGTGAGATGAGTTCGGTTGATCTCAATCTAGTTTCTGAGCGTGATGGGGGTAATTTTGACTTTGTGCGACAGTGTAAAACAGATGACAAAGAATTGGCCTCCTGTGAAACATCTTTCCCCATTTTTATTTGCATTGAGGTAATCAGGCTGCCGACTCACTATCACCCGTTTTACACTGTCGCACAAAGTCAAAATTTAGAACTGTTAGCATGAAATTTGCAATCTCACTCCAAGAGGCTCTCGGTAAGGGAAAATATTGGGCCTCGGGTCCCTGGGCCCTGGGAAATCATCAGATTTCTGAATTTGTTGATATACTGGCACATTATTAATAAAAAAACACATTTTCTCTTGGCGAGCTGGAAATATTTTTTTGGTTAGGACATGTGATTTGTCAGCATTCGCAGGGGGTCCCCAGGAGAGTGTCATATATTTGTAAGGTGTCCACAGGAGTGTGTAATTATTTGTAGAGGGTCCGTGGGATTGTGTCGATATTTGTGGAGGGTCCGTGGGATTGTGTCGATATTTGTGGAGGGTCCGTGGGATTGTGTCGATATTTGTGGAGGGTCTGTGGGATTGTGTCGATATTTGTGGAGGGTCTGTGGGATTGTGTCGATATTTGTGGAGGGTCTGTGGGATTGTGTGATATTTGTGGAGGGTCTGTGGGATTGTGTCGATATTTGTGGAGGGTCTGTGGGATTGTGTCGATATTTGTGGAGGGTCTGTGGGATTGTGTCGATATTTGTGGAGGGTCTGTGGGATTGTGTGATATTTGTGGAGGGTCCGTGGGATTGTGTGATATTTGTGGAGGGTCTGTGGGATTGTGTCGATATTTGTGGAGGGTCCGTGGGATTGTGTGATATTTGTGGAGGGTCCGTGGGATTGTGTGATATTTGTGGAGGGTCCGTGGGATTGTGTGATATTTGTGGAGGGTCTGTGGGATTGTCTCGATATTTGCGGAGGGTCCGTGGGATTGTGTCGATATTTGTGGAGGGTCCGTGGGATTGTGTCGATATTTGTGGAGGGTCTGTGGGATTGTGTCGATATTTGCGGAGGGTCTGTGGGATTGTGTCGATATTTGTGGAGGGTCTGTGGGATTGTGTCGATATTTGTGGAGGGTCCGTGGGATTGTGTGATATTTGTGCGGGGTCTGTGGGATTGTGTTGATATTTGTGGAGGGTCCGTGGGATTGTGTCGATATTTGTGGAGGGTCTGTGGGATTGTGTCGATATTTGCGGAGGGTCTGTGGGATTGTGTCGATATTTGTGGAGGGTCTGTGGGATTGTCTCGATATTTGTGGAGGGTCTGTGGGATTGTGTGATATTTGCGGAGGGTCTGTGGGATTGTGTCGATATTTGCGGAGGGTCTGTGGGATTGTGTCGATATTTGCGGAGGGTCTGTGGGATTGTGTCGATATTTGTGGAGGGTCTGTGGGATTGTCTCGATATTTGTGGAGGGTCTGTGGGATTGTGTGATATTTGCGGAGGGTCTGTGGGATTGTGTCGATATTTGCGGAGGGTCTGTGGGATTGTGTCGATATTTGCGGAGGGTCTGTGGGATTGTGTGATATTTGTGGAGGGTCTGTGGGATTGTGTTGATATTTGTGGAGGGTCTGTGGGATTGTGTCGATATTTGCGGAGTGTCTGTGGGATTGTGTGATATTTGCGGAGGGTCTGTGGGATTGTGTCGATATTTGCGGAGGGTCTGTGGGATTGTGTGATATTTGTGGAGGGTCTGTGGGATTGTGTTGATATTTGTGGAGGGTCTGTGGGATTGTGTCGATATTTGCGGAGTGTCTGTGGGATTGTGTGATATTTGCGGAGGGTCTGTGGGATTGTGTCGATATTTGTGGAGGGTCTGTGGGATTGTGTTGATATTTGTGGAGGGTCTGTGGGATTGTCTCGATATTTGCGGAGGGTCTGTGGGATTGTGTCGATATTTGTGGGTGGTCTGTGGGATTGTGTGATATTTGCGGAGGGTCTGTGGGATTGTGTGATATTTGTGGAGGGTCTGTGGGATTGTGTCGATATTTGTGGGTGGTCTGTGGGATTGTGTCGATATTTGTGGAGGGTCTGTGGGATTGTGTGATATTTGTGGAGGGTCTGTGGGATTGTGTCGATATTTGCGGAGGGTCTGTGGGATTGTGTGATATTTGCGGAGGGTCTGTGGGATTGTGTCGATATTTGTGGAGGGTCTGTGGGATTGTGTTGATATTTGTGGAGGGTCTGTGGGATTGTCTCGATATTTGCGGAGGGTCTGTGGGATTGTGTCGATATTTGTGGAGGGTCTGTGGGATTGTGTGATATTTGCGGAGGGTCTGTGGGATTGTGTGATATTTGCGGAGGGTCTGTGGGATTGTGTCGATATTTGTGGAGGGTCTGTGGGATTGTGTCGATATTTGTGGAGGGTCTGTGGGATTGTGTTGATATTTGTGGAGGGTCTGTGGGATTGTGTTGATAATTGCGGAGGGTCTGTGGGATTGTGTTGATATTTGTGGAGGGTCTGTTGGATTGTGTCGATATTTGTGGAGGGTCTGTGGGATTGTGTTGATATTTGTGGAGGGTCTGTGGGATTGTGTGATATTTGTGGAGGGTCCGTGGGATTGTGTGATATTTGTGGAGGGTCTGTGGGATTGTGTGATATTTGTGGAGGGTCCGTGGGATTGTGTGATATTTGTGGAGGGTCTGTGGGATTGTGTCGATATTTGCGGAGGGTCTGTGGGATTGTGTCGATATTTGCGGAGGGTCTGTGGGATTGTGTGATATTTGTGGAGGGTCTGTGGGATTGTGTCGATATTTGTGGAGGGTCCGTGGGATTGTGTGATATTTGTGGAGGGTCCGTGGGATTGTGTCGATATTTGCGGAGGGTCCGTGGGATTGTGTCGATATTTGCGGAGGATCTGTGGGATTGTGTCGATATTTGCGGAGGGTCTGTGGGATTGTGTCGATATTTGCGGAGGGTCTGTGGGATTGTGTCGATATTTGTGGAGGGTCCGTGGGATTGTGTCGATATTTGCGGAGGGTCTGTGGGATTGTGTGATATTTGTGGAGGGTCCGTGGGATTGTGTGATATTTGCGGAGGGTCTGTGGGATTGTGTGATATTTGTGGAGGGTCTGTGGGATTGTGTGATATTTGTGGAGGGTCTGTGGGATTGTGTCGATATTTGTGGAGGGTCTGTGGGATTGTGTCGATATTTGTGGAGGGTCCGTGGGATTGTGTCGATATTTGTGGAGGGTCTGTGGGATTGTGTGATATTTGCGGAGGGTCTGTGGGATTGTGTCGATATTTGTGGAGGGTCCGTGGGATTGTGTGATATTTGTGGAGGGTCCGTGGGATTGTGTGATATTTGTGGAGGGTCTGTGGGATTGTGTCGATATTTGTGGAGGGTCCGTGGGATTGTGTCGATATTTGTGGAGGGTCCGTGGGATTGTGTGATATTTGCGGAGGGTCTGTGGGATTGTGTGATATTTGTGGAGGGTCCGTGGGATTGTGTGATATTTGAGGAGGGTCTGTGGGATTGTGTCGATATTTGCGGAGGGTCTGTGGGATTGTGTGATATTTGCGGAGGGTCTGTGGGATTGTGTGATATTTGTGGAGGGTCTGTGGGATTGTGTGATATTTGTGGAGGGTCTGTGGGATTGTGTCGATATTTGTGGAGGGTCTGTGGGATTGTGTCGATATTTGCGGAGGGTCTGTGGGATTGTGTGATATTTGTGGAGGGTCCGTGGGATTGTGTCGATATTTGTGGAGGGTCCGTGGGATTGTGTCGATATTTGTGGAGGGTCCGTGGGATTGTGTCGATATTTGTGGAGGGTCCGTGGGATTGTGTTGATATTTGTGGAGGGTCTGTGGGATTGTGTGATATTTGTGGAGGGTCTGTGGGATTGTGTCGATATTTGTGGAGGGTCTGTGGGATTGTGTCGATATTTGCGGAGGGTCTGTGGGATTGTGTCGATATTTGTGGAGGGTCTGTGGGATTGTGTGATATTTGTGGAGGGTCTGTGGGATTGTGTCGATATTTGCGGAGGGTCTGTGGGATTGTGTCGATATTTGCGGAGGGTCTGTGGGATTGTGTCGATATTTGTGGAGGGTCTGTGGGATTGTGTGATATTTGTGGAGGGTCTGTGGGATTGTGTCGATATTTGTGGAGGGTCTGTGGGATTGTGTGATATTTGCGGAGGGTCTGTGGGATTGTGTCGATATTTGTGGAGGGTCTGTGGGATTGTGTCGATATTTGTGGAGGGTCTGTGGGATTGTGTCGATATTTGTGGAGGGTCTGTGGGATTGTGTCGATATTTGTGGAGGGTCTGTGGGATTGTGTCGATATTTGCGGAGGGGCCGTGGGATTGTGTCGATATTTGTGGAGGGTCTGTGGGATTGTGTGATATTTGCGGAGGGTCCGTGGGATTGTGTCGATATTTGTGGAGGGTCTGTGGGATTGTGTCGATATTTGTGGAGGGTCCGTGGGATTGTGTCGATATTTGTGGAGGGTCTGTGGGATTGTGTCGATATTTGTGGAGGGTCTGTGGGATTGTGTCGATATTTGTGGAGGGTCCGTGGGATTGTGTCGATATTTGTGGAGGGTCCGTGGGATTGTGTCGATATTTGCGGAGGGTCTGTGGGATTGTGTGATATTTGCGGAGGGTCTGTGGGATTGTGTCGATATTTGTGGAGGGTCTGTGGGATTGTGTCGATATTTGCGGAGGGGCCGTGGGATTGTGTTGATATTTGCGGAGGGTCCGTGGGATTGTGTGATATTTGCGGAGGGTCTGTGGGATTGTGTCGATATTTGTGGAGGGTCTGTGGGATTGTGTCGATATTTGTGGAGGGTCTGTGGGATTGTGTCGATATTTGCGGAGGGGCCGTGGGATTGTGTTGATATTTGCGGAGGGTCCGTGGGATTGTGTGATATTTGCGGAGGGTCTGTGGGATTGTGTCGATATTTGCGGAGGGTCTGTGGGATTGTGTCGATATTTGTGGAGGGTCCGTGGGATTGTGTCGATATTTGTGGAGGGTCTGTGGGATTGTGTCGATATTTGTGGAGGGTCTGTGGGATTGTGTGATATTTGTGGAGGGTCTGTGGGATTGTGTCGATATTTGTGGGGTGTCTGTGGGATTGTGTTGATATTTGTGGAGGGTCTGTGGGATTGTGTTGATATTTGTGGGGTGTCTGTGGGATTGTGTGATATTTGTGGAGGGTCTGTGGGATTGTGTTGATATTTGTGGAGGGTCTGTGGGATTGTGTGATATTTGTGGAGGGTCTGTGGGATTGTGTCGATATTTGTGGGGGGTCTGTGGGATTGTGTGATATTTGCGGAGGGTCTGTGGGATTGTGTCGATATTTGCGGAGGGTCTGTGGGATTGTGTGATATTTGTGGAGGGTCTGTGGGATTGTGTCGATATTTGTGGGGGGTCTGTGGGATTGTGTGATATTTGTGGAGGGTCTGTGGGATTGTGTCGATATTTGTGGAGGGTCTGTGGGATTGTGTCGATATTTGTGGAGGGTCTGTGGGATTGTGTCGATATTTGCGGAGGGTCTGTGGGATTGTGTCGATATTTGCGGAGGGTCTGTGGGATTGTGTCGATATTTGCGGAGGGTCCGTGGGATTGTGTCGATATTTGTGGAGGGTCTGTGGGATTGTGTGATATTTGTGGAGGGTCTGTGGGATTGTGTGATATTTGTGGAGGGTCTGTGGGATTGTGTCGATATTTGAGGAGGTTCTGTGGGATTGTGTGATATTTGCGGAGGGTCTGTGGGATTGTGTCGATATTTGTGGAGGGTCTGTGGGATTGTGTCGATATTTGCGGAGGGTCTGTGGGATTGTGTCGATATTTGCGGAGGGTCCGTGGGATTGTGTCGATATTTGTGGAGGGTCTGTGGGATTGTGTGATATTTGTGGAGGGTCCGTGGGATTGTGTCGATATTTGCGGAGGGTCCGTGGGATTGTGTCGATATTTGCGGAGGGTCTGTGGGATTGTGTGATATTTGTGGAGGGTCTGTGGGATTGTGTGATATTTGTGGAGGGTCCGTGGGATTGTGTTGATATTTGTGGAGGGTCTGTGGGATTGTGTCGATATTTGTGGAGGGTCCGTGGGATTGTGTCGATATTTGTGGAGGGTCCGTGGGATTGTGTCGATATTTGCGGAGGGTCTGTGGGATTGTGTGATATTTGTGGAGGGTCCACGGGATTGTGTCGATATTTGCGGAGGGTCTGTGGGATTGTGTCGATATTTGCGGAGGGTCTGTGGGATTGTGTCGATATTTGCGGAGGGTCTGTGGGATTGTGTTGATATTTGTGGAGGGTCCGTGGGATTGTGTGATATTTGTGCAGGGTCTGTGGGATTGTGTGATATTTGCGGGGGGTCTGTGGGATTGTGTCGATATTTGTGGAGGGTCTGTGGGATTGTGTGATATTTGTGGAGGGTCTGTGGGATTGTGTGATATTTGTGGAGGGTCCGTGGGATTGTGTTGATATTTGCGGAGGGTCTGTGGGATTGTGTCGATATTTGTGGAGGGTCTGTGGGATTGTGTGATATTTGCGGAGGGTCTGTGGGATTGTGTGATATTTGTGGAGGGTCCGTGGGATTGTGTTGATATTTGCGGAGGGTCTGTGGGATTGTGTCGATATTTGTGGAGGGTCTGTGGGATTGTGTGATATTTGTGGAGGGTCTGTGGGATTGTGTGATATTTGTGGAGGGTCTGTGGGATTGTGTCGATATTTGCGGAGGGTCTGTGGGATTGTGTGATATTTGCGGAGGGTCTGTGGGATTGTGTCGATATTTGTGGAGGGTCCGTGGGATTGTGTGATATTTGCGGAGGGTCTGTGGGATTGTGTGATATTTGCGGAGGGTCTGTGGGATTGTGTGATATTTGCGGAGGGTCTGTGGGATTGTGTGATATTTGCGGAGGGTTTGTGGGATTGTGTGATATTTGTGGAGGGTCTGTGGGATTGTGTGATATTTGTGGGGGGTCTGTGGGATTGTGTGATATTTGTGGGGGGTCTGTGGGATTGTGTCGATATTTGTGGAGGGTCTGTGGGATTGTGTCGATATTTGAGGAGGGTCTGTGGGATTGTGTCGATATTTGTGGGGGGTCTGTGGGATTGTGTCGATATTTGTGGAGGGTCTGTGGGATTGTGTCGATATTTGCGGAGGGTCTGTGGGATTGTGTGATATTTGTGGAGGGTCCGTGGGATTGTGTCGATATTTGTGGAGGGTCTGTGGGATTGTGTCGATATTTGTGGAGGGTCCGTGGGATTGTGTCGATATTTGCGGAGGGTCTGTGGGATTGTGTGATATTTGTGGAGGGTCCGTGGGATTGTGTCGATATTTGTGGAGGGTCCGTAGGATTGTGTCGATATTTGTGGAGGGTCTGTGGGATTGTGTCGATATTTGTGGAGGGTCTGTGGGATTGTGTGATATTTGTGGAGGGTCTGTGGGATTGTGTCGATATTTGTGGAGGGTCTGTGGGATTGTGTGATATTTGTGGAGGGTCTGTGGGATTGTGTCGATATTTGTGGAGGGTCTGTGGGATTGTGTCGATATTTGTGGAGGGTCTGTGGGATTGTGTCGATATTTGTGGAGGGTCTGTGGGATTGTGTGATATTTGTGGAGGGTCTGTGGGATTGTGTCGATATTTGTGGAGGGTCTGTGGGATTGTGTCGATATTTGTGGAGGGTCTGTGGGATTGTGTGATATTTGTGGAGGGTCCGTGGGATTGTGTGATATTTGTGGAGGGTCTGTGGGATTGTGTCGATATTTGTGTGGGGTCTGTGGGATTGTGTGATATTTGTGGAGGGTCTGTGGGATTGTGTCGATATTTGCGGAGGGGCCGTGGGATTGTGTCGATATTTGTGGAGGGTCTGTGGGATTGTGTGATATTTGTGGAGGGTCTGTGGGATTGTGTGATATTTGTGGAGGGTCTGTGGGATTGTGTGATATTTGCGGAGGGTCTGTGGGATTGTGTGATATTTGTGGAGGGTCTGTGGGATTGTGTGATATTTGTGGAGGGTCTGTGGGATTGTGTTGATATTTGCGGAGGGGCCGTGGGATTGTGTCGATATTTGTGGAGGGTCTGTGGGATTGTGTCGATATTTGTGGAGGGTCTGTGGGATTGTGTGATATTTGCGGGGGGTCTGTGGGATTGTGTCGATATTTGCGGAGGGTCTGTGGGATTGTGTGATATTTGCGGGGGGTCTGTGGGATTGTGTCGATATTTGTGGAGGGTCTGTGGGATTGTGTGATATTTGTGGAGGGTCTGTGGGATTGTGTCGATATTTGTGGAGGGTCTGTGGGATTGTGTCGATATTTGCGGAGGGTCTGTGGGATTGTGTGATATTTGTGGAGGGTCTGTGGGATTGTGTGATATTTGTGGAGGGTCCGTGGGATTGTGTCGATATTTGTGGAGGGTCTGTGGGATTGTGTGATATTTGTGGAGGGTCTGTGGGATTGTGTGATATTTGTGGAGGGTCTGTGGGATTGTGTCGATATTTGTGGAGGGTCTGTGGGATTGTGTTGATATTTGTGGAGGGTCTGTGGGATTGTGTCGATATTTGTGGAGGGTCTGTGGGATTGTGTGATATTTGTGGAGCGTCTGTGGGATTGTGTCGATATTTGTGGAGGGTCTGTGGGATTGTGTTGATATTTGTGGAGGGTCTGTGGGATTGTGTCGATATTTGCGGAGGGTCTGTGGGATTGTGTTGATATTTGCGGAGGGTCTGTGGGATTGTGTTGATATTTGCGGAGGGTCTGTGGGATTGTGTCGATATTTGCGGAGGGTCTGTGGGATTGTGTGATATTTGTGGAGGGTCTGTGGGATTGTGTCGATATTTGCGGAGGGTCTGTGGGATTGTGTCGATATTTGCGGAGGGTCTGTGGGATTGTGTGATATTTGAGGAGGGTCCGTGGGATTGTGTCGATATTTGTGGAGGGTCTGTGGGATTGTGTGATATTTGTGGAGGGTCCGTGGGATTGTGTCGATATTTGTGGAGGGTCTGTGGGATTGTGTGATATTTGTGGAGGGTCCGTGGGATTGTGTCGATATTTGCGGAGGGTCTGTGGGATTGTGTCGATATTTGTGGAGGGTCTGTGGGATTGTGTGATATTTGTGGAGGGTCTGTGGGATTGTGTGATATTTGTGGAGGGACCGTGGGATTGTGTCGATATTTGCGGAGGGTCTGTGGGATTGTGTCGATATTTGTGGAGGGTCCGTGGGATTGTGTGATATTTGTGGGGGGTCTGTGGGATTGTGTGATATTTGCGGAGGGTCTGTGGGATTGTGTCGATATTTGTGGGGGGTCTGTGGGATTGTGTGATATTTGCGGGGGGTCTGTGGGATTGTGTCGATATTTGTGGAGGGTCTGTGGGATTGTGTCGATATTTGTGGAGGGTCCGTGGGATTGTGTGATATTTGTGGAGGGTCCGTGGGATTGTGTGATATTTGCGGAGGGTCTGTGGGATTGTGTGATATTTGAGGAGGGTCCGTGGGATTGTGTGATATTTGTGGAGGGTCTGTGGGATTGTGTTGATATTTGTGGAGGGTCTGTGGGATTGTGTGATATTTGCGGAGGGTCTGTGGGATTGTGTCGATATTTGCGGAGGGTCCGTGGGATTGTGTCGATATTTGCGGAGGGTCTGTGGGATTGTGTCGATATTTGTGGAGGGTCCGTGGGATTGTGTCGATATTTGTGGAGGGTCTGTGGGATTGTGTTGATATTTGTGGAGGGTCTGTGGGATTGTGTCGATATTTGCGGAGGGTCTGTGGGATTGTGTCGATATTTGTGGAGGGTCCGTGGGATTGTGTCGATATTTGTGGAGGGTCTGTGGGATTGTGTCGATATTTGCGGAGGGTCTGTGGGATTGTGTCGATATTTGTGGAGGGTCTGTGGGATTGTGTCGATATTTGCGGAGGGTCTGTGGGATTGTGTCGATATTTGCGGAGGGTCTGTGGGATTGTGTTGATATTTGTGGAGGGTCTGTGGGATTGTGTGATATTTGTGGAGGGTCTGTGGGATTGTGTTGATATTTGTGGGGGGTCTGTGGGATTGTGTTGATATTTGCGGAGGGGCCGTGGGATTGTGTGATATTTGCGGAGGGTCTGTGGGATTGTGTGATATTTGTGGAGGGTCTGTGGGATTGTGTGATATTTGTGGAGGGTCTGTGGGATTGTGTGATATTTGCGGAGGGTCTGTGGGATTGTGTGATATTTGTGGAGGGTCTGTGGGATTGTGTGATATTTGTGGAGGGTCTGTGGGATTGTGTTGATATTTGTGGAGGGTCTGTGGGATTGTGTTGATATTTGCGGAGGGGCCGTGGGATTGTGTGATATTTGCGGGGGGTCTGTGGGATTGTGTCGATATTTGCGGAGGGTCTGTGGGATTGTGTGATATTTGCGGGGGGTCTGTGGGATTGTGTCGATATTTGCGGAGGGTCTGTGGGATTGTGTTGATATTTGTGGAGGGTCTGTGGGATTGTGTGATATTTGTGGAGGGTCTGTGGGATTGTGTCGATATTTGTGGAGGGTCTGTGGGATTGTGTGATATTTGCGGAGGGTCTGTGGGATTGTGTCGATATTTGCGGAGGGTCTGTGGGATTGTGTGATATTTGTGGAGGGTCTGTGGGATTGTGTCGATATTTGTGGAGGGTCTGTGGGATTGTGTGATATTTGTGGAGGGTCTGTGGGATTGTGTGATATTTGTGGAGGGTCTGTGGGATTGTGTCGATATTTGTGGAGGGTCTGTGGGATTGTGTTGATATTTGTGGAGGGTCTGTGGGATTGTGTTGATATTTGTGGAGGGTCTGTGGGATTGTGTCGATATTTGTGGAGGGTCTGTGGGATTGTGTTGATATTTGTGGAGGGTCTGTGGGATTGTGTCGATATTTGCGGAGGGTCTGTGGGATTGTGTTGATATTTGCGGAGGGTCTGTGGGATTGTGTCGATATTTGCGGAGGGTCTGTGGGATTGTGTGATATTTGTGGAGGGTCTGTGGGATTGTGTCGATATTTGCGGAGGGTCTGTGGGATTGTGTCGATATTTGCGGAGGGTCTGTGGGATTGTGTGATATTTGAGGAGGGTCCGTGGGATTGTGTCGATATTTGTGGAGGGTCTGTGGGATTGTGTGATATTTGTGGAGGGTCCGTGGGATTGTGTCGATATTTGTGGAGGGTCTGTGGGATTGTGTGATATTTGTGGAGGGTCCGTGGGATTGTGTCGATATTTGCGGAGGGTCTGTGGGATTGTGTCGATATTTGTGGAGGGTCTGTGGGATTGTGTGATATTTGTGGAGGGTCTGTGGGATTGTGTGATATTTGTGGAGGGTCCGTGGGATTGTGTCGATATTTGTGGAGGGTCTGTGGGATTGTGTCGATATTTGTGGAGGGTCCGTGGGATTGTGTGATATTTGTGGGGGGTCTGTGGGATTGTGTGATATTTGCGGAGGGTCTGTGGGATTGTGTCGATATTTGTGGGGGGTCTGTGGGATTGTGTGATATTTGTGGAGGGTCCGTGGGATTGTGTGATATTTGCGGAGGGTCTGTGGGATTGTGTGATATTTGAGGAGGGTCCGTGGGATTGTGTGATATTTGTGGAGGGTCTGTGGGATTGTGTTGATATTTGCGGAGGGTCTGTGGGATTGTGTGATATTTGCGGAGGGTCTGTGGGATTGTGTCGATATTTGCGGAGGGTCCGTGGGATTGTGTCGATATTTGCGGAGGGTCTGTGGGATTGTGTCGATATTTGTGGAGGGTCCGTGGGATTGTGTCGATATTTGTGGAGGGTCTGTGGGATTGTGTTGATATTTGTGGAGGGTCTGTGGGATTGTGTCGATATTTGCGGAGGGTCCGTGGGATTGTGTCGATATTTGCGGGGGGTCTGTGGGATTGTGTCGATATTTGTGGAGGGTCCGTGGGATTGTGTTGATATTTGTGGAGGGTCCGTGGGATTGTGTCGATATTTGCGGAGGGTCTGTGGGATTGTGACGATATTTGTTAAGGGTCTGTGGGATTGTGTCGATATTTGCGGAGGGTCTGTGGGATTGTGTCGATATTTGTGGAGGGTCTGTTGGATTGTGTCGATATTTGCGGAGGGTCTGTGGGATTGTGTCGATATTTGTGGAGGGTCTGTTGGATTGTGTCGATATTTGTGGAGGGTCTGTGGGATTGTGTTATATTTGTGGGGGGTCTGTGGGATTGTGTCGATATTTGTGGAGGGTCCGTGGGATTGTGTCGATATTTGTGGAGGGTCTGTGGGATTGTGTCGATATTTGCGGAGGGTCTGTGGGATTGTGTTATATTTGTGGGGGGTCTGTGGGATTGTGTCGATATTTGTGGAGGGTCTGTGGGATTGTGTCGATATTTGTGGAAGGTCTGTGGGATTGTGTCGATATTTGCGGAGGGTCTGTGGGATTGTGTCGATATTTGCGGAGGGTCTGTGGGATTGTGTCGATATTTGCGGAGGGTCTGTGGGATTGTGTCGATATTTGCGGAGGGTCTGTGGGATTGTGTTGATATTTGCGGAGGGTCTGTGGGATTGTGTCGATATTTGTGGAGGGTCTGTGGGATTGTGTCGATATTTGTGGAGGGTCCGTGGGATTGTGTGATATTTGCGGAGGGTCCGTGGGATTGTGTCGATATTTGCGGAGGGTCTGTGGGATTGTGTCGATATTTGTGGAGGGTCCGTGGGATTGTGTGATATTTGCGGAGGGTCCGTGGGATTGTGTCGATATTTGCGGAGGGTCTGTGGGATTGTGTCGATATTTGTGGAGGGTCTGTGGGATTGTGTCGATATTTGTGGGGGGTCTGTGGGATTGTGTGATATTTGTGGGGGGTCTGTGGGATTGTGTCGATATTTGTGGAGGGTCTGTGGGATTGTGTCGATATTTGTGGAGGGTCTGTGGGATTGTGTCGATATTTGCGGAGGGTCTGTGGGATTGTGTCGATATTTGTGGGGGGTCTGTGGGATTGTGTCGATATTTGTGGGGGGTCTGTGGGATTGTGTGATATTTGTGGGGGGTCTGTGGGATTGTGTTGATATTTGTGGGGGGTCTGTGGGATTGTGTCGATATTTGTGGAGGGTCCGTGGGATTGTGTCGATATTTGCGGAGGGTCCGTGGGATTGTGTGATATTTGCGGAGGGTTTATGGGATTGTGTCGATATTTGCGGAGGGTCTGTGGGATTGTGTCGATATTTGCGGAGGGTCTGTGGGATTGTGTGATATTTGCGGAGGGTTTATGGGATTGTGTCGATATTTGCGGAGGGTCTGTGGGATTGTGTCGATATTTGTGGAGGGTCTGTGGGATTGTGTCGATATTTGTGGAGGGTCTGTGGGATTGTGTCGATATTTGTGGAGGGTCTGTGGGATTGTGTGATATTTGTGGAGGGTCTGTGGGATTGTGTTATATTTGCGGAGGGTCTGTGGGATTGTGTCGATATTTGTGGAGGGTCCGTGGGATTGTGTCGATATTTGCGGAGGGTCTGTGGGATTGTGACGATATTTGTGGAGGGTCTGTGGGATTGTGTCGATATTTGCGGAGGGTCTGTGGGATTGTGTCGATATTTGTGGAGGGTCTGTTGGATTGTGTCGATATTTGCGGAGGGTCTGTGGGATTGTGTCGATATTTGTGGAGTGTCTGTTGGATTGTGTGATATTTGTGGAGGGTCTGTGGGATTGTGTCGATATTTGCGGAGGGTCTGTGAGATTGTGTCGATATTTGCGGAGGGTCTGTGGGATTGTGTCGATATTTGTGGAGGGTCTGTGGGATTGTGTTATATTTGTGGGGGGTCTGTGGGATTGTGTCGATATTTGCGGAGGGTCTGTGGGATTGTGTCGATATTTGTGGAGGGTCTGTGGGATTGTGTTATATTTGTGGGGGGTCTGTGGGATTGTGTCGATATTTGTGGAGGGTCCGTGGGATTGTGTCGATATTTGTGGAGGGTCTGTGGGATTGTGTGATATTTGTGGAGGGTCTGTGGGATTGTGTCGATATTTGTGGGGGGTCTGTGGGATTGTGTCGATATTTGCGGAGGGTCTGTGGGATTGTGTCGATATTTGCGGAGGGTCTGTGGGATTGTGTCGATATTTGTGGAGGGTCTGTGGGATTGTGTCGATATTTGCGGAGGGTCTGTGGGATTGTGTCGATATTTGCGGAGGGTCTGTGGGATTGTGTTGATATTTGTGGAGGGTCTGTGGGATTGTGTGATATTTGTGGAGGGTCTGTGGGATTGTGTCGATATTTGCGGAGGGTCTGTGGGATTGTGTCGATATTTGCGGAGGGTCTGTGGGATTGTGTTGATATTTGCGGAGGGTCTGTGGGATTGTGTCGATATTTGTGGAGGGTCTGTGGGATTGTGTCGATATTTGTGGAGGGTCCGTGGGATTGTGTGATATTTGCGGAGGGTCCGTGGGATTGTGTCGATATTTGCGGAGGGTCTGTGGGATTGTGTCGATATTTGTGGAGGGTCTGTGGGATTGTGTCGATATTTGTGGAGGGTCTGTGGGATTGTGTCGATATTTGCGGAGGGTCTGTGGGATTGTGTCGATATTTGTGGGGGGTCTGTGGGATTGTGTCGATATTTGTGGGGGGTCTGTGGGATTGTGTGATATTTGTGGGGGGTCTGTGGGATTGTGTTGATATTTGTGGGGGGTCTGTGGGATTGTGTCGATATTTGTGGGGGGTCTGTGGGATTGTGTTGATATTTGTGGGGGGTCTGTGGGATTGTGTCGATATTTGTGGGGGGTCTGTGGGATTGTGTTGATATTTGCGGAGGGTCTGTGGGATTGTGTGATATTTGCGGAGGGTCTGTGGGATTGTGTCGATATTTGTGGGGGGTCTGTGGGATTGTGTCGATATTTGTGGGGGGTCTGTGGGATTGTGTTGATATTTGTGGAGGGTCTGTGGGATTGTGTTGATATTTGTGGAGGGTCTGTGGGATTGTGTTGATATTTGTGGAGGGTCTGTGGGATTGTGTCGATGTTTGTGGAGGGTCTGTGGGATTGTGTCGATATTTGTGGAGGGTCTGTGGGATTGTGTCGATATTTGTGGAGGGTCTGTGGGATTGTGTCGATATTTGTGGAGGGTCTGTGGGATTGTGTCGATATTTGTGGAGGGTCTGTGGGATTGTGTCGATATTTGTGGAGGGTCTGTGGGATTGTGTGATATTTGTGGAGGGTCTGTGGGATTGTGTTATATTTGCGGAGGGTCTGTGGGATTGTGTCGATATTTGTGGAGGGTCTGTGGGATTGTGTGATATTTGTGGAGGGTCCGTGGGATTGTGTCGATATTTGCGGAGGGTCTGTGGGATTGTGTCGATATTTGTGGAGGGTCAGTGGGATTGTGTGATATTTGCGGAGGGTCCGTGGGATTGTGTCGATATTTGTGGAGGGTCTGTGGGATTGTGTCGATATTTGTGGAGGGTCTGTGGGATTGTGTGATATTTGCGGAGGGTCCGTGGGATTGTGTCGATATTTGTGGAGGGTCCGTGGGATTGTGTCGATATTTGTGGAGGGTCTGTGGGATTGTGTCGATATTTGCGGAGGGTCTGTGGGATTGTGTGATATTTGTGGAGGGTCTGTGGGATTGTGTCGATATTTGTGGAGGGTCTGTGGGATTGTGTGATATTTGTGGAGGGTCTGTGGGATTGTGTCGATATTTGTGGAGGGTCTGTGGGATTGTGTGATATTTGCGGAGGGTCTGTGGGATTGTGTGATATTTGCGGAGGGTCTGTGGGATTGTGTCGATATTTGTGGAGGGTCTGTGGGATTGTGTCGATATTTGTGGAGGGTCTGTGGGATTGTGTGATATTTGTGGAGGGTCCGTGGGATTGTGTCGATATTTGCAGAGGGTCTGTGGGATTGTGTCGATATTTGTGGAGGGTCTGTGGGATTGTGTCGATATTTGTGGAGGGTCCGTGGGATTGTGTCGATATTTGTGGAGGGTCCGTGGGATTGTGTGATATTTGCGGAGGGTCTGTGGGATTGTGTGATATTTGAGGAGGGTCCGTGGGATTGTGTGATATTTGTGGAGGGTCTGTGGGATTGTGTTGATATTTGTGGAGGGTCTGTGGGATTGTGTGATATTTGCGGAGGGTCTGTGGGATTGTGTCGATATTTGCGCAGGGTCCGTGGGATTGTGTCGATATTTGTGGAGGGTCTGTGGAATTGTGTTGATATTTGTGGAGGGTCTGTGGGATTGTGTCGATATTTGTGGAGGGTCCGTGGGATTGTGTTGATATTTGAGGAGGGTCCGTGGGATTGTGTCGATATTTGCGGAGGGTCTGTGGGATTGTGTCGATATTTGCGGAGGGTCCGTGGGATTGTGTCGATATTTGTGGAGGGTCTGTGGGATTGTGTCGATATTTGTGGAGGGTCTGTGGGATTGTGTCGATATTTGCGGAGGGTCTGTGGGATTGTGTCGATATTTGTGGAGGGTCCGTGGGATTGTGTCGATATTTGTGGAGGGTCTGTGGGATTGTGTCGATATTTGTGGAGGGTCTGTGGGATTGTGTGATATTTGTGGAGGGCTCTGTGGGATTGTGTCGATATTTGTGGAGGGTCTGTGGGATTGTGTGATATTTGTGGAGGGTCTGTGGGATTGTGTCGATATTTGTGGAGGGTCTGTGGGATTGTGTGATATTTGTGGAGGGCTCTGTGGGATTGTGTCGATATTTGTGGAGGGTCTGTGGGATTGTGTGATATTTGTGGAGGGTCTGTGGGATTGTGTCGATATTTGTGGAGGGTCTGTGGGATTGTGTCGATATTTGTGGAGGGTCTGTGGGATTGTGTCGATATTTGTGGAGGGTCTGTGGGATTGTGTGATATTTGTGGAGGGCTCTGTGGGATTGTGTCGATATTTGTGGAGGGTCTGTGGGATTGTGTGATATTTGTGGAGGGTCTGTGGGATTGTGTCGATATTTGTGGAGGGTCTGTGGGATTGTGTCGATATTTGTGGAGGGTCTGTGGGATTGTGTTATATTTGCGGAGGGTCTGTGGGATTGTGTCGATATTTGTGGAGGGTCCGTGGGATTGTGTGATATTTGCGGAGGGTCTGTGGGATTGTGTCGATATTTGTGGAGGGTCCGTGGGATTGTGTGATATTTGCGGAGGGTCTGTGGGATTGTGTCGATATTTGTGGAGGGTCTGTGGGATTGTGTGATATTTGCGGAGGGTCTGTGGGATTGTGTCGATATTTGTGGAGGGTCTGTGGGATTGTGTGATATTTGTGGAGGGCTCTGTGGGATTGTGTCGATATTTGTGGAGGGTCTGTGGGATTGTGTGATATTTGTGGAGGGTCTGTGGGATTGTGTCGATATTTGTGGAGGGTCTGTGGGATTGTGTCGATATTTGTGGAGGGTCTGTGGGATTGTGTTATATTTGCGGAGGGTCTGTGGGATTGTGTCGATATTTGTGGAGGGTCCGTGGGATTGTGTGATATTTGCGGAGGGTCCGTGGGATTGTGTCGATATTTGTGGAGGGTCTGTGGGATTGTGTGATATTTGTGGAGGGCTCTGTGGGATTGTGTCGATATTTGTGGAGGGTCTGTGGGATTGTGTGATATTTGTGGAGGGTCTGTGGGATTGTGTCGATATTTGTGGAGGGTCTGTGGGATTGTGTCGATATTTGTGGAGGGTCTGTGGGATTGTGTTATATTTGCGGAGGGTCTGTGGGATTGTGTCGATATTTGTGGAGGGTCTGTGGGATTGTGTGATATTTGTGGAGGGTCCGTGGGATTGTGTCGATATTTGCGGAGGGTCTGTGGGATTGTGTCGATATTTGTGGAGGGTCTGTGGGATTGTGTCGATATTTGTGGAGGGTCCGTGGGATTGTGTCGATATTTGTGGAGGGTCCGTGGGATTGTGTGATATTTGCGGAGGGTCTGTGGGATTGTGTGATATTTGAGGAGGGTCCGTGGGATTGTGTGATATTTGTGGAGGGTCTGTGGGATTGTGTCGATATTTGCGGAGGGTCCGTGGGATTGTGTCGATATTTGCGGGGGGTCTGTGGGATTGTGTCGATATTTGTGGAGGGTCCGTGGGATTGTGTTGATATTTGTGGAGGGTCCGTGGGATTGTGTCGATATTTGCGGAGGGTCTGTGGGATTGTGACGATATTTGTGGAGGGTCTGTGGGATTGTGTCGATATTTGCGGAGGGTCTGTGGGATTGTGTCGATATTTGTGGAGGGTCTGTGGGATTGTGTCGATATTTGCGGAGGGTCTGTGGGATTGTGTCGATATTTGTGGAGGGTCCGTGGGATTGTGTCGATATTTGCGGAGGGTCTGTGGGATTGTGTCGATATTTGCGGAGGGTCTGTGGGATTGTGTCGATATTTGTGGAGGGTCTGTGGGATTGTGTCGATATTTGCGGAGGGTCTGTGGGATTGTGTCGATATTTGCGGAGGGTCTGTGGGATTGTGTCGATATTTGTGGAGGGTCTGTGGGATTGTGTCGATATTTGCGGAGGGTCTGTGGGATTGTGTCGATATTTGTGGAGGGTCTGTGGGATTGTGTGATATTTGTGGAGGGTCTGTGGGATTGTGTGATATTTGTGGAGGGTCTGTGGGATTGTGTGATATTTGTGGAGGGTCTGTGGGATTGTGTGATATTTGTGGAGGGTCTGTGGGATTGTGTCGATATTTGCGGAGGGTCTGTGGGATTGTGTCGATATTTGCGGAGGGTCTGTGGGATTGTGT
The DNA here is from genome assembly GCF_035084215.1 of Heptranchias perlo. NCBI lineage: Eukaryota > Metazoa > Chordata > Chondrichthyes > Hexanchiformes > Hexanchidae > Heptranchias > Heptranchias perlo. Next base: position 54,832,850 of record NC_090342.1, read on the forward strand.
CGATATTTGTGGAGGGTCTGTGGGATTGTGTGATATTTGTGGAGGGTCTGTGGGATTGTGTCGATATTTGCGGAGGGTCTGTGGGATTGTGTCGATATTTGTGGAGGGTCTGTGGGATTGTGTGATATTTGTGGAGGGTCTGTGGGATTGTGTCGATATTTGCGGAGGGTCTGTGGGATTGTGTCGATATTTGTGGAGGGTCTGTGGGATTGTGTCGATATTTGTGGAGGGTCTGTGGGATTGTGTCGATATTTGTGGGGGGTCTGTGGGATTGTGTTGATATTTGTGGGGGGTCTGTGGGATTGTGTCGATATTTGTGGAGGGTCTGTGGGATTGTGTCGATATTTGTGGGGGGTCTGTGGGATTGTGTCGATATTTGTGGGGGGTCTGTGGGATTGTGTCGATATTTGTGGGGGGTCTGTGGGATTGTGTCGATATTTGTGGGGGGTCTGTGGGATTGTGTCGATATTTGTGGGGGGTCTGTGGGATTGTGTTGATATTTGTGGGGGGTCTGTGGGATTGTGTTGATATTTGTGGGGGGTCTGTGGGATTGTGTTGATATTTGTGGGGGGTCTGTGGGATTGTGTCGATATTTGCGGAGGGTCTGTGGGATTGTGTCGATATTTGTGGAGGGTCTGTGGGATTGTGTCGATATTTGCGGAGGGTCTGTGGGATTGTGTCGATATTTGCGGAGGGTCCGTGGGATTGTGTCGATATTTGTGGAGGGTCTGTGGGATTGTGTCGATATTTGCGGAGGGTCCGTGGGATTGTGTCGATATTTGTGGAGGGTCCGTGGGATTGTGTTGATATTTGCGGAGGGTCCGTGGGATTGTGTCGATATTTGTGGAGGGTCTGTGGGATTGTGTCGATATTTGCGGAGGGTCCGTGGGATTGTGTGATATTTGTGGAGGGTCTGTGGGATTGTGTCGATATTTGCGGAGGGTCCGTGGGATTGTGTCGATATTTGTGGAGGGGCCGTGGGATTGTGTCGATATTTGTGGAGGGTCTGTGGGATTGTGTGATATTTGTGGAGGGTCTGTGGGATTGTGTGATATTTGTGGAGGGTCTGTGGGATTGTGTTATATTTGCGGAGGGTCTGTGGGATTGTGTGATATTTGCGGAGGGTTTATGGGATTGTGTCGATATTTGCGGAGGGTCTGTGGGATTGTGTCGATATTTGTGGAGGGTCTGTGGGATTGTGTGATATTTGTGGAGGGTCTGTGGGATTGTGTCGATATTTGTGGAGGGTCTGTGGGATTGTGTCGATATTTGTGGAGGGTCTGTGGGATTGTGTGATATTTGTGGAGGGTCTGTGGGATTGTGTTGATATTTGCGGAGGGTCTGTGGGATTGTGTCGATATTTGCGGAGGGTCTGTGGGATTGTGTTGATATTTGCGGAGGGTCTGTGGGATTGTGTTGATATTTGCGGAGGGTCTGTGGGATTGTGTCGATATTTGCGGAGGGTCTGTGGGATTGTGTTGATATTTGCGGAGGGTCTGTGGGATTGTGTTGATATTTGCGGAGGGTCTGTGGGATTGTGTCGATATTTGCGGAGGGTCTGTGGGATTGTGTCGATATTTGTGGAGGGTCTGTGGGATTGTGTCGATATTTGTGGAGGGTCTGTGGGATTGTGTGATATTTGTGGAGGGTCTGTGGGATTGTGTTATATTTGCGGAGGGTCTGTGGGATTGTGTCGATATTTGTGGAGGGTCTGTGGGATTGTGTGATATTTGTGGAGGGTCCGTGGGATTGTGTCGATATTTGCGGAGGGTCTGTGGGATTGTGTCGATATTTGTGGAGGGTCTGTGGGATTGTGTCGATATTTGTGGAGGGTCTGTGGGATTGTGTGATATTTGCGGAGGGTCCGTGGGATTGTGTCGATATTTGTGGAGGGTCTGTGGGATTGTGTCGATATTTGCGGAGGGTCTGTGGGATTGTGTGATATTTGTGGAGGGTCTGTGGGATTGTGTGGATATTTGCGGAGGGTCTGTGGGATTGTGTGATATTTGTGGAGGGTCCGTGGGATTGTGTCGATATTTGTGGAGGGTCTGTGGGATTGTGTCGATATTTGCGGAGGGTCTGTGGGATTGTGTCGATATTTGCGGAGGGTCTGTGGGATTGTGTGATATTTGTGGAGGGTCTGTGGGATTGTGTCGATATTTGTGGAGGGTCTGTGGGATTGTGTCGATATTTGCGGAGGGTCTGTGGGATTGTGTCGATATTTGCGGAGGGTCTGTGGGATTGTGTGATATTTGCGGAGGGTTTATGGGATTGTGTCGATATTTGCGGAGGGTCTGTGGGATTGTGTCGATATTTGCGGAGGGTCTGTGGGATTGTGTTGATATTTGCGGAGGGTCTGTGGGATTGTGTGATATTTGTGGAGGGTCTGTGGGATTGTGTGATATTTGCGGAGGGTCTGTGGGATTGTGTCGATATTTGTGGAGGGTCTGTGGGATTGTGTGATATTTGTGGAGGGTCTGTGGGATTGTGTGATATTTGTGGAGGGTCTGTGGGATTGTGTCGATATTTGTGGAGGGTCTGTGGGATTGTGTGATATTTGTGGAGGGTCCGTGGGATTGTGTCGATATTTGCGGAGGGTCTGTGGGATTGTGTCGATATTTGTGGAGGGTCTGTGGGATTGTGTGATATTTGTGGAGGGTCTGTGGGATTGTGTCGATATTTGCGGAGGGTCTGTGGGATTGTGTCGATATTTGTGGAGGGTCTGTGGGATTGTGTTGATATTTGCGGAGGGTCTGTGGGATTGTGTCGATATTTGTGGAGGGTCTGTGGGATTGTGTCGATATTTGCGGAGGGTCCGTTGGATTGTGTCGATATTTGTGGGGGGTCCGTGGGATTGTGTCGATATTTGCGGAGGGTCCGTGGGATTGTGTGATATTTGCGGAGGGTCTGTGGGATTGTGTGATATTTGTGGAGGGTCTGTGGGATTGTGTTGATATTTGTGGGGGGTCTGTGGGATTGTGTGATATTTGTGGAGGGTCTGTGGGATTGTGTCGATATTTGTGGAGGGTCTGTGGGATTGTGTCGATATTTGTGGAGGGTCTGTGGGATTGTGTTGATATTTGTGGGGGGTCTGTGGGATTGTGTGATATTTGCGGAGTGTCTGTGGGATTGTGTCGATATTTGCGGAGAGTCTGTGGGATTGTGTGATATTTGCGGAGGGTCTGTGGGATTGTGTGATATTTGCGGAGGGTCTGTGGGATTGTGTCGATATTTGTGGAGGGTCTGTGGGATTGTGTTGATATTTGGGGAGGGTCTGTGGGATTGTGTTGATATTTGCGGAGGGTCCGTGGGATTGTGTTGATATTTGTGGAGGGTCTGTGGGATTGTGTCGATATTTGCGGAGGGTCTGTGGGATTGTGTGATATTTGCGGAGGGTCTGTGGGATTGTGTGATATTTGCGGAGGGTCTGTGGGATTGTGTGATATTTGCGGAGGGTCTGTGGGATTGTGTCGATATTTGTGGAGGGTCTGTGGGATTGTGTGATATTTGCTGAGGGTCTGTGGGATTGTGTCGATATTTGCGGAGGGTCTGTGGGATTGTGTGATATTTGTGGAGGGTCTGTGGGATTGTGTGATATTTGCGGAGGGTCTGTGGGATTGTGTCGATATTTGCGGAGGGTCTGTGGGATTGTGTGATATTTGCGGAGGGTCTGTGGGATTGTGTGATATTTGCTGAGGGTCTGTGGGATTGTGTCGATATTTGTGGAGGGTCTGTGGGATTGTGTCGATATTTGCGGAGGGTCTGTGGGATTGTGTCGATATTTGCGGAGGGTCTGTGGGATTGTGTCGATATTTGCGGAGGGTCTGTGGGATTGTGTGATATTTGCGGAGGGTCTGTGGGATTGTGTCGATATTTGTGGAGGGTCTGTGGGATTGTGTCGATATTTGTGGGGGGTCCGTGGGATTGTGTGATATTTGTGGGGGGTCCGTGGGATTGTGTCGATATTTGCGGAGGGTCTGTGGGATTGTGTTATATTTGTGGAGGGTCTGTGGGATTGTGTCGATATTTGTGGAGGGTCCGTGGGATTGTGTCGATATTTGTGGAGGGTCTGTGGGATTGTGTCGATATTTGCGGAGAGTCTGTGGGATTGTGTGATATTTGCGGAGGGTCTGTGGGATTGTGTCGATATTTGCGGAGAGTCTGTGGGATTGTGTGATATTTGCGGAGGGTCTGTGGGATTGTGTCGATATTTGCGGAGGGTCTGTGGGATTGTGTCGATATTTGCGGAGAGTCTGTGGGATTGTGTGATATTTGCGGAGGGTCTGTGGGATTGTGTCGATATTTGCGGAGGGTCTGTGGGATTGTGTTATATTTGTGGAGGGTCTGTGGGATTGTGTTGATATTTGCGGAGGGTCCGTGGGATTGTGTCGATATTTGTGGAGGGTCTGTGGGATTGTGTCGATATTTGCGGAGGGTCCGTGGGATTGTGTTGATATTTGCGGAGGGTCTGTGGGATTGTGTCGATATTTGCGGAGGGTCTGTGGGATTGTGTCGATATTTGTGGAGGGTCTGTGGGATTGTGTCGATATTTGTGGAGGGTCTGTGGGATTGTGTCGATATTTGCGGAGGGTCTGTGGGATTGTGTCGATATTTGCGGAGGGTCTGTGGGATTGTGTCGATATTTGCGGAGGGTCTGTGGGATTGTGTCGATATTTGCGGAGGGTCTGTGGGATTGTGTCGATATTTGCGGAGGGTCTGTGGGATTGTGTCGATATTTGTGGGGGGTCCGTGGGATTGTGTCGATGTTTGTGGAGGGTCTGTGGGATTGTGTTGATATTTGCGGAGGGTCTGTGGGATTGTGTTGATATTTGTGGAGGGTCTGTGGGATTGTGTTGATATTTGTGGAGGGTCTGTGGGATTGTGTGATATTTGTGGAGGGTCTGTGGGATTGTGTCGATATTTGCGGAGGGTCCGTGGGATTGTGTTGATATTTGTGGAGGGTCTGTGGGATTGTGTGATATTTGTGGAGGGTCTGTGGGATTGTGTCGATATTTGCGGAGGGTCTGTGGGATTGTGTTATATTTGCGGAGGGTCTGTGGGATTGTGTCGATATTTGTGGGGGGTCCGTGGGATTGTGTCGATGTTTGTGGAGGGTCTGTGGGATTGTGTTGATATTTGCGGAGGGTCTGTGGGATTGTGTTGATATTTGTGGAGGGTCTGTGGGATTGTGTCGATATTTGTGGGGGGTCCGTGGGATTGTGTCGATATTTGCGGAGGGTCTGTGGGATTGTGTTATATTTGCGGAGGGTCTGTGGGATTGTGTTGATATTTGCGGAGGGTCTGTGGGATTGTGTCGATATTTGAGGAGGGTCCGTGGGATTGTGTCGATATTTGCGGAGGGTCTGTGGGATTGTGTCGATATTTGTGGAGGGTCTGTGGGATTGTGTTGATATTTGCGGAGGGTCTGTGGGATTGTGTTGATATTTGTGGAGGGTCCGTGGGATTGTGTTGATATTTGCGGAGGGTCCGTGGGATTGTGTCGATGTTTGTGGAGGGTCTGTGGGATTGTGTTGATATTTGCGGAGGGTCTGTGGGATTGTGTCGATATTTGTGGAGGGTCCGTGGGATTGTGTTGATATTTGCGGAGGGTCTGTGGGATTGTGTTATATTTGCGGAGGGTCTGTGGGATTGTGTCGATATTTGTGGGGGGTCCGTGGGATTGTGTCGATGTTTGTGGAGGGTCTGTGGGATTGTGTTGATATTTGTGGGGGGTCTGTGGGATTGTGTTGATATTTGTGGGGGGTCTGTGGGATTGTGTCGATATTTGCGGAGGGTCTGTGGGATTGTGTCGATATTTGCGGAGGGTCTGTGGGATTGTGTTATATTTGCGGAGGGTCTGTGGGATTGTGTCGATATTTGTGGAGGGTCTGTGGGATTGTGTTGATATTTGCGGAGGGTCTGTGGGATTGTGTGATATTTGTGGAGGGTCCGTGGGATTGTGTTATATTTGCGGAGGGTCTGTGGGATTGTGTCGATATTTGTGGAGGGTCTGTGGGATTGTGTTGATATTTGCGGAGGGTCTGTGGGATTGTGTGATATTTGTGGAGGGTCTGTGGGATTGTGTGATATTTGTGGAGGGTCCGTGGGATTGTGTTGATATTTGCGGAGGGTCTGTGGGATTGTGTTATATTTGCGGAGGGTCTGTGGGATTGTGTCGATATTTGTGGAGGGTCTGTGGGATTGTGTTGATATTTGCGGAGGGTCTGTGGGATTGTGTGATATTTGTGGAGGGTCCGTGGGATTGTGTTATATTTGCGGAGGGTCTGTGGGATTGTGTTGATATTTGCGGAGGGTCCGTGGGATTGTGTCGATATTTGTGGAGGGTCTGTGGGATTGTGTTATATTTGCGGAGGGTCTGTGGGATTGTGTCGATATTTGCGGAGGGTCTGTGGGATTGTGTTATATTTGCGGAAGGTCTGTGGGATTGTGTGATATTTGCGGAGGGTCTGTGGGATTGTGTTATATTTGCGGAAGGTCTGTGGGATTGTGTCGATATTTGTGGAGGGTCTGTGGGATTGTGTCGATATTTGCGGAGGGTCTGTGGGATTGTGTGATATTTGCGGAGGGTCTGTGGGATTGTGTGATATTTGCGGAGGGTCTGTGGGATTGTGTCGATATTTGTGGAGGGTCTGTGGGATTGTGTGATATTTGCGGAGGGTCTGTGGGATTGTGTGATATTTGCGGAGGGTCTGTGGGATTGTGTGATATTTGTGGAGGGTCTGTGGGATTGTGTTGATATTTGCGGAGGGTCTGTGGGATTGTGTCGATATTTGCGGAGGGTCTGTGGGATTGTGTTGATATTTGCGGAGGGTCTGTGGGATTGTGTTGATATTTGTGGAGGGTCTGTGGGATTGTGTCGATATTTGCGGAGGGTCTGTGGGATTGTGTCGATATTTGTGGAGGGTCTGTGGGATTGTGTCGATATTTGCGGAGGGTCTGTGGGATTGTGTCGATATTTGAGGAGGGTCTGTGGGATTGTGTGATATTTGTGGAGGGTCTGTGGGATTGTGTCGATATTTGTGGAGGGTCTGTGGGATTGTGTCGATATTTGTGGGGGGTCTGTGGGATTGTGTCGATATTTGCGGAGGGTCTGTGGGATTGTGTCGATATTTGCGGAGGGTCTGTGGGATTGTGTCGATATTTGTGGGGGGTCCGTGGGATTGTGTCGATGTTTGTGGAGGGTCTGTGGGATTGTGTTGATATTTGCGGAGGGTCTGTGGGATTGTGTTGATATTTGTGGAGGGTCTGTGGGATTGTGTTGATATTTGTGGAGGGTCTGTGGGATTGTGTGATATTTGTGGAGGGTCTGTGGGATTGTGTCGATATTTGCGGAGGGTCCGTGGGATTGTGTTGATATTTGTGGAGGGTCTGTGGGATTGTGTGATATTTGTGGAGGGTCTGTGGGATTGTGTCGATATTTGCGGAGGGTCTGTGGGATTGTGTTATATTTGCGGAGGGTCTGTGGGATTGTGTCGATATTTGTGGGGGGTCCGTGGGATTGTGTCGATGTTTGTGGAGGGTCTGTGGGATTGTGTTGATATTTGCGGAGGGTCTGTGGGATTGTGTTGATATTTGAGGAGGGTCTGTGGGATTGTGTCGATATTTGTGGGGGGTCCGTGGGATTGTGTCGATATTTGCGGAGGGTCTGTGGGATTGTGTTATATTTGCGGAGGGTCTGTGGGATTGTGTTGATATTTGCGGAGGGTCTGTGGGATTGTGTCGATATTTGAGGAGGGTCCGTGGGATTGTGTCGATATTTGCGGAGGGTCTGTGGGATTGTGTCGATATTTGTGGAGGGTCTGTGGGATTGTGTTGATATTTGCGGAGGGTCTGTGGGATTGTGTCGATATTTGTGGAGGGTCCGTGGGATTGTGTTGATATTTGCGGAGGGTCCGTGGGATTGTGTCGATGTTTGTGGAGGGTCTGTGGGATTGTGTTGATATTTGCGGAGGGTCTGTGGGATTGTGTCGATATTTGTGGAGGGTCTGTGGGATTGTGTTGATATTTGTGGAGGGTCTGTGGGATTGTGTTGATATTTGCGGAGGGTCCGTGGGATTGTGTCGATGTTTGTGGAGGGTCTGTGGGATTGTGTTGATATTTGCGGAGGGTCTGTGGGATTGTGTCGATATTTGTGGAGGGTCCGTGGGATTGTGTTGATATTTGCGGAGGGTCTGTGGGATTGTGTTATATTTGCGGAGGGTCTGTGGGATTGTGTCGATATTTGTGGGGGGTCCGTGGGATTGTGTCGATGTTTGTGGAGGGTCTGTGGGATTGTGTTGATATTTGTGGGGGGTCTGTGGGATTGTGTGATATTTGTGGGGGGTCTGTGGGATTGTGTCGATATTTGCGGAGGGTCTGTGGGATTGTGTCGATATTTGCGGAGGGTCTGTGGGATTGTGTTATATTTGCGGAGGGTCTGTGGGATTGTGTCGATATTTGTGGAGGGTCTGTGGGATTGTGTTGATATTTGCGGAGGGTCTGTGGGATTGTGTGATATTTGTGGAGGGTCCGTGGGATTGTGTTATATTTGCGGAGGGTCTGTGGGATTGTGTCGATATTTGTGGAGGGTCTGTGGGATTGTGTTGATATTTGCGGAGGGTCTGTGGGATTGTGTGATATTTGTGGAGGGTCTGTGGGATTGTGTGATATTTGTGGAGGGTCCGTGGGATTGTGTTGATATTTGCGGAGGGTCTGTGGGATTGTGTTATATTTGCGGAGGGTCTGTGGGATTGTGTCGATATTTGTGGAGGGTCTGTGGGATTGTGTTGATATTTGCGGAGGGTCTGTGGGATTGTGTGATATTTGTGGAGGGTCCGTGGGATTGTGTTATATTTGCGGAGGGTCTGTGGGATTGTGTTGATATTTGCGGAGGGTCCGTGGGATTGTGTCGATATTTGTGGAGGGTCTGTGGGATTGTGTTATATTTGCGGAGGGTCTGTGGGATTGTGTCGATATTTGCGGAGGGTCTGTGGGATTGTGTTATATTTGCGGAAGGTCTGTGGGATTGTGTGATATTTGCGGAGGGTCTGTGGGATTGTGTTATATTTGCGGAAGGTCTGTGGGATTGTGTCGATATTTGTGGAGGGTCTGTGGGATTGTGTCGATATTTGCGGAGGGTCTGTGGGATTGTGTGATATTTGCGGAGGGTCTGTGGGATTGTGTGATATTTGCGGAGGGTCTGTGGGATTGTGTCGATATTTGTGGAGGGTCTGTGGGATTGTGTGATATTTGCGGAGGGTCTGTGGGATTGTGTGATATTTGCGGAGGGTCTGTGGGATTGTGTGATATTTGTGGAGGGTCTGTGGGATTGTGTTGATATTTGCGGAGGGTCTGTGGGATTGTGTCGATATTTGCGGAGGGTCTGTGGGATTGTGTTGATATTTGCGGAGGGTCTGTGGGATTGTGTTGATATTTGTGGAGGGTCTGTGGGATTGTGTCGATATTTGCGGAGGGTCTGTGGGATTGTGTCGATATTTGTGGAGGGTCTGTGGGATTGTGTCGATATTTGCGGAGGGTCTGTGGGATTGTGTCGATATTTGAGGAGGGTCTGTGGGATTGTGTGATATTTGTGGAGGGTCTGTGGGATTGTGTCGATATTTGTGGAGGGTCTGTGGGATTGTGTCGATATTTGTGGGGGGTCTGTGGGATTGTGTGATATTTGCGGAGGGTCTGTGGGATTGTGTCGATATTTGCGGAGAGTCTGTGGGATTGTGTCGATATTTGCGGAGGGTCTGTGGGATTGTGTCGATATTTGTGGAGGGTCCGTGGGATTGTGTGATATTTGCGGGGAGTCTGTGGGATTGTGTTGATATTTGTGGAGGGTCTGTGGGATTGTGTTGATATTTGTGGAGGGTCCGTGGGATTGTGTGATATTTGCGGGGAGTCTGTGGGATTGTGTTGATATTTGTGGAGGGTCCGTGGGATTGTGTGATATTTGTGGAGGGTCTGTGGGATTGTGTCGATATTTGCGGAGGGTCTGTGGGATTGTGTGATATTTGCGGAGGGTCTGTGGGATTGTGTGATATTTGCGGAGGGTCCACGGGATTGTGTCGATATTTGCGGAGGGTCTGTGGGATTGTGTCGATATTTGCGGAGGGTCTGTGGGATTGTGTCGATATTTGTGGAGGGTCTGTGGGATTGTGTGATATTTGCGGAGGGTCCGTGGGATTGTGTCGATATTTGCGGAGGGTCCGTGGGATTGTGTGATATTTGTGGAGGGTCTGTGGGATTGTGTCGATATTTGTGGAGGGTCTGTGGGATTGTGTCGATATTTGTGGAGGGTCCGTGGGATTGTGTGATATTTGTGGAGGGTCTGTGGGATTGTGTCGATATTTGTGGAGGGTCTGTGGGATTGTGTCGATATTTGCGGAGGGTCTGTGGGATTGTGTGATATTTGAGGAGGGTCTGTGGGATTGTGTCGATATTTGCGGAGGGTCTGTGGGATTGTGTCGATATTTGCGGAGGGTCCGTGGGATTGTGTCGATATTTGTGGAGGGTCCGTGGGATTGTGTCGATATTTGTGGAGGGTCTGTGGGATTGTGTGATATTTGTGGAGGGTCCGTGGGATTGTGTCGATATTTGTGGAGGGTCTGTGGGAATGTGTCGATATTTGCGGAGGTTCCGTGGGATTGTGTCGATATTTGTGGAGGGTCTGTGGGATTGTGTGATATTTGTGGAGGGTCTGTGGGATTGTGTTGATATTTGCGGAGGGTCTGTGGGATTGTGTCGATATTTGCGGAGGGTCCGTGGGATTGTGTCGATATTTGCGGAGGGTCTGTGGGATTGTGTGATATTTGTGGAGGGTCTGTGGGATTGTGTCGATATTTGTGGAGGGTCTGTGGGATTGTGTGATATTTGCGGAGGGTCTGTGGGATTGTGTGATATTTGCGGAGGGTCTGTGGGATTGTGTCGATATTTGTGGAGGGTCTGTGGGATTGTGTCGATATTTGCGGAGGGTCTGTGGGATTGTGTGATATTTGTGGAGGGTCTGTGGGATTGTGTCGATATTTGTGGAGGGTCTGTGGGATTGTGTGATATTTGCGGAGGGTCTGTGGGATTGTGTGATATTTGCGGAGGGTCTGTGGGATTGTGTCGATATTTGTGGAGGGTCTGTGGGATTGTGTCGATATTTGTGGAGGGTCTGTGGGATTGTGTCGATATTTGTGGAGGGTCTGTGGGATTGTGTCGATATTTGCGGAGGGTCTGTGGGATTGTGTGATATTTGCGGAGGGTCTGTGGGATTGTGTCGATATTTGCGGAGGGTCTGTGGGATTGTGTGATATTTGCGGAGGGTCTGTGGGATTGTGTCGATATTTGCGGAGGGTCTGTGGGATTGTGTCGATATTTGTGGAGGGTCTGTGGGATTGTGTGATATTTGTGGGGGGTCTGTGGGATTGTGTCGATATTTGTGGAGGGTCTGTGGGATTGTGTCGATATTTGCGGGGGGTCTGTGGGATTGTGTCGATATTTGTGGAGGGTCCGTGGGATTGTGTCGATATTTGTGGAGGGTCTGTGGGATTGTGTTGATATTTGCGGAGGGTCTGTGGGATTGTGTCGATATTTGTGGAGGGTCTGTGGGATTGTGTCGATATTTGCGGAGGGTCTGTGGGATTGTGTTATATTTGCGGAGGGTCCGTGGGATTGTGTCGATATTTGCGGAGGGTCTGTGGGATTGTGTTATATTTGCGGAGGGTCCGTGGGATTGTGTCGATATTTGCGGAGGGTCTGTGGGATTGTGTTATATTTGCGGAGGGTCTGTGGGATTGTGTCGATATTTGAGGAGGGTCCGTGGGATTGTGTCGATATTTGTGGAGGGTCTGTGGGATTGTGTGATATTTGTGGAGGGTCCGTGGGATTGTGTCGATATTTGTGGAGGGTCTGTGGGATTGTATTGATATTTGCGGAGGGTCTGTGGGATTGTGTCGATATTTGTGGAGGGTCTGTGGGATTGTGTGATATTTGTGGAGGGTCTGTGGGATTGTGTTGATATTTGTGGAGGGTCTGTGGGATTGTGTCGATATTTGTGGAGGGTCCGTGGGATTGTGTTATATTTGCGGAGGGTCTGTGGGATTGTGTTATATTTGTGGGGGGTCCGTGGGATTGTGTCGATGTTTGTGGAGGGTCTGTGGGATTGTGTGATATTTGCGGAGGGTCTGTGGGATTGTGTTATATTTGTGGGGGGTCCGTGGGATTGTGTCGATATTTGTGGAGGGTCTGTGGGATTGTGTGATATTTGTGGAGGGTCTGTGGGATTGTGTCGATATTTGCGGAGGGTCTGTGGGATTGTGTCGATATTTGTGGAGGGTCCGTGGGATTGTGTGATATTTGCGGAGGGTCCGTGGGATTGTGTTCATATTTGCGGAGGGTCCGTGGGATTGTGTCGATATTTGTGGAGGGTCCGTGGGATTGTGTCGATATTTGTGGAGGGTCCGTGGGATTGTGTTGATATTTGCGGAGGGTCCGTGGGATTGTGTCGATATTTGCGGAGGGTCCGTGGGATTGTGTCGATATTTGTGGAGGGTCCGTGGGATTGTGTGATATTTGCGGAGGGTCTGTGGGATTGTGTCGATATTTGCGGAGGGTCCGTGGGATTGTGTTATATTTGCGGAAGGTCTGTGGGATTTTGTCGATATTTGCGGAGGGTCTGTGGGATTGTGTCGATATTTGCGGAGGGTCTGTGGGATTGTGTGATATTTGCGGAGGGTCTGTGGGATTGTGTTATATTTGCGGAGGGTCTGTGGGATTGTGTGATATTTGCGGAGGGTCTGTGGGATTGTGTCGATATTTGCGGAGGGTCTGTGGGATTGTGTCGATATTTGTGGAGGGTCTGTGGGATTGTGTTGATATTTGTGGAGGGTCTGTGGGATTGTGTCGATATTTGCGGAGGGTCTGTGGGATTGTGTCGATATTTGTGGAGGGTCCGTGGGATTGTGTCGATATTTGCGGAGGGTCTGTGGGATTGTGTTGATATTTGTGGAGGGTCTGTGGGATTGTGTCGATATTTGCGGAGGGTCTGTGGGATTGTGTGATATTTGCGGAGGGTCCGTGGGATTGTGTCGATATTTGTGGAGGGTCTGTGGGATTGTGTTATATTTGCGGAGGGTCTGTGGGATTGTGTTGATATTTGCGGAGGGTCTGTGGGATTGTGTTGATATTTGTGGAGGGTCTGTGGGATTGTGTTATATTTGCGGAGGGTCTGTGGGATTGTGTTATATTTGTGGGGGGTCCGTGGGATTGTGTCGATGTTTGTGGAGGGTCTGTGGGATTGTGTTATATTTGCGGAGGGTCTGTGGGATTGTGTTATATTTGCGGAGGGTCTGTGGGATTGTGTTATATTTGTGGAGGGTCTGTGGGATTGTGTTATATTTGTGGAGGGTCTGTGGGATTGTGTTATATTTGTGGAGGGTCTGTGGGATTGTGTTATATTTGCGGAGGGTCTGTGGGATTGTGTTATATTTGTGGAGGGTCTGTGGGATTGTGTGATATTTGTGGAGGGTCTGTGGGATTGTGTCGATATTTGTGGAGGGTCTGTGGGATTGTGTCGATGTTTGTGGAGGGTCTGTGGGATTGTGTCGATATTTGTGGAGGGTCTGTGGGATTGTGTCGATATTTGTGGAGGGTCCGTGGGATTGTGTCGATATTTGTGGAGGGTCTGTGGGATTGTGTGATATTTGTGGAGGGTCTGTGGGATTGTGTCGATATTTGTGGAGGGTCCGTGGGATTGTGTCGATATTTGTGGAGGGTCTGTGGGATTGTGTGATATTTGCGGAGGGTCTGTGGGATTGTGTCGATATTTGTGGAGGGTCTGTGGGATTGTGTTATATTTGCGGAGGGTCTGTGGGATTGTGTGATATTTGCGGAGGGTCTGTGGGATTGTGTCGATATTTGTGGAGGGTCTGTGGGATTGTGTCGATATTTGTGGAGGGTCTGTGGGATTGTGTTGATATTTGTGGAGGGTCTGTGGGATTGTGTCGATATTTGCGGAGGGTCTGTGGGATTGTGTGATATTTGTGGAGGGTCTGTGGGATTGTGTTGATATTTGTGGAGGGTCCGTGGGATTGTGTTATATTTGCGGAGGGTCTGTGGGATTGTGTCGATATTTGTGGAGGGTCTGTGGGATTGTGTCGATATTTGCGGAGGGTCTGTGGGATTGTGTCGATATTTGTGGAGGGTCTGTGGGATTGTGTCGATATTTGTGGAGGGTCTGTGGGATTGTGTCGATATTTGTGGAGGGTCTGTGGGATTGTGTGATATTTGTGGAGGGTCTGTGGGATTGTGTTGATATTTGTGGAGGGTCTGTGGGATTGTGTGATATTTGTGGAGGGTCCGTGGGATTGTGTCGATATTTGTGGAGGGTCTGTGGGATTGTGTGATATTTGTGGAGGGTCCGTGGGATTGTGTCGATATTTGTGGAGGATCTGTGGGATTGTGTGATATTTGTGGAGGGTCCGTGGGATTGTGTCGATATTTGTGGAGGGTCCGTGGGATTGTGTCGATATTTGTGGAGGGTCCGTGGGATTGTGTCGATATTTGTGGAGGGTCCTTGGGATTGTGTCGATATTTGTGGAGGGTCTGTGGGATTGTGTGATATTTGTGGAGGGTCTGTGGGATTGTGTTGATATTTGTGGAGGGTCTGTGGGATTGTGTGATATTTGTGGAGGGTCCGTGGGATTGTGTCGATATTTGTGGAGGGTCTGTGGGATTGTGTGATATTTGTGGAGGGTCCGTGGGATTGTGTCGATATTTGTGGAGGATCTGTGGGATTGTGTGATATTTGTGGAGGGTCCGTGGGATTGTGTCGATATTTGTGGAGGGTCCGTGGGATTGTGTCGATATTTGTGGAGGGTCCGTGGGATTGTGTCGATATTTGCGGAGGGTCTGTGGGATTGTGTCGATATTTGTGGAGGGTCTGTGGGATTGTGTCGATATTTGTGGAGGGTCCTTGGGATTGTGTCGATATTTGCGGAGGGTCTGTGGGATTGTGTCGATATTTGCGGAGAGTCTGTGGGATTGTGTGATATTTGTGGAGGGTCTGTGGGATTGTGTCGATATTTGCGGAGGGTCCGTGGGATTGTGTCGATATTTGTGGAGGGTCTGTGGGATTGTGTCGATATTTGCGGAGGGTCCGTGGGATTGTGTCGATATTTGCGGAGGGTCTGTGGGATTGTGTGATATTTGTGGAGGGACCGTGGGATTGTGTGATATTTGCGGAGGGTCCGTGGGATTGTGTCGATATTTGTGGAGGGTCTGTGGGATTGTGTTGATATTTGTGGAGGGTCTGTGGGATTGTGTCGATATTTGTGGAGGGTCTGTGGGATTGTGTGATATTTGCGGAGGGTCTGTGGGATTGTGTGATATTTGCGGGGGGTCTGTGGGATTGTGTCGATATTTGTGGAGGGTGTGTGCGATTGTGTGATATTTGTGGAGGGTCTGTGGGATTGTGTCGATATTTGAGGAGGGTCCGTGGGATTGTGTCGATATTTGCGGAGGGTCTGTGGGATTGTGTCGATATTTGTGGAGGGTCTGTGGGATTCTGTGATATTTGTGGAGGGTCTGTGGGATTGTGTCGATATTTGTGGAGGGTCTGTGGGATTGTGTTGATATTTGTGGAGGGTCTGTGGGATTGTGTCGATATTTGTGGAGGGTCCCTGGGATTGTGTGATATTTGCGGGGGGTCTGTGGGATTGTGTCGATATTTGTGGAGGGTGTGTGCGATTGTGTGATATTTGTGGAGGGTCTGTGGGATTGTGTCGATATTTGAGGAGGGTCAGTGGGATTGTGTCGATATTTGCGGAGGGTCCGTGGGATTGTGTCGATATTTGTGGAGGGTCCGTGGGATTGTGTCGATATTTGTGGAGGGTCTGTGGGATTGTGTCGATATTTGTGGAGGGTCCGTGGGATTGTGTCGATATTTGCGGAGGGTCCGTGGGATTGTGTCGATATTTGCGGAGGGTCCGTGGGATTGTGTCGATATTTGCGGAGGGTCTGTGGGATTGTGTGATATTTGTGGAGGGTCTGTGGGATTGTGTCGATATTTGTGGAGGGTCTGTGGGATTGTGTCGATATTTGTGGAGGGTCTGTGGGATTGTGTCGATATTTGCGGAGGGTCTGTGGGATTGTGTCGATATTTGTGGAGGGTCCGTGGGATTGTGTGATATTTGCGGAGGGTCCGTGGGATTGTGTCGATATTTGCGGAGGGTCCGTTGGATTGTGTCGATATTTGTGGAGGGTCTGTGGGATTGTGTCGATATTTGTGGAGGGTCTGTGGGATTGTGTCGATATTTGTGGAGGGTCTGTGGGATTGTGTCGATATTTGTGGAGGGTCTGTGGGATTGTGTGATATTTGTGGAGGGTCCGTGGGATTGTGTGATATTTGCGGAGGGTCTGTGGGATTGTGTCGATATTTGTGGAGGGTCTGTGGGATTGTGTGATATTTGTGGAGGGTCCGTGGGATTGTGTCGATATTTGTGGAGGGTCCGTGGGATTGTGTGATATTTGTGGAGGGTCTGTGGGATTGTGTCGATATTTGCGGAGGGTCTGTGGGATTGTGTGATATTTGTGGAGGGTCCGTGGGATTGTGTCGATATTTGCGGAGGGTCTGTGGGATTGTGTGATATTTGTGGAGGGTCTGTGGGATTGTGTTGATATTTGTGGAGGGTCCGTGGGATTGTGTCGATATTTGTGGAGGGTTTGTGGGATTGTGTCGATATTTGTGGAGGGTCCGTGGGATTGTGTCGATATTTGTGGAGGGTCCGTGGGATTGTGTCGATATTTGTGGAGGGTCCGTGGGATTGTGTCGATATTTGCGGAGGGTCTGTGGGATTGTGTGATATTTGTGGAGGGTCTGTGGGATTGTGTCGATATTTGCGGAGGGTCTGTGGGATTGTGTCGATATTTGTGGAGGGTCTGTGGGATTGTGTCGATATTTGCGGAGGGTCTGTGGGATTGTGTCGATATTTGCGGAGGGTCTGTGGGATTGTGTCGATATTTGTGGAGGGTCTGTGGGATTGTGTCGATATTTGTGGAGGGTCTGTGGGATTGTGACGATATTTGTGGAGGGTCTGTGGGATTGTGTGATATTTGCGGAGGGTCTGTGGGATTGTGTCGATATTTGTGGAGGGTCTGTGGGATTGTGTCGATATTTGTGGAGGGTCTGTGGGATTGTGTTGATATTTGTGGAGGGTCTGTGGGATTGTGTCGATATTTGCGGAGGGTCTGTGGGATTGTGTGATATTTGTGGAGGGTCTGTGGGATTGTGTTGATATTTGTGGAGGGTCCGTGGGATTGTGTTGATATTTGTGGAGGGTCTGTGGGATTGTGTCGATATTTGTGGAGGGTCTGTGGGATTGTGTCGATATTTGTGGAGGGTCTGTGGGATTGTGTCGATATTTGTGGAGGGTCTGTGGGATTGTGTCGATATTTGTGGAGGGTCCGTGGGATTGTGTTATATTTGCGGAAGGTCTGTGGGATTGTGTGATATTTGTGGAGGGTCTGTGGGATTGTGTCGATATTTGTGGAGGGTCTGTGGGATTGTGTGATATTTGTGGAGGGTCTGTGGGATTGTGTTGATATTTGTGGAGGGTCTGTGGGATTGTGTGATATTTGTGGAGGGTCCGTGGGATTGTGTCGATATTTGTGGAGGGTCTGTGGGATTGTGTGATATTTGTGGAGGGTCCGTGGGATTGTGTCGATATTTGTGGAGGGTCCGTGGGATTGTGTCGATATTTGTGGAGGGTCCGTGGGATTGTGTCGATATTTGTGGAGGTCTGTGGGATTGTGTCGATATTTGTGGAGGGTCTGTGGGATTGTGTCGATATTTGTGGAGGGTCCTTGGGATTGTGTCGATATTTGCGGAGGGTCTGTGGGATTGTGTCGATATTTGCGGAGAGTCTGTGGGATTGTGTGATATTTGTGGAGGGTCTGTGGGATTGTGTCGATATTTGCGGAGGGTCCGTGGGATTGTGTCGATATTTGCGGAGGGTCTGTGGGATTGTGTGATATTTGTGGAGGGACCGTGGGATTGTGTGATATTTGCGGAGGGTCCGTGGGATTGTGTCGATATTTGTGGAGGGTCTGTGGGATTGTGTTGATATTTGTGGAGGGTCTGTGGGATTGTGTCGATATTTGTGGAGGGTCTGTGGGATTGTGTGATATTTGCGGAGGGTCTGTGGGATTGTGTGATATTTGCGGGGGGTCTGTGGGATTGTGTCGATATTTGTGGAGGGTGTGTGCGATTGTGTGATATTTGTGGAGGGTCTGTGGGATTGTGTCGATATTTGAGGAGGGTCCGTGGGATTGTGTCGATATTTGCGGAGGGTCTGTGGGATTGTGTCGATATTTGTGGAGGGTCTGTGGGATTCTGTGATATTTGTGGAGGGTCTGTGGGATTGTGTCGATATTTGTGGAGGGTCTGTGGGATTGTGTTGATATTTGTGGAGGGTCTGTGGGATTGTGTCGATATTTGTGGAGGGTCCCTGGGATTGTGTGATATTTGCGGGGGGTCTCTGGGATTGTGTCGATATTTGTGGAGGGTGTGTGCGATTGTGTGATATTTGTGGAGGGTCTGTGGGATTGTGTCGATATTTGAGGAGGGTCCGTGGGATTGTGTCGATATTTGCGGAGGGTCCGTGGGATTGTGTCGATATTTGTGGAGGGTCCGTGGGATTGTGTCGATATTTGTGGAGGGTCTGTGGGATTGTGTCGATATTTGTGGAGGGTCCGTGGGATTGTGTCGATATTTGCGGAGGGTCCGTGGGATTGTGTCGATATTTGCGGAGGGTCCGTGGGATTGTGTCGATATTTGCGGAGGGTCTGTGGGATTGTGTGATATTTGTGGAGGGTCTGTGGGATTGTGTCGATATTTGTGGAGGGTCTGTGGGATTGTGTCGATATTTGTGGAGGGTCTGTGGGATTGTGTCGATATTTGCGGAGGGTCTGTGGGATTGTGTCGATATTTGTGGAGGGTCCGTGGGATTGTGTGATATTTGCGGAGGGTCCGTTGGATTGTGTCGATATTTGTGGAGGGTCTGTGGGATTGTGTCGATATTTGTGGAGGGTCTGTGGGATTGTGTCGATATTTGTGGAGGGTCTGTGGGATTGTGTGATATTTGTGGAGGGTCCGTGGGATTGTGTGATATTTGTGGAGGGTCTGTGGGATTGTGTCGATATTTGTGGAGGGTCTGTGGGATTGTGTCGATATTTGTGGAGGGTCTGTGGGATTGTGTGATATTTGTGGAGGGTCCGTGGGATTGTGTGATATTTGCGGAGGGTCTGTGGGATTGTGTCGATATTTGTGGAGGGTCTGTGGGATTGTGTGATATTTGTGGAGGGTCCGTGGGATTGTGTCGATATTTGTGGAGGGTCCGTGGGATTGTGTGATATTTGTGGAGGGTCTGTGGGATTGTGTCGATATTTGCGGAGGGTCTGTGGGATTGTGTGATATTTGTGGAGGGTCCGTGGGATTGTGTCGATATTTGCGGAGGGTCTGTGGGATTGTGTCGATATTTGTGGAGGGTCTGTGGGATTGTGTTGATATTTGCGGAGGGTCTGTGGGATTGTGTTGATATTTGTGGAGGGTCCGTGGGATTGTGTCGATATTTGTGGAGGGTCCGTGGGATTGTGTCGATATTTGTGGGGGGTCTGTGGGATTGTGTTGATATTTGTGGAGGGTCTGTGGGATTGTGTTGATATTTGTGGAGGGTCCGTGGGATTGTGTCGATATTTGTGGAGGGTTTGTGGGATTGTGTCGATATTTGTGGAGGGTCTGTGGGATTGTGTGATATTTGCGGAGGGTCTGTGGGATTGTGTGATATTTGCGGAGGGTCTGTGGGATTGTGTCGATATTTGTGGAGGGTTTGTGGGATTGTGTCGATATTTGTGGAGGGTCCGTGGGATTGTGTCGATATTTGTGGAGGGTCCGTGGGATTGTGTCGATATTTGTGGAGGGTCCGTGGGATTGTGTCGATATTTGCGGAGGGTCTGTGGGATTGTGTCGATATTTGTGGAGGGTCCGTGGGATTGTGTCGATATTTGTGGAGGGTCTGTGGGATTGTGTCGATATTTGTGGAGGGTCTGTGGGATTGTGTCGATATTTGTGGAGGGTCTGTGGGATTGTGTCGATATTTGTGGAGGGTCTGTGGGATTGTGTCGATATTTGTGGAGGGTCTGTGGGATTGTGTCGATATTTGTGGAGGGTCTGTGGGATTGTGTCGATATTTACGGAGGGTCTGTGGGATTGTGTCGATATTTGTGGAGGGTCTGTGGGATTGTGTCGATATTTACGGAGGGTCTGTGGGATTGTGTGATATTTGTGGAGGGTCTGTGGGATTGTGTCGATATTTGCGGGGGGTCTGTGGGATTGTGTCGATATTTGCGGAGGGTCTGTGGGATTGTGTCGATATTTGCGGAGGGTCTGTGGGATTGTGTTGATATTTGCGGAGGGTCTGTGGGATTGTGTTGATATTTGTGGAGGGTCTGTGGGATTGTGTCGATATTTGTGGAGGGTCCGTGGGATTGTGTTGATATTTGTGGAGGGTCTGTGGGATTGTGTCGATATTTGTGGAGGGTCCGTGGGATTGTGTCGATATTTGTGGGGGGTCTGTGGGATTGTGTCGATATTTGTGGAGGGTCCGTGGGATTGTGTTGATATTTGTGGAGGGTCTGTGGGATTGTGTCGATATTTGTGGAGGGTCCGTGGGATTGTGTCGATATTTGTGGAGGGTCCGTGGGATTGTGTTGATATTTGCGGAGGGTCTGTGGGATTGTGTGATATTTGCGGAGGGTCCGTGGGATTGTGTCGATATTTACGGAGTGTCTGTGGGATTGTGTGATATTTGCGGAGGGTCTGTGGGATTGTGTCGATATTTGCGGAGGGTCTGTGGGATTGTGTCGATATTTGCGGAGGGTCCGTGGGATTGTGTGATATTTGTGGAGGGTCTGTGGGATTGTGTCGATATTTGCGGAGGGTCTGTGGGATTGTGTGATATTTGTGGAGGGTCTGTGGGATTGTGTCGATATTTGCGGAGGGTCTGTGGGATTATGTCGATATTTGCGGAGGGTCTGTGGGATTGTGTGATATTTGCGGAGCGTCTGTGGGATTATGTCGATATTTGCGGAGGGTCTGTGGGATTGTGTTGATATTTGTGGAGGGTCTGTGGGATTGTGTCGATATTTGTGGAGGGTCTGTGGGATTGTGTCGATATTTGCGGAGGGTCTGTGGGATTGTGTGATATTTGCGGAGGGTCTGTGGGATTGTGTTGATATTTGCGGAGGGTCTGTGGGATTGTGTCGATATTTGTGGAGGGTCTGTGGGATTGTGTGATATTTGAGGAGGGTCTGTGGGATTGTGTGATATTTGTGGAGGGTCCGTGGGATTGTGTCGATATTTGTGGGGGGTCTGTGGGATTGTGTCGATATTTGTGGAGGGTCTGTGGGATTGTGTGATATTTGAGGAGGGTCTGTGGGATTGTGTCGATATTTGAGGAGGGTCTGTGGGATTGTGTCGATATTTGCGGAGGGTCCGTGGGATTGTGTGATATTTGCGGAGGGTCCGTGGGATTGTGTCGATATTTGTGGAGGGTCCGTGGGATTGTGTGATATTTGAGGAGGGTCTGTGGGATTGTGTCGATATTTGTGGAGGGTCCGTGGGATTGTGTGATATTTGTGGAGGGTCTGTGGGATTGTGTGATATTTGAGGAGGGTCTGTGGGATTGTGTCGATATTTGTGGAGGGTCTGTGGGATTGTGTCGATATTTGCGGAGGGTCTGTGGGATTGTGTGATATTTGCGGAGGGTCTGTGGGATTGTGTGATATTTGCGGAGGGTCTGTGGGATTGTGTGATATTTGCGGAGGGTCTGTGGGATTGTGTGATATTTGTGGAGGGTCTGTGGGATTGTGTGATATTTGCGGAGGGTCTGTGGGATTGTGTGATATTTGTGGAGGGTCTGTGGGATTGTGTGATATTTGTGGAGGGTCTGTGGGATTGTGTGATATTTGCGGAGGGTCTGTGGGATTGTGTCGATATTTGCGGAGGGTCTGTGGGATTGTGTCGATATTTGTGGAGGGTCCGTGGGATTGTGTCGATATTTGCGGAGGGTCTGTGGGATTGTGTCGATATTTGTGGAGGGTCTGTGGGATTGTGTCGATATTTGCGGAGGGTCCGTGGGATTGTGTCGATATTTGCGGAGGGTCTGTGGGATTGTGTCGATATTTGCGGAGGGTCTGTGGGATTGTGTCGATATTTGTGGGGGGTCTGTGGGATTGTGTCGATATTTGTGGAGGGTCTGTGGGATTGTGTCGATATTTGTGGAGGGTCTGTGGGATTGTGTTGATATTTGTGGAGGGTCCGTGGGATTGTGTGATATTTGTGGAGGGTCTGTGGGATTGTGTCGATATTTGCGGAGGGTCCGTGGGATTGTGTCGATATTTGTGGAGGGTCCGTGGGATTGTGTGATATTTGTGGAGGGTCTGTGGGATTGTGTCGATATTTGCGGAGGGTCCGTGGGATTGTGTCGATATTTGTGGAGGGTCCGTGGGATTGTGTGATATTTGTGGAGGGTCCGTGGGATTGTGTCGATATTTGTGGAGGGTCTGTGGGATTGTGTTGATATTTGTGGAGGGTCCGTGGGATTGTGTCGATATTTGCGGAGGGTCCGTGGGATTGTGTGATATTTGTGGAGGGTCCGTGGGATTGTGTGATATTTGTGGAGGGTCTGTGGGATTGTGTCGATATTTGCGGAGGGTCCGTGGGATTGTGTCGATATTTGTGGAGGGTCCGTGGGATTGTGTGATATTTGTGGAGGGTCCGTGGGATTGTGTCGATATTTGTGGAGGGTCTGTGGGATTGTGTTGATATTTGTGGAGGGTCTGTGGGATTGTGTGATATTTGTGGAGGGTCTGTGGGATTGTGTCGATATTTGTGGAGGGTCTGTGGGATTGTGTCGATATTTGCGGAGGGTCCGTGGGATTGTGTGATATTTGTGGAGGGTCTGTGGGATTGTGTCAGTATTTGTGGAGGGTCTGTGGGATTGTGTCGATATTTGAGGAGGGTCTGTGGGATTGTGTCGATATTTGCGGAGGGTCTGTGGGATTGTGTGATATTTGTGGAGGGTCTGTGGGATTGTGTCGATATTTGTGGAGGGTCCGTGGGATTGTGTCGATATTTGTGGAGGGTCTGTGGGATTGTGTCGATATTTGTGGAGGGTCTGTGGGATTGTGTCGATATTTGTGGAGGGTCTGTGGGATTGTGTCGATATTTACGGAGGGTCTGTGGGATTGTGTCGATATTTGCGGAGGGTCTGTGGGATTGTGTTGATATTTGCGGAGGGTCTGTGGGATTGTGTCGATATTTACGGAGGGTCTGTGGGATTGTGTCGATATTTGTGGAGGGTCTGTGGGATTGTGTCGATATTTACGGGGGGTCTGTGGGATTGTGTTGATATTTGCGGAGGGTCTGTGGGATTGTGTGATATTTGTGGGGGGTCTGTGGGATTGTGTGATATTTGCGGAGGGTCTGTGGGATTGTGTCGATATTTACGGAGGGTCTGTGGGATTGTGTGATATTTGTGGAGGGTCTGTGGGATTGTGTCGATATTTGCGGGGGGTCTGTGGGATTGTGTCGATATTTGCGGAGGGTCTGTGGGATTGTGTCGATATTTGCGGAGGGTCTGTGGGATTGTGTTGATATTTGCGGAGGGTCTGTGGGATTGTGTTGATATTTGTGGAGGGTCTGTGGGATTGTGTCGATATTTGTGGAGGGTCCGTGGGATTGTGTTGATATTTGTGGAGGGTCTGTGGGATTGTGTCGATATTTGTGGAGGGTCCGTGGGATTGTGTCGATATTTGTGGGGGGTCTGTGGGATTGTGTCGATATTTGTGGAGGGTCCGTGGGATTGTGTTGATATTTGTGGAGGGTCTGTGGGATTGTGTCGATATTTGCGGAGGGTCCGTGGGATTGTGTCGATATTTGTGGAGGGTCCGTGGGATTGTGTTGATATTTGCGGAGGGTCTGTGGGATTGTGTGATATTTGCGGAGGGTCCGTGGGATTGTGTCGATATTTACGGAGTGTCTGTGGGATTGTGTGATATTTGCGGAGGGTCTGTGGGATTGTGTCGATATTTGTGGAGGGTCTGTGGGATTGTGTCGATATTTGCGGAGGGTCCGTGGGATTGTGTGATATTTGTGGAGGGTCTGTGGGATTGTGTCGATATTTGCGGAGGGTCTGTGGGATTGTGTGATATTTGTGGAGGGTCTGTGGGATTGTGTCGATATTTGCGGAGGGTCTGTGGGATTATGTCGATATTTGCGGAGGGTCTGTGGGATTGTGTGATATTTGCGGAGCGTCTGTGGGATTATGTCGATATTTGCGGAGGGTCTGTGGGATTGTGTTGATATTTGTGGAGGGTCTGTGGGATTGTGTCGATATTTGTGGAGGGTCTGTGGGATTGTGTCGATATTTGCGGAGGGTCTGTGGGATTGTGTGATATTTGCGGAGGGTCTGTGGGATTGTGTTGATATTTGCGGAGGGTCTGTGGGATTGTGTCGATATTTGTGGAGGGTCTGTGGGATTGTGTGATATTTGAGGAGGGTCTGTGGGATTGTGTGATATTTGTGGGGGGTCTGTGGGATTGTGTCGATATTTGTGGAGGGTCTGTGGGATTGTGTGATATTTGAGGAGGGTCTGTGGGATTGTGTCGATATTTGAGGAGGGTCTGTGGGATTGTGTCGATATTTGCGGAGGGTCCGTGGGATTGTGTGATATTTGCGGAGGGTCCGTGGGATTGTGTCGATATTTGTGGAGGGTCCGTGGGATTGTGTGATATTTGCGGAGGGTCTGTGGGATTGTGTGATATTTGCGGAGGGTCTGTGGGATTGTGTGATATTTGCGGAGGGTCTGTGGGATTGTGTGATATTTGTGGAGGGTCTGTGGGATTGTGTGATATTTGCGGAGGGTCTGTGGGATTGTGTGATATTTGTGGAGGGTCTGTGGGATTGTGTGATATTTGTGGAGGGTCTGTGGGATTGTGTGATATTTGTGGAGGGTCTGTGGGATTGTGTGATATTTGCGGAGTGTCTGTGGGATTGTGTTGATATTTGCGGGGGGTCTGTGGGATTGTGTGATATTTGCGGAGGGTCTGTGGGATTGTGTCGATATTTGTGGAGGGTCCGTGGGATTGTGTCGATATTTGCGGAGGGTCTGTGGGATTGTGTCGATATTTGTGGAGGGTCTGTGGGATTGTGTCGATATTTGCGGAGGGTCCGTGGGATTGTGTCGATATTTGCGGAGGGTCTGTGGGATTGTGTCGATATTTGCGGAGGGTCTGTGGGATTGTGTTGATATTTGTGGAGGGTCTGTGGGATTGTGTCGATATTTGTGGAGGGTCTGTGGGATTGTGTCGATATTTGTGGAGGGTCTGTGGGATTGTGTTGATATTTGTGGAGG
Source organism: Heptranchias perlo (assembly GCF_035084215.1). NCBI lineage: Eukaryota > Metazoa > Chordata > Chondrichthyes > Hexanchiformes > Hexanchidae > Heptranchias > Heptranchias perlo. The sequence continues at coordinate 54,858,310 of NC_090342.1, forward strand.
GTCCGTGGGATTGTGTGATATTTGTGGAGGGTCTGTGGGATTGTGTCGATATTTGCGGAGGGTCCGTGGGATTGTGTCGATATTTGTGGAGGGTCCGTGGGATTGTGTGATATTTGTGGAGGGTCTGTGGGATTGTGTCGATATTTGCGGAGGGTCCGTGGGATTGTGTCGATATTTGTGGAGGGTCCGTGGGATTGTGTGATATTTGTGGAGGGTCCGTGGGATTGTGTCGATATTTGTGGAGGGTCTGTGGGATTGTGTTGATATTTGTGGAGGGTCCGTGGGATTGTGTCGATATTTGCGGAGGGTCCGTGGGATTGTGTGATATTTGTGGAGGGTCCGTGGGATTGTGTGATATTTGTGGAGGGTCTGTGGGATTGTGTCGATATTTGCGGAGGGTCCGTGGGATTGTGTCGATATTTGTGGAGGGTCCGTGGGATTGTGTGATATTTGTGGAGGGTCCGTGGGATTGTGTCGATATTTGTGGAGGGTCTGTGGGATTGTGTTGATATTTGTGGAGGGTCTGTGGGATTGTGTCGATATTTGTGGGGGGTCTGTGGGATTGTGTCGATATTTGTGGGGGGTCTGTGGGATTGTGTTGATATTTGCGGAGGGTCTGTGGGATTATGTCGATATTTGCGGAGGGTCTGTGGGATTGTGTGATATTTGTGGAGGGTCTGTGGGATTGTGTGATATTTGTGGAGGGTCTGTGGGATTGTGTCGATATTTGCGGAGGGTCTGTGGGATTGTGTCGATATTTGCGGAGGGTCTGTGGGATTGTGTGATATTTGCGGAGGGTCTGTGGGATTATGTCGATATTTGCGGAGGGTCTGTGGGATTGTGTTGATATTTGTGGAAGGTCTGTGGGATTGTGTCGATATTTGTGGAGGGTCTGTGGGATTGTGTCGATATTTGTGGAGGGTCTGTGGGATTGTGTTGATATTTGTGGAGGGTCTGTGGGATTGTGTTGATATTTGTGGAGGGTCTGTGGGATTGTGTTGATATTTGTGTAGGGTCTGTGGGATTGTGTTGATATTTGCGGAGGGTCCGTGGGATTGTGTCGATATTTGTGGAGGGTCTGTGGGATTGTGTTGATATTTGTGGAGGGTCTGTGGGATTGTGTTGATATTTGTGTAGGGTCTGTGGGATTGTGTTGATATTTGCGGAGGGTCCGTGGGATTGTGTCGATATTTGTGGAGGGTCTGTGGGATTGTGTTGATATTTGTGGAGGGTCTGTGGGATTGTGTCGATATTTGCGGAGGGTCTGTGGGATTGTGTCGATATTTGCGGAGGGTCTGTGGGATTGTGTCGATATTTGAGGAGGGTCTGTGGGATTGTGTGATATTTGTGGAGGGTCTGTGGGATTGTGTCGATATTTGTGGAGGGTCTGTGGGATTGTGTCGATATTTGTGGAGGGTCCGTGGGATTGTGTCGATATTTGCGGAGGGTCTGTGGGATTGTGTCGATATTTGTGGAGGGTCTGTGGGATTGTGTCGATATTTGTGGAGGGTCTGTGGGATTGTGTTATATTTGCGGAGGGTCCGTGGGATTGTGTTATATTTGCGGAGGCTCCGTGGGATTGTGTGATATTTGTGGAGGGTCCGTGGGATTGTGTCGATATTTGCGGAGGGTCTGTGGGATTGTGTTATATTTGCGGAGGGTCCGTGGGATTGTGTGATATTTGTGGAGGGTCTGTGGGATTGTGTTATATTTGCGGAGGGTCCGTGGGATTGTGTGATATTTGTGGAGGGTCTGTGGGATTGTGTGATATTTGTGGAGGGTCTGTGGGATTGTGTCGATATTTGCGGAGGGTCTGTGGGATTGTGTCGATATTTGCGGAGGGTCTGTGGGATTGTGTGATATTTGTGGAGGGTCTGTGGGATTGTGTGATATTTGCGGAGGGTCCGTGGGATTGTGTCGATATTTGCGGAGGGTCTGTGGGATTGTGTCGATATTTGTGGAGGGTCTGTGGGATTGTGTCGATATTTGTGGAGGGTCTGTGGGATTGTGTCGATATTTGTGGAGGGTCTGTGGGATTGTGTGATATTTGAGGAGGGTCTGTGGGATTGTGTGATATTTGCGGAGGGTCTGTGGGATTGTGTGATATTTGCGGAGGGTCTGTGGGATTGTGTGATATTTGCGGAGGGTCTGTGGGATTGTGTGATATTTGTGGAGGGTCTGTGGGATTGTGTGATATTTGTGGAGGGTCTGTGGGATTGTGTGATATTTGCGGAGGGTCTGTGGGATTGTGTGATATTTGTGGAGGGTCTGTGGGATTGTGTGATATTTGTGGAGGGTCTGTGGGATTGTGTCGATATTTGTGGAGGGTCTGTGGGATTGTGTCGATATTTGCGGAGGGTCTGTGGGATTGTGTGATATTTGTGGAGGGTCTGTGGGATTGTGTCGATATTTGTGGAGGGTCTGTGGGATTGTGTCCATATTTGTGGAGGGTCCGTGGGATTGTGTTGATATTTGCGGAGGGTCTGTGGGATTGTGTCGATATTTGTGCAGGGTCTGTGGGATTGTGTCGATATTTGCGGAGGGTCCGTGGGATTGTGTCGATATTTACGGAGGGTCCGTGGGATTGTGTCGATATTTGCGGAGGGTCTGTGGGATTGTGTCGATATTTGTGGGGGGTCCGTGGGATTGTGTGATATTTGTGGAGGGTCTGTGGGATTGTGTCGATATTTGTGGAGGGTCTGTGGGATTGTGTCCATATTTGTGGAGGGTCCGTGGGATTGTGTTGATATTTGCGGAGGGTCTGTGGGATTGTGTCGATATTTGTGCAGGGTCTGTGGGATTGTGTCGATATTTGCGGAGGGTCTGTGGGATTGTGTCGATATTTACGGAGGGTCCGTGGGATTGTGTCGATATTTGCGGAGGGTCTGTGGGATTGTGTCGATATTTGTGGGGGGTCCGTGGGATTGTGTGATATTTGTGGAGGGTCTGTGGGATTGTGTCGATATTTGTGGGGGGTCTGTGGGATTGTGTTCATATTTGCGGAGGGTCTGTGGGATTGTGTTGATATTTGCGGAGGGTCTGTGGGATTGTGTTGATATTTGCGGAGGGTCTGTGGGATTGTGTCGATATTTACGGAGGGTCTGTGGGATTGTGTGATATTTGCGGAGGGTCTGTGGGATTGTGTCGATATTTGCGGGGGGTCTGTGGGATTGTGTCGATATTTGCGGAGGGTCTGTGGGATTGTGTCGATATTTGCGGAGGGTCCGTGGGATTGTGTGATATTTGTGGAGGGTCTGTGGGATTGTGTCGATATTTGTGGAGGGTCTGTGGGATTGTGTCGATATTTGTGGAGGGTCCGTGGGATTGTGTCGATATTTACGGAGGGTCTGTGGGATTGTGTCGATATTTGTGGAGGGTCTGTGGGATTGTGTCGATATTTGAGGAGGGTCTGTGGGATTGTGTCGATATTTGTGGAGGGTCCGTGGGATTGTGTCGATATTTACGGAGGGTCTGTGGGATTGTGTCGATATTTACGGAGGGTCTGTGGGATTGTGTCGATATTTGTGGAGGGTCTGTGGGATTCTGTCGATATTTACGGAGGGTCTGTGGGATTGTGTTGATATTTGCGGAGGGTCCGTGGGATTGTGTGATATTTGTGGAGGGTCTGTGGGATTGTGTCGATATTTGTGGAGGGTCTGTGGGATTGTGTTGATATTTGCGGAGGGTCCGTGGGATTGTGTGATATTTGTGGAGGGTCTGTGGGATTGTGTCGATATTTGTGGAGGGTCTGTGGGATTGTGTTGATATTTGCGGAGGGTGTGTGGGATTGTGTGATATTTGTGGAGGGTCTGTGGGATTGTGTCGATATTTGCGGAGGGTCTGTGGGATTGTGTCGATATTTGTGCAGGGTCCGTGGGATTGTGTGATATTTGCGGAGGGTCTGTGGGATTGTGTCGATATTTACGGAGTGTCTGTGGGATTGTGTGATATTTGCGGAGGGTCTGTGGGATTGTGTCGATATTTGTGGAGGGTCCGTGGGATTGTGTGATATTTGCGGAGGGTCTGTGGGATTGTGTCGATATTTGTGGAGGGTCCGTGGGATTGTGTGATATTTGCGGAGGGTCCGTGGGATTGTGTGATATTTGCGGAGGGTCTGTGGGATTGTGTCGATATTTGTGGAGGGTCTGTGGGATTGTGTCGATATTTGCGGAGGGTCTGTGGGATTATGTCGATATTTGCGGAGGGTCTGTGGGATTGTGTGATATTTGTGGAGGGTCTGTGGGATTGTGTGATATTTGTGGAGGGTCTGTGGGATTGTGTCGATATTTGCGGAGGGTCTGTGGGATTGTGTCGATATTTGCGGAGGGTCTGTGGGATTGTGTGATATTTGCGGAGGGTCTGTGGGATTATGTCGATATTTGCGGAGGGTCTGTGGGATTGTGTTGATATTTGTGGAGGGTCTGTGGGATTGTGTCGATATTTGTGGAGGGTCTGTGGGATTGTGTTGATATTTGTGGAGGGTCTGTGGGATTGTGTTGATATTTGTGTCGGGTCTGTGGGATTGTGTTGATATTTGCGGAGGGTCCGTGGGATTGTGTCGATATTTGTGGAGGGTCTGTGGGATTGTGTTGATATTTGTGGAGGGTCTGTGGGATTGTGTTGATATTTGTGTAGGGTCTGTGGGATTGTGTTGATATTTGCGGAGGGTCCGTGGGATTGTGTCGATATTTGTGGAGGGTCTGTGGGATTGTGTTGATATTTGTGGAGGGTCTGTGGGATTGTGTCGATATTTGCGGAGGGTCTGTGGGATTGTGTCGATATTTGCGGAGGGTCTGTGGGATTGTGTCGATATTTGAGGAGGGTCTGTGGGATTGTGTGATATTTGTGGAGGGTCCGTGGGATTGTGTCGATATTTGCGGAGGGTCTGTGGGATTGTGTCGATATTTGTGGAGGGTCTGTGGGATTGTGTCGATATTTGTGGAGGGTCTGTGGGATTGTGTTATATTTGCGGAGGGTCCCTGGGATTGTGTTATATTTGCGGAGGCTCCGTGGGATTGTGTGATATTTGTGGAGGGTCCGTGGGATTGTGTCGATATTTGCGGAGGGTCTGTGGGATTGTGTGATATTTGCGGAGGGTCTGTGGGATTGTGTGATATTTGTGGAGGGTCTGTGGGATTGTGTGATATTTGTGGAGGGTCTGTGGGATTGTGTCGATATTTGCGGAGGGTCTGTGGGATTGTGTGATATTTGTGGAGGGTCTGTGGGATTGTGTCGATATTTGCGGAGGGTCTGTGGGATTGTGTGATATTTGCGGAGGGTCTGTGGGATTGTGTCGATATTTGTGGAGGGTCCGTGGGATTGTGTCGATATTTGCGGAGGGTCTGTGGGATTGTGTCGATATTTGTGGAGGGTCTGTGGGATTGTGTCGATATTTGCGGAGGGTCCGTGGGATTGTGTCGATATTTGTGGAGGGTCTGTGGGATTGTGTCGATATTTGTGGAGGGTCTGTGGGATTGTGTGATATTTGCGGAGGGTCCGTGGGATTGTGTCGATATTTGCGGAGGGTCTGTGGGATTGTGTCGATATTTGTGGAGGGTCTGTGGGATTGTGTCGATATTTGCGGAGGGTCTGTGGGATTGTGTGATATTTGCGGAGGGTCTGTGGGATTGTGTCGATATTTGCGGAGGGTCTGTGGGATTGTGTGATATTTGTGGAGGGTCTGTGGGATTGTGTCGATATTTGTGGAGGGTCCGTGGGATTGTGTCGATATTTGTGGAGGGTCTGTGGGATTGTGTCGATATTTGCGGAGGGTCTGTGGGATTGTGTTGATATTTGTGGAGGGTCCGTGGGATTGTGTCGATATTTGTGGAGGGTCTGTGGGATTGTGTCGATATTTGTGGAGGGTCCGTGGGATTGTGTGATATTTGTGGAGGGTCTGTGGGATTGTGTGATATTTGTGGGGGGTCTGTGGGATTGTGTCGATATTTGTGGAGGGTCTGTGGGATTGTGTCGATATTTGCGGAGGGTCTGTGGGATTGTGTTGATATTTGCGGAGGGTCTGTGGGATTGTGTGATATTTGTGGGGGGTCTGTGGGATTGTGTCGATATTTGTGGAGGGTCCGTGGGATTGTGTCGATATTTGCGGAGGGTCTGTGGGATTGTGTGATATTTGTGGGGGGTCTGTGGGATTGTGTCGATATTTGTGGAGGGTCCGTGGGATTGTGTCGATATTTGTGGAGGGTCCGTGGGATTGTGTCGATATTTGTGGAGGGTCCGTGGGATTGTGTCGATATTTGTGGAGGGTCTGTGGGATTGTGTCGATATTTGCGGAGGGTCCGTGGGATTGTGTCGATATTTGTGGAGGGTCTGTGGGATTGTGTGATATTTGTGGAGGGTCCGTGGGATTGTGTCGATATTTGTGGAGGGTCCGTGGGATTGTGTCGATATTTGTGGAGGGTCTGTGGGATTGTGTGATATTTGCGGAGGGTCTGTGGGATTGTGTGATATTTGTGGGGGGTCTGTGGGATTGTGTTGATATTTGCGGAGGGTCTGTGGGATTGTGTCGATATTTGTGGAGGGTCTGTGGGATTGTGTCGATATTTGCGGAGGGGCCGTGGGATTGTGTGATATTTGCGGAGGGTCCGTGGGATTGTGTTGATATTTGTGGAGGGTCCGTGGGATTGTGTCGATATTTGCGGAGGGTCCGTGGGATTGTGTCGATATTTGCGGAGGGTCTGTGGGATTGTGTCGATATTTGTGGAGGGTCCGTGGGATTGTGTCGATATTTGTGGAGGGTCTGTGGGATTGTGTCGATATTTGTGGAGGGTCTGTGGGATTGTGTGATATTTGTGGAGGGTCTGTGGGATTGTGTTGATATTTGTGGAGGGTCTGTGGGATTGTGTCGATATTTGTGGAGGGTCTGTGGGATTGTGTCGATATTTGCGGAGGGTCTGTGGGATTGTGTCGATATTTGTGGAGGGTCTGTGGGATTGTGTCGATATTTGTGGAGGGTCTGTGGGATTGTGTCGATATTTGTGGAGGGTCTGTGGGATTGTGTCGATATTTGCGGAGGGTCTGTGGGATTGTGTCGATATTTGCGGAGGGTCTGTGGGATTGTGTTGATATTTGTGGAGGGTCTGTGGGATTGTGTCGATATTTGTGGAGGGTCTGTGGGATTGTGTGATATTTGTGGAGGGTCTGTGGGATTGTGTCGATATTTGAGGAGGGTCTGTGGGATTGTGTTGATATTTGTGGAGGGTCTGTGGGATTGTTTGGATATTTGTGGAGGGTCTGTGGGATTGCTTGGATATTTGTGGAGGGTCCACGGGATTGTGTCGATATTTGCGGAGGGTCTGTGGGATTGTGTGGATATTTGTGGAGGGTCTGTGGGATTGTGTCGATATTTGTGGAGGGTCTGTGGGATTGTTTGGATATTTGTGGAGGGTCTGTGGGATTGTGTGGATATTTGTGGAGGGTCTGTGGGATTGTGTTGATATTTGCGGAGGGTCTGTGGGATTGTGTGGATATTTGCGGAGGGTCTGTGGGATTGTGTCGATATTTGTGGAGGGTCTGTGGGATTGTGTCGATATTTGTGGAGGGTCTGTGGGATTGTGTTGATATTTGCGGAGGGTCCGTGGGATTGTGTTGATATTTGCGGAGGGTCCGTGGGATTGTGTCGATATTTGTGGGGGGTCTGTGGGATTGTGTCGATATTTGTGGAGGGTCTGTGGGATTGTGTCGATATTTGCGGAGGGTCCGTGGGATTGTGTTGATATTTGTGGAGGGTCTGTGGGATTGTGTCGATATTTGTGTGGGGTCTGTGGGATTGTGTGATATTTGTGGAGGGTCTGTGGGATTGTGTGATATTTGTGGAGGGTCTGTGGGATTGTGTGATATTTGTGGAGGGTCTGTGGGATTGTGTCGATATTTGTGGAGGGTCTGTGGGATTGTGTCGATATTTGTGGAGGGTCTGTGGGATTGTGTTGATATTTGCGGAGGGTCCGTGGGATTGTGTTGATATTTGCGGAGGGTCCGTGGGATTTTGTCGATATTTGTGGGGGGTCTGTGGGATTGTGTCGATATTTGTGGAGGGTCTGTGGGATTGTGTCGATATTTGTGGAGGGTCTGTGGGATTGTGTCGATATTTGCGGAGGGTCCGTGGGATTGTGTTGATATTTGCGGAGGGTCCGTGGGATTGTGTCGATATTTGTGGAGGGTCTGTGGGATTGTGTGATATTTGCGGAGGGTCTGTGGGATTGTGTCGATATTTGCGGAGGGTCTGTGGGATTGTGTCGATATTTGTGGAGGGTCTGTGGGATTGTGTCGATATTTGTGGAGGGTCTGTGGGATTGTGTCGATATTTGTGGGGGGTCTGTGGGATTGTGTCGATATTTGTGGAGGGTCTGTGGGATTGTGTCGATATTTGTGGAGGGTCTGTGGGATTGTGTCGATATTTGTGGGGGGTCTGTGGGATTGTGTTGATATTTGTGGAGGGTCTGTGGGATTGTGTGATATTTGTGGAGGGTCTGTGGGATTGTGTCGATATTTGCGGAGGGTCTGTGGGATTGTGTCGATATTTGTGGAGGGTCTGTGGGATTGTGTGATATTTGTGGAGGGTCCACGGGATTGTGTTGATATTTGTGGAGGGTCCGTGGGATTGTGTGATATTTGTGGGGGGTCCGTGGGATTGTGTTGATATTTGTGGAGGGTCTGTGGGATTGTGTGATATTTGTGGAGGGTCTGTGGGATTGTGTCGATATTTGTGGAGGGTCTGTGGGATTGTGTCGATATTTGCGGAGGGTCTGTGGGATTGTGTCGATATTTGTGGAGGGTCTGTGGGATTGTGTGATATTTGTGGAGGGTCTGTGGGATTGTGTGATATTTGTGGAGGGTCTGTGGGATTGTGTCGATATTTGTGGAGGGTCTGTGGGATTGTGTCGATATTTGCGGAGGGTCTGTGGGATTGTGTGATATTTGTGGAGGGTCTGTGGGATTGTGTCGATATTTGTGGAGGGTCTGTGGGATTGTATGATATTTGTGGAGGGTCTGTGGGATTGTGTCGATATTTGAGGAGGGTCTGTGGGATTGTGTGATATTTGTGGAGGGTCTGTGGGATTGTGTCGATATTTGCGGAGGGTCTGTGGGATTGTGTGATATTTGTGGAGGGTCTGTGGGATTGTGTGATATTTGTGGAGGGTCTGTGGGATTGTGTGATATTTGTGGAGGGTCTGTGGGATTGTGTGATATTTGTGGAGGGTCTGTGGGATTGTGTCGATATTTGCGGAGGGTCTGTGGGATTGTGTCGATATTTGCGGAGGGTCTGTGGGATTGTGTGATATTTGCGGAGGGTCTGTGGGATTGTGTCGATATTTGAGGAGGGTCCGTGGGATTGTGTCGATATTTGCGGAGGGTCTGTGGGATTGTGTCGATATTTGAGGAGGGTCTGTGGGATTGTGTCGATATTTGTGGGGGGTCTGTGGGATTGTGTCGATATTTGCGGAGGGTCTGTGGGATTGTGTCGATATTTGCGGAGGGTCTGTGGGATTGTGTCGATATTTGTGGAGGGTCTGTGGGATTGTGTCGATATTTGTGGGGGGTCTGTGGGATTGTGTTGATATTTGCGGAGGGTCTGTGGGATTGTGTCGATATTTGTGGAGGGTCTGTGGGATTGTGTTGATATTTGAGGAGGGTCTGTGGGATTGTGTCGATATTTGTGGAGGGTCTGTGGGATTGTGTCGATATTTGTGGAGGGTCCGTGGGATTGTGTGATATTTGTGGAGGGTCTGTGGGATTGTGTCGATATTTGTGGAGGGTCTGTGGGATTGTGTCGATATTTGCGGAGGGTCTGTGGGATTGTGTCGATATTTGTGGAGGGTCCGTGGGATTGTGTCGATATTTGCGGAGGGTCTGTGGGATTGTGTCGATATTTGTGGAGGGTCTGTGGGATTGTGTCGATATTTGTGGAGGGTCTGTGGGATTGTGTCGATAATTGTGGAGGGTCTGTGGGATTGTGTCGACATTTGTGGAGGGTCCGTGGGATTGTGTGATATTTGTGGAGGGTCTGTGGGATTGTGTCGATATTTGCGGAGGGTCTGTAGGATTGTGTCGATATTTGTGGAGGGTCCGTGGGATTGTGTGATATTTGCGGAGGGTCTGTGGGATTGTGTGATATTTGCGGAGGGTCTGTGGGATTGTGTGATATTTGTGGAGGGTCCGTGGGGTTGTGTCGATATTTGCGGAGGGTCTGTGGGATTGTGTCGATATTTGTGGAGGGTCCGTGGGATTGTGTGATATTTGCGGAGGGTCTGTGGGATTGTGTGATATTTGCGGAGGGTCTGTGGGATTGTGTGATATTTGCGGATGGTCTGTGGGATTGTGTCGATATTTGCGGAGGGTCCGTGGGATTGTGTTGATATTTGTGGAGGGTCTGTGGGATTGTGTCGATATTTGTGGAGGGTCTGTGGGATTGTGTGATATTTGTGGAGGGTCCGTGGGATTGTGTTGATATTTGCGGAGGGTCTGTGGGATTGTGTTGATATTTGCGGAGGGTCTGTGGGATTGTGTCGATATTTGCGGAGGGTCCGTGGGATTGTGTCGATATTTGTGGAGAGTCTGTGGGATTGTGTGATATTTGTGGAGGGTCTGTGGGATTGTGTTGATATTTGCGGGGGGTCTGTGGGATTGTGTCGATATTTGTGGAGGGTCTGTGGGATTGTGTCGATATTTGTGGAGGGTCTGTGGGATTGTGTCGATATTTGTGGAGGGTCTGTGGGATTGTGTCGATATTTGCGGAGGGTCTGTGGGATTGTGTGATATTTGTGGAGGGTCCGTGGGATTGTGTCGATATTTGTGGGGGGTCTGTGGGATTGTGTGATATTTGTGGAGGGTCTGTGGGATTGTGTCGATATTTTTGGAGGGTCCGTGGGATTGTGTCGATATTTGCGGAGGGTCTGTGGGATTGTGTTGATATTTGCGGAGGGTCTGTGGGATTGTGTCGATATTTGTGGAGGGTCCGTGGGATTGTGTCGATATTTGTGGAGGGTCCGTGGGATTGTGTCGATATTTGCGGAGGGTCTGTGGGATTGTGTGATATTTGCGGAGGGTCCGTGGGATTGTGTTGATATTTGCGGAGGGTCTGTGGGATTGTGTGATATTTGCGGAGGGTCCGTGGGACTGTGTCGATATTTGCGGAGGGTCTGTGGGATTGTGTCGATATTTGCGGGGGGTCCGTGGGATTGTGTCGATATTTGTGGAGGGTCTGTGGGATTGTGTCGATATTTGCGGAGGGTCTGTGGGATTGTGTCGATATTTGCGGAGGGTCTGTGGGATTGTGTCGATATTTGCGGAGGGTCTGTGGGATTGTGTCGATATTTTTGGAGCGTCCGTGGGATTGTGTCGATATTTGTGGAGGGTCTGTGGGATTGTGTCGATATTTGCGGAGGGTCTGTGGGATTGTGTCGATATTTGTGGAGGGTCCGTGGGATTGTGTCGATATTTGTGGAGGGTCTGTGGGATTGTGTGATATTTGCGGAGGGTCCGTGGGATTGTGTCGATATTTGTGGAGGGTCTGTGGGATTGTGTTGATATTTGCGGAGGGTCTGTGGGATTGTGTGATATTTGTGGAGGGTCTGTGGGATTGTGTCGATATTTGCGGAGGGTCTGTGGGATTGTGTCGATATTTGCGGGGGGTCTGTGGGATTGTGTCGATATTTGTGGAGGGTCTGTGGGATTGTGTCGATATTTGCGGGGGGTCTGTGGGATTGTGTCGATATTTGCGGAGGGTCTGTGGGATTGTGTTGATATTTGCGGGGGGTCTGTGGGATTGTGTCGATATTTGTGGAGGGTCTGTGGGATTGTGTGATATTTGTGGAGGGTCCGTGGGATTGTGTCGATATTTGTGGAGGGTCTGTGGGATTTTGTCGATATTTGTGGAGGGTCTGTGGGATTGTGTCGATATTTGCGGAGGGTCTGTGGGATTTTGTCGATATTTGCGGAGGGTCCGTGGGATTGTGTCGATATTTGCGGAGGGTCCGTGGGATTGTGTCGATATTTGCGGAGGGTCCGTGGGATTGTGTCGATATTTGTGGAGGGTCTGTGGGATTGTGTCGATATTTGTGGAGGGTCTGTGGGATTTTGTCGATATTTGCGGAGGGTCCGTGGGATTGTGTCGATATTTGTGGAGGGTCTGTGGGATTGTGTGATATTTGCGGAGGGTCCGTGGGATTGTGTCGATATTTGCGGGGGGTCCGTGGGATTGTGTCGATATTTGCGGGGGGTCCGTGGGATTGTGTCGATATTTGCGGGGGGTCCGTGGGATTGTGTCGATATTTGTGGAGGGTCCGTGGGATTGTGTCGATATTTGCGGGGGGTCTGTGGGATTGTGTCGATATTTGCGGAGGGTCTGTGGGATTGTGTGATATTTGCGGAGGGTCTGTGGGATTGTGTGATATTTGCGGAGGGTCTGTGGGATTGTGTCGATATTTGTGGAGGGTCCGTGGGATTGTGTGATATTTGTGGAGGGTCCGTGGGATTGTGTCGATATTTGCGGAGGGTCTGTGGGATTGTGTCGATATTTGTGGAGGGTCCGTGGGATTGTGTGATATTTGTGGAGGGTCCGTGGGATTGTGTTGATATTTGTGGAGGGTCCGTGGGATTGTGTCGATATTTGTGGAGGGTCCGTGGGATTGTGTCGATATTTGCGGAGGGTCTGTGGGATTGTGTCGATATTTGTGGAGGGTCCGTGGGATTGTGTGATATTTGTGGAGGGTCTGTGGGATTGTGTCGATATTTGTGGAGGGTCCGTGGGATTGTGTCGATATTTGTGGAGGGTCCGTGGGATTGTGTCGATATTTGTGGAGGGTCCGTGGGATTGTGTCGATATTTGTGGAGGGTCCGTGGGATTGTGTGATATTTGCGGAGGGTCTGTGGGATTGTGTGATATTTGTGGAGGGTCTGTGGGATTGTGTCGATATTTGCGGAGGGTCTGTGGGATTGTGTGATATTTGTGGAGGGTCTGTGGGATTCTGTGATATTTGTGGAGGGTCTGTGGGATTGTGTCGATATTTGTGGAGACTCCGTGGGATTGTGTCGATATTTGTGGAGGGTCTGTGGGATTGTGTCGATATTTGTGGAGGGTCTGTGGGATTGTGTTGATATTTGTGGAGGGTCTGTGGGATTGTGTTATATTTGTGGAGACTCCGTGGGATTGTGTCGATATTTGTGGAGGGTCTGTGGGATTGTGTCGATATTTGTGGAGGGTCTGTGGGATTGTGTCGATATTTGTGGGGGGTCCGTGGGATTGTGTGATATTTGCGGAGGGTCTGTGGGATTGTGTTGATATTTGTGGAGGGTCTGTGGGATTGTGTTGATATTTGTGGAGGGTCTGTGGGATTGTGTTATATTTGTGGAGACTCCGTGGGATTGTGTCGATATTTGTGGAGGGTCTGTGGGATTGTGTCGATATTTGAGGAGGGTCTGTGGGATTGTGTCGATATTTGTGGAGGGTCTGTGGGATTGTGTCGATATTTGTGGAGGGTCTGTGGGATTGTGTCGATATTTGTGGAGGGTCTGTGGGATTGTGTGATATTTGTGGAGGGTCTGTGGGATTGTGTCGATATTTGCGGAGGGTCTGTGGGATTGTGTCGATATTTGCGGAGGGTCTGTGGGATTGTGTCGATATTTGTGGAGGGTCTGTGGGATTGTGTCGATATTTGTGGAGGGTCTGTGGGATTGTGTGATATTTGCGGAGGGTCTGTGGGATTGTGTGATATTTGCGGAGGGTCTGTGGGATTGTGTGATATTTGTGGAGGGTCTGTGGGATTGTGTCGATATTTGCGGAGGGTCTGTGGGATTGTGTGATATTTGCGGAGGGTCTGTGGGATTGTGTCGATATTTGTGGAGGGTCTGTGGGATTGTGTGATATTTGTGGAGGGTCCGTGGGATTGTGTCGATATTTGTGGAGGGTCTGTGGGATTGTGTGATATTTGCGGAGGGTCTGTGAGATTGTGTCGATATTTGTGGAGGGTCTGTGGGATTGTGTCGATATTTGTGGAGGGTCTGTGGGATTGTGTCGATATTTGTGGAGGGTCTGTGGGATTGTGTCGATATTTGCGGAGGGTCTGTGGGATTGTGTCGATATTTGCGGGGGGTCTGTGGGATTGTGTCGATATTTGCGGAGGGTCTGTGGGATTGTGTCGATATTTGCGGAGGGTCCGTGGGATTGTGTCGATATTTGTGGAGGGTCCGTGGGATTGTGTCGATATTTGTGGAGGGTCCGTGGGATTGTGTCGATATTTGTGGAGGGTCTGTGGGATTGTGTCGATATTTGTGGAGGGTCTGTGGGATTGTGTCGATATTTGTGGAGGGTCCGTGGGATTGTGTGATATTTGCGGAGGGTCTGTGGGATTGTGTGATATTTGTGGAGGGTCCGTGGGATTGTGTGATATTTGTGGAGGGTCTGTGGGATTGTGTCGATATTTGTGGAGGGTCTGTGGGATTGTGTCGATATTTGCGGAGGGTCTGTGGGATTGTGTGATATTTGTGGAGGGTCTGTGGGATTGTGTGATATTTGTGGAGGTTCTGTGGGATTGTGTCGATATTTGCGGAGTGTCTGTGGGATTGTGTCGATATTTGCGGAGGGTCTGTGGGATTGTGTGATATTTGTGGAGGGTCTGTGGGATTGTGTTGATATTTGCGGAGGGTCTGTGGGATTCTGTGATATTTGTGGAGGGTCTGTGGGATTGTGTGATATTTGTGGAGGGTCTGTGGGATTGTGTTGATATTTGCGGAGGGTCTGTGGGATTCTGTGATATTTGTGGAGGGTCTGTGGGATTGTGTTGATATTTGCGGAGGGTCTGTGGGATTCTGTGATATTTGTGGAGGGTCTGTGGGATTGTGTTGATATTTGTGGAGACTCCGTGGGATTGTGTGATATTTGTGGAGGGTCTGTGGGATTGTGTCGATATTTGTGGAGACTCCGTGGGATTGTGTCGATATTTGTGGAGGGTCTGTGGGATTGTGTCGATATTTGTGGAGGGTCTGTGGGATTGTGTTGATATTTGAGGAGGGTCTGTGGGATTGTGTGATATTTGTGGAGGGTCTGTGGGATTGTGTGATATTTGTGGAGGGTCTGTGGGATTGTGTCGATATTTGTGGAGGGTCTGTGGGATTGTGTCGATATTTGTGGAGGGTCTGTGGGATTGTGTGATATTTGCGGAGGTTCTGTGGGATTGTGTGATATTTGCGGAGGGTCTGTGGGATTGTGTGATATTTGTGGAGGGTCTGTGGGATTGTGTCGATATTTGCGGAGGGTCTGTGGGATTGTGTGATATTTGCGGAGGGTCTGTGGGATTGTGTTGATATTTGCGGAGGGTCTGTGGGATTGTGTCGATATTTGCGGAGGGTCTGTGGGATTGTGTCGATATTTGCGGAGGGTCTGTGGGATTGTGTGATATTTGCGGAGGGTCTGTGGGATTGTGTCGATATTTGCGGAGGGTCTGTGGGATTGTGTCGATATTTGTGGAGGGTCCGTGGGATTGTGTCGATATTTGCGGAGGGTCTGTGGGATTGTGTTATATTTGCGGAGGGTCTGTGGGATTGTGTCGATATTTGTGGAGGGTCTGTGGGATTGTGTCGATATTTGCGGAGGGTCTGTGGGATTGTGTGATATTTGCGGAGGGTCTGTGGGATTGTGTCGATATTTGCGGAGGGTCTGTGGGATTGTGTCGATATTTGTGGAGGGTCCGTGGGATTGTGTCGATATTTGCGGAGGGTCTGTGGGATTGTGTCGATATTTGTGGAGGGTCCGTGGGATTGTGTCGATATTTGCGGAGGGTCTGTGGGATTGTGTCGATATTTGCGGAGGGTCTGTGGGATTGTGTCGATATTTGCGGAGGGTCTGTGGGATTGTGTCGATATTTGCGGAGGGTCCGTGGGATTGTGTCGATATTTGCGGAGGGTCTGTGGGATTGTGTCGATATTTGTGGAGGGTCCGTGGGATTGTGTTGATATTTGTGGAGGGTCCGTGGGATTGTGTCGATATTTGTGGAGGGTCTGTGGGATTGTGTTGATATTTGTGGAGGGTCTGTGGGATTGTGTCGATATTTGCGGAGGGTCTGTGGGATTGTGTGATATTTGCGGAGGGTCTGTGGGATTGTGTCGATATTTGCGGAGGGTCTGTGGGATTGTGTCGATATTTGTGGAGGGTCCGTGGGATTGTGTTGATATTTGTGGAGGGTCTGTGGGATTGTGTTGATATTTGTGGAGGGTCTGTGGGATTGTGTCGATATTTGCGGAGGGTCTGTGGGATTGTGTCGATATTTGCGGAGGGTCTGTGGGATTGTGTGATATTTGCGGAGGGTCTGTGGGATTGTGTCGATATTTGCGGAGGGTCTGTGGGATTGTGTGATATTTGCGGAGGGTCTGTGGGATTGTGTGATTTTTGCGGAGGGTCCCTGGGATTGTGTCGATATTTGCGGAGGGTCCGTGGGATTGTGTCGATATTTGCGGAGGGTCTGTGGGATTGTGTTGATATTTGCGGAGGGTCCGTGGGATTGTGTCGATATTTGCGGAGGGTCTGTGGGATTGTGTGATATTTGTGGAGGGTCCGTGGGATTGTGTGATATTTGAGGAGGGTCTGTGGGATTGTGTCGATATTTGTGGAGGGTCTGTGGGATTGTGTCGATATTTGTGGAGGGTCTGTGGGATTGTGTCGATATTTGTGGAGGGTCCGTGGGATTGTGTGATATTTGAGGAGGGTCTGTGGGATTGTGTCGATATTTGTGGAGGGTCTGTGGGATTGTGTCGATATTTGCGGAGGGTCCGTGGGATTGTGTCGATATTTGCGGAGGGTCCGTGGGATTGTGTGATATTTGCGGAGGGTCTGTGGGATTGTGTTGATATTTGTGGAGGGTCCGTGGGATTGTGTCGATATTTGCGGAGGGTCCGTGGGATTGTGTGATATTTGTGGAGGGTCTGTGGGATTGTGTCGATATTTGTGGAGGGTCTGTGGGATTGTGTGATATTTGTGGAGGGTCTGTGGGATTGTGTCGATATTTGCGGAGGGTCCGTGGGATTGTGTTGATATTTGTGGAGGGTCTGTGTGATTGTGTTGATATTTGCGGAGGGTCCGTGGGATTGTGTCGATATTTGCGGAGGGTCTGTGGGATTGTGTGATATTTGTGGAGGGTCCGTGGGATTGTGTGATATTTGAGGAGGGTCTGTGGGATTGTGTCGATATTTGTGGAGGGTCTGTGGGATTGTGTCGATATTTGTGGAGGGTCTGTGGGATTGTGTCGATATTTGTGGAGGGTCCGTGGGATTGTGTGATATTTGAGGAGGGTCTGTGGGATTGTGTTGATATTTGTGGAGGGTCTGTGGGATTGTGTCGATATTTGCGGAGGGTCCGTGGGATTGTGTCGATATTTGCGGAGGGTCCGTGGGATTGTGTGATATTTGCGGAGGGTCTGTGGGATTGTGTTGATATTTGTGGAGGGTCCGTGGGATTGTGTCGATATTTGCGGAGGGTCCGTGGGATTGTGTGATATTTGTGGAGGGTCTGTGGGATTGTGTCGATATTTGTGGAGGGTCTGTGGGATTGTGTGATATTTGTGGAGGGTCTGTGGGATTGTGTCGATATTTGCGGAGGGTCCGTGGGATTGTGTTGATATTTGTGGAGGGTCTGTGTGATTGTGTCGATATTTGCGGAGGGTCTGTGGGATTGTGTCGATATTTGTGGAGGGTCTGTGGGATTGTGTGATATTTGTGGAGGGTCTGTGGGAGTGTGTCGATATTTGCGGAGGGTCCGTGGGATTGTGTCGATATTTGTGGAGGGTCTGTGGGATTGTGTGATATTTGTGGGGGGTCTGTGGGATTGTGTGATATTTGTGGGGGGTCTGTGGGATTGTGTCGATATTTGCGGAGGGTCCGTGGGATTGTGTGATATTTGTGGAGGGTCCGTGGGATTGTGTCGATATTTGTGGAGGGTCTGTGGGATTGTGTCGATATTTGTGGAGGGTCTGTGGGATTGTGTCGATATTTGTGGAGGGTCTGTGGGATTGTGTGATATTTGTGGAGGGTCTGTGGGATTGTGTCGATATTTGTGGAGGGTCTGTGGGATTGTGTGATATTTGTGGAGGGTCCGTGGGATTGTGTTGATATTTGTGGAGGGTCTGTGGGATTGTGTCGATATTTGTGGAGGGTCTGTGGGATTGTGTGATATTTGTGGAGGGTCCGTGGGATTGTGTGATATTTGTGGAGGGTCCGTGGGATTGTGTGATATTTGTGGAGGGTCTGTGGGATTGTGTCGATATTTGTGGAGGGTCTGTGGGATTGTGTGATATTTGCGGAGGGTCTGTGGGATTGTGTTGATATTTGCGGAGGGTCCGTGGGATTGTGTTGATATTTGTGGAGGGTCCGTGGGATTGTGTTGATATTTGTGGAGGGTCCGTGGAATTGTGTTGATATTTGTGGAGGGTCCGTGGGATTGTGTTGATATTTGTGGAGGGTCCGTGGGATTGTGTTGATATTTGTGGAGGGTCCGTGGGATTGTGTTGATATTTGCGGAGGGTCCGTGGGATTGTGTTGATATTTGCGGAGGGTCCGTGGGATTGTGTTGATATTTGTGGAGGGTCCGTGGGATTGTGTCGATATTTGCGGAGGGTCTGTGGGATTGTGTCGATATTTGTGGAGGGTCTGTGGGATTGTGTCGATATTTGTGGAGGGTCTGTGGGATTGTGTGATATTTGTGGAGGGTCTGTGGGATTGTGTCGATATTTGCGGAGGGTCTGTGGGATTGTGTTGATATTTGCGGAGGGTCTGTGGGATTGTGTGATATTTGTGGAGGGTCTGTGGGATTGTGTCGATATTTGTGGAGGGTCCGTGGGATTGTGTCGATATTTGTGGAGGGTCTGTGGGATTGTGTGATATTTGTGGAGGGTCTGTGGGATTGTGTCGATACTTTTGGAGGGTCTGTGGGATTGTGTGATATTTGTGGAGGGTCTGTGGGATTGTGTCGATATTTTTGGAGGGTCCGTGGGATTGTGTCGATATTTTTGGAGGGTCTGTGGGATTGTGTCGATATTTGCGGACGGTCTGTGGGATTGTGTCGATATTTGTGGAGGGTCCGTGGGATTGTGTCGATATTTTTGGAGGGTCCCTGGGATTGTGTCGATATTTGTGGAGGGTCTGTGGGATTGTGTCGATATTTTTGGAGGGTCCGTGGGATTGTGTCGATATTTGTGGAGGGTCTGTGGGATTGTGTCGATATTTGTGGAGGGTCTGTGGGATTGTGTCGATATTTTTGGAGGGTCCGTGGGATTGTGTCGATATTTGCGGAGGGTCCGTGGGATTGTGTCGATATTTGCGGAGGGTCTGTGGGATTGTGTCGATATTTTTGGAGGGTCCGTGGGATTGTGTCGATATTTGCGGAGGGTCCGTGGGATTGTGTCGATATTTTTGGAGGGTCCGTGGGATTGTGTCGATATTTGCGGAGGGTCCGTGGGATTGTGTCGATATTTGCGGAGGGTCGGTGGGATTGTGTCGATATTTTTGGAGGGTCTGTGGGATTGTGTGATATTTGTGGAGGGTCTGTGGGATTGTGTGATATTTGTGGAGGGTCTGTGGGATTGTGTCGATATTTGCGGAGGGTCCGTGGGATTGTGTGATATTTGTGGAGGGTCCGTGGGATTGTGTTGATATTTGTGGAGGGTCCGTGGGATTGTGTTGATATTTGTGGAGGGTCTGTGGGATTGTGTCGATATTTGTGGAGGGTCTGTGGGATTGTGTTGATATTTGCGGAGGGTCTGTGGGATTGTGTTGATATTTGTGGAGGGTCTGTGGGATTGTGTTGATATTTGCGGAGGGTCTGTGGGATTGTGTTGATATTTGTGGAGGGTCTGTGGGATTGTGTTGATATTTGCGGAGGGTCTGTGGGATTGTGTGATATTTGCGGAGGGTCTGTGGGATTGTGTCGATATTTGCGGAGGGTCTGTGGGATTGTGTCGATATTTGCGGGGGGTCTGTGGGATTGTGTGATATTTGCGGAGGGTCCGTGGGATTGTGTCGATATTTGTGGAGGGTCCGTGGGATTGTGTGATATTTGTGGAGGGTCTGTGGGATTGTGTTGATATTTGTGGAGGGTCCGTGGGATTGTGTCGATATTTGCGGAGGGTCTGTGGGATTGTGTTGATATTTGCGGGGGGTCTGTGGGATTGTGTGATATTTGCGGAGGGTCTGTGGGATTGTGTCGATATTTGCGGAGGGTCTGTGGGATTGTGTGGATATTTGTGGAGGGTCTGTGGGATTGTGTGATATTTGCGGAGGGTCTGTGGGATTGTGTTGATATTTGTGGAGGGTCTGTGGGATTGTGTGATATTTGCGGAGGGTCTGTGGGATTGTGTTGATATTTGCGGGGGGTCTGTGGGATTGTGTGATATTTGTGGAGGGTCCGTGGGATTGTGTCGATATTTGTGGAGGGTCTGTGGGATTGTGTGATATTTGCGGAGGGTCTGTGGGATTGTGTTGATATTTGCGGGGGGTCTGTGGGATTGTGTGATATTTGTGGAGGGTCTGTGGGATTGTGTGATATTTGTGGAGGGTCCGTGGGATTGTGTGATATTTGCGGAGGGTCTGTGGGATTGTGTGATATTTGTGGAGGGTCCGTGGGATTGTGTCGATATTTGCGGAGGGTCTGTGGGATTGTGTCGATATTTGTGGAGGGTCTGTGGGATTGTGTCGATATTTGCGGAGGGTCTGTGGGATTGTGTGATATTTGTGGAGGGTCCGTGGGATTGTGTGATATTTGCGGAGGGTCTGTGGGATTGTGTCGATATTTGCGGAGGGTCTGTGGGATTGTGTCGATATTTGCGGAGGGTCTGTGGGATTGTGTCGATATTTGCGGAGGGTCTGTGGGATTGTGTGATATTTGCGGAGGGTCTGTGGGATTGTGTCGATATTTGCGGAGGGTCCGTGGGATTGTGTTGATATTTGTGGAGGGTCTGTGGGATTGTGTGATATTTGTGGAGGGTCTGTGGGATTGTGTCGATATTTGAGGAGGGTCTGTGGGATTGTGTCGATATTTGCGGAGGGTCCGTGGGATTGTGTCGATATTTGAGGAGGGTCTGTGGGATTGTGTCGATATTTGCGGAGGGTCCGTGGGATTGTGTCGATATTTGCGGAGGGTCCGTGGGATTGTGTTGATATTTGCGGAGGGTCTGTGGGATTGTGTGATATTTGTGGAGGGTCTGTGGGATTGTGTCGATATTTGAGGAGGGTCTGTGGGATTGTGTTGATATTTGCGGAGGGTCCGTGGGATTGTGTCGATATTTGCGGAGGGTCTGTGGGATTGTGTCGATATTTGTGGAGGGTCTGTGGGATTGTGTCGATATTTGTGGAGGGTCTGTGGGATTGTGTGATATTTGTGGAGGGTCTGTGGGATTGTGTCGATATTTGTGGAGGGTCTGTGGGATTGTGTGATATTTGTGGAGGGTCTGTGGGATTGTGTCGATATTTGTGGAGGGTCTGTGGGATTGTGTCGATATTTGAGGAGGGTCTGTGGGATTGTGTTGATATTTGCGGAGGGTCCGTGGGATTGTGTCGATATTTGTGGAGGGTCCGTGGGATTGTGTCGATATTTGTGGAGGGTCTGTGGGATTGTGTCGATATTTGAGGAGGGTCTGTGGGATTGTGTCGATATTTGCGGAGGGTCCGTGGGATTGTGTTGATATTTGCGGAGGGTCCGTGGGATTGTGTCGATATTTGCGGAGGGTCTGTGGGATTGTGTGATATTTGTGGAGGGTCTGTGGGATTGTGTCGATATTTGTGGAGGGTCCGTGGGATTGTGTTGATATTTGCGGAGGGTCTGTGGGATTGTGTTGATATTTGCGGAGGGTCCGTGGGATTGTGTTGATATTTGTGGACGGTCCGTGGGATTGTGTCGATATTTGCGGAGGGTCTGTGGGATTGTGTCGATATTTGCGGAGGGTCTGTGGGATTGTGTGATATTTGCGGAGGGTCTGTGGGATTGTGTCGATATTTGCGGAGGGTCTGTGGGATTGTGTGATATTTGTGGAGGGTCTGTGGGATTGTGTCGATATTTGCGGAGGGTCTGTGGGATTGTGTCGATATTTGCGGAGGGTCTGTGGGATTGTGTGATATTTGCGGAGGGTCTGTGGGATTGTGTCGATATTTGCGGAGGGTCTGTGGGATTGTGTCGATATTTGCGGAGGGTCCGTGGGATTGTGTCGATATTTGCGGAGGGTCTGTGGGATTGTGTCGATATTTGCGGAGGGTCTGTGGGATTGTGTCGATATTTGCGGAGGGTCTGTGGGATTGTGTCGATATTTGCGGAGGGTCTGTGGGATTGTGTCGATATTTGCGGAGGGTCCGTGGGATTTTGCGATATTTGCGGAGGGTCTGTGGGATTGTGTGATATTTGTGGAGGGTCTGTGGGATTGTGTCGATATTTGTGGAGGGTCTGTGGGATTGTGTGATATTTGTGGAGGGTCTGTGGGATTGTGTGATATTTGTGGAGGGTCTGTGGGATTGTGTTATATTTGTGGAGGGTCCGTGGGATTGTGTCGATATTTGTGGAGGGTCTGTGGGATTGTGTGATATTTGCGGAGGGTCTGTGGGATTGTGTGATATTTGCGGAGGGTCTGTGGGATTGTGTCGATATTTGTGGAGGGTCTGTGGGATTGTGTCGATACTTGCGGAGGGTCTGTGGGATTGTGTCGATATTTGTGGAGGGTCCGTGGGATTGTGTCGATATTTGTGGAGGGTCTGTGTGATTGTGTCGATATTTGCGGAGGGTCTGTGGGATTGTGTCGATATTTGTGGAGGGTCTGTGGGATTGTGTCGATATTTGTGGAGGGTCTGTGGGATTGTGTCGATATTTGTGGAGGGTCCGTGGGATTGTGTCGATATTTGTGGAGGGTCTGTGGGATTGTGTTGATATTTGTGGAGGGTCCGTGGGATTGTGTGATATTTGCGGAGGGTCTGTGGGATTGTGTTGATATTTGTGGAGGGTCTGTGGGATTGTGTCGATATTTGCGGAGGGTCTGTGGGATTGTGTCGATATTTGCGGAGGGTCTGTGGGATTGTGTCGATATTTGTGGAGGGTCTGTGGGATTGTGTCGATATTTGTGGAGGGTCTGTGGGATTGTGTTGATATTTGCGGAGGGTCTGTGGGATTGTGTGATATTTGCGGAGGGTCTGTGGGATTGTGTCGATATTTGTGGAGGGTCCGTGGGATTGTGTCGATATTTGCGGAGGGTCTGTGGGATTGTGTCGATATTTGTGGAGGGTCTGTGGGATTGTGTCGATATTTGCGGAGGGTCTGTGGGATTGTGTCGATATTTGTGGAGGGTCCGTGGGATTGTGTCGATATTTGTGGAGGGTCTGTGGGATTGTGTCGATATTTGCGGAGGGTCTGTGGGATTGTGTCGATATTTGTGGAGGGTCTGTGGGATTGTGTGATATTTGTGGAGGGTCTGTGGGATTGTGTCGATATTTGCGGAGGGTCTGTGGGATTGTGTCGATATTTGCGGAGGGTCTGTGGGATTGTGTCGATATTTGTGGAGGGTCTGTGGGATTGTGTCGATATTTGTGGAGGGTCCACGGGATTGTGTCGATATTTGTGGAGGGTCTGTGGGATTGTGTCGATATTTGTGGAGGGTCCACGGGATTGTGTCGATATTTGTGGAGGGTCTGTGGGATTGTGTCGATATTTGCGGAGGGTCTGTGGGATTGTGTCGATATTTCCGGAGGGTCTGTGGGATTGTGTGATATTTGCGGAGGGTCTGTGGGATTGTGTCGATATTTGCGGAGGGTCTGTGGGATTGTGTGATATTTGTGGAGGGTCTGTGGGATTGTGTCGATATTTGCGGAGGGTCTGTGGGATTGTGTGATATTTGTGGGGGGTCTGTGGGATTGTGTGATATTTGCGGAGGGTCTGTGGGATTGTGTCGATATTTGTGGAGGGTCTGTGGGATTGTGTCGATATTTGCGGAGGGTCTGTGGGATTGTGTCGATATTTGCGGAGGGTCTGTGGGATTGTGTGATATTTGTGGAGGGTCTGTGGGATTGTGTCGATATTTGCGGAGGGTCTGTGGGATTGTGTCGATATTTGCGGAGGGTCTGTGGGATTGTGTCGATATTTGTGGAGGGTCCGTGGGATTGTGTGATATTTGTGGAGGGTCCGTGGGATTGTGTTGATATTTGTGGTGGGTCCGTGGGATTGTGTGATATTTGTGGAGGGTCTGTGGGATTGTGTGATATTTGTGGAGGGTCTGTGGGATTGTGTTGATATTTGTGGAGGGTCTGTGGGATTGTGTGATATTTGTGGAGGGTCTGTGGGATTGTGTTGATATTTGCGGAGGGTCCGTGGGATTGTGTCGATATTTGCGGAGGGTCCGTGGGATTGTGTTGATATTTGTGGAGGGTCTGTGGGATTGTGTTGATATTTGTGGAGGGTCTGTGGGATTGTGTTGATATTTGTGGAGGGTCTGTGGGATTGTGTCGATATTTGCGGAGGGTCCGTGGGATTGTGTCGATATTTGCGGAGGGTCTGTGGGATTGTGTGATATTTGCGGAGGGTCCGTGGGATTGTGTGATATTTGTGGAGGGTCTGTGGGATTGTGTCGATATTTGTGGAGGGTCTGTGGGATTGTGTCGATATTTGCGGAGGGTCTGTGGGATTGTGTCGATATTTGTGGAGGGTCCGTGGGATTGTGTGATATTTGCGGAGGGTCTGTGGGATTGTGTCGATATTTGTGGAGGGTCCGTGGGATTGTGTCGATATTTGTGGAGGGTCTGTGGGATTGTGTCGATATTTGCGGATGGTCTGTGGGATTGTGTCGATATTTGCGGAGGGTCTGTGGGATTGTGTCGATATTTGTGGAGGGTCTGTGGGATTGTGTCGATATTTGCGGAGGGTCTGTGGGATTGTGTCGATATTGGCGGAGGGTCTGTGGGATTGTGTCGATATTGGCGGAGGGTCTGTGGGATTGTGTGATATTTGCGGAGGGTCCGTGGGATTGTGTCGATATTTGCGGAGGGTCTGTGGGATTGTGTCGATATTTGCGGAGGGTCTGTGGGATTGTGTCGATATTTGTGGAGGGTCTGTGGGATTGTGTCGATATTTGTGGAGGGTCTGTGGGATTGTGTCGATATTTGTGGAGGGTCTGTGGGATTGTGTCGATATTTGTGGGGGGTCTGTGGGATTGTGTCGATATTTGTGGGGGGTCTGTGGGATTGTGTCGATATTTGTGGGGGGTCTGTGGGATTGTGTCGATATTTGTGGGGGGTCTGTGGGATTGTGTCGATATTTGCGGAGGGTCTGTGGGATTGTGTCGATATTTACGGAGGGTCTGTGGGATTGTGTCGATATTTGCGGAGGGTCTGTGGGATTGTGTCGATATTTGCGGAGGGTCTGTGGGATTGTGTCGATATTTGCGGAGGGTCTGTGGGATTGTGTCGATATTTGTGGAGGGTCTGTGGGATTGTGTTGATATTTGTGGAGGGTCCACGGGATTGTGTCGATATTTGCGGAGGGTCCGTGGGATTGTGTTGATATTTGCGGAGGGTCTGTGGGATTGTTTTGATATTTGCGGAGGGTCCGTGGGATTGTGTCGATATTTGCGGAGGGTCTGTGGGATTGTGTCGATATTTGCGGAGGGTCCGTGGGATTGTGTCGATATTTGCGGAGGGTCTGTGGGATTGTGTTGATATTTGTGGAGGGTCCACGGGATTGTGTCGATATTTGCGGAGGGTCCGTGGGATTGTGTTGATATTTGTGGAGGGTCTGTGGGATTGTGTCGATATTTGTTGAGGGTCTGTGGGATTGTGTCGATATTTGCGGAGGGTCTGTGGGATTGTGTTGATATTTGTGGAGGGTCTGTGGGATTGTGTTGATATTTGTGGAGGGTCCGTGGGATTGTGTTGATATTTGTGGAGGGTCTGTGGGATTGTGTTGATATTTGTGGAGGGTCCGTGGGATTGTGTTGATATTTGTGGAGGGTCTGTGGGATTGTGTCGATATTTGTGGAGGGTCTGTGGGATTGTGTCGATATTTGTGGAGGGTCCACGGGATTGTGTTGATATTTGTGGAGGGTCCACGGGATTGTGTTGATATTTGTGGAGGGTCCACGGGATTGTGTTGATATTTGTGGAGGGTCCGTGGGATTGTGTTGATATTTGTGGAGGGTCTGTGGGATTGTTTCGATATTTGTGGAGGGTCTGTGGGATTGTGTCGATATTTGCGGAGGGTCTGTGGGATTGTGTCGATATTTGAGGAGGGTCTGTGGGATTGTGTCGATATTTGCGGAGGGTCTGTGGGATTGTGTTGATATTTGCGGAGGGTCTGTGGGATTGTGTCGATATTTGTGGAGGGTCTGTGGGATTGTGTCGATATTTGAGGAGGGTCTGTGGGATTGTGTCGATATTTGCGGAGGGTCTGTGGGATTGTGTTGATATTTGCGGAGGGTCTGTGGGATTGTGTCGATATTTGCGGAGGGTCTGTGGGATTGTGTCGATATTTGCGGAGGGTCTGTGGGATTGTGTCGATATTTGCGGAGGGTCTGTGGGATTGTGTCGATATTTGTGGAGGGTCTGTGGGATTGTGTCGATATTTGTGGAGGGTCTGTGGGATTGTGTTGATATTTGCGGAGGGTCTGTGGGATTGTGTCGATATTTGCGGAGGGTCTGTGGGATTGTGTTGATATTTGCGGAGGGTCTGTGGGATTGTGTTGATATTTGCGGAGGGTCTGTGGGATTGTGTCGATATTTGTGGAGGGTCTGTGGGATTGTGTCGATATTTGTGGAGGGTCTGTGGGATTGTGTCGATATTTGTGGAGGGTCTGTGGGATTGTGTTGATATTTGCGGAGGGTCTGTGGGATTGTGTCGATATTTGCGGAGGGTCTGTGGGATTGTGTCGATATTTGTGGAGGGTCCGTGGGATTGTGTCGATATTTGAGGAGGGTCCGTGGGATTGTGTCGATATTTGCGGAGGGTCTGTGGGATTGTGTCGATATTTGTGGAGGGTCTGTGGGATTGTGTCGATATTTGTGGAGGGTCTGTGGGATTGTGTCGATATTTGCGGAGGGTCCGTGGGATTGTGTGATATTTGTGGAGGGTCTCTGGGATTGTGTCGATATTTGCGGAGGGTCCGTGGGATTGTGTGATATTTGTGGAGGGTCTGTGGGATTGTGTCGATATTTGTGGAGGGTCTGTGGGATTGTGTGATATTTGTGGAGGGTCGGTGGGATTGTGTGATATTTGTGGAGGGTCTGTGGGATTGTGTCGATATTTGCGGATGGTCCGTGGGATTGTGTGATATTTGTGGAGGGTCTGTGGGATTGTGTCGATATTTGCGGAGAGTCCCCCACATTCAAGGGTTTGATAACCACCGTGGGACAGGGTGTTGAAATGGAAGCTCAAAGCAGCCAACTCACCAAAATAATTCTTCCCCACCCCCCAACCCCCACCCCGAGATGCAGATTGATTGTCACTATACGACACACAGACTGAGTCAAAAGTTTAGTTAACCTTTTCATTTCTTTTCTAAGGGGCGAGACAGCATTGCACAAAGCAGCATTTCACCGGTATCGCACGATATGTCGTTTTCTAATCGATGCTGGGGCCTCACTGATGCAGACTGATTTGGAGGTAAGAAACTGTTCTGAGGATGGAAGATTTTTTAGGAACAGGAACAGGTCCATTCGGCCAACAAGCCCCTCCCATTTTCATAAATCAGCCCCACCCACCTGCCTCTCACCATGTCTCTCAACCCCCTCTCTCCCGGAACATATGCAGACTGTCTCTTGACCCCATCTATATTGCCCGATCCACTGGCCTGCCTTGATAACATGTTCCACCTCTCTTTTGGGTAGAAAAGCTCCACCTGACTCCCGTTCCTCTTCCCAGCTTCCTAAGCTTGAACTTGTGTCCCCTGGTGTTCGAAACCCTCAGCACAGTGAAGAACTTCCTTCGATCGATTTGGTCAGTTCCCGTCAGTATCATGAACATTTCCACTGGATCTCCTCAAAGTCTCCTTTCCAAAGAAACAAACTCAACTCCATTAACCTTTCCTCATAACTTAGATCCCGGATACTGGAATCATCTTCACTGTCTACCTCCGTACCCCAGTAACATCCTCCCTATGATCAGGTCTGTTCCCTAGTAACACCCTCCCTATGATCGGGTCTGTTCCCTAGTAACATCCTCCCTATGATCAGGTCTGTTCCCCAGTAACACCCTCCCTATGATCAGGTCTGTTCCCCAGTAACACCCTCCCTATGATCGGGTCTGTTCCCTAGTAACACCCTCCCTATGATCGGGTCTGTTCCCTAGTAACATCCTCCCTATGATCAGGTCTGTTCCCTAGTAACATCCTCCCTATGATCAGGTCTGTTCCCTAGTAACATCCTCCCTATGATCAGGTCTGTTCCCTAGTAACATCCTCCCTATGATCAGGTCTGTTCCCTAGTAACATCCTCCCTATGATCAGGTCTGTTCCCGAGTAACATCCTCCCTATGATCAGGTCTGTTCCCTAGTAACATCCTCCCTATGATTCGGTCACCCCACAAAGTGCTAAGTATAAGGGAATGGCTGATCCCTCCTGCATCAATACTGGTTCATGCTCTGACCTTCTGCTAATGGAGTTCACACGCTTATTTAACCTTATTTACTGCAGCCAAGCTGATAGTTTTGTAGATTTATGGTTTTCATTGTTTTTGCATGTGAGGAATGGATTCACCGGCTGCCTTCCCGATTGCTTTTATTTTCAGTCAGTGCACCAGTACTTAAACCCCTGAAGTTTTGTTGTGTTATTCAGCTTTTGAATTACCCTCAAACTGCCACACACAAACTCGATTCACGTCCACACACATTACACACCCACCCACCCACAACACACAGACCCACCCACCCACAACACACAGACCCACCCACCCACAACACACAGACCCACCCACCCACAACACACACACCCACCCACCCACAACACACAGACCCACCCACCCACAACACACAGACCCACCCACCCACAACACACAGACCCACCCACCCACAACACACAGACCCACCCACCCACAACACACAGACCCACCCACCCACAACACACAGACCCACCCACCCACAACACACAGACCCACCCACTCACAACACACAGACCCACCCACCCACAACACACAGACCCACCCACCCATAACACACACACCCACCCACCCACAACACACACACCCACCCACAACACACAGACCCACCCACCCACAACACACAGACCCACCCACCCACAACACACAGACCCACCCACAACACACAGACCCACCCACAACACACAGACCCACCCACAACACACAGACCCACCCACAACACACAGACCCACCCACAACACACAGACCCACTCACAACACACAGACCCACCCACCCACAACACACAGACCCACCCACAACACACACACCCACCCACCCACAACACACAGACCCACCCACAACACACAGACCCACCCACCCACAACACACAGACCCACCCACCCACAACACACAGACCCACCCACCCACAACACACAGACCCACCCACCCACAACACACAGACCCACCCACCCACAACGCACAGACCCACCCACCCACAACACACAGACCCATCCACAACACACAGACCCACCCACTCACAACACACAGACCCACCCACCCACAACACACAGACCCACCCACAACACACAGACCCACCCACAACACACAGACCCACCCACCCACAATGCACAGACCCACACACCCACAACGCACAGACCCACCCACCCACAACACACAGACCCACCCACCCACAACGCACAGACCCACCCACCCACAACGCACAGACCCACCCACCCACAACGCACAGACCCACCCACCCACAACACACAGACCCACCCACCCACAACACACAGACCCACCCACCCACAACACACAGACCCACCCACCCACAACACACAGACCCACACACAACACACAGACCCACCCACAACACACAGACCCACCCACCCACAACACACAGACCCACCCACCCACAACACACAGACCCACCCACAACACACAGACCCACCCACCCACAACACACAGACCCACCCACCCACAACACACAGACCCACCCACCCACAACACACAGACCCACCCACAACACACAGACCCACCCACAACACACAGACCCACCCACAACACACAGACCCACCCACCCACAATGCACAGACCCACACACCCACAACGCACAGACCCACCCACCCACAACACACAGACCCACCCACCCACAACGCACAGACCCACCCACCCACAACGCACAGACCCACCCACCCACAACGCACAGACCCACCCACCCACAACACACAGACCCACCCACCCACAACACACAGACCCACCCACCCACAACACACAGACCCGCTCTCCTAACCCTATACGTGACTCCAGTCCCACTCCAATGTGGTTGACTTTTAACTGCCCTATAAAGCGGCCGAGCGAGCCACTCATTTATATCGCCACTTCTCAGGGCAACTCGAGATGGGCAATAAATGCCACCCTTGTCAGCGATACCACATCCCGAGAATGAATTAATAAAACACACTCATTCATCTATCAACACACGTCACACTTGAACACACGAATGCTCCACAGACACTGCCTCGTACCCCTGTATTTTCTCACTTCTGTACTTTTTTTGCCTGTGCCACCTTTGTCGATTCCTTCTCTGCCTTTGTTTCTGTTTCCACACCAGGGCAACACTCCAAGGCACAAAGCACAGGAGGCCGGGGACCTGGAGCTTGCTGCGTACCTGGAGAACAGACAGCACTACCAGATGGTGGCGCGCGAGGACCTGGAGACAGCAGTCTGAGGACGGGGATGCTGGGGAGAAAGGTTTCCCCGTGGGATTCACAGTAACTGCATCCCTTTGAACCCTGCCGCTTGATGAATGAAAAGGGCGTGGCATTACTTTAAGGAAAGAGGGGGCAAGGGAAGCGAGTTACTGGGACAGCGGTAAGGGAGCCTAGGCCTAATCAGACAGCCCACATTGTGGACGGGTGCCAGCTGCACACCACTGCAACAATGGCTCATTGGAACTCTTACACAGGGCGGCAGCAAATCACTTCTAGTCCAATCTCAGCACCACAGTATCTCATCGCAAGCAGTGAGAACAAGGAGACTGCGACATTCTTCACTTTGGCATGAGGAGAGTGATTATTCTCCACGTACAATACCTGGGACCATTCGCTATCTTCTCCCAGAATCAATCGTATTGCAAAGCAAATCAGAAAAAGTCTGTGTGATGACGCCTGTGGATACGGTGCCCACACCTCCAGAACCTAACAACCGAACAGGGAGCGCAGGCGTTTGATGGCGGTTGTTGAGGAGTCAGTAAGACATGGAGAATTTATACTTGGGATGCTAATGGGCAAGTTAGAGATTTCCCTTAACCTAATGCATGCCTCCAGTGACTATGCCTTGGCAAATGATGATTGACTGTCCATACAGGGGACAGAGTTTGAGATCTTGGTACTATCTTGGAGTGCGTTCAACAAGCACTGGTGATCTTTGTTGAATTTTTGGATTGAGACAAAGCTCTGAGGTCAGTTCTTGCACCCTTAGAACAAACCTGGAGCACTGGGTTTAGTGTAGAAACGCCTGACTTTGGACTGTTCTGAATGCAGGAACAAGAGATGGGTTTTCCCTGTGGGATGCCTGTCAGAAGCACAATATTTCATCAGTGGGCAGATACACACATTGTAAAATACTGAAGTTATCAGCCATGGTGAGCAGGGCCAGGCTGTTGTGAATATTGCCACTCTGACACAAGTTTTTTTTGTAGCCACTTTTGCCACTTGTTTGACCCAGTAGAGTTCAGCTGTGATCACCAAGCCAAGTCTCTGTAACCAAAGAAAGCTTGGCATCCTTTTAGAATGCAGCTGAATGGTTAGCATTAGGATCACACTTCCTTGACATCATGACTGGATTGGTCTTCATAGCACGGAAGGTAATGTACCATTTGTCCACCCACTGTCCAGTTCTGTCTATACCTGAGTGTATTGATAAGGTTTGAGTTGAGAACGAGGAGAAACAAAAGAGAGAGGTGTTCCATGAGGTGGTATCACTGTGGGTGAGATAGGGTAGAGCATGGACCGAGATACTGCGAGGTCCCGCCCAGTCCCTGCTGACAGTGAGCCCTGTGTATATTCATATTGGGGTTGCCAATGGCAACTCCGTCCATTCTAATCATGCTTTAAAGAGAAGCTGCTACAACTTCCAATTCAAAGGGACAGAAGGAAAATGTTTTTGATGTCTTTTCTTTGGGATTTAATTACATTTTCAGGTGACGTTTAGTATATTTTTGCTGTGAAACGGACGGGCAGGCTGTTAAATCGTCCGGCAGACTTACCCGCCAAAGTCCTGCTGCTTTCCCACGGTATAGAATTTTAAACTGTCCTTCTGAGCAGGTGTCAAGGACACCCACCCAATGACCTCAGCAAGGCCTGACTGCTATTTTAACCGGTGGCACGAGCGGGGAAGCCATTGTGGTTTTCCGGCCAGGTGAAGACAGCGGGAAGAGGAGCCCGAGTCGGAGCCAGAAGAGGCCCAAACAGGTCCGTTTTTTTTACTTTCCCTATGGGGCCAGGAAGAGCAGGAGTGTTCCTTAGGGCCCACAAGGAAAGTTTAGGCCTCCCTTGCCCGCCTCGACTCCCATTCCCCCCTATTCCCGCTCCAAATTAAAATCAGGGCCACTGTTACCAACATCACGGAGAATCTTACCATACGGAAACTTTTACCAAGAGTTCTGCAGAACAGGAAGCTCCTTTAAGATGAGAGGGTAAATTTTCCTCCCCTTTCTGTCCCGGGCTGAAGTCAGGCGGAGGACACCCAACGTGCACTGCGCCTGACCTGACCTCAACCCATCTATTTCCAGCTTCAGTTCATTTTAATAGGCCCCAACACCTCCCCAGCACAGGTACCCCTCCAAACAGGGCCTTGCACCTGGTGGCACCAGATCTCCGCCCTTTTTACGTTGCCCTTGTACTTCTGGGGTTTCCCCGGTGAGAGGCGGATGAAGTACTTGTGCCTGGTGCAGATGTGGGCATTGTAATTACAGTCCCCGCCCCTTATAGTGGGTGCGTTGGTGTTAACGTGATTTCTCCTTTGTGAGGAGTGCACGAATATATCACCAAGTACAGCCCCACCGCTGACCAAGCCTCCTCGCTGCTGTTCACACGTGCGTCACTGTTTGACGATCTTGCCACTTAGACCAGCTTCTCTGATTGGAGCATTTGGAAGTCACTGAGTTGCAGCTGCCGGGCAACATTCAGTGACAGTAACGTGTTTGGTGGCTTTAGGGCCCCATCAGCTGGATCAATTACCAAGACTGAGGGCCAATCTCACAAACAGAACCTTTCCCAAGCCGACCTCCTGCCCAAGGTTTCATAACGACGCTGTGTAAATCGGTAAGTACAGAGGATTAACAAGGTGCCAAGAACTAATTGAACTGCCCGAAATAATCGGTGTGCTTAATACATCTGTAATTGACGCCTTTGTTACTGGCAAATGGTTAACGCATTTTCCCTATATAGGCAACTGCCTATTGAGAGTGCAGTCGGGCCCCGATGACGTCATCGGAGTCTGATACCATCTCATGGAACACCTCTCTCTTTTGTTTCTCCTCGTTCTCAACAGGTGTATAAGTGGTGGGGACTGTATATGGAAATGAGGCGGGAATGATGTTGGCGCACTTCCCGCCTCATCCTCCTGGATGTCTGCTGCTGGACATCCCAGCGGAGCCGAGCCCTCGGATACGGCGCCTCACTGTTTGCTCCCAGTCCCCCTGAGAAGGGACTGGACCAAGGCAGAGGGCCCTGCAGCAGGCAGCCCTGCCCTGATACTCACCCAGTGCCACCTCCTTCAGATGACTACCTGCATCCTTTGGAGATGTGTGTAGTTTTGCTGGTGTTTGCAGATGTTTGGCGAGAGGTGTTGCCTTGTCCTGACCTACTGACAGGCGCACAATGAGAAACGAAGTAACAAACCCATCTTTCGGATGAGATTGCTCAGGTCGACACAAAAGACCCCGTGGCCTCAGGATCAATGGGGTCTCCTGGACTATTTTTTTGTCCCTATTTGGCCTGGGTTTTTATCTGTTTTCTCGCCTCTCCCAGATTACTTGGGAGTGTCTCTATCGTCATTCTATCTGAGACAGGCTAGGTGGACCAGCTGGCCTTTCCCTGTCTGATATTTTCGTATGTTCGTATTTTGAAGAAGGGCGGGCGCTCTCCCAGTGTGCTGGCCAACATTTCTCCCTTAATCAATCCCACCAGAAACACATTAACTGGTCATTCTTCCCACTCACTGTCCGTGGGACATTGTAGGGTCTAAACTGGCCAACACAACAAGTGACCACATTTCAGAAAAGTAATTGATTGGCTCTGACGCACTTCGGGGCGTCCTGAGGGCATGAAAAGCGCTGTATAAAAGACAAATTATTTTTTCATGTGACATTGCTGCCTCCAACAAACGTGTTTCCGTGACGATACCAACGGTCTACGCTGCTGTATGGTTCTGTATATACCTGTACGTGGGTGGGTATAAAGCCTATGAACTGCATGGTACTAGTCCATAGCTTGACCCACAGCTTAACCTTCTGTTAGCCCCTCGATCGTTTTGTAGATAACTGCCATTGGCCGGGGCAGATGTGGGACCACAATGACTCCAGGCCAGGACTGGGGTCTGGACCCCGAAGATGAGGGCGCGACATTTTTCAATGAGTATGGTGGGAGGGGGTGGGGGCCACCGTGTACCCGTGGGGTGAACTGTCTTCCAATGAAGTGATGCAGATACCGCGGGGTCCTCGCACAGGCCCCAAAAAATGGTGCTAAGGCCCTCAACCACATGCCTGGAGAAAAGCAGATAGTACAGTGCCACATGACACCAGCCACACTCGCACCAGGCACCAGCACAGATACAGAGTTTGGTGGGAGATCCTTAACTCTCAGTCAGTTAAAATGGAGCTGGAGACTTACATGCTGACCTCAGGTCCCGATCCCGCCAAGGGAAATTTAAAATTACAGACGCTGAGGACACCCGGCTGAAGCCAGTGGGATCCTTGTTCAAATGTGCAAGTCAGACTCCGATGACGCCATTGGGGCCCGACTGTAATCTGAAGCCCAGGCCTGCGCTGGAAACCCTGGTGGTTTCCCCACTAGGCCAAGCCTGTCGAGAAGTGGATCCGAGGCCAGAAGAGGCCCAGCAGGGTACCATAGTATCATTATAAGTACAGTACAGGAGGTGGCCATTCGGCCCATCGAGCCTGTGCTGGCTCTTTGAAAGAGTTATCCAATTAGTCCAATTCCCCTGCTCGTTCCCCATAGCCCTGTAAATGTTTTCCCTTCAAGTATTTATCCAATTCCATTTTGAAAGTTACTATTGAATCTGCTCCCACCGCCCTTTCAGGCAGCGCATTCCAGATCATAACAACTTGCTGCGTAAAAAAATGTTTCTTCATGTCGCCACTGGTTCTTTTGCCAATCACCTTAAATCTGTGTCCTCTGGTTACCGACCCTTCTGCCACTGGAAACAGTTTCTCTTTATTTACTGTCAAAACTGTTCATGATTTTGAACACCTCTATCAAATCTCCCCTTAACCTTCTCTGATTTAAGGAGAACAATCCCAGCTTCTCCAGTCTCTCCACATAACTGAAGTCCCTCATCCCTGGCACTATTCTAGTAAATCTCTTCTGCACCCTCTCTAAGGCCTTCACATCCTTCCTAAAGTGTGGTGCCCAGAATTGAACACAATACTCCAGCTGAGGCCTAACCAGTGTTTTATAAAGGTTTAGCATCACTTCCTTGTTCTTGTATTCTATGCCTCTGTTAATAAAGCCCAGAATCCCATATGCTTTTTTAACAGCCTTCTCAACTTGTCCTACCACCTTCAAAGATTTGTGTATGTGCACCCCCAGGTCTCTCTGTTCGTGCACCCCCTTTTAAATTTTACCATTTAGTTTATATTACCTCTCCTCATTCTTCCTACCAAAATGCATCACTTCACACTTCTCTGCGTTAAATTTCATCTGCCATGTGGCTGCCCATTTCACCAGTCTGTATACGTCCTCCACATTGTTTACTACATTTCAGAGTTTCATGTCATCTGCAAACTTTGAAATTATACCCTTGACACCCACGTCCAGGTCATTAATATATATCAAAAAGAGCAATGGTCCTAATACTGACCCCTGGGGAACACCACTGTATACTTCCCTCTAGTCTGAAAAACAACCGTTCACCACTACTCTCTGCTTTCTGTCCTTTAGCCAATTTTGTATCCACACTGCCACTGTCCCTTTAATCCCATGGGCTTTAATTTTGCTAACAAGTCTATTATGTGGTACTTTATCAAATGCCTTTTGAAAGTCCATATCAACCGCACTACCCTCATCAACCCTCTCCGTTACTTCATCAAAGAACTCAATCAAGTTAGTCAAACATGAGTTTCCTTTAATGAATCCGTGCTGACTTTCATTTTTTAGCCAATACTTTTCCAAGTGCCAATTAATTTTGTCCTGAATTATTGTCTCTAAAAGTTTCCCCACCACCGACATTAGGCTGACTGGCCTGTAATTGCCGGGTTTATCCCTCTCCCCCTTTCTGAACAGAGGTGTAATATTTGCAATTCTCCAGTCCTCCGGCACCGTCCCCATATCTAAGGAGGATTGGAAGATTGTGGCCAGAGCCTCTGCAATTTCCACCCTTACTTCCCTCAGTAACCTAGGATGTATCCCATCTGGACCTGGTGACTTTTCTACTTTGAGTACTGTCAATCTTTTATGTACCTCCTCTTTATCTATTTTTATCCTCTCCAATATCGCTACCACCTCCTCCTTTACTGCTACAATGGCAGCATCCTCTTCCCTAGTGAAGACCAATGCGAAGTTTTCATTTATTATCTCAGCCATACCCTCTGCCTCCACAAGAAGATCTCCTTTTTTGTCCCTAATCAGTCCCTCCCTTCGACTACCCTTTTACTGTTTATATGTTTATAAAAGACTTTTGAGTTCCCTTTTATGTTAGCTGTTAATCTATTCTCCTACCCTCTCTTTGCCCCTCTTATTCCCCTTTTTAGATCTCCTCTGCATTTTCTGTATTTAGCCTGGTTCTCTACTGTATTATGAACCTTACCTTTTTCAAAACCTTTATCTGTTTCATTTTAATCTCTATATCTTTAGTCATCCAGGGAGCTCCAGCTTTGGATGCACTTCCTTTCCCCTTGTAGCAATGTGTATCCTCTGTACCCAAACCAACTCCTCCTTGAAGGCCTCCCATTGTTCAATTACTGTTTTGCCACCAATTTTTGATTCCAATCCACCTGGGCAAGATCCCCTTTTTAATTCACTGAAATTAGCCCTCCTCCAGTTAAGTATTTTCACATTTGATTGTTCCTTCTCCTTTTCCATAAATATTCTAAACCTAATGTAGGTTTAGGTTGTGATGTAGGTTGTGATCACTGTTCCCTAAATGCTCCCCCACTGAAACATGCTCCACCTGCCCCACTAAAAAGCTTTTACATTTTTTTTCCTGTTTCCTTATGGAGCAGGAGTGCTCTTCCGGGCCCCACAAGGCAACCTCGGGCTTCCCTCTAGCCCAGGTTTCCCTCCCGCTCCGAACGTCCGCACACCATCCCAATGACTTGCCTTAGTGCCAGGGACCATCTGATCGGGTCCCCAGTGGCGACCTCCTGCCACCTGCATGCACGCTGCCACCTGCCGGCCAGGCAGCTCTTCTCTCTGGGATCGGGCAGGGGACCGCCTTAGATTACGTAGCATTGAAATCTCCCGAGCCTCACGCTGCGGAGGGCTTGAGCTTCAGGCCCCGGCCCGCCCTGATCCCACTCACTGTTAAAATCGCACCATCTGCCCCCCTTCCCTCCCCCCCTGCTTTGTGACAATTAGAGGCGGGGATGAAGAAGCACAGGGCACTGGTGATTGAGGGATGGCAGTGGTAGGGTCTAGCAGGTGCAATGCCGAGCTTTAGCATGTTAACTCCCCTCACTGAGTGGACCAAAGGGTAACCTACCTGAAGGAGGCCTGCTTTCTAAAAGAGGGTTTTAGATGATGTGGCGCACATTGAGCAGTCCCTCTCCTCTGTACCCAGCAGTGCAGGTGGTATGGTCATGTCGCTTGAATGGTTGTCTGCGCTCCAGTCTGCCACTGAATGCATTGTGAGGCTTCTGTTCACGACAATATCAGGCGCACAATAGGAATGTTGTTGTTGCACCTTCAAAAATACGTCCTCCTAAAATCCAGATATGGTGCCGACACAGTCTCCGCACCTTCACTGCGTTGAAATGAAAATTCACCAGACCATCGCCCACTCGAGCTCTTCCCAGGACCTCAAACCTGTGGAGCTCCTCACCAGCCTGCACCATACCTTGCTCCTACAATCTACAGACTTTTAAACCCCAAACTTGGTGTCACCAAACCACTACTTCTGCTTTGCCTTGACATCTTGATAGTGTCTTGCACTTGGGTCTTGGCCCCTCACCTAGAGTTCTCAGATAATCCTTATCCTTTTAATAACAGATTCGTGGAACCTGGAGACAGTAATATGTCTGGTAATTAAATATATTTATTATTGTTTCAAAACATTTATCTTAAGACTACATACGGAGCAGTACACCCCAGTCCTACGTCTAGAATACTCACGTGTAAAGAACTCCCCAGGAATTGCGAGCAGTTCACGGTACCTCTCCTTGAAGGTAGACAAAGTTCCTAAGTTTTGCTTTCTATCCCTTATTTATATTGTTTTAGGAAACAAACATCCTTAACTAGTACATTGTCTGATTCTTGCTGAGTTTTAATGTTATCTTCCTGTTCCAATATTATCTCAGCAACCTTTGCTTCTTATTTTTGCTCTTCCTGAACTATGCCTTTACTCAGGTGTGTCATTGTAATCAAAGGTGGGATCTACAAGAGGACATGTTTAAACCAATTCTGATCGACCCATGTAGTTTAAACATAATTCCCACATTAGCTGTTCTGTCTTCATTAAAAACAATGTAAAAACATATCGATATTCTTACAAGCGGGGAAAAGAACCTCTGGATGGTATCCTCCAAGCAGAAGTAAATTGTATCGACCTTATGATGCTCAGTAAACAGTTGGCGAAAGGATTTATTTGAACGAGAAGCACTTGGTTCCATATATTGCCTGGAGTCACTTGCTAGCCTACACCTGGAATGGAGCTGGAGGCTGCCACTAACTGCACCATGCTGTGCCCTGTTCCTCCTTGCTCTTCACTCTTTCTTTACGCTCTTCGCTGCTTCAATTTACCTCATGGGTCAGCAGAAAGCATGGTTTGTCCCTTCTGCCGCTGTATTTGCTGCATTGGTGAGCAGGGGTAGCCCTTTGCTTTTTGAAAATGACCAGGAGTACGAGTGTCCTCCTTTGGGGAAGGCTGTTTCTGCACATGGCTTCATGGGCCAAAACAAGACATGCAGTGCCTTCCAAGGAGACTGCTGAAGAATGGCTAAAACTACACGTGAAAGGAGTGAGGTACTAGGTCAGGCTCTTCTCGAGGTGTCTTGGTGCTGGGTCAATGCCCATAAGGCAAGACCACCACCATTGTGGTTCCTTCTTCATGGATAAGAACATGGCTGCAGACAGGAAGTTCCTGCTCTACATACTTCCTGTCCA
This sequence comes from Heptranchias perlo, assembly GCF_035084215.1. NCBI lineage: Eukaryota > Metazoa > Chordata > Chondrichthyes > Hexanchiformes > Hexanchidae > Heptranchias > Heptranchias perlo. Next base: position 54,897,962 of record NC_090342.1, read on the forward strand.
GGTACAAGGTCAGAGCCACAGTTAAAGAATGCTTCAAGCCTGTGAACATCCTCTGGTGTTGACCATATAAAGTGAGCTTCAAAGCTGTCAAACTATAGGAGAAATAACAACAACTTGCATTTATATAGCACCTTTAATATCGTAAAACTTCCCAAGGTGCTTCACAGGAGCACATAAGGAGATATTAAGGCAGGTGACCAAAAGCTTGGTCAAAGAGGTGGATTTTAAGGAGCATCTTAAAGGAGGAGAGAGAGGTGGAAAGGTTTAGGGAGGGAATTCCAGAGCCTAGGACATAGACGGCTGAAGGGGCATGGCCACCAATGGTGGGGCGAAGGAAATCTGGGATGCACAAGAGGCCAGAATTGGAGGAGCGCAGAGATCTCGGAGGGTTATAGGCCTGAAGGAGGTTACAGAGATGGGGAGGGGGTGAGGGATTTGAACACAAGGATGAGAATTTTAAATCTGAGGCATTGCTGGATGGGGAGCCAGTGTAGGTCAGCGTGCACAGGGGTGATGGGTGAATGGGACTTGGTGCGAGTTAGGATACGGGCAGCAGAGTTTTGGGTGAACTCAAGTTTACAGAGGGTGGAATGCTAGCAGTGACGATGGCGCTTCCCTGGGCTGGTTCATGGCACCGACCATGTATGGGCCGTGATTACAGACCAAGATACCCAGCCTCTGTGGGTTGCAGGAGATTGTTGCCTCGGAGGGAGGGAGGGAGGGAGGAAAATTGGAATTGGAGGTTGTACCAGTTCCACCGCAGGCCAGGAGTAACGGAGTAACTTTAACCATGCTGGTAGACTTGGGTCAAGATCAACTCGAAGAACAACCTGAGTGTGGGAGGAGGTGTTTTTTATTTGGAGGGAGGGTAAAGTGAGCATGAAATGTAAAAAAAATGGAAAATCCTTCTCCCCTGTCAAGACAAACTTGTAAATTTCCTAGTTTTGAAGCTTAGTTAATTTGAGTATTTACTCAAACCAGCCAAAGGTCTGGGTTAGAATTGAAAATATTAACCTGCAACTATCAGCGCCTTGCCAATGACACTCTCGGTGACCGTCACTGACCTTTCATCACTCACCTTCAGTGATATCCTCATGATTCTTTATCTGGCTTTCCAGTCTGCTCTTTCAGTGCTGCCCTTGTTTCTGGTTCGGGCTGAGTTATTATTGAGGCATAGCCGCCCGTAATGGCCTGTACTCGTGTGAGAAAGTTCCACAAGGTGAAGTCTGACTGGCTAGTCAATGGCCCATGAAGATGGTTAGGTCTGCAAGGTGATGAAATGAAAATGCCTTGAACTTTGGAGCAACTTTCAGCCAAACTGACTGAAATTTAAAACCTCTAATTTATCAGTGGTGCCGTCATGTACAAAATTGTTCCTGATGGTGTAGATATATCAGTTTACCAACGAAGGGGAGGCAGCATTGAAACAAACTGCAAACCTCCTTCTAGTCCTGCTTCCTGGAGCAGCATGCCCTCCCAACAGGGGATTTGAAGCCCTGTGTGAGAAATGTGGTAGAGAAATATAATAAATAATAAAAATAGAACCAAGACTTGTCCACGTATAAATTGCTTGGTCCAGACAGTATGTATTTTAACAGTTTTAACAAAGGGATCAGTCCAATGGCGATCAGCCAACAGGGCTCAGATCAAGCAGACCCCTGTCGAACAAGCCTCTGCGAGCCTGAGATTGGTCAAATACACAAGCTTGCCAGAGGTAATCAAATCTCAGCCTGAAATTGCCCTTTCGGGCTGTAACAAATGCGTTCTCAGATGTAAATGATTTGCATGTTTGTGTAATAATATGAGGTGAAAGACTGTTTCACCATGGTTACTGACTAAGTGTGTTTGTAGGTCAGGTTCTATGAACTGATTCATTCTCTGACTTTTTGGGGAGTCAGAAGAAAAATATCGGACGACGTTTGCACTAAGGGGAAAAAAAAGTAAAAGAAGAATTTGTGTAAAATGTTTGCGTGTTTAGTTGAATTAATGTCCAAGAATTACCTGCACCTACCTTGGAGGGACAGCTTCTAAGTTTAGATCGGCTGAGTACTTGTGAGGAACAACACTTGTCTATTGTAGAAGAGAGTGCTCACTGATACAATGAGTGTCTTCATCAGAACAAGCTACTCTTCATCGATACTGGGATATTTTAGGAGCAGAGGAACCTAGCAAACCCCACTGTGGTCCCAAAGCTAAAACAATCCCATCCTGTGCTCATCTCTTACACCCCTCAATAATTTCTTTTGCCAAAAAGAACTATCCTGCTCCCTATTGAATTGTGCTTCCGTTACAGACTTCAGTCAGAAACTTCTTTCTCCTCACTTCCAGCTGTTATGGACCCTTCCATTTAAAAAAATAGCGACACAATAAATACACAAATGAAAACCAAACAGCTCTGGTTATAGGCTGTCTGCTTATTGTCATCAGGAAGTTCTTTGTGGCTTTGGAGAGGAATCCCAAAATGGTGCTTGCCTTCACGAAAAGCATAAGGCGGCCACTTGTCACTTCTGATTGCAGTAGCCGTGCGTTCTAGACCTGTCGACTGATAACTTTATTCACATCAAGCTGTCGTGTGAAAGCCATAGTGGAGATTTTTGCATGAGAATGTTGTGAATCATATTGAGTGGTGTCTCCCTCCTTGAGATGGCTCATGTGGACTGACGTGACTGTTCTTGCTTGTAACTCTCGGGTAGTGTGAGTGCAGTGCTTGTTTGGCTGTACCATCCTACGTTAACAGGTTCATCTTATTATCTATTAATAAAGACTTTTTTAAAATAAGGTGTCCTTGTACATGCGTATCCTCAGTGCTCGAGTTCGGGGTGGGAGACAGGCCAAATTCAGCCCATGCCTCCATTTCCAACAGCCCACTGAGAAGAGCCCAGACTGCAGAAACAGCCGATCCAGTAGCAAGGAATAAAAGTAACACTCAGGCTGGGCTGCTCACTCTTACTGTGATGGCCGTGGCTCATTGGTAGCGCACTCTCCTCTGAGTCAGAAGGTTGTGATTCAAGTCCCACTCCAGAGATATGAGCAAATAATCTAGGCTGACACTTCAGTGTAGCACTGAGGGAGTGCTGCACTGTCGGAGATGCTGTTTTTCAGATGAGACGCTAAACCAAAGTCCCCTCTGCCCTCTCAGGTGGATGTAAAAGATCCCATGACACTGTTCAAAGAAGATCAGGAGAGTTCTCCCCCCGTGTCCTGGGCAATATTTATCGCTCAACCAACATCACTAAAACAGGTTATCAGGTCATTTATCTCATTATTGTTTGTGGGACCTTGCTGTGTGCAAATTGGCTGCAGTATTTCCTACAACAGGTACACTTCAAAAGCACTTCATTGGCGGTAAAGTGCTTTGGGACGTCCTCGGGTCATGAAAGGTGCTGTATAAATCCAAGTTCTTTCTTTGGTTTCTTTACAGTGGAAGCACAGCGAGCTGACAGATGCATCCCACTCCCAGCAATGCTGCTCTCTCTCGCTCTGGTCAGATCTTGTTTCAGCAACCCACCATAGTGTAGAGCCTGCCGGGAGGGGAGACCAGTGCTGCTGATTCAGCCCCTCGAGCTGGTTCCACCATTCAATTAGATCATGGTTGATCTGTACCTCCACTCCATTTACTCATCTTGGTTCCATATCCCTTGATACCCTTACCTAACAAAAATCTATCGATCTCAGTCTTGAAAGCTCCAATTGTCCCAGCATCCACAGCCTTTTGGGGGAGAGAGTTCCAGATTTCCACTCCCCTTTGTGTGAAGAAGTGTTTCCTGATTTCACTCCTTAACCAGCCTAGCTCTAATTTTAAGGTTATGCCCCCTTGTTCTGGATTCCCCCATCAGAGGAAATAGTTTCTCTCTATTTAACATCTCAATTAGATCAACCCTCAAACCTCTAACCTACAAGACACATTTATGCAACCTGTCCTCATAATTTAACCCTTTTAGCCCCGGTATCATTCTGGTGAATCTGCACTGCACCCCCTCCAGAGCCAATATATCCTTCCTGAGGTCCAGTCCACTGCCTGTTATTGTTATTCCCCACCAGCTGATTGTCTGTTTCCTGCTGGTGTTTTTTTCTGAGCTGGGCCCTTTTCATCAATAGTGTTGGTCATCTCATTCATGCAGGGCCCTGTGCAGGGAACGGGAGGCAGGGTTGAGGTCAGGGCTTGACCAGCCCATCTTGGACCAACCCAAAATAAACCTTAAGTTGGCTCAGACAGGGCTGCTGAACCTGAGTGTGCATTAACCCTAACCCTGGCCCTGCACATCCAACACAGGAGGCCACCATCCAAGGGCCTCTCAGACTACCTCTTCCTCCAGAAGCAAACAACAGCCTCCCCTCACAACAAGACCCAGTGACCATGGATGTTGCTGTCTCTAAACCGCTGCTACATGCCTGAGGAAAGATGCCGGGGCCTGTAGCTCAGCCGCTTGGCTCAGTCCTGATGTTGCCGCTTCTCCGTAGCTAACATTGCAGAGACAAAGAGGAGAGAGAGGAAAAACAAAGTCTTTAGGAGGCCTTTGAAAGCAGGTAAAGATAAGGCAAAGTTTTTTGGGGCGCTAGTTATAGAGGGCAGGGACCCAGTGGTTGAAAGAGCGGCCAGCAATGGTGGACCAAGATAGAATGAGAGGTAACCCAGTATCAGGGGTGCAAGTGGGGTTATAGGTTTGAAGAATGTCACTGAGCTAGGCTGAGGTGAGACTGTGGAGGCATTTGAAGGTGAGGATAAGGATTTTGAAATTGACTTGTGGGGGCATGGGGAACCAATGAAGCCTAGTGAGGACCATGTGATGGGAGTATGGGGCTTTGAATGGGCGAGGACATGGGGAAGTGGTATCCTGAATGAGTTGTAGTTTGTGGAGTATGGAAATGGGAATGTCTGCTTGGAGAGCTTTGGAGAGTCAGGCACCAGTCTTGGAATAAAGAGGAGGTAAAGCTGGGTGACATCATCATACATATAGAACCTGATCTCATACTTTCAGATGTCACAAGGGGTAGTACACAGAAAATAAAGAGGGGACCAAGGTATACAATAGTGTCGTTATCAGAACAGGCATGAATCAGAACTAGGAGAGAGCACTGTCCCTGAATTGGACTGTCGAGAGATGATGGGCAAGGATAGTACAGTATCAAATGTAGCAGTGAGATCAAGAACGATGAGGGGGGGACTCTGAAGGGTAGTCATTACTGTCAGCTGTGGTTCAGAGGTAACACTCCTACCAATCACAAGGTTGTGGGTTCAAATCCCAATCGAGAGACTTGAGCACATAATCTAGGCTGACACTTCAGACTGTAGTATTGTCGGAGGTGCTATCTTTCACATGAGATGTTAAACCGAGGCCCTGTATGCCCTCTCAGGTGGGTGTAAAAGATCCCATGGCACTCTTCAAAGAAGAGCAGGGAGTTCTCCCTGGTCAACACTTATACTTCAACCGACACCTAAAACAGATTATCTGGTTGTTGCTGTTTGTGGGATCTTGCTGTGTGCAAATTGGCTGTCACATTTCCTACATTACAACAGTGACTACACTTCAAAAGTACTTCATTGACTGCAAAGCGCTTTGAGATATCCTGAGGTCGTGAAAGGCGCTATATAAATGCAAGTTCTATCTTTTCTTTTAGTCACAAAGAACATCATTAGTGACCGTCAAGAGTAATGTCTGCTATGGGGGGGGGCGGGGGGAAACCAATTGCAGGATCTCAAATGGAGTAGTGAGAGAGGTAGGTGCCCAGGTCTGAGGCAAGAATGCATTCCAGGACTCGAGAGTAAGGGAAGATTTGAAACTGAGGCATAATTGAAAAGGGCGGCAGGGTTTAAGAGAAAATTTTTGTAGAAGGCGTGATGACAACTGTATTGAAAGAGGTTGGAACAATGCTGGAAGCTAGAGAAAGGTTGATGACTTTGACAGGCAAGGGCTGAGGATGGATATGTGATGAGGGGCTGCGAGGAAAGGTCAAGGAAGCAGGTCTTGAACTACATGAACAAGATGACTTGGGTGAGGGCGGGAGGAGATGGTTAAAAACTATGGAATAAGGGTGGGGATGGTTTGGGAGAAGATAGAAATAAGGGATTGGAGTTGATGGATAGGAGGCAAGGCAGAGCTGCTACTGTGGATCTGTAGCCTTGATTTTAGTCATTTGAGAGCTCTTTGCATTTACAGACTTCCTAAAGAAGGGCTAATGGGAATAGAGAGGGCTGGATGGAGGAAACGGTCGGTAGTGCAGATCAGGAGTTTGGAGTTGCTTCTGTTCTCCCAAGATAATTTTGGAGCAGTAGGCTGATTTAGTCAGGGAGAGAAAACTGTATTGAGTTCAAGCCAGACGTGGCAGGCAGTGAATTATCAGGCCAGTTGTACACTAATGGGAATCAGGGGGCAAACTCTCCAGTGGCTGGAGTCATACCTAGCACAAAGGAAGATGGTAGTGGTTGTTGGAGGCCAATCATCTCAGCCCCAGGACATTGCTTCAGGAGTTCCTCAGGGCAGTGTCCTCGGCCCAACCATCTTCAGCTGCTTCATCAATGACCTTCCCTCCATCATAAGGTCAGAAATAGGGATGTTCACTGATGATTGCACAGTGTTCAGTTCCATTCACAACCCCTCAAATAATGAAACAGTCCGTGCCCGCATGCAGCAAGTTCTGGCTTGGGCTGATAAGTGGCAAGTAACATTCGCACCAGAGAAGTACGAGGCAATGACCATCTCCAACAAGAGAGAGTCTAACCACCTCCTCTTGACATTCAACGACATTACCATCACCAAATCCCCCACCATCAACATTTTGGGGATCACCATTGACCAGAAACTTAACTGGACCAGCCATATAAATACTGTGGCTACAAGAGCAGGTCAGAGGCTGGGTATTCTGCAGCAAGTGACTCACCTCCTGACTCCCTAAAGCCTTTCCACCATCTACAAGGCACAAGTCAGGAGTGTGATGGAATACTCTCCACTTGCCTGGATAAGTGCAGCTCCGATGACACTCAAGAAGCTCGACACCATCCAGGACAAAGCAGCCCGCTTGATTGGCACCCCATCCACCACCCTAAACATTCACTCCCTTCACCACCGGTGCACTGTGGCTGCAGTGTGTGCCATCCACAGGATGCACTTCAGCAACTTGCCAAGGTTTCTTCGACAGCACCTCCCAAACCCGCGACCTCTACCACCTAGAAGGATAAGGGCAGCAGGCACATGGGAACAACACCACCTGCACGTTCCCCTCCAAGTCACACACCATCCCGACTTGGAAATATATCGCCGTTCCTTCATCGTCGCTGGGTCAAAATCCTGGAACTCCCTTCCTAACAACACTGTGGGAGAACCGTCACCACACGGACTGCAGCGGTTCAAGAAGGCGGCTCACCACCACCTTCTCAAGGGCAATTAGAGATGGGCAATAAATGCTGGCCTCGCCAGCGACGCCCGCATCCCATGAACGAATAAAAAAAATACATTCAAGCTTATAGCCCACGAATTTGATATGGAGGTGACTGTTGTGCTGTGGGAGCACCAAGGGTAAGGGACTGCCCAACATCTGACAGGGAGACAAGGCAGTTACAGGAGCATCATCTTCACAGATGTTTACCCGAGGAACATCCCCAATAACTCCAGGGATCAGTGTTTACCCCTGAGAAATACCCCCATTAACTCCAGGGGTCAGTGTTACTGATGGTCAGTGTTTACCCCTGAGAAATACCCCCATTAACTCCAGGGGTCAGTGTTACTGACGGTCAGTGTTTACCCCTGAGAAATACCATTAACTCCAGGGGTCAGTGTTACTGACGGTCAGTGTTTACCCCTGAGAAATACCATTAACTCCAGGGGTCCCAAAGCACTTCACAGCCAAGAAAGTACTTTTAAAGTGTTGTAATGTAGGAAACAATCTAATATTTTTCTTCAAAGTCATGTTGTTTGAGGGGTAAATATTGGACAGGACACCGGGGAGAACTCCCCTGCACTTCTTTGAATTGTGCCATGGGATATTTTACATCCTTCTGTGAGGGAGCAAACAGGGCCTTGATTTAACGTCTCATCCAAAAGACAGCACCTCTGACAGTGCAGCACTCCCTCAGTACTGCACTGAAATGTCAGCCTGGATTTATACGCTCAAGTCTCTAGAGCGGGGCTTGAACCCACAACCTTCTGACTCAGAGGTGAGAGTGCTGCCAACTGAGCCAAGTTGAGAGAGAAATAACTGATTCTGTGCTTATGAGGAGAAAATTTAGAAGACAAGATAATTTAGGTTTATGTGTAAAATGGTGAATACTGCACCTATGGTGATTTTGCAGGTCATGATAAGACTCATTACTTTCAGTGGCTGTAATGGGAAAGCATTTTGGAAGGACAAGGTCAAATGGCCGTCTTCATCTGAATCAATCCTGTGATCTTACGAAGGTAAACCAGCTAATCTTGTTCGCCCATCACTGCAAGTCTCAGACAAAAACTCAACCACTAGTTTTGAAAACTGAAGTTTATTCTTTCTGGAAAATAACATTTCATTGTAATTACAGTTCGATTCTCAGTATAAAAAAAAATTAAACTAGTTTTGTGAGCCTTACAGAAACCCACGACTTCAATGAGAGAGGGGGAAGAGGAGAAAACAGCTGGTGGATGTGTACAGTTGTGAGATTGAGCAGAAGACCATCAAGTCCTCTTTATCCTGGCAAGGCCACGGATTCGCCTAACGAGCGCCTGAATGAACAAGTGCCGTGATCGCACTTTGCAGTAAACGTTCTCGATGTCAAGCAATTTCTTTTGTAGAGATTCCCCAAAGCTCGCTGCTGCATCAATCTGAAGCTGGAGGAACGAGACAAAATCCAGAACACACGTTTGTTAAATGTAGAATTGAACCTTGCCCGATTCCCCAGACTATTGATCAGATATCTTTCTCGCAACCCTCCCAAGTCATGCATTTTTCCATCACTAAGACCATGGCTGCGCATTTTGTTCTCATGCCTCTGACACTGGACATGATCGTGTTGGAGATCACTCTTTCGACCAGTTTTCATTCTCTATTCCCCCTCAGCCAACAATTTGTGGCTGACTCCCCAGGGGCACAGCTCTGCACCCCCCCCCCCCCACCCCCCGCGGGGGGCACAGCTCTGCACCGGCCAGCTAGGGTCCCTCACCCAAATGGATAGTGTTGGCAGCACGTGGCAGAACAGCCAACCACCAACCTGTCCTCACATTTCCAGCAGGGGTCAGTGAAATCCTTCCGAGCCCAGGCTGCTGAAGCCAATTGTTGCACTCCTACAGATCAGTACTGACTGATCAGACTAAGGGGCTTTTGAGTCTGTATTGCTCATCTAATCACAAAATCATCTTGTGCGCTCTCTCTCCATTTTCCCAGTTTGCTTTTGCCTCTATTTCTCTTGCTTCCTTCACACTGTGTTTGGCCTTGTCGCAATGGAGGGCAGTTATCCCAGTATCCAGAGCAGATATGAAAGCCTTCCATTAAAGCCACATGGCCGATAGTTTTCAAAGGACAGCTCCCCGTGTTATCTTGTTGAAGAGGGAGAGAAAGCAAGAGAAATATCAGTAATTACTGGATATTGGGAGATTGTGATCACAAGTCCAAGTCTCCTGCCTAAGGAATCCTAATGGGGTAAACATTACAATTTATTGCTCCCTACACAGAGCTAATTAGCTGAAGGGTCACAAATCATCCGCACTGACTCCCACATTCTAATTGCCAAAATGCACTCCCACTGTTTGAAGTTCTGCGTGGGGAACGCTAACTCATGCAATTTACCCTCCCGAGTCAACCCACATTGTTGTATGGAGAAACCCCCACAGGCAGAAGAAAGCAATGATCTAATGTGGGAATGACATGCTCGCTCTTAGCTGAAGGAACTGACTCAGAGAGTATCCAACCTGCAACAGTCACTGGGACTGCACAGAAGTTGCTGACCAAATGAACGAAAGCAGAGGGTTTGTTTAGAAAAGCTACCACTCAGTAAGTACCGAAAACTGTCTCTCGCCTTGGTTGCAGCCTTGTGATCCCTTTACATGGGCCGTGGAAAGGCTGTGAGTCTAAGCTGACCTGAAATGGCTGTTATCAAAATCATGTTTTCCTCCATCCCCTTTCTGCCAATTTTCTACCTCCGCCCTGCTCCCCCCCATTTCTCGTGGAGGTGCCAGCTCTCGCTGGGGTACCGCTCCATGCTGTCCTCCTGTACTTTGGGAAATGGCCATTCTTTGCCCCAGAGTCCAGGTGATGTGTCGCTACTCTATTCGAATGTTGGGCAGGATCACAGCCGCGTAGGATGTCTTCAAAGAAAAATCACTGCACCAAAATTATTTTGCCAGTGTTTAAACAAAGCTTCCTCTCTGACCCCTGCGACTATCCATTTAACACATATTCAACGTCGTGTAAAATCGATTTTTTAAAAAAAAGCTGCACCAGCTTTATTTTTAAATGTCATACTGTCAGCTGCTTCATCTATTTATTATACAGCAGCATAAACATTTCAGGCAAGGACAAGGTGACGAAAAGAATGGCATTGCTTGACAATATACATCATAACCAAGGTTCAAACCTACCTGCTCAAGATCGTGTTGGTTTACCTGACTTAGAATGAAGCGCCTTGAGTCAGGATTTGAATCGAGGCTGTAGGAATCTGGGTTTAATAAAATATATAAAACAGATCAGCATTCAGCATCACTTGTAAAAAGGCAAAAAGCCCCAGCAATGAGCTATGTAAGACTGGGCCCTACATTGTCATTCGGGAGATACCCAGTTTATCTGAAGTTTATCCTCTTCACACTACACTGGGTGAAATCTGCATGGTGACCCTCCTAAGAGGCTCCAGCATGGGCCAGTACCCAAAGACAGATCCAGCCATCCTTATCTCTGCTGCTTTTTGTAATCTCCGTGACAACTTCAGTCCCACACCAATATGGTTGACTCTTATCTGCCATCTGAAGTGGCCTAGCAAGCCCCTCAGTTACCACCACCTTCTCAGGGCAACTAGGGGTGGGCAATAAATGTCAGCCTTGCCAGTGATGCCCACATGCAGAGAATGAATAAATAAACAAATAACTTAAGTCTTGATCAGGGATTACCATATTCTATTGGTTCTGACTTCAGTCCTGAGGGCTTCCCCTTTGGTATTCATGGTAGACATCTGATCTGTTAGACTCAGCTGCAGATTTTGCTGCCCTCCCTTCTCTTTTCTCCTTGGTAGCTGAGTGGTAGCAAGATTCTGAAGGCCCACTGCATCTCAATAAATACCCAGGGCCCAAGCCTGGTGTGTATGTCCATCGTCAAACGACTACTGCTCAAATCACGATCAATGACCAACGGTGGGATTTTGGAACAAAATCATCAATTTCCAGAGGCAGAAGAGTGATAACATTGCTATTGAGTGCAGTGAGTGTTCAGCAATGGGCTGCAACTGTTATGGAGCTCTCAATAAGGATCGAGGGCATATTTTCTCTCTCCTCTCAAAGGTACCAACTCTTACCAGGACCAACAGCCCTTCAGTATCTGTCTCGAGTAGCCATTCTTCATGCAATCTGTCAGCAGGCTTTTCACCCCTTGAGAGCTTCACCCCCAAGCCTGATCCTTAGTACACATATGCACACACAGACTTTCTTACAGGGCAACTGGATAGTGTTCAGGAGCAGGAGCCCTGACTGATTTTTTAAACATTTCCTTAGTCTGATGGTAATTACAGCACTCTCAGCTCAGACCAGGAATTGAATCTGTGAACTCCTGGTTTTCTATGGTTTAGTGCCACACCTGGCAGTGCTTTCCATCACTAGGCTATTGGGAGTGCTGGCCATGGGCTTCATGGAAATCTTCCTGTTCTACACTGTGGTTTGGTGCACTGGATATTGAACCTTGGTCGGCAGGACAGGAGAATACAAACGATGCACAAATAAATAATCCATGGCGGAACTGTAAGCGATACTGGCCCAGAACTTGCTGTAGCGGGACAATGAACGGCGCCCACTGTTAGTCAGGCTTGCCCATTTAATCTCCATTTTTGTGCTGCAAGTTTCTGGAAGTGGGAGATAGAACCAGCGCGGCACCCTCTACAGGGCATCTGGGACCTGAGCGAACAGGGCAAGCAACTGGGTATCTCCCCAATCAGTCAGATTGAAGGATTGTGAAATAAACAATGCAAGCACTGAACAAGGAAGTGTAAGTTAGAATAGTGAATTCAATATCAAATCAGGTACAGAAGAAATAAAGAGAGGGTAAGAAAGATTGTGCTACGAGAAAGAGAAAAAAAGACAGGAAAACTTTTTAAAAATGTAATTTAATTTTTTTTAAATCTCCACAATAATTAAAACCTGAAGGAATGAGACTCCACACTTGTACTAGAGAGGTTGAATGGCAGGAATTAACATTTATCATGTCGATAAAATGGTACTTAGACTTGAAATGACTTAACTTTCTGTGGCAAGTTTAGTTCTGATCTACCGCACAAATACAGCAACTTCACGTCGTTCAATGCATTTTGATGGTGAGGCAGACAGTGAGATGATGTTTTCAAGAAACTACCAGCGGAGCAACCTTTGGATTACCGCATTTAACCGCACATCTGCCCTCGCCTGAATTTGCTGTACCATTTGCGCTTAAATAACGATGAGCACCATTAGCCTCACCGTTATTTTGACAGAAAATTCTGGGCCAATAAGTGCTACCACTCTGTGACCGAGAACGGAGAACAATTGGACTTCAGGGCTTGCATTAGAAAGGAGTGTCTCAGTGCCGTCATGAACATGCATCATTTAACTGTAAACCTGGTGCTTACCTTGGAGTCGCCTGCCCCTGTAGGATCCACTCAGGATATTCAGGGAATCATGGGTGTCTGAGGGGATACAGTACAGGAAGTAATATTCCAGATGGCGCCACAGGATAAAGAGACAGTTTTCCACAATGTCTGAAAAGTTAATATAGGTCAAGGAACGAAACAGGAGACACCATTCACCCCTCACCTGCCAGAAAGGAGAGAGATAATACTGGCTCCACAATGGAACACACCCACAGCCGTAGTGTAGGGCAGTCATTCAGTTGCTTTATTCTGTCCCCCACAGTAACAGTTTTCCTTCAGTGGCAACACCAGAGACGGTTACTTAATTCCACCCTGCCCCGTTCTACACCAGCTTTCTTCAGCACCTCCAACTTCCAGAGCTTATCCCTTCCAGCTGTACTCCCACCTGTCACTGGGTCTCCCATTTCCCATTGTGCACACCATCATCTAATATCTTATAACCTGAAAGGGACAAAAGCCAGTGGTGTAAATGGGAAAGTACAGCTGGCTTGAGAATTAATACAAGATCAGAACTCAATCTAACATACTCATTGTTTTTGGACTCATGTTTGGAGGGGGAGGAAAGAGAAAGAGAGAAAAAGAGGGGAAATAGAGATATGCAATTTGCTTCTCATTGGGTACAGGGTGTATTTTTGCTCACTGTGGTGGGGAGGCGGGGGGTGAAGTTACTTCCTCCAAGAGAGCCAGGAATAGGCTGTAATTTGTTATAAGCAGGGGTTGGAAGAGGGGAACATTTAGCATAGCATTTGCTCTTAGCAGGACAAAGGGAGAGGCCGAGTGTGTGCTCAGCGGGACTGGGAGGCCCAGTTTGTTCTTGGTTTGGATTTTCTTTGGTGGGACATGGGGGGGTAAATCACCTTTATCCTCAGTGGGGAAAGGATGGAGTGCTAGGTGTATCCTCACTGGAGGTGGTGGGCTACAGAATCTCCTTGTCCGCAGTGGGGGACCAGGAAGGCCCAGATTTCCCCGAGTGGTAACTGGGGTGTTTGGCCAAATTTGTGCTAAGTGAGTCTGTAGCAGATTTGCAGGCTTTCTGTTTGGGTGCGGGGCTGTCAGACGACTTCTTGGGGCTGGGGGGTGGGGAGGAGGAGAGGGAGTTGTGCCCTAATTTCAGCTCAAGGGGGAAGAGGTTGGAGCGCTTATTTCTGCTCAGTGGGTGGAGGATGACGTCCATATTTCTGCTCAGTTGGCCATTAAGGAAGAGGAGGTTGACTGGATTTCTGCATGTGCGAAGGTGGGGTGGGGTTGTTGCCCTGGTTTCAGCTCAGCAGCGGAGGTTGGGGGAGGTGGGGGGGATCTTCTTATTTTGGGGGGTTGGTACTCGTGAGGGAGTGAGGGGAGGGAAGAGGGGTTATTTAGCTCGTTTGCTGCTCAGGGGAGGGGAGTCACAATCTCTGCTCAGTGGAGTTGGGGCCAACAGCTGCTCAATGTAGGGGGAAGATCGAGCTCAGTGAAGGTGGCTCCTATCTCTTACAGTATGCGCTTTGGGACCTCCAGAGGTTGCGAAAAGCACTATATAAATGCAAGTCTTTTCTTTAGTATTTTGGCCAGCCTTATCTTTCCATTCCTTGGTTTGGTCAGATGGCCTGAGCCACTTGCACATGGGGTTGTCCCAATCTATGCTGTGCCTGTCTGTGTGTGTGCACGTATAAAGTGGGGGTGCGGGGTTCCCCGATTTTTAGCTGGTGGCAGGGCAGCGCAGGATGGGTTGATGTGCTCGACACAGTAGGGGTAGGGGAGGGCTATATTTGGTGGAGGGTTGTGCTGAACTTTACCCCATTGCCAGGTGTGGCTCTTATGTCGATTCTCGGTGTTGTTTGCCTTTTATTCTCCGTTTCAGTATTACATTGATGTGCTAAATATTTTTGCTGTTCCTCGGCTCACAGTTCACTCATCACTGTGGCTTGCGGCTATTTACAGCTCAATCGCCAACCCACTGCCAAAAGTGCTTTCTGTGGCTTACAAACATTGCTATAAATCTCATGAATTATAATTAATGTGTTTGATTTGCCTTTGGGTATGTTTGCTAGGCGGGTTCCTCAGTCACAGTAAACTGGAATTATAGGTTGAAATGGATACCTGGAAAATACATTGAAACTACAGCACAGAAACAGGTCATTCGGCCCAACTGGTCTATGCTGGTGTTTATGCTTCACACGAGCCTCCTTCCTCTTGATAGGGTTAGATGAAGTAAGAATATCCTTCTATTCCTTTCTCCCTCATGTGTTTATCTAGTTTCCCCTTAAATGCATCTATTCTATTTGCCTCAACTACTCCTTGTGGTAGCAAGTTCCACATTCTTACCACTCTCTGGGTAAAGAAGTTTCTCCTGAATTCCCTATTGGATTTATTAGTGATTATTTTAAATTTATGTCCTCTAATTTTGGACTCCGCCACAAGTGAAAACATTTTCTCAATGTCGACCCTACCCAAGCCTATTATCTTAAAGACCTCTATCAGGTCACCCCACAGCCTTCTCTTTTCTAGAGAAAAGAGCCCCAGCCTGATCAGCCTTTCCTGATAAGGATATCCTCTCAGTTCTGATATCATCCTGTGAATCTTTTTTGCACCTTCTCCAATGCCTCTACATCATTTCTATAATATGGAGACCAGAACTGTGCACAATACTCCATGTGTGGTCTAACCAAGGTTCTATACAAGAAAGAAAGACAGACTTGCATTTATATCGTGCCTTTCACGACCTCTTTTTGAAGTGTAGTCACTGTTGTAACGTGATGCTATTTGGGTCTGTCACATAACGTTAGGTGATGCCTCATTGTAATCAATTAGTCATCTACAGGCACAGGACTGTTGGAATTCTGAGACCACTCACTGTTTCTAATATAAAACAGATGGAAACACACAGATAAAAGACTTTGCTTCCTCCTACAATCGATAAACTTGGCGGCACCAGATAACTGTTTCTGGACTTACCTTGTCTTCAGTCATGGTGACGATTTGCATGATGTGCCTTAACCCTGTACCTTAGTTTCTCAATCTAAACAAATATTTAAAACACCCAGTAGTACACTCTAAACCCTCCACCTGAGTTACATGCCTTATCTTCGTTAACACATCTGAAAATTTGGCAGAAGCTAGGACAAAGTTTACTACCTTCTAAATTAAACTGGAAAGAAAAAGGCAGTGAAGGATACAGCAGTAGAGGGACAGCAGCTCTGCTCGGTGATTGATCTGCTGCACAAGCCGACGTCTGGCCAGGACCTGTCGCTGAGCTGCTGAAATCTTGTCTACGCCAACCGGTACTAATGCTTGGCAGAGCTGTGGGAGATGAGACAGTGGGTTAACAGTTGAATTATTTAGTCATTTGTCACTGCATCAGGTTGTCAGAACCCATCTGGAGTCCTCTGGTCAACTAATCACAGGAAGGGCATTACTGCCCTTCAGAAGCTACAAAGGGGCAACAAAGATGATTCTGGGTATCAGAAATTTATAAGAGTGTGTTAAGGAAGTTGAGCTGCTTTTCTTTATAACAGACTATGAGGTGATCCAATTGAAGTTTATGGAGGTAATTAATAAAATTGATCCAGGCAAATAGTTCACTACAATGAAAGGTTTAACTAGCAGAGGGCACAAGCTGAGATGTTTGAGTGCCTCCTGATGGAGTGCTTGATCAGACTGGACCATCTTCAGTGAAGGTGGAAGTCACTGTTTGACCAGATTGATCCAGCAACGTCCTGCACCAAAATTAGACACCCAGTGAGAGAAATCCTGGTCACCCAGTTAGTGCTGCATTTGAACACAGGTCACATGTGTGAAAGACAGTCAGGGTCTGGATCGGTGTACCACCAGCTTCTAACCTTGCACAGGGGCAAGACTGCTTTTGCTCTTTTACTTTTGCTCTTTTGTTACTTGTGGCCAAAAACTGGAGGAAACTAACTGCAGTGTGGAAATCTGCAGCACTAACAATTTAACCCTTTACTAAACCTGTGGCACCGTAAATGGATAGAAAAAGAAGCCACAACGGGCAAGCTCCCAATAATGGCAGCATCAAATGCACACAGTATTACCTCAAACCCGCAACCCCCCCATCCCCTTCCTCCCAGGTACAGGGTTAGCTGGTCTCAGCTGGATAGCAATAGAAGTTCTACAAGTGCCCTTGGTGTCCCTGGACTAGGGAAGGGGAAAATCACCTACGTTTCCTGCTTCTGATTACTAACTGGTGACTTGCTGCTGGAAACTGCACGTGTGACCGTCAGGTGAGGGCAAGATCATGCTCCACGGTGATGCACACCATGGTTCAATAGCCTGACAGCACTCACTGCCTTAAGCTCATACATGATGAATGGCCACCCAGATGAGGAAGTGGGGGAAGGGCAGTATTCATGGAAACTATTCCAGAAGGAATTAAAGACTTCAGGATAGGGGTAGGAGTTAAAAATAATCATCCATTTCATCTTGTGCTGCCTGTTATCTCTGTGAGGGGAAGCATCTGTTCTTCATCTCTGAAATAAAAACTATACCATACACCCACCTCCTTTATCTCATCCGGGGGCAGATGCTGCAGATTCTGGTACTTGGTCACACTCTGCCGGTGGCTCTCGTAGCTGCTGAAGAAATCGTTTGCACTTTGCTTCAACAGAAACAGGATGACTCCAAGGCTGGGCAGCCTCCAGTAAGGAACCATTGGTAACTGGGCATCTGGAGATGGGGAGAAATAACATTTCCGTCAGTGGAGCGCGAGCTGCGAAAGGTGAACAGTTTTATCCTCATCGCAGTCCCCCCTTCAACATGTTGCTGGTCATCAGCTGTCAAAGGGGACAAATCTAAAGTGAGGACAGTCAGTTACATGCTGTATTCCTGAGACATCACCTGTGTTAAAAGTTCAAGTTGCATCATGGGTCAGTGTTGGCCCAGTGGTACTAATGTATTTATTTCACTGCTTTCACATCCTCTTTTCCCTGTCTTTCTCTTACTCTCCTCTGTTTTTCTGTATTTCCTCTACTGTTCTCACAGTCCTGCTGGCTGCAGGATTTATTTCACAGGGAGATGTGTGGAGCCATGCTCTTTGCTGTGCATGCTATTAAAATTATAGGACAAGAGAAAAGACAGGGACTCCCTTCAAAGTCCAAACACGTGGAAGATCAGGTTCCTGAGGCAGGAGACTGCGATGGGCTGTGCGAGACTGCTGCTGAAAGCGGAATTGTTGGTACACCTGATGAGAATATTCGCTTGCAACAATGCAATTCTTTGTCAATGCAACCAGCCACCTTTTTAGGAAGACTTATTCAGAACTTACTTGTGCAACACTGCCCACTTGTGCCAGTACATGTACAATGAGAAAATCCTCTTGGCCAAAATCCCCAATAACAAAAACTCAAATCCATAGCTATACAGAAAAGATTAAACCTTAAGAACATTACAAGGGTTGCAGAGAAAAAGCTAAGAGTGTTTAGAAATTCTGAAGTCATTATTTTCTAATCAATCCCCGTCGCGCCGCAGCTGCTGCTGCTGCAGTCGCACCCCTCACGCAGCAGTTATTCATATCCAGTACTTTGCTATACTGCTGCGAGAATTTAACACGGAGGGGATATTAAGATTTGGAGTCAATGGAAGTTGAAGAAGGAGCAGATTGAAATATATGCTTGTGGGGATTAGGCCATAAGGTATTAGGCTTACCTTGCCGAGTTCCTTCTCGAGATGCGCCTTCAGAAAGACTAGGAGTAAAGAGACACATGATCTGCTGGGACCCGGCACTGCTCTGTATCAGCAGCGTTTGACAATATTGCACCACATTTGCACAAATCTGAAAGGTATAAACAAGAACTACAGTTTACATAGTCAAACTTTCATTCTCAGCTGAGATAACAGAAAATTACAGAAGCTCTTCTGCCATTTGCTGGCCATGGCTCCTGTTGCAATTTGGGCTTTCTGCCAACACGCAACTCCTGTTTACTGTAAACTGCAGTTTCACTTAGCAGACTTGTGCCTCCTATAAATTGAAACTTGCCTCTAATGCATAGCGTGAATTGTTTAGCATGCCAAATGACTAGCGATTGCCCTGTTACCTTATATGATGACCCAGCCATCACACTGCCCTATCCATTTTGAAAGGCAGAAAAAAAACTTTCAGGCTAAAACAAATTCAAATTTATTTACAATCAGGATAATTACAGAGAAGCAGAAACAAGCAGTACAATACTTAACTTGGTGCATAAACTGTTTAAAAGCAATAGCAGTGCTGAATGTTCCATCGCAATAAATTTTGAACCAAGTTACATTACATGGACAACTGAAACAGTGTTCCCCTCTGGACCACCTCTGCTGGAAACAGGCAGTTAAAGCAGTGAATTAAAGGCCCTAGCACTGCAGTCCAGATATAGTCTTACCTTTCTTTGACATTCAGATAGGCTTCTTTAAAGAACAAACTGCTCTCTCTCATTAATCAAATATAGAGACTTGCAGGGCTATGGGGAAAGAGCGGGGAGGTGGGTCTAACTGGATAGCTCTTTCAAAGAGCTGGCACAGGCATGATGGGCCGAATGGCCACCTTCTGCGCTGTAAGATTCTATGAAATTATTTTTACCACTCCGATAGGTAAGGTTTGAACACAAGTCTCTAGGCCATCTGTTGAGTGGTTTGTTGTTGACACCTGCCAGCAACACAAAATATTTGGAATGTCTTATATGAATCTGCAAGTTTACGTACTTTAACATTTTAAAGAGAGATGCAGGACTGGTCAAACAAACTTACCCAATTAGGTTCAGATTACAGACAGTGACACCACCACTAGCTGTGCACGTCCCTTCAAAACTAATAGCTATCTCTGGTCAGTTTTGTGTACCATCGTTCTCCCCATAAAATAACTCTTTAGAATAAATATAATGGACAAATGTGTGTGTTCTAAGTAGAATGGAGCTCTGCTTCTGTCATTGCAACACAAACATAAGCTGGCAATGAGAGAATAATTTGAATTATTTAAAAAAATGAATAGTGCAATACAAAAAAAGATGGGTTACCAATCTTGTACGGTTTTTTATTCTTCAAATGATATGCATCTTCTATGCACCATGGAAAACATACAGCTTTAACTATAAATGTACAGAAAGTAGGGGAAATCGGTATTGGAAGCATACCTGTTGCATGGCTAGTTCCATCTCATCCTTCTTGCTCACCCCACTGACTTGAGTACCTTCCTGCTGCTTTTTGACCTGGTGAAGCCGGTCTGACCCACTGAATCGGCTAAGCAGGCCCAGGCACTGGCGCTGGCGGTCACAAAGATATTAAAAGTCAGCGATATTGAGAAATAAATATTCAGATAACGGTCCTCGCTTGAAAATGCAATGTGTTTCTCAGCAAAAACGTGATCACACAGCAAGACGCACAATGTATGACAATGTATTCAAAATGGTTTGGATTTGATCGTTCTTGTAAAGTCTATTTGAGAGGTGCAAATAAATTAAGCACACTCTCGACCAAAACTCCCTTACACTTTGCACAAGCAAAGTACGAACTATCGTTCTCAATCTGTGAAGTATTGAAAAGGTAGAATCAAGACCAGTGACTGGAGCTAGAGCATGGGTTTTCTGTAAAACTGGCAGATCAGATGACCTGACTAGCCTCAGAGTCTTGCACATCGTGATGGTGTTTTGATGTTAGGGCAACCCAATAAAAATGGACAGTTAAAAGGCTGGCGCTAATGTGGAGAACTACATTGTGTTTGGATAGGGTAAGCAGCGAACAGGCGGGCAGTGCTCACACTGCGATGTGACTTCAAAAATGCAGTTCTTCGACAGGACTGAAGTTTCAGCAGTAGGTCCTAGGTTTCATCCCCGTGCTGAGTGTGTTGATCTCCAAGGAGCAGTAGGGGAACCACAATTAACCACAGAGCTATGAAGTGCAGTGACTATTATAGGCAAACACGACAGCTACTTTGTGCACAGCAAAATCCCAGAAACAGCAGTGAGATACAATGACTAGTTAATCTATTTATAATTGATGTTGGTTGAGAGAGGAATGTTTGGCAGGACACTGGGAGATCTCCCCTGCTTTTTTTTCCCCAAAGAGTGCTCTAGGATCTTTAACATACACTCGAACCACCAGAATGGACAGACAGGGCCTCAGATTAACATCTCATCCAAAGGAAAATATAGCACTCTCTCTATTGCACTGGGGTGTCAGCCTGGGGGTTCTGAACCAGAGACAAGAGTGCTACTAATTCAGTCAAATGGCAAAGATGTGTTTAAAAGTCTAAATGTCCCAATGTGGCACAAAAATAGAGAGAAGGAAAAGGAAGTTCAAAACAGAGAGGCAAGCATTTAAAATACAAACTCAAATACCTGGAAACGTCCAATATGACCTTGAAGTTCCATGATAGTACCATCGCTGCCTTCCACTTCTAGCCCACCTACCACACCTGAAAAAGCAATATACATTACAATCAGCAATATCACTGAACAGTGCAAGTATGAATCCCTTATTCTTCTCCCTTGAATTTCCTCTCCTCCTATCATAGAAATTTACAGCACAGGAGGCGGCCATTCGGCCCATCGTGTCTATGTCGGCAAGATTCTTAATGAGGTACAATTCCACAGGAGGTGAGTCACTCGCCGCAGAATACCCAGCCTCTGACCTGCTCTTGTAGCCACAGTATTTATTTGGCTGGTCCAGTTACATTTCTGGTCAATGGTGACCCCCAGGATGTTGATGGTGGGGGATTCAGTAATGGTAATGCCGTTGAATGTGAAGGGGAGGTGGTTAGATTCTCTCTTGTTGGAGATGGTCATTGCTTGGCACTTGTCCGGCGCGAATGTTACTTGCCACTTATGAGCCCAAGCCTGGATGTTGTCCAGGTCTTGCTGCATGCGGGCACGGACTGCTTCATTATCTGAGGGGTTGCGAATGGAACTGATCACTGTGCAATCATCAGCGAACATCCCCATTTTTGACCTTATGATGGAGGGAAGGTCATTGATGTAGCAGCTGAAGATGGTTGGGCCTAGGACACTGCCCTGAGGAACTCCTGCAGCAATGTCCTGGGGCTGAGATGATTGGCCTCCAACAACCACTACCATCTTCCTTTGTGCTAGGTATGACTCCAGCCACTGGAGAGATTTCCCCCTGATTCCCATTGACTTCAATTTTACTAGGGCTCCTTGGTGTCACACTCGGTCAAATGCTGCCTTCATGTCAAGGGCAGTCATTCTCACCTCACCTCTGGAATTCAGCTTTTTTGTCCATGTTTGGACCAAGGCTGTAATGAGGTCTGGAGCCGAGTGGTCCTGGCGGAACCCAAACTGAGCATCAGTGAGCAGGTTATTGGTAAACGCCTCTTGATAGCACTGTCGACGACACCTTCCATCACTTTGCTGATGATTGAGAGTAGACTCTTGAGTGTTTTCCAGCATTTTATATTTTTATTTGTAACTTCCTACTTCCTGCTCCAGCGAATGGGTAGTAGGAGAGCTACAACTGGTCTCTGCAATTCTGAGCAAGAGAAGGGGACAAAGAGGCAATTAGGGCTCCAGCTCACTGTCCAGTGACCCCTACAGGAAAGTATGCATGTGACGGGGTTGGGACCAGGAAGCTGGGCTCTGTATCCAGAACTGCTGAGCCCAAATGTAGAATCCCAATAGCTGTCCTTGGTGAGATCAACTAACTCAGCACAGACTAGGAATCGAAATGGGGCCTTCTGGTCTGTGTGGCTTAATACCACGTTGAGCGATGCCTTTACCCACTAGGCCATCAGGGAAGAAAATTGATGTTAAGTGACAAGGGTCGACACAATCTGAAAGCCAAGGCACATCCATGGAGGGAAAAGTTAACAGAGACATACCCCCTACTCATAACTGAAAGGCTTAAAATAAAAAGGCTCCGACATTACCATTTCTTACCTGGCAAGGCTGCTTTGCTTATGATGCCTGTCAAAAGTGCCAACTCCTGCAGGGAGCCGGCAGTTACTTCCTGGCAGCGTAGGATAGCCTGGATCGGGTCTGAATGGGCAATTAGGAACTGCAGTACCTGCATCAGAAAAAAACCACCATTATAATCAGATGGGAATAAGAAAGACAGACTTGCATTTATATAGCTCCTTTCACGACCTCTGGACGTCCCAAAGCACTTTACAGCCAATTAAGTACTTTTGAAGTGTAGTCACTGTTGTAATGTAGGAAAAACAGCAGCTAATTTTTGCGCAGCAAGATCCCACAAACAGCACTGTGATAATGACCAGATAATCTATTTTAGTGCTGTTGATTGAGGGATAAATATTGGCCTGGACAGTGGAGAGAACTCCCCTGTTCTTCAAAATGGTGCCATGGGATCTTTTATGTACACCTGAGAGGGCAGATGGGGCTTTGGTTTAATGTCTCATCCGAAAAATGGCAACTCCAACTGCGCAGCGCCCCCCCCCATTGTACCTCACTGGAGTGTCAGCTGAGATTATGTGCTCAAGTCTCTGGGGTGGGACTTGAACCCACGACATTCTGACTCAGAGGCCAGAGTGCTACCACTGAGCCACAGGTGATATTCATTTCAGTTAAGGATTTTGTCTAAGCTCAGCTATTCTAGGACCACACAAAAGACAACATTTTATCTGGGTGAGGGAACTGCTCCTGGACTGGTCCTAAATGCACCTGAACATTCTGAAACAATCCCTGTTGGAAATATTTCCTGTTTTGGAGAAACAACTGTAAGTCATCTACTGACTGAGTACAGCTTTTGAACTCCAATTCCAAAATAACTCTATTTTAAACACACATTCTTAAATAGATAATTCTATCTTTATGGAAATTTAATATTGCCGTTCACATGTCTTAGGCTGGTTTGTTTTACTTGTGTGATGCTCTGTTAACATCGGATACAAGTCAACACTTCCGAGTCAGACAGATTTTTCTTCTGGCAGTTTTCTCCATGAAGATGCCAGCCTCACTCCAGACCCACTGCTTCATTCATGAGACGATCCAGTGAGTGACAGTAGTCTATTCGACTGTGGGAAGCTTCATAATTGAATCAGAGATCCTGTTCTCATCCAACATTCATGTACAAGGAAAGGATCACTGGATAGCAATAAAAACTGCAACATACGGTTCCATTAAGAATTTCCACACAACAGCAGTGAGTGGGAATGCTAGAGGTCAAACCTTGTGCTTTAGTCAGGATTTAGCATATCTCTGCACTTTGCTGCATTGGTGATCAGAACAGAGAGGGTGTTTCGGTGTAGTTACCTGTCCCGCTGCCAGCTGGTGCTTCCCAGTGCTGGAGGTCAGTATCACTTGGCAAAGCTGAAGAGCTGGGAGCAGGATCTGGCGATACCTCTCCACAGGGGCTGGGATGAATCCCGATGGGTCTCTCATACAAAACATACTGTACAAGAAGAAAAAAATACAATAAAAATACTGTATTAAAGCAAACCACCCCCCCTCAACCAAAAAAAAGGAACAAAATGCACAGCACACCGAACTGAAGGAGGAGAGTATAGTGGGAATATTTTTATTCAAAGTACTCCCATCTTTTACAATGATAATCGTTGTGACCAACTGCTTTAAAAAGGGTTCGTTCTCTGACCCATACAGAGATCTGCCACATTCAGGGTCTCTCGGTGAGAGGCTCCTTTGGTGACATCACCAAAGTGCCACTTCCCCATCGCCGGTGGAATCACATCCGGCCGGTGGAAGCATAGTTTCCTCTGAGTGGGGCAACCCAAGAGTAGCTGTGAGGATGGAGTGAAGTCAGGTGCCCAATGGAGCCGCTTGTAGTCTGACATACTGTCCTTTCCCGTCTTTACTGCTCGGGGGTCTTCTGGCCAACCGTGGGGTCACTTCTGCCATCCTGGCTGAGATCAGCCAACTCAGCACAGACCAGGAATTAACCAGGGACCTGCTGGACTGGATGGCGGAGTACCGCACACTGTGGTGTATTTACCCACTCAGCCAATGGATCAGCAGCCTTCGTAGGTTTCAGAAGCAGTGTGCACTGTTTATTGTGGGGGGACAAAAATAATACATCCATTTTTCCTCTCACTTTATTTTACAAGGAGGTATCAATGAATGTTACAAAGATTTTAATTCATTTTCACCTCCAGCAAACTAAACACCAGGACTCCACCGTACCCTCCCCCAACCCTTCAGTGATAGTTTTGGATTTGACAAAACAGCCAGCCCCAGTGCACAGCCCTAACCCACCCCGAATGCACTGCTGCTCACTGACACCAATTATTACTTGAAGAAACGGCGTGGGTTTCTCGTACTCCACCTCGTTCCTTACCTGTGCGACTCAGTTTCAGGCCGGTGATCGTAGACCTGGCACTGGGCCAGGCGTACAATGACCCCCGCTGTCAGAAGCTCTATGGCCCCCTGCTGGACTTTAGCCACTCTTGTGAGGAACGCCTGGTGAATATATTGAAAAGGATAAACTTAATAAGGTCAACAAAAACAGTTTCAAAGAAAAAGATTTGTGCGGTGTTAAAAAAAAATCTAACTAAAAGGCTAAAAACTGCAGGTAATAATATAGGCAAAGTGCACTAACTGGTAACTCTAACAGGAAACTTTATTCAGTAAAGGTTTCCAGTCTGCAGCACGCAACTCAGATTAAAACATCCAAATAATAAATACTGTGGCTACAAGAGCAGGTCAGAGGCTGGGTATTCTGCGGCGAGTGACTCACCTCCTGACTCCCCAAAGCCTTTCCACCATCTACAAGGCACAAGTCAGGAGTGTGATGGAATACTCTCCACTTGCTTGGATGAGTGCAGCTCCAACAACACTCAAGAAGCTCGACACCATCCAAGATAAAGCAGCCCGCTTGATTGGCACCCCATCCACCACACTAAACATTCATTCCCTTCACCACTGGCGCACCGTGGCTGCAGTGTGCACCATCCACAGGATGCACTTTAGCAACTCGCCAAGGCTTCTTCAATAGCACCTCCCAAACCCGTGACCTCTACCACCTAGAAGGACAAGGGCAGCAGGTACATGGGAACAACACCACCTGAATGTTCCCCTCCAAGTCACACACCATCCCGACTTGGAAATATATCGCCGTTCCTTCATCGTCGCTGGGTCAAAATCCTGGAACTCCCTTCCTAACAGCACTGTGGGAGAACCTTCACCACACGGACTGCAGCGGTTCAAGAAGGCGGCTCATCACCACCTTCTCAAGGGCAATTAGGGATGGGCAATAAATGCTGGCCTCGCCAGCGACGCCCACATCCCATGAACGAATACAAAAAAATACACAGTTGTAGATTTTGTGACAGATAGTCTCTCTCACCCTATAAATCACTACATAGTGTGCAATAAATGGGCATCTATGAAGTACATAGATTGAAGTCCAACCAACCTTTCCTATTTCACCAACATTGCAGTGGTCACTTAAGTACAACAGCAGGAGAAATGGTTGTGTTACTGGACTAATAATCCAGAGAACATGAGTTCAAATCCCAGCATAGCAGTTTGAGCATTTAAATTCAGTTAAAAAAATTCTGGAAATAAAAAGCCTGCATCAGTAAACGTGACCGTGAAGTTGTTGGATTGTCGTAAAAACCCAACTGAATAACTATTACCAGCCCTGAAACCAGGTCCTGAATATCTGTCAGACCGCCAGCCCCAAGACAGGAATTGTGTATGGCACAGGTACAGAAACATCCAA
This sequence comes from Heptranchias perlo, assembly GCF_035084215.1. Classification (NCBI taxonomy): domain Eukaryota; kingdom Metazoa; phylum Chordata; class Chondrichthyes; order Hexanchiformes; family Hexanchidae; genus Heptranchias; species Heptranchias perlo. Next base: position 54,924,354 of record NC_090342.1, read on the forward strand.
TAGAAGTGGTGCAGTTCATGGGAGGGCAAGTAATCTGAGGGACAGACGGGACAGTCGATCCAGAGGGGAGCAAGTTACAACTTCCTGCCTGCTGGAATCTTACCATCAGTCTTTAATAAAATGATTGACTTATAACTTGACAAGAAATAAACAAAGTCTAAATTAAGTTCTCTCATTATGTCTCCCAGTTGCTATCTCTTATTCAGTCAATTGGCACCAATAAACCAAGGATAGGGTGGAAGCCAATATGCTTGATGTGTGTGAGACGGTTCTTTGACATTCGAATGGCTCCAACACCTCCCACCATTAGAAATACTACACCCTAGTACTGTGCAGATCAAATTCTCTCTGTAGACACAACCCAAGTTTGGAATGAAAATCTATCATCTATAATTGTACTAATGCCTGTTTCTCACAGTTCTCTCTCTCTCTCTCACACACACACATTACTGATATCTGGGGACAATCCGGTCCCCTTATGGAAGGCAGGTTAGCCAATGGAGAAGTGGACCCAAAATGATAAAACTTCCCTGCTGATTAAAGCGGAAGTGAAAATGACAGTCGAAACCTGGAGCAGAAGAGGAGCTCTTGATGCACTTGCCTCTCAGCTGGATGAACACTTATTAAACCCCATCCCACAACAAGTGGGCGAGTGCATACAGACATACACTTACCATTTTGGATTCATAAAGGTACAAGGCTTTCAGTAACGGAGGCTTGGGACTGAGCATGCTCTGAAGTGTGGTGTCGTCCTGGGCCAAGCTGTCTGTCAGTGCTTTCAGGTAGCCGCTGTTGGTGAGGTAGTAGAGCCACTGTTGGTGCTGGTCAATAGCCACAATCCGGTCCAACACTGCCAGTGCCAGCATCTGAAACAGGAAGGCCAATTTACTAAGATGCCTTACTGGGGAAGTGGGGCAGTACTCATGGGTTGGGGTCCCAGGAATAAGTGTCGCTCCAATTCATCCCTTCCCCCACCGCCCCTGGACAGAGCTGATGGTTGTCAGTATCTGATGCAGTGTACACTATGGCTGGAAGAGGCATCTCTCTGGGAGATGGGGGAAGGGTCAAAGGGAGGAGTAATTAACAGCAGTCCACAAGTGACCACACCCCAGCATGGTAAAACCTGCCTGCCTCCTTATTTTTGCCAATTTTCTCATGCACGCCTACTTCCCCACCCCCATAGAAGGTGCCAACTTGTGCTAGGAAGTGGTTCCGGGTGTGCCAACAGGCCTCTGGAACCTCATGCAAGGAGCCATTCTTCATGTGTGACCCAATAGTGAGTGTCGGTAGGCTATTTAACCACGGGGAGGTGTCACAGCAGAGCCCAACCCTGTCCTCGCTCAATATAGGAACATAGCAAAATAGGGACAGGAGCAGGCCATTCAGCCCCTCGAGCCTGCTCCACCATTTGATAAGATCATGGCTGATCTGTGATCTAACTCCATATACCTGCCTTTGGCCCATATCCCTTAATACCTTTGGTTGCCAAAAAGCTGTCTATCTCAGATTTAAATTTAGCAATCGAGCTAGCATCAATTGCCGTTTGCAGAAGAGAGTTCCAAACTTCTACCACCCTTTGTGTGTAGAAATGTTTTCTAATCTCACTCCTGAAAGGTGTGGCTCTAATTTTTAAGACTGTGCCCCCTACTCCTAGAATCCCCAACCAGCGGAAATAGTTTCTCTCTATCCACCCTATCCGTTCCCCTTAATAGCTTATAAACTTCGATCAGATCACCCCTTAACCTTCTAAACTGTAGAGAATACAACCCCAATTTCTGTAATCTCTCCTCGTAACTTAACCCTTGAAGTCCGGGTATCATTCTAGTAAACCTACGCTGCACTCCCTCCAAGGCCAATATGTCCTTCCGAAGGTGCGGTGCCCAGAACTGCTCACAGTACTCCAGGTGCGGTCTAACCAGGGTTTTGTATAGCTGCAGCATAACTTCTGCCCCCTTGTACTCCAGTCCTCTAGATATGAAGGCCGGCATTTCATTAGCCTTCTTGATTATTTTCTACACCTGTTCATGACACTTCAATGATCTATGTACCTGAACCCTTAAGTCCCTTTGGACATCCACTGTTTTTAACTTTTTACCATTTAGAAAGCAACCTGTTCTATCCTTTTGTGATCCAAAGTGGATGACCTCACATTTGCCTACATTGAATTCCATTTGCCACAGTTTTGCCCATTCACCTAATCTATCAATATCGCTTTGTAATTTTATGTTTTCATCTACACTGCTTACAATGCCACCAAAACTATCCTGGACACACACAAGAAATTCACTACCTTTCTGACAGTTGCTAGTCTGCTTTTCCCAATCTATGTGAAGGTTACAGTCCCCCATTAAGACCACTATGCCTTTGTTACACGCTTGTCTAATCTCTGTATTTATACAATCTAGCACTTCAGAGCTGCTGCCACCAGGGGTCCTATACACAACTCCCACTATAGTCTTAGATCCTTTCCTATTTCTCAATTCAACCCATAAGGTCTCTTGGGGAAGGTTTAAACTAGAGGGGCAGGGGATTTCATCTCTAATAACTAAGGCTACTCCTCCCCTTTTCCATTTTCCCTATCTCTCCTGTAGATCTTATAACCCGGCATATTTAGTTCCCAATCCTGCAGCCATATCACATCAATAGCTATCACGTCATACCCTCCAATTTGAATTTGAACCTGTAGTTCATTTAATTTATTCCTTATACTCCGTGCATTTGTATACAGAACTCTTAGTTGGGCCACATACCCTAGCCTGACCTTCAGCTTTGATGCTGGGTTAATCGCTTTACGAGTTTTCACTTTATCTGTAGTGCCTAAAGTACACTTTCTTTCTGCTGCTTTACGCTTTTCCCTTTCACTTGTGCTTGAACAACTGTTTGTACTATTTGTATTGTAAATTTCCCCTGGGTCTTCCCTCTCTTGCTGCTCTCAACTTTACTCCCTTCTGACTCCCCGCTCAGGTTCCCATTCCCCTGCCCCTCTAGTTTAAACCTTCCCCAACAGCACGAGGAAACACCCCCACGAGGACATTAGTCCCGGTCCTGCTCGGGTGTAACCCGTCCCGCTTGTACAGGTCCCACCTTCCCCAGAACCGGTCCCAATGTCCTAGGAATCTAAATCCCTCCCTCCTACACCATCCCTGCAGCCAAGCATTCATCCGGTCTATTCTCCTGTTCCTATAATCACTAGCACGTGGCACTGGTAGTAATCCTGAGATCGCTACCTTTAAGGTCCTGCTTTTTAATTTATCTCCTAACTCCTTAAATTCACCTTGCAGAACCTCATCCCCTTTTTTTTAACCTAAGTTGTTGGCACCGATATGGACCACGACTACTGGCTGTTCACCCTCCTCCTCCAGAATGCCCTGCAGCCGCTCTGTGACATCCTTGACCCTAGCATCAGGGAGGCAACATACCATCCTGGAGACATGTTTGCGGCCGCAGAAACGCCTATCTGTTCCCCATCACTGGACAGCAGTCAGAAACAGGAACACAGGCTGATTTCTCCTCCCTGGCTCTTTCCACCACCAGCTAAGATCAGGTAACTGGGCAGAGACCGGGAATCAAATCTGCCATCTACTGGTTTGTATTACACTATGTGAACGCATTTACCCATTAAGCCAAGCAGGGGGTTCCCACCCTAGCTTTCAGGGGAAGGGTTAAGATTGTGTTGTGGAGGGAGACAAGAATGAGAGCGTTGAAATTGAAATTATTTTCATTTCCGAAGCATTTGTGTTATTTAATGAAATACAAGCACAATGCGATTCACATACTTACTATAAATGAACGACATATCAGTGTTATGTGAAAGAGTGTATTACTGGAATGGTCAAACCCCATCCACTGTAACTCTAGGCGATTGTTTGCATGTACTTACTCGCCCAATTTCATGCCCATCACAAGCATCTCGACAGACGACCTCCATCAGCGATGCCCCATAACTCTCTATGATGGTCATGTTCTCTTTCTGCAGCTTAGTGTACTCATCCTCCGGAGCCGTGAGCCTCTCCCACATGGTTTTCTGCCCTGCATCACCACGATTGAAAGAAGAAAAACACACATTAAGAGGTCGGACTCAAAGCAAATGGAGGGATTAAACTCCCTCTAAGTGGGAGTGGTTAAAAATTTGATCTGTCATCTCTGGGACATAATGGAACCTTTTACATCAATCATGAAAAAGGCTGTGTGCATGTGCAGAATGACCCACTGATACAATGCAGCAGTTGAAAGCCAGACTTTTCCTGCCTGGTTTTATTTCTCCATAGTTACTGGATGGGCGTACCTGAAACCGGAGCGTTTGGTTCAAAGCTTGATGGCTCGTCACCCCACTTTGGGATCTAACCTCGACTGAAATCTGGATCTCTATTTCCCAATCGCAGTAAAGGCCCCAATTAAAATGGCAAAACAATCTAAATTCAGATACTAGGGGGAATATACAATAAAGCTACATAAAAATATATATAAGCTTAAACAGATGCTAGCAAAATAACTATACGTATGGCAGTACCTTGTAATGTACCTGCAGAACATTTGGATAAACATAATTTAATAGGACAAAGTCAGCATGGCTTTACAAAGGGAAAGTCATGTCTGACAAATTTGCTTGAGTTCTTTGAGGATATAACGTACAGGGTGGATAAAGGGGAACCAGTGGACGTAGTGTATTTGGACTTCCAGAAGGCATTCGACAAGGTGCCACATAAAAGATTATTGCTCAAGATAAAGAATCACTGGATTGGGGGTAATATTCTGGCATGGGTGGAGGATTGGTTATCTAACAGGAAGCAGAGAGTTGGGATAAATGGTACATTCTTGGACTGGCAACCTGTAGCCAGTGGTGTTCCGCAGGGGTCGGTGCTGGGTCCCCAACTCTTTACAATCTATATTAACGATTTGGAGGAGGGGACCGAGTGTAACATATCAAAGTTTGCAGATGATACAAAGATGGGAGGGAAAGTAGAGAGTGAGGAGGACATAAAAAACCTACAAGGGGATATAGACAGGCTGGATGAGTGGGCGGAGATTTGGCAGATGCAATACAATATTGGAAAATGTGAGGTTATGCACTATGGCAGGAAAAATCGGAGAGCAAGTTATTATCTTAATGGCGAGCAACTGGAAAGTACTGCAGTACAAAGGGATCTGGGGGTCCTCGTGCAAGAAAATCAAAAAGTTAGTATGCAGGTGCAGCAGGTGATCAAGAAGGCCAACGGAATGTTGGCTTTTATTGCTCGGGGGATAGAATATAAAAACAGGGAGGTATTGCTGCAGTTATATAAGGTATTGGTGAGACCGCACCTGGAATACTGCATACAGTTTTGGTCTCCATACTTAAGAAAAGACATACTTGCTCTCGAGGCAGTACAAAGAAGGTTCACTCGGTTAATCCCGGGGATGAGGGGGTGGACATATGAGGAGAGGTTGAGTAGATTGGGACTCTACTCATTGGAGTTCAGAAGAATGAGAGGCGATCTTATTGAAACATATAAGATTGTGAAGGGGCTTGATCGGGTGGATGCGGTAAAGATGTTCCCAAGGATGGGTGAAACTAGAACTAGGGGGCATAATCTTAGAATAAGGGGCTGCTCTTTCAAAACTGAGATGAGAAGAAACTTCTTCACTCAGAGGGTGGTAGGTCTGTGGAATTTGCTGCCCCAGGTAGCTGTGGAAGCTACATCATTAAATAAATTTAAAACAGAAATAGACAGTTTCCTAGAAGTAAAGGGAATTAGGGGTTACGGGGAGCGGGCAGGAAATTGGACATGAATTTAGATTTGAGGTTAGGATCAGATCAGCCATGATCTTATTGAATGGCGGAGCAGGCTCGAGGGGCCGAATGGCCTACTCCTGCTCCTATTTCTTATGTTCTAACCCTGGTCTGTGCTGAGTTACCTGATCTCAGTCAGAGAAACAGTGAGGATGTTATAATCAGCTTGTGCCTGGGATGGAGGTGGGAGAAAAAAAAAGTCAACCAAGGATCCTGCTTTTTATCAATATTCTGAGATCCTTGCTGGAAAGGGCAAGATCAGGCTTGCCTGCAATGCCCATCCCAGTCAAATAGCCCGCCAACATTGTTTAGGCTCACACATCGAGAATGGTCAATTTGGCGAGAAGTTAGTTGTTTGGATAAGTTTGTGAACTGAAGTAAAGCAATTAAAAGAATGAGAGAGCATTTGAGTTTAGTGGACCTTAAAAGAATAAGGTGAGTGTGGTGGAGTTGATCAAACACTGGCCTTTCACTTCTGGGATATGGGTTCAAATCCAGCCTAGGGTAATGGATGGCTGAGGCACATTCTTGGGGCAGGAGAGGGAGCTTTACTCTGCTGTATTGTAAATGACCTGGGAGTGCCTGATGGGACAATGGGTGCTTGAAATGGAAAGTATTCCAATCCATGGCTCTAAATTCCTCACTTGGATAAGCAAGGTGGTTACACAAAAAAGGAATAAGATTATTCACAAACTATCATCTTCACCTGTAAAAATCATATCCTCATACAGAGCTACTATACCTGTTTCCAAGGTGTCTGGTTCATCTGGCTTCTGACTCATCTGTAGGTAATACAGCAGGGCTCCATACAGGTGGGCTCTTACACGCTGGAAACCTCCACCTGCCGGCAACAATGCAAGCATTAGTGCTTCAATCATCCAACCAAGGACGTTACACAGAGAACGGCTCCTGATGTAACGGGGCATAAATATAAGATAGTCACTAACAGATCAAAGAAAGAATTTAGGAGGAATTTCTTCAACACAGATTGGTGAGAATGTGGAACTTGCTGCCACACAGAGTGGCTGAAGCAGACAGAATTAATGTATTTAAGGAGAGGCTTGATGCTTACATGAGAGAGAATGGACTAGAGGGATACGGGGGCAGGGGTAATTGGAATGGGAGGAGGCTCGTGTGGAGCATAAACACCAGCATAGACCTGTTGGGGTGAATAGCCTGTTTCTGTGCAGTAGGTTCTGCGTAATTCTTCTGTAAGATATCTTCACGTAAAATAAATTATATTAAAAAAAAGTGAAGGCATGTGAACTCAGGTTTGGTTGCATCTAAACATTCAGATCCTGAAGTGTTGCTTGAAGCTCCCTTGAGTAAAGTAATGCTAAAATACAGTCACTGCCATTGTAGGAGCAGTGACCTGAGGGAATCACAGAAGTCCCTCTATTTTTCGAGATTGTTAACTGCAACCTTTCACTTCAGTGTGCAGGACCCTTGTGTTTGCACTCAAGTACAACTTTTAAATTTAATCTGTGCTGTGGTGTACCTCCACCAACAGCAGAGAATTGATATAAAAGATCCAAACTCCACGTGTTCAACTACATCCTTGACCAGCCTTTCTGTGGGTCCCGAGAGCTGTTGTTAGAGGCAGTGAAAAAGATGCAGAATACATATTTCCATTCTTACTGGTCTGCCCTCCTTGTATCCTGCTGTCAGTATAAGGCCTCACGATACTTTCTGCAGGTCCAAAATTTCAAGCTTCATCATGTTCCACACCCCTCCCATAAAAACAGTACACTCTGTTAGTCCAAAATCAGCAAGGGCATGGGTTTACACTACTTAAAGCTCAACTAATATTCTATAGTCAGGGGTTTAAATGAGATGGGGACATAAACCTGGATTGATTTAAAAAGAAAGAAACCTCCTGGACTAAAGAGGGAGAGAGAAAGAGATAGAATCCTCTATCCTGTTCCTGATCTGGATTGAGCAACATTCCCTTTGTAAGGGGCTTACAGAAAGTAATGCTGCTATTGACAGCTAACCTGGTAGCTCCCATACAAGCGGTGCTGTTGAACTGATACGAATGTGAGGGAAGAACAAAACTCATTAAAAACTCCCATATGCTCAGGCCCATTGTTCCAGATGGCAGCATCTTCATTGGGACCTACCAGTTCTGAGGATGAAATCCAAGAGCTTCCTGAGGATGATGTGAAGAGAAGAGTCTCCGATGGAAGCAAAGCCAGCTGATATGCCCCCTGGTGATCTGGCACTCCCATCGAGGATGGAGACGTATTGGGAGTGGGTGTTGAGCGCCTGTTTCTGCTCGCTGCGGACCGTCTGGCTGAGGTGGGCGGTGAGAGTGAATACCGTCCCAGCCACCACGGGCATGAGTTCTTGGGCAGCCTCCTCATTGAGGATCTAAGAGGGAGAGAGGTACATTCTAACAAAACTATCAGACTACACAGCACCATAAACTACAAGTTGATCAGTATATGTTCTCAAGAAACTCTGTGCAACCCCATTTTATGCTTGATGTCAAGCTGCTTTTTTTTTTACTTCACCAGACTCCCGAGCCACTGTAGCCAACTCCACCTTTCCAGATTTCCTTATTTCCCTTTCTACCTTTCCCCCTTCAGCTATTCACACACACTGTGTCTCGTATGTGTCTTTTATTTCTTTGATTTATCTCATTATGCCTCCTTTTGCCTCCTGCTAATATCACCTCTGCCATTTAACCATCTCCTGCTCTCCACCCAAGCATTTTACAGGTCATTCCATTTCTTTACCTGTATCTCTGTTTTTTTGCCTTGCCCCCTGTTCTGTGCTCTTTTAAATGCTGTTCAGCTGTAATAGTTTCCAGTTTCAAGGAAGGGTCTAAGACCTGAAGTGTTGACTTCTGTTTGTCCACGGATGCTGCATGACCTACTGCCAAGGTGGCAGCCCTGGCTCAGTGGTAGCACACTCGCCTGAGTCAGAGAGTCGTGGGTTCAAGCCCCATTCCAGGACATGATCACGTAATCCAGGCTGAGACTTCAGTGCAGTACTGAAGGAGTGCTGCACAGTCGGAGGTGCCGTCTTTCAGATGAGACGTTAAACCGAGGCCCCATCTGCCCTCTCAGGTGGTCGTAAAATTTCCCACCGCACTATTCAAAGAAAAGCAGAGGAGTTCTCCCAGTTTTCCAGCCAACCTTTCCTATTTTTATTTTATGCTTTCCATGTCGAATTTTGCCCGTTGTGCTGCTCTGCACTTGACCAACTCCTATAATCACAGTTATAGAATATTCCATGAATACAATCCATGCCACAGTCCACTTAATACCTTTTTACACAGTGGGACTGAAGTAGTTTTGCAACATGATGTAGCTGCTTGTGTTGTGAATGGACTCTGTTTATGGTTAGGGACGGATTCAGAGATTGGCTGGGAGACTGGAACAACTGTGTGTGGGACTTGACTGTTGACCTAGTTCGGGGTAGGTTCACGCAAGCCGGAAATATGATGTTTAAAGAGCTGAGCCCAGCCTGCCTATAGCCAGAATAAAACAGTGACTCAAAAAGCAACTGGTACACACTCATCTTTCTTGTTGGTGATACAAGAGGCAAATGCACTGATGTACTGTAAAGAGAAAAATTAAACAATCGATAGGTCTGCAGAAAATCCAAAATTAAACGATTCTTATAGTGCTCAGGGATTTGTCTCAAACTCTTAAGTCCTATCCTTCTGATTGATGATATATGGATTATAGATATTGGGAAGTGAAAAAATTGTTTTTCAATATACCAACGCATTTTAGTTATTAAAACTCCAATACTTATATTTAATAATAAACTGCAGTGTAATTGCAGAAACTTGCTGCAGGACGTTTTTGCATCACCTTGTCATGGAGGTCGTGTAGAAGGTCCCGGATGACCAGCTGTCTGTCCTCCCCCTGAATCAGGTCCAGGGGACACGCTGCAAGTATGATCTCTACGAGATGACGCCAAGACTCCAGCATGTGCCGCTTGGCATGGAGGCACTCGCGCAGCTTGTTCCTCTCCACCACGTGCTGCAAGATCGTGTTTATCTCCTGAACAATAGTCACAACATTAGAAAAAGGCATGCTATCTAATCAGCTTGGCAATATGCAAAACAGTTTCCATCCTCCCAACATAATGGGCTGGAGTTTAAAAACAAAGACTGGGATTGCTGGAACAAACCGGAAATGCTCGAAATTCACAGCGGGTCTGTCTGCGTGTGAAAAGTGGCGGGACACAGAGGCTGTATTTTCAGCACTTTTGGTTTTCATTTCATAAGAGATAGACACGGCTGAGGAAATTCCACAGACTAATCGCAAAGATCACAATGCAAACAATCCAAATTAAAAGCACCCCATTCTCTTTTTAGGAAAAGAAAATTTTTGCAGCAAAATAAGTTGCCTTTTTCTACATGCTGTTCTCAGAGTAACTTCTTCCTCACTGAACCCAAAAACTAATGACTTTAGTGGAAGGAATCATACAACTGCAGGCTCAACAGGGACTACTGAACCACCTTGCTTTCACCAACTTTCTCCATTCCTGAACCTCTCCCTTTGACACCAAGTCTTTGCGCTTCACAGCCAATGAAGTACTTCTGAAGTGTAGTCACTGTTGTAATGTAGGAAAATGCAGCAGTCAATGCGTGCACTGCAAGCTCCCACAAACAGCAATGAGATAATGATCCGATAATCTGTTTTTCAGTGATGTTGGTTGAGGGATAAATACTGGCCAGGACACCGGGGGGAGCTTGCCTGCTCTTCTTCAAATAGTGCCATGTAATCCTTTACACCTGCCTGAGAGTGCAATCAGCACTCCCTCAATACAGCAATGAAGTCTCAGCCTGGATTATGTGCTCAAGTCTCTGGAGGGGACTTGTACCCATTACCTTCTGACTCAGAGGAGAGAGTGCTAGCACTGAGCCAAGGCTGACACTTCACGGGCACTAGTCACCCTCTAGTGTCTTACCCAAGCGGCTATTCTCAGTGCGTGAACCTCAACAGCAAGTGTCAGCAAGCTGTTCGATCCAGAGCCCAATTCTAGGTTGACCTAATATCCGCACACGTGAACTGCTGGCAGAGGTCGCTGGATAGTATTCAGGAGTGGGAACAGTGGATGATTGTCCCCCAAAGTCAACTGCAGCACCATGACTGTTGCCCTGCTTGCGATCAGCTAATTCAGTACAGACAAGAAAATTGAACTCGGGAGCTTTTTGATGACCATGATTTAGCTGCTTACTGGATGAAACTGCTGATGATTGTGTGTGTGTGGGGGCGGGGGGTGGAGAGGAGTCCCAGATTACTTTAATAACAAATAGAGAATAATAGAACAGACAAGTAACCCATTGCACAGAAGTGTCTCACCTCCATTAGTAATGGTCTTTGTCCTATAGCTGCCATTCCCTGCAGGGCGTTCACTTCAGCAACGAGCACTCTGTGAAGGAGCTAGAAGGTAAAGCAATTTGCAGTGAAAACATTGACAGTGCTAAGTTATACTGGAGTTTCGATTTTATCATTTAAAAAAAAAATGGTACCCCCAACACCTGATCTGTACTGGGCAGGTATTTTGTATCCTCCGATAGGCATTACTACTACACAAGGGAAAATAGCTGAGGTGCAGTTGCCTTCCTTATGGTTTAGTTACGGAGTGCCTTCTCCCAGGTGGATTGTGACCAAGGCTCGAGAGCCCCATCCATCCTTCCACACACCTTCTCCACCACTAAGGAACCACACATCCCTTCCTCTGTTGGATCCACTGCAGGCCTTAGCTCGTAACCCTGAGCAGGGGCCATCACCGGGTACTGTCAGCCGGAGCCAGCTGAGCCCAGGGCGTATGTTCTGTGGGCAGGAACCACTACTCCCTGAAATGGTGGGACAATTGAGCCAGAACCTGCCTTAGGCAGACCACTGCTGATGATAGACAAGTTACTACATTTGGATGACTATGTTACAATCTAAAACATCATACAGCATTAAGGGGGGAGCTAAACCAGCCTGTGATTGGGATGCTGAGTGTGAGTGGGGAAAAAAAAGACAGCCAGTAGACTATCCCTGTCTTATGACTCAATAATATTTTGGCACTTGGAAAAATTATTTATCTCGGACCATTCCCCACATCAAAGAGTATAAGACCAACTGTTAGACCTTCAAAGCCATTGCCAGTGAGGGGGGAGGAGAGAAATAGAAGGAAATGGAGATGCAATAGTGAGCTAAGATCCAGGATGACTGGTTAGGACTGTGTATGAGACAAGGTGCAAGTGAAGGACAGGTGCATTTACATGGAGAAGGGTGAGTGGGGGAAACAAATCAGCAAATGAGGCAGTCTCCATCCCGGGGAACTGAGTGAAAACCTCTGTCAGGGCTTCAATATGCAAGACTGCCCAACAGGAGCAACTTCCACCTTAAACTAGGTTGGGCCACGTGTGAAAAAGAAAAGCCACCTCGGTTGATATTTTAATTGGTTGATAATTTGTGGAGAGTATTTGGGTCAAAAGAGTCAATTTAACATAAGTCAAACACTCATTTTTCCTCCAAAGAAACAAACGTTATACAACTTCCAAAAGATCACCCTGACAGGCCGTTTGCTGCATCTGCTGTACAGCAACATCCCCAGTCAAACAGGGAATTGCTGGCAAAGGGAGGTGTAGAATGTTCAACTGCTGGTGAGAGTAGATAGAGGGTACCCAAGGGGAGGGGGGCACTAGACATAGAGGGAATGCTAGGAGAGAGAACATGAGAGACAAGGGAAATACTAGAGACAGAACACTAGGGGAGGGAACACCAGATGGAGGGAATGCATGGGGTGGGAACACTACAGACAGAGGGAATGCTAGGGGAAGGAATATGAGAGATAGAGGCAATACTCGAGGAAGGAACATGAAATAGAGGGAATACTAGAGTTAGAGAGAAAACTAGGAGAGGGAATATTACACAACAGGGGTGAACAGGGGAATGCAGGGAATACTAGATCTTTTTTTAAAACAGAAGCATGTAGTGGCAGCATAGTACAAACAGGCAAACAGACTAAATGTGGATATTGGAGAGAGAGAAAAGTATAAAACTGCGAATGCAAGGCTGTTCTAAGGCAGCAGTTACCTTCACATTGCAGACAGTCTGGCCCTGCTGGTTCTTGTGCTCACACTTAGAGATGACCTGTTCAATCTGAGCACGATCAAAGAAGTCCAAATGAAGCTCTTCAGGGGTCTCCTGACGAAAGTCAATAGAATCCAGAATACTCAGGATCTTTCGGCGTACTAAATCAACAGCAACATTCGAATATCAATACTTGCAGGAAACTCCTTTTGATCCACATCCAGTAATTGAGCATTTTTAAAGTCACTGATTGCACTGTGAAGTTTTTGATGGTATGGGTGGATTTTGGCGGTCACATTCATGCAATATTGTCCCATTGTACTTCACTTCATCAATACATACCGATAGAATTTCTGGCAAAAACTGCTACCCCCAATTGATTAATGAGAATATTAACTGGACACATTAAAATTTAAACACACAAAGCTTTTTTTTGTAAGTTCTGTTGAAATATGAACAGCCACATGACACATCCGATAAACATATAAACCTGGTTAAATAACTTCACTGCTCTTGGTCCCAAAATACCACATCCGAAAAGAAAGTTACAAGATTGCAACATGCACAGGCAGGAGAAAAGCAGGGGTCCTGGACCCTGCAGAAACCCCACAGTACTTGATATAAAGGCGGCTCATTTTTCATTGTTCACCAGTATCTACACCAAGACCTCAGCATTATTCTCTGTTGGTTGGTTCTTTCTCCCCCACCCCGCTCCTTTTTTAAAAATAAAGTATCTTTCCCTCCCCCCCCCTCCACCCCTGACCATTGCCAGGTACAATGCGCAGTTTGGTTGCCTTCTGGTACTTCACTCAAATCCACGTGTGAGCCCAGACCACGTGTATGGTCAGGTTACACATCATTTGGGGGGGGGGGGGGGGGGGGGGGGGGGGGTGAATCCTGTGCTCAATTACTATCCGAACATGCACACTTTACACTTTCTAGCAGGGATCACTGCATAATGATCAGGAGTGGATAATGATCCTGATTCCCCCGTCACCCCCACCATCCCCCACACAAACCCACAGGTATTGAGACCAACTGTACTTACCCGTTGTTCCCTGCCTGAAATCAGTTTAGACTTGGGATCGAACTTGTACTATTCTCATCTGTATGGCTTAATGCTGCAACGGTCGCTGGATGACAGTTTACTTTCTCCCAACAAAATGATTTACTGGACTGTGCGTTTTACTATTGTAACATTGCCTCTCAATTTAAAATATATTTAATCCATGCTGTAGCTAGTGACTCCCTCCTATGCCACACATCACTCCCTGCTCAATGGCCAGGCTGCTCTTTCCCAACCTCACCCCAGAAAGGTGACCCATCCACTGTTTCTTTTCTTGAGTGCACTACTGAGGGAGTGCTGCATTGTTGGGAGGTGCTGTCCTTCCAATGAGGCCCCGTCTGCCTGTTCAGGTGGATATTAAAAAAAAATCCTGTGGCACTACATAAAGAAAAGTAAGGAATCTTGGCCAAATACTTCTTTAATCAACACCACCAAAAATAGAATCGATTAGCCGGGCATTCAGCTCCTTCCTGTTTCTGGGATTTTGCTGTGTTGACATGTATCATAGTCAGTGCGCTTCTAATAATTAATCGTATGTGAAGCACTTTGAGACGTTTGACAAATGTGATAAGGTGCTATATAAATGCAAGTCCTTTCTCCTTTGGTAGCATTTGATCTTTGGCATGACGTGCCCTCTAGACAGTAGGGTTGAGGTCAGCAACTCACCGGCACAACCCCAAAATAAATGGCACAGTATGATGGAGCATTAAGGCCAACGCTGAGACTGGCCATCACTACCTAACTGAGCTATGAACCCCACACCTTAGCAAACTCTGTCTTTCCCAACATAGGCTGTGTCTGGCAAGAGTATTTTGAGTTGTCTAACACTAGTGTGAAGTACTGATGGGAACAGGTCTGTCCCTGGTCATGGTAGTGGTGGGAGCAATCACACACAAAAAATACCACACAACATGAAAGTGTGTTGGTTTAAATGTGATTATTCCCATCGTATATTGGTACCAATACACTATACTGATACATGCTGCCACATCATGCAACCTGCTGAATATTCATTTAATTTCCTCTTCTCTCCAACCAGTAACTTACAAGTTTATAGATCTCAAAGCACATGGAGTAGGACACTTAATCGAGGAGATGCAAATACCTTTCGAGGTGGAGTCAAACTGCAGAAACCCAGTGATGGTTCTAGTTTCTTCTTCGAGACTTCCCTCTGCATCAACTGGTGAATAAAGACAGCATCGACATGAAGCAGCAACGAGAACACCACGACATTCATGAACGGCATCAATTAGCTCAAGTGTGGATAAGCAGTCACTCAATTGAACAGTAGGGGAGAGGGAGGATTCAAATGAGACCACTTTGAAGGATTGTTGTGTCCAAAAACATCACGGTCTGCTATCTAAAACTTGCTATCGTAATCAGCTTTTTTTATGAAGGGATGAAAGTAGAATCCCTTGATCAGAGCCTGTTCAATTTATCTGCACTCGGGATGCAGGCAATGCTAGCAAGGCCACATTATTGCCATCTGCTGGCGGCTCTGGGCCTTCTTATGCAATAGCTTCTTAAAAGATCGGAGTGGGGAACTTTGCTTTGGCTGTGCTGCACGGGTAAAAGGTATTTCCATTTAATATCAGGCAGGCAGACACAGCGAAGCTGCAAAAATAAAAGTGTTCTTCGGAGCAACTTTCTGTTGTAATAACTCTTTGTTGGAGTTGAGGGCTCAAGCAGTTTTTAAAATTCATTCTGCTAGCAAGGCCAGCATTTATTGCCCGTTCCTAGTTGCCCTGGTAGAAGGGTGGCTTGCTCAACCACTCTAGAAGGCAGTTAACAGTCTACCACCATGTCACCCAGACACCTCATCAGTGTTCAGCATGAAGTAGAATGGTTAAGGAATAAAACTGCTTGATCCAGAAATTCTGGTAACACAGGGCAGCATGACGGAAATATGAATGCTTTGCTGGTATTGATAAGCCACAGATTAAATTGCCAACTCAAAATTCACCGACTGGTTAATTTTCTTCCATTTATTGCATCTGGCTGTGGTACAACTCCGTGGATCCTTGCAACCCTCCAGTACCTCACCTCAGTAAATCCAGACAAGGATTGCCAGCAAGCTCTGTGACAGTGGAGGCCTCACAGCAGAGTCCAATTCTGAGGTCACCTTATACCTCTCTCTCTCTTTCCCAACCCAACCCCCCTCCCACCCCGAAACAATGCAACGGGGGCCACTGCATAGAGATCAAAAGCAGGAACCTAGCATGATTTGTACTGTCCCTAACCCAGGAGCGCTGGGATCAACTGTCATGCTGCTGCCAAGACCAACGTCAATTATTTTTAAATAGTTCACTGTTTCTTTGAGTTAAATGTGGACGATCAACTAGGACCTCAGAGTGCTGGGCACCAAGCAACATGTAGAGCATTCAAAGTTTTTTTTGAGAAAGATAAATTATATGTTGTACATTCTCAATTACATATTTAACACAACACAGGCATTTTAACGGGCTTGAGGTGGTGTAAGTTTCAATGGGGACAGCTGGTATATCTGGAAGTTTCCAAATTAAACAAGTGTGAATTTCTAGTCTTCAATTAACTTTTATTCTGGGTATTCGTTCCTTTTCACAGATTGTTCCGCAAAATATATTTTCAAGCTATGCCATTTCATTGCCCCCCCCACCACCCCCCTCCTTTCCTGACTCTTGCAGGGTACAGATCCTTGGGCACCAGATATCCTCAAGTACCATCCCCAACTGGCCTTTCTTCAGCGAGTATTGAAAGGCTATTCTAACAGGGAGGCATCACCACCACATTAAATCCAGTCCTCGCCCAACTACCATATGTGGATAGGAGTCACAGGATAGTGATCAGGATTCTCTCTTCCTTCACAAAGCTCAGGATGCTGAGGCTAATTATAAACCCCAACCTCCCCCCCCACCAAAGTCCAGCCAAGGTCACCTGGCTCAGCAGAGCCCAGTGACTGAATCTAGGGCATCGGGGATCTGTATGGCTCAGATCCACATTAGACGGGCAGAGCCCTTGGTTTCTATTTCATTAGATGGAGGGTACTGTCTGGATTTGAAAGCCCATGACACAAGGGTGATATCTCCAGATTAAGCTCGGCAGTAGAGTTGGGGAGAATCCGGCAGCTCTCTGGAGTGAGTACAGTTAAACTACATGAAAAGTGGCTGGATTGTCTCGCTGCGCTAAACCAGAACGCTCACACAATGATCCTCAAACAAACAAGAGACGCAAAACTTAAAATCTATATGAAGAGACTGGAGAATCTGGGTTTGTTCTCCTTAGAGCAGAGAAGGTTAAAGGGAGAGTTAATAGAGATGTTCAAAATTATGAAGGGTTTTGATAGAGTAAATAAAGAGAAATTGTCTCCACTGGTAGGTGGGTCAGTAACTAGAGATTGAAGATAATTGGCGAAAGAACCAGAGGGAAGGAGGAGAACTTTTTTTTAACGCAGCGAATTGTAATGATCTGGAACGCACTGCCTGAAAGGGCGGTGGAAGCAGATTCAATAATTTTCAAAAGGGAATTGGATATACACTTGAAAAGGAAAATTTTGCAGACTCTGGGGAAAGAGCAGGGGGAGCGGGACTATTAGGATAGCTCGTTCAAAGAGCCGGCACAGGCACAATGGGACGAATGGTCTCCTTCTGTGCTGTATGCTTCTATCTTCCCCACACATATTCAGAAGCACTTACCGGTGTAGGATCGAAGTGGCACATCATCGAGCAGCAGATGGAGGAGACGCTGTGTGTGAGAACGCTGCCGATTTAGAGATGTTACACGCAGTTCAATCCCAGCAGTCTTCATCAGCCAGGACATCTGGTTCAAGGCTGAGATTTCATGGCCTGCGGAGAGGAATTCTTCCAGCTTTGAATGAAGTTATAACTTATTTTGACATACAAACGTCCATATTTAACACAAAGGTAGCGGTGAAAGGAGAGACCATCGGGCATTGACTGAAAATGAGAGCCAAGTCTTTTATCGTAATTAGAACAGGAGAGAGAATGGAGAAAAAAAGACAGAGAGGGAGAGAGAAGGAAAAAGGGAGAGAGGGGAAGTGCGCGCACGGGCTAAAGTGAGAAAGAAAGCATGAGAGAGAAGACAGAGCACAAACTTCAGACTCTCTTACCTTTAACTGCAAAGGGCAGATGTTGGAGCTGAGAGAAGAGAAAATCCTGGCTTGTTCTCAAGTATCGCATGGTTGGTCCGGAGGTATCAGAGTATGCACACAGCTGGTAAATCACCTAGAGGAGAACAACAGTTATTTGGCACCTAGGAGAAAGAATTCCACATTATTTAGGTTTGACTGAATGGGATGCGATAACTCTGACAGCAAAACTTTTTTTTAATAACAAGGACCTACTTCACTGGTCACTTGGGCAACATTTTCTCCACTCTTCCCACAACAACACTGACTCAGTGAGGTATGGTTCTAGAGGTTGGCTGTCCTCTGGTGTCTCTCGTAAGTGGCCAGTCTTCATGCAGAAGCCCAGATGGTGAAAGTCAACAGGTCATTCGTCTGTACAGGGCATCAAAACTGAACCTTAGCCTGTTCCGCCTGATGCCCATAAATGCATGTACTCAACGGGAGGTCTGTTCTTTCTCCTGCCTAGCTCAAGGACGTTGATTTGGCCTACTCCAACTCACATCAATATCAACTGGCACTTGTTAGGTCAGCACAGGCTGGAGATCAAATCAGGGAAGGGGGCATTCTGGTGTGTGTAGCTTTGTACTAAATGAGGGTGTGCCGTTACAAACTAGGCCATTAGAGAAACAGAGAACCAAGGGGAGAATCAGATCAGGGAAATGGGATTAAATTAACAAGGGACAATCGAGAGTGATTACAGGGTGAGAGCAGTCTATCACAATCTGAAAATTAATTTGCTCTTGTCACATAACCTCTCCTCTCTGATTTTTTTCCCCTTTACACTGTTGATGTCTGCACTTAATCCACAATATACTCTGCCACATGATAACCAGGGCTAATCTTTGTGGCCTGCCTTTGCTATCGTCAGTTAGCCAAGTAGCCACAGCCATCCTGCACCAGTGATGCAATAGACTCTATCTTCTCCACATTTTTTCCCTTCCTGGTCCCCTGAAGGAACAGGCTCTTGCTGGGGTAGGGCAGCAACAGGCACCATTCCCTCTCCAGCATCTCACCCAAGAGATCCTAAAGAATGTCAGAAGTCTCTTCAAGTGTGAAGGATGTCACAGCTGATCCCAATCCTGTCCATACCCGATGTTCACACATAAACGTATTTCCCAGAAGAGGGACCTGGATAGCATCAGGCATAGGAGCTCTGGCTAATGGTCCCCTTCCCTCGCCTGGGGTGCTCAGGCTATTTGCATCACTGATGTTAGAGCTAATGTACGCTGTCGATGAGATAGGAACATAGGAACAGGAGTAGGCCATTCAGTCCCTCGAACCTGCTCTCCCATCCAATTAGATCATGGCTAGTCTGCACATCAACTCCATTTACCAGCTTAGCTCTATATCCCTTGATATCCTTACCTAATAAAAATCTATCGATCACATTATAGGAACACAATGCTAGACTGAACTTATGTGAGGCCAAAGCCCATTTCAACTGGAAAGAGACTCTTCCAAAAATCAGTAACGAACTAAGGGCACTGTATATTGAGCTGTCTCATTGAAACAGATACAATCAATCCAGCCACACAGTATTTCTCTCAAGCAGGAGATGGGAAAGGCAAGGTCATTCCTACCTGATAGCAAAGTTCAGCTAAATGTGGGGACTCCTTGACAGCGAAGGGTCCATTCCTTCCTTCAGTGCCCTTCTCAAGAATATTCAAAATGGAGTGAAGGCAGGTTCGTGGACAACCAAGAACTCCTTATTTATATTAAAAAAAATTCAAGTTAGCAAAAAACTAAATAGATTCCAACATTCCACAAACTCATGGTTCAATCAGAAACAGCAACACAGTTCACTGTTGCAGCTGCAGTTTGTTTCTGTTAAATGAATATTTAAAAATACAAGTCTGCCCATGAATACCTTGCACTACTGGAGTGACTCAATGATGCTGGCCTCCATCCCTGGGATTAGGTTCACTGTGAGAAAGTTGGATCTGCCCCAAGCCTAATGAATAGGACTAAAGTGCAGATAGGTAGTTTGTAGATCAGATGGGGAAAGGGGATGGCAAAATATAAAGCACCCAACGTAGCAAAAGTGACAGGGCCAAAGAGCTGAAAGAAATGGCAGAGATCTTGTAGGGAGCTTCGCCAGATATTTTCAACAGTTCGCAGTGATCTGGGAGACGTGCACATGTGATCTCCTTATTCAAAAAGGGATTGAAGTTAAATCTCTCTATGGTAGGAAAGATAACAGGAAGTGTCATAAGGGATGCTAAACATTTAGAACGTACAAAGGTTATCCAATAGAGGTTCAGATGAGAGGACTTTTGACAAGCCCTCAATGATAGTGTAGTGTTTATGTAACTGGACTAGTAATCCATAGGCCTGGACTACTAATTTAGAGAACGGGAGTTCAAATCCCATCATGGCAGTTTGAGAATTCGAATTAAAAAAAATCTGGAAATAAAAAGCTGGTATAAGTAAAAGTGACTATGAAGCTATCGGATTGTTGTAAAAACCCAACTGATTCATGAATATCCTAGGCGTCAGCCATGGCTCAGTGGTAGCACTCGCGCCACTGAGTCAGAAGGTCGTGGGTTCAAGGCCCACTCCAGAGACTTGAGTACATAATCTAGGCTGACACTTAGTGCAGCACTCCCTCAGTACTGCACTGATCGGAGGCGCCGTCTTTCGGTAAACCAAGGCCCCTTCTGCATTCTCAAGATACTTGGCACGATTCAAAGACCAGGGGAGTTCTCTCAGTCAATATTTATCCCTCAACCAACATCTAAATCAGGTTATTATAGTAATTTATTTCACTCGTGTGCAAATTGGCTATGGCTTTACAACAGTGACGATACTTCAAAAGTACTTGATTGGCTGTAAAGCACTTTGGGACGAATTGAGGTCATGAAAGGCACTATAGAAATTCAAGTTCTTTCTTCTTTAGGGAAGGAAACCTGGCGTCCTTACCCAGTCCAGCCTATACGTGACTCCAGTCTACACCAATGTGATTGGCTCTTATCTGCCCTCTGAAGTAACCTAGCGAGCCACTCAGTTCCATCAAACTGATGCAAAGAATAAGAACAAGCACCTTCACCAAACAAATTGCAGCAGTTTAAAAAAAAAGCCCACCACCACCTTCTTAGGGCAATTAGGGATGGGCAATAAATGTCAGCCTTGCCAATGACATCCATATTCCCAAGAATGAATTAAAAAAAGTACTTTTTTTACTTAAAAGTGATCACTGACTGCTCCCTTACAGGTTCAATGCTATGGTCAGGAGGCTGCAGCCAGCTTGGGCTGTATTGTCCAGACCACCATTACAAATCTAGGATCAAAGTAGTTGGATTATAGAAGGCTTTGGGAAGACCTCATTTGGAGCACTGCATTCAGTTTTGATTCCTCCCTCCCCCAAGGAAGAACACTGTGACTGAAGAAGGTGCAGAGAAGAGCAACAGGAATGATTTTTCTGGCTTGAGCTACAAAAACAGATTCCTAGTGCTTGATCTAGGTGTTTAAGATTATTAAAGGCAATAGGGTCAGGGGTACAGAACAACACAAGTAGATAGTGTGTTTGAGGTGATGGAGATAGGTAGAGCTAGGGGCCACTCTGAGGAAGTAGAGGGTGAGGTTTAATGTCCAGAAGTTTTACTCTTCTCAGAGGTTGTATAGTGAGTAGTCTGGGCACTAAAGTCCTGTGAAACAGGATTGCAGAGGAGGTAGTGAAGACTGATTTCTAACAGTCCTTCAAGGTGATGATAGATGCCTTCTGTAAGAAGAAGAGGTGATCACAACATATGGAAGGTGGAAGTAAATAATTATGGATAATAAGTAATGGGTTCGAGGACACCTTGAGACTTGCTTGTTCGCTCAATGGGGGGTCAGAGAAGAATGTCTGACAGAGGACTCTTGAATTGGCTATAGGTCTCTAATATCATGCCTCTCCCAAGTGGTGGGAAAAAGGGAGGGTCGGTATAATGGGATAAAATCATCCAAGAATGAGTGCAAGAACATATAGGATTCATGGCCTTTGCTCATCCCTCATATATAGGCAAATCCAGCCAAGATTGATAACATGGAAGTCTCCTAGGGTGCAAATGTCCCACACAAAATGAGTTGGGGAGGTCTCAATCAACTTGCTAGGGAGCAAGGGTCCACAACAGGAAATTGGCAGTCTTACTCAGAGAGGTCAAAGGATAGCTGGTGTAGGAAATGGAAAACTGTCACCCTGGTGCTGTAAGGACAGCTCTTCTGAGTTTTGGGAAAGGGTGGTAGAAGTGTGGAATTCTCTCCCGTAAAAAGCAATAGATGCTAGCTCAATTAATAATTTTAAACCTGAGATTGATAGATTTTTGCCAGCCAAGGATATTGAGGGATATGAAGCCAAGGTGGTTAAATGGAGTTAGGATACAGATCAGCTATGATCTCACTGAATGGCGGAACAGACTCGAGGGGCTGAATGGCCTACTCCTGATCCTATGTTCTATCCAATTATTCATTGCCAGACTTGGGAGTGCTTGAAGCTCTCAAGAGACCTTGCATGCCCAGGAGAGAGGGGGAAAGCACGCAGGTGCACAGAAGGGGGGGGGGGGAAGAGAGTATGGCTGTGCAAGGAGGTATGAATGCAGGTGCATGGGCAGAAGTGTACGCAAGGGAGCGAGCAGAAGAGCAGGGAGAGCATGCTATTGTCCCGGAAGCTTTTGAGAGGTGCTGTTGCTGACGTACATCACCGTCTCAGCTTATTATTAAATAAACCGTTACGTAGAATTACATAGAATTTTACAGCACAGAAGCAGGCCATTCGGCCAAACTGGTCCATGCCGGTGTTTATGCTCCGCACGAGCCTCCTCCCACCTTACTTCATCTCACCCTATGAGCATATCCTTCTATTTCTTTCTCCCTCACGTACTTAACTAGCTTCCCTTTAAATGCATCTATGCTGGTCGCCTCAACTACTCAAGGTGGTAGCGAGTTCCACATTTTAACCACTCTCTGGGTAAAGAAGTTTCTTCTTAATTCCCTATTGGATTTATGAGTGACTATCTTATATTTATGGCTCCTGGTTTTGGTCTCACCCACAAGTGGAAATATCTTCTCTACATCTACCCTATCGAACCCATTCATAATTTTAAAGACCTCCATCAGGTCACCGCTCAGTCTTTTTTTTAAAAGAGAAAAGAGCCCCAACCTGTTCAGTCTTCACTGATAGTTATAACCTTTCTGTTCTATATTCATCATAAGAACATAAGAAATAGGAGGAGTCGGCCATATGGCCACTCGAGCCTGCTCCGTCATTCAATAAAATCATTGCTGATCTTCGACCTCAATTCCACCTTCCCGCCTGATAGCTGTGTTCAAAGCTTTGTCTGGAAGAAGCTGAAGACTCTTGTGCTTACATGGATCTTTACAAACTAAAAGCAACAAGGTTGAGTGCGTTAGCAGATGCGTGGCGGAACAAGAGAAAATCTGCTTTTTTGAAGTAGAGAAACAGAATATTTTTGTCAAGTTGCTTATGTACGAGGAATAAGACGGAACTTGAAGTTACCTGGATCTTGCAGATTGGTGCTATTCACTGGCTTTCGCAGCTCGTAACCCAGCAAGTAGAATGCCAGGTTGGGTGCTCTCAGGTCCAGGGAGGTTATCAGCAAGCTCAGGATGTGGATCTTTGTGTTGTGTCTGACCAGGGCACATTTCTTCTCTGGTACAGCGCCTGTGATGAGGAAACACTTGTGGACACAACAGAATTTTTTTTTGCCAAATAACAGTGGGTACATGGATAGGAGTCAAATATCGCGGGGCAAACAGCAGTGGGAAAAAGGGCAGTGGGAGCAGAAACTGGAGTCAGGAGCCAGAGTAACAGGAGCCAGGGCAGCGGGAACAGTAACTGGGAGTCAGGAGCCAGAATAACAGGAGCCAAGACAGTGGGAGTAGGGACTGGAGGCAGAAGACAGAGTAACAGGAGTGAGGGAAGTGGGAGCAGAAACTGGAGTCAGGAGACAGAGTAATAGGAGCCAGAGTAACAGGAGCCAGGGCAGCGGGAACAGTAACTGGAGTCAGGAGACAGATAGTAAAGAGAAGCAGAGAGTAACAAGAGGCAAGGCAAAGAACAGCAGGAGCCAAGGCAGTGGGAGTCAGGAAGTAGAGAGCAGCAGTAGCTGGGATGGTTTGTAACACATTCTGCACAAATTGTGTTGACTGGTGACTACACCACTTGTGTCTGAAATACATAGGGGAAAAGTAAAGCACTCCAGATTTAAAGACCCGATGTAGAACAGACACCCATTCGGTTATATGCGGTGTATTTACAATTTGGAACTATAGTTAGGTGTTGTCAGACTGAAATCAAAATACATTTCTTCCCAGAGACATGAAGTCACACTGATCTGCCAATACCAATATAAATACTAACCCAGTTGGAGGTGAATTCTCTGATGTCTTCCTATGTTGTTTTTGTTTTTAATCCCCACATCCCTCTCCCATAACAGTACCTACCATCTTCAGCCTGCATCATTTCCTCAGCATCTTCGCTGTCCAAGCATTCCACAAAACCAGACATCAACATCTGATTGACAGCCTACGCAAAGGACAAGAATGAATCGTTGTTAGAGGGAGACACACTTTAGCCCCTTCCTCAGCATGACATGGAGACACACACATGCAAACACACACAATGCACATATAAATACAAACAGAAATAAAAGATTCCATTTTTATCCTTATACTGTAGATTCTTTCACAGACACTGCATAAAATATGGGGAGTGGCTATGTGCTGGCTTAGAATTAGTACTTATTACTTATTCTACTGTTCTGTTTTAAACTTTTTTTGTGTGAATTTCTTAATGTCAGCAACAAACATTCCCAGGTCAGGTACACCATGGATTAGAAACAGAGTACAGTTCCCCCTACACTGTCCTGTTAAACACTCCCAGGGCAGTTGCAGCAGGGTTAGATACAGAGTAATGCTCCCTCTACATTGCTTTATGTATCCCAGCCTCAACTTCAGAAGTGCGCCATCTACTGCATTAGTGTAACATCTTTCTATACCAGCCACCCTGTGTCTATTCTGAAGCGAAACTGCCAAATTTGAGGAAAATTAGTGCCACATCAGGACAGTTTTGTGACACTTTGCTCACTAGGAACTGGACTGTAGTAACCCTAAAGCTAACAGACAGAGGAAACATTGACCCCCATCAGCTGGAATTGAATTTAAGCCCAGGTGCCGGAAGAGAAGGGCTAAGCATTTAACTCACTGCATCACAGAGCCTCTCTGAGGCTGCACAGTTTACAAGAGATATAGCTTTCAGGTCGAAGGCAATTCACAGCCACGGATGAGTGAAACTCATGTGAAATTTTCCAGCTGTACGTGGCACAGGTTTTGAAGCAGATCATCGCAGTCACACAGCTGTGTGCCTCACCTGGTCCTGAGTGAAGTCTCCCACCATCTTCACCTGGATGTTGGGATAGCGTGAGATGTAGCAAAGAATCTTGGCACTTTCAAAAGCCAGATCAGGGTTGGTGTTCCCATGGTACAGGTAGCTGTGGAACAGGAGGAGCAGTTGAGGAAGGGTAAGAATTTTTAACCCAACGTTTAACACTGGAATTCAATGGCCAACTCTCTCAACATCCCAAAACAAATCACAAGTTTCTAAATGTGGTGCCCAGCTGGTTCTAGTGAATGAAATTTCAGACTTTGAGTGAGTACTTGACCGAGAGCACATCCACGGCACTGTGGGGCATACATCTGTACAGGGGAGCACAGCGAAATGTAGAAATGCAGTGGTCACAGGGGGATAGGCAGGCGTTTCTGCAACCGCCGAAGTGAGTCCTACATGGGGTGTTGCCTCCCTGGATCCAGGTTAAAGAGCATCAATGAAAGTGTGCAGAACATTTTGGGGGGGGGGGGGGGGGAAGCCAGAAGTTGTGGTCCATGTTGAAACCAATGACATAGGAAGGAAAAGGGTCCAGGTCCTATAGATAGTTTCAGGAGTTAGGGAGGAAGTTAAACAGCAGGACCTCAAAGGTGGTAATCCTGATTACTCCCACTGCCACGTGCTAGTGAGTATAGGAACAGTAGGATAACACAGGTTAACGGTGGCCGGAAAGATGGTGCAGGAGGGAGGGCTTCAGGTTCCTGGGGCATTGGGACCAGTTCTGGGGTAGGAGGGTGATGTACAAGATGGACAAGTTGTGCCTCAACAGGGCTGGGACCAATGTCCTCACGGGGAGGATATCTAATGCTGTGGGAGAGGGTTTAAACTAATTTCTCACGGGGAGGGGCACCAGGATGAAGCATTACAGAGGACAGTAAGTGAACAGAGGACTGGGAGAGACAAAGTAGTTCAGAAATAGGAGAGATCAGACAGGGAAGAAATTCAAAGCAGACTAAGGCGGGTTTGGAGTGCATGTACGTAAATACATGGAGCATGACAAATAAGGTTGGTGAGCTGCAGGCACAAATTGCCACATGGGCTTATGATATAGTGGCACTAACTGAGACCTGGCTCAAACAAGGGAAGGATTGGGAATTTAATATTCCTGGCTACAAGGTATTCAGGAAAGATAGGAAGGAAAAAAAAAGGATGGGGGCTGGCAGTATTGACCAAAGATACTGTTACAGCACTGGAAAGCGATGATGTACTTGAGGATTCAAAGACAGAATCCATTTGGTTAGAATTAAGGAATAGGAGAGGAGTTATTATGCTACTGGGTGTATATTGCAGGCCACCAAATAGTAGGGAGGAAGTAGAGGGGTAAATGTGCAGGCAAATTGCAGAAAGATGCAAGAACTTTAGAGTAGTGATAATGGGGGACATCAATTATCCCAATATAGACTGGGAAAATAACAGTGTAAAGGGTAAAGATGGGAGGGAATTCTTGAAATGTGTACAAGAGAACTTTCCAGCCCAACAAGGAAGGAAGCAGTGCTGGATCTAGTTCTGGGGAATGAAGTGGGGCAGGTGGAGCATGTTTCAGTGGGGGAGCATTTGGGAAACTGATCACAATATCATTACGTTTAGAATAGTTATGGAAAAGGTCAAGGAAAAATCAAATGTGAAAATATTCAACAAGAGGAGAGCTAATTTCAGTGAGTTCAAAAGGGATCTGGCCCAGGTGGATTGGAATCAAAGATTGGCGGGTAAAACAGTAAATGAGCAATGGGAGGCCTTCAAAGAGGAGATGGTTCGGGTACAGACTAGACACTTTTCTTCAAGGGGGAAAGGGAGGGCATCCAAAGCTAGAGCTCGCTGGATGACTGAAGATATAGAGATTAAAATGAAACAGAAAAAGGAGACTTATGATAAATGTCAATAGGGAATCAAGCTGAATACAGAATGTACAAAGAAGAACTGAGAAAGGAAATGAGAGGGGAAGAGAGAGTGTATGAGAGTAGATTAGCGGGTAACATACGAGGGAACCCAAAAGTCTTCTGTAAACACAAATAGTAAAAGTGTCCAGAAACTCCCACATACCACAGTCCTGACACATAGCCTGCACTGCCATTTCAAGTTTGTATTAACTAGGAATTTAATTATAGATGTAATAGTTACTTGAGATCTAGATTATGTTTAGTAGATGGGTTTAGCTTGATTTCAGATTTGTAATTAATTAATCTTGTTTTTTGTTTATTACCTTCTTTAGTTTAGTATCCTCTTAACTCCTATTATTTATGTATACCAGATTTTTATTTAATGCAATTCTGATCCCTTTAATGTTGGTATCCTCTATTTAGTTAATTTTAATTTTATCCCCTTAGATCTAATTAATTTCCCTGATTATTTATTTAATTATTTACTATTGCCCCTTGGTTTAAATTACTTAGCACCTCCTTCCCCCTCTGCACCGAATTCCCATTGTCACTCTGTTTAGCAAGTCACTCACCAAGCTCTGTTTAAAGCTCTCGTGTTTGACTAACTTGATTGAGTCCTTTGATGAAGTAGCGGAGAGGGCAGATGAGGGTATAAGTTGATGTGCATATGGACCTTCAAAAGACATTTGATTTACCATAAAATAGACTTGTTAGCAAAATTGAAGCCCATGGTATTAAAGGGGCAGTGGCTGCATGGACACGAAATTGACTAAGGGACAGAAAGCAGAGAGTAGTGGTGAGCGGTTGTTTTTCAGACTGGAGGGAAGTATACAGTGGTGTTCCCCAGGGGTCAGTATTAGGACCACTGTTCTTTTTGATATATATTAATGACCTGGACTTGGGTATAAAGGGTATAATTTCAGTTTGCAAAACTCAGAATGTAGTAAACAGTGAGGAGGATAGTAACAGACTTCAGGAGGACATAGACAGACTGGTGAAATGGGCAGACACATGGCAGATGAAATTTAACGCAGAGAAGTGTGAAGTGATTCATTTTGCTAGGAAGAATGAAGAGAAGCAATATAAACTAAATGGTACAATTTTAATGGGGGTGCAGGAACAGAGAGACCTCGTGGTAATGTACACAAATCTTTGAAGGTGGCAGGGCAAGTTGAGAAGGCTGTTTAAAAGACATACGGGATCAATGGCTCCATAAATAGAGGCACAGAGTACAAAAGTAAGGAAGTTATGCTAAACTGATAAAACACTGGTTAGGCCCCAGCTGAAGTATTGTGGCCAATTCTGGGCACCACACTTTAGGAAGGATATCAAGGCCTTCAAGATGGTGCAGAGGAGATTTACTAGAATGGTACCAGGGATGCAGGACTTCAGTTATATGGAGAGACTGGAGAAGCTTACCCTTAGAGCAGAGAAGGGTAAGGGGAGATTTGTTCGATGTGTTCAAAATCATGAAGAGTTTTGATAGTTTCTCCTTATTTACCCTGTTTCCAGTGGCAGAAGGGTCAGTAACCAGAGGACACAGATTTAAGGTGATTGGCAAAAGAATCAGGGGGGAGATGAGGAAACATTTTTTACGCAGTGAGTTTTATGATCTGGAATGCACTGCCTAAAAGGGTGGTGGCAGCAGATTTAATAGTAACTTTCAAAAGGGAACTGGATAAATACTTGAAGGGGGAAAATTTGCAAGGCTATAGGGAAAGAGCAAGGGAGTGGGACTAATTGGGTGGTTCTTTCAAAGTGCCGGCAGAGGCAAGATGGGCCAAATGGCCTTCTTCTGCCCTGTATCATATTGTTCTCTCTGTTAGCGAAGACTCACTTACAATCCTCTGCGTGGCAGCTTAAAAGAAAACATTCCCTTATATAATACAGAGGCTGATAACGCAAAATGGTTACCCTGGAGTATCAGCCGACTACTTAGTTCACAAAATAGACAGCGTATAGGGGTTAGAAAAAGAGCCCTGTAAGTATTGCTTGCAATTACATACCATATTACACGGAAATGTCTCAGAAACACTTCATACAATCAATTACTTATGAAGTGCATTGACTGTTACGTGGACAATTACTGGAAAATAGTTAATACTTCAAACATATTCAAAAAATAAATAAAACAGAATGCATGGTGGGTCAGTCAGTGTCCAACATGAACGGTACTTCAAATGGATTGAAGGACTTAGTTGCTTGCAACAGATGCAATTATATAAACACACACACGTGTGCAAGTGAGAAGTCGCAAGATATTAACCCAATCTTTGCATTTTTTTCGAACTATATATGAAAGTTACTGCGACCTAACTAAGTCCAAATAATGGCACCAATCTCCAACTTACCGGGCGATGTTGACCACGTGGTCAGCCTTTTTGGTGCGTGGA
The DNA here is from genome assembly GCF_035084215.1 of Heptranchias perlo. NCBI lineage: Eukaryota > Metazoa > Chordata > Chondrichthyes > Hexanchiformes > Hexanchidae > Heptranchias > Heptranchias perlo. Next base: position 54,954,016 of record NC_090342.1, read on the forward strand.
TTGATGCCCTGTAGCAGCTGCTCAAGGGGCGTGGCTATGACGGAGGAGTGGCTCTCTCTCAGCCAATCCATGAAGTGATTCTCCTTCTGCAGGGCCAGCTCCAGAAGACCCAGGGAGTATTCCACTGCTTTCTCCAAGTGCTTTTTACCTGAGGCATCAGCAGAACATGGCCCGTGATTAATAACATCCCTCAATACAGGTGTTCTGGAAACTTAGCTCCTCACACATCTCAACTGACACCCTGGGTTCCCACCTCCATGTAAACTCTGACCGGAAGTGCTAGTTAATTGTGGTCAACTGATTGGTTCGGTTCCATGGCTTTAGATGCTGAGTCGTGGCCAAGTCCAAGTACTCTCAATATTCTTGGTGTCACACAGCGCAGGAACATGAACTCAGAACAATAGAATTCTGAAAGACACCGTAACTCTTGCAATACATGGCTGACAATCAAAATAACCCACAATAATATGCATGTCTGGTAAAACCAGAGGAACTTCGCGCAGTACTGGCACAGACCTCAATCATGTTCCATCACCAGAGCTGACAGGCTCCCGGCGTACACCCACAGCTAGATACAGGGGCCGACAAGGCCCCGGCCTACACCCACAGCAGGGTACAGGGGCCGACAGGCTCCCAGCCTACACCCACAGCAAGGTACAGGGGCCAACAGGCTCCCAGCCTACACCCACAGCAAGGTACAGGGGCCAACAGGCTCCCAGCCTACACCCACAGTAAGGTACAGGGGCCAACAGGCTCCCAGCCTACACCCACAGTAAGGTACAGGGGCCAACAGGCTCCCGGCCTACACCCACAGCAAGGTACAGGGGCCAACAGGCTCCCAGCCTACACCCACAGCAAGGTACAGGGGCCGACACGCTCCAGGCCTACACCCACAGCAAGGTACAGGGGCCGACACGCTCCAGGCCTACACCCACAGCAAGGTACAGGGGCCGACAGGCTCCCGGCCTACACCCACAGCAAGGTACAGGGGCCGACAGGCTCCCGGCCTACACCCACAGCAAGGTACAGGGGCCGACAGGCTCCCGGCCTACACCCACAGCAAGGTACAGGGGCCGACACGCTCCAGGCCTACACCCACAGCAAGGTACAGGGGCCAACAGGCTCCCGGCCTACACCCACAGCAAGGTACAGGGGCCGACACGCTCCAGGCCTACACCCACAGTAAGGTACAGGGGCCGACACGCTCCCGGCCTACACCCACAGCAAGGTACAGGGGCCGACAGGCTCCCGGCCTACACCCACAGCAAGGTACAGGGGCCGACAGGCTCCAGGCCTACACCCACAGCAAGGTACAGGGGCCGACACGCTCCAGGCCTACACCCACAGCAAGGTACAGGGGCCAACAGGCTCCCGGCCTACACCCACAGCAAGGTACAGGGGCCAACAGGCTCCCGGCCTACACCCACAGCAAGGTACAGGGGCCGACACGCTCCAGGCCTACACCCACAGTAAGGTACAGGGGCCGACACGCTCCCGGCCTACACCCACAGCAAGGTACAGGGGCCGACACGCTCCAGGCCTACACCCACAGCAAGGTACAGGGGCCGACAGGCTCCCGGCCTACACCCACAGCAAGGTACAGGGGCCAACAAGCTCCAGGCCTACACCCACAGCAAGGTACAGGGGCCAACAAGCTCCAGGCCTACACCCACAGCAAGGTACAGGGGCCAACAGGCTCCCGGCCTACACCCACAGCAAGGTACAGGGGCCGACAGGCTCCCGGCCTACACCCACAGCAAGGTACAGGGGCCGACAGGCTCCAGGCCTACACCCACAGCAAGGTACAGGGGCCGACAGGCTCCCGGCCTACACCCACAGCAAGGTACAGGGGCCGACACGCTCCCGGCCTACACCCACAGCAAGGTACAGGGGCCGACAGGCTCCCGGCCTACACCCACAGCAAGGTACAGGGGCCGACAGGCTCCAGGCCTACACCCACAGCAAGGTACAGGGGCCGACAGGCTCCCGGCCTACACCCACAGCAAGGTACAGGGGCCGACAGGCTCCCGGCCTACACCCACAGTAAGGTACAGGGGCCGACACGCTCCAGGCCTACACCCACAGCAAGGTACAGGGGCCGACACGCTCCCGGCCTACACCCACAGCAAGGTACAGGGGCCGACAGGCTCCCGGCCTACACCCACAGTAAGGTACAGGGGCCAACAAGCTCCCGGCCTACACCCACAGTAAGGTACAGGGGCCAACAAGCTCCCGGCCTACACCCACAGCAAGGTACAGGGGCCGACAGGCTCCAGGCCTACACCCACAGTAAGGTACAGGGGCCAACAAGCTCCCGGCCTACACCCACAGTAAGGTACAGGGGCCAACAAGCTCCCGGCCTACACCCACAGCAAGGTACAGGGGCCGACACGCTCCCGGCCTACACCCACAGCAAGATACAGAAATTCTACAGAAAAAAATAAGCAGCTGTATTTAAAGTCAGCCTGTGCAGTAATCACCCCCCACCCCAAAAAAAGGAAAGAAATACAACTTCACTCACAATTAACAAGTGCAATTGTTATTTTAACATTCCAAATCTCATTTTAATATATGAAGGACCCCACGATCAGAGCTGAACTGAAGCAGGATTTCTGACAATATGTACAAGATGCCATAATGAAGTTTAAGCTGAATCATTTCACTCTCATTATTTATGTTTGCCTTTTGTGGAATGACTCAATCTCCATAGCCCAAAAGAACTCCCATTCGCAAGAAATGGATACTACTTTTCCAAGGAGTAAAATTATGTTTGTGTGCGCGTGTGTTTTAAAAAGTGCCAGTGTTCAGATTCAGAGGCACTATCTACAGCTGTGTCTGGTACTGCTACAAGGCCACCTTTCTGGGAATGGAGGTGGATGTAGGCAGGAAACGGGTACTGCAACACTCAAATCTCTTCAATTTTCGAGCCGAGGTAAGGTAGATATTTTCTGGGGGTCCAGACAATAGGCCAAACTATCAACCCATGCTATCACCGCTGAGCAGTGATGAGAGGTACTGAATGAAAAATGTTGCCAAAACTTAGAAGACGCTAGTTGTAAAATTTTATGGTACGTGGAAATATTTAATTAAAGATTGTTACATTTTACATGTTTCTATTATTAAATTTTTTTTAAAAAATGCATGTAATCAACAGGCTGAGGGAAGAATGACCAATAATTATTTTGATTTGATTGGTTTCATTTATTTTTTATTGGTAGATTCTCCTCACTGTTCATAGTTAAGAGTTCTGATTTGTTGTTTTTAGAAACAGGAAATTTCAGCCAAAATCAAGTGCGACAGGAGTGTGACACAGTACACACTGAACGATGGACACAAGCTGCGTGTCCATACAGGCAAAAACCTCCCTTGGCAATGCTTACAGCTAGTCACAGAACCAGCTGTTCTCCAGGACAAAAATGTCATACCATATAAAACAGAACACTTCAAATTTCTGCTAATGTTTGTTCGTTTAAGGCATTAGTAGATGTTAAGTAAAAACTGGGTGAGTTCAAAGGTTACTGTTCAGGCTGGAGAGTAATGGCCTGACTGACTGTGAGAAGATCAATTACGAGCTTACAGACATTGTGGCTCCAATATTATTCTGTTCCTGGAGTTTTTCTGCACACTACAAGTGATTGCCTTTGGTTTTTCTATATTTTTTAATAAGAGTATGACACACAAATTCACATTATACACCATGGGAAGGACAAATAAATGACCAGATTTTGCAACCTCCTGCAGTGTTTTATTTTAATTGAGAAACCATGGTGACGAGCGAAGGTCGACCAAGGCTGAATAGAATAAAAGAGATGACAAAATGAATCGGAAACTGCGATAAGGTGACGCCAAAGACTCAAAATTGTTGGAGAAAGAAAAATCTGAGATCGATGAATTCAATGGTTTGGGGTTTTTGGGAAATAATGATTTAGAGCAGGAGAAAATGTGAGGAATCTTGTTTCGACATAGTAAGGATTAAGGGAGGAGGAACAATGTGCAAGAAGGCATATTCGTAGCTTGGGAGTTACATTATCAGAGCGCAGAGGGCCACAAAAGCACTGTAACAGTATATGAATGCCCCATCCCATCACCGTGCATGCACAATGTACATTTTTCTTTGCTTACCGGGGAATGGTGCGTAAGTGTCCAGCAGTTTAACACCTTCCTCCAACAGGTTCAGACAAAGACTCAGCATTGGGGAGTCATTCAGCATGTGAAACATCAGATTGTACCCCGGGGACTTGTATGCAACCACCAGCTCTCCTAGGGATCAAAGAACAGGAATAATTCATCTCAACCACGCACCATGACTTTTGGGTTTAGGTATTGCTTGGCTGCTTAGAGTAGACGGGCCAGGATAATCTCAAGATGGATTTAAAGACACACTCAAAATTTGCTCTGAATGTTCAGTGACCTACCCAATCCTCAGGTTGCTTAAATATGCCCACTTGGTTTCAAAATACCCCCTTTAGAGTGTAGGATTTCCTCCATCAAGCACGTAACAGGCAGGAGGTTTCTTTGGGTGCCTCTAATGGCTGGGTGAGACACTGTCCGTTCACCTGACCGGGAGGGGGTGCCTCTAAAGGCTGGGTTAGACACTGTCCGTTCACCTGACCGGGAGGAGGTGCCTCTAATGGTTGGGTTAGACACTGTCCGTTCACCTGACCGGGAGGAGGTGCCTCTAATGGTTGGGTTAGACACTGTCCGTTCACCTGACCGGGAGGAGGTGCCTCTAAAGGCTGGGTTAGACACTGTCCGTTCACCTGACTGGGAGGAGGTGCCTCTAATGATTGGGTTAGACACTGTCCGTTCACCTGACTGGAAGGAGGTGCCTCTAAAGGCTGGGTTAGACACTGTCCGTTCACCTGACCGGGAGGAGGTGCCTCTAATGGCTGGGTTAGACACTGTCCGTTCACCTGACTGGGAGGAGGTGCCTCTAATGATTGGGTGAGACACTGTCCGTTCACCTGACTGGGAGGAGGTGCCTCTAAAGGCTGGGTTAGACACTGTCCGTTCACCTGACTGGGAGGAGGTGCCTCTAATGATTGGGTTAGACACTGTCCGTTCACCTGACCGGGAGGAGGTGCCTCCAATGATTGGGTTAGACACTGTCCGTTCACCTGACTGGAAGGAGGTGCCTCTAAAGGCTGGGTTAGACACTGTCCGTTCACCTGACCGGGAGGAGGTGCCTCTAAAGGCTGGGTTAGACACTGTCCGTTCACCTGACTGGGAGGAGGTGCCTCTAAAGGCTGGGTTAGACACTGTCCGTTCACCTGACCGGGAGGAGGTGCCTCTAATGATTGGGTTAGACACTGTCCGTTCACCTGACCGGGAGGAGGTGCTTCTAAAGGCTGGGTTAGACACTGTCCGTTCACCTGACCGGGAGGAGGTGCCTCTAAAGGCTGGGTTAGACACTGTCCGTTCACCTGACCGGGAGGAGGTGCCTCTAAAGGCTGGGTTAGACACTGTCCGTTCACCTGACCGGGAGGAGGTGCCTCTAATGATTGGGTTAGACACTGTCCGTTCACCTGACTGGGAGGAGGTGCCTCTAAAGGCTGGGTTAGACACTGTCCGTTCACCTGACTGGGAGGAGGTGCCTCTAAAGGCTGGGTTAGACACTGTCCGTGTCTAACCCAGCCTTTAGAGGCACCTGACTGAGGTTTCAATTCAACCAGACTTATGTCATGGAAGTCTCTTCTGTAAAAGTCCAATGTGAAATGAGTTTTGGTCATGCCAACACAGCTTGTTGTGAGACTAGCACTACAGATAACCTGCTCCTGATTCAGTACTTACTGGCATGTAGTTGACATTCTCTTTCAAAGAATGCCATGGGCTGTCGGAAATGGAAACAGCGTCACATTGGTGCAGTGTATAGCCTGCCCTTCTGAGTGGAGCTGCGGTGAATGCTGAGGCAATGTAAAGGGCGTTTTACTCTGCAACTGAATGTGCTCTACCTGACCTGGGGGTTCTGGACTCTTGATATAGGATACCTGAACTGGAAAATGTTCCATTCCCTGGCCCTAACATCCCTCATCTTGACTAGCATAAATCTGACAAAATAGGTGAAGGAGAATGGATTTACAATTCAAAAATTGCTTCCAACAGGTTTTGAACCAATGGGGAAAAAAAAACTTACCACAGAAGGTTGGGGAAAACTGACACAGAACAACCATTAATATACTAAATTTCTACCAGTTATAAGTCTGATCCCATCGAGCGGCTGCCATTATGGGAATATCCAGCATCCATCATTTACCTTGAAGCTCCACCATTTGGTCCGTAAAATCGTCTGGCTGGGGCTCATAATCTCTCAGGAGTTTGTAGAAAACCTCAAGCACAATTTCAGCCACCTCCCACTGTGGAAGATCACACACATCAAGAATTAGTATCACTCAATAGACCCAAAATCCAGCTCTGCAGCACCACAATATAGGGTGCAAAGAAAGAATGCGCAAAAAATGATACATCCACCGCTGCTTCTAAAAGGACCAAAACCACTTCTCACCTTTTCTGCGGCTCTCCTGTACGCTCTGGTCGGAAAGCGGAGAAACACGGAGTCCCTCAGGAACTGAAGATAAGGGTCGAATCCCGGTGGACGGAGCCCTGCCCCAAGGTTCGTAGGGAAAGAGCTTTCTACTAATGTACTTATCAGGTAGCAAAATGCTCTGGTGAGTGGATACTCCTCACTACGAGATTCAATTTCATTCAACTCCACCTGAGGGAAAAAAACAGTAAGGATTGGGACGACCTGAACACAAACCCCGAATTCATAGAATTCGGCCCATCATGCCAGTGCAGGCTCTTTGAAAGAGCTATCCAATTAGTCCCACTCCACTGCTCTTCCACCATAACCCCTGCAATTATTTTCTTTTCAAGTATTTATCCAATTCCTTTTGAAAAATACTATTGAATCCGCTTCCACCACCCTTTCAGCTAATGCATTCCAGATCATAACAATTCGCTGCGTAAAAATATTTTTTCTCATCTCCCCTCTGGTTCTTTTGTTCTTAAATCTGTGTCCTCTGGTTATCGACCCTCCTGCCACTGGAAACAGTTTCTCCTTATTTACTCTATCAAAACCCTTCTTGATTTTGAACACCTCTATCAGATCTCCCCTTAACCTTCTCTGCTCCAAGGAGAACAATCCCAGATTCTCCAGTCTCTCCACATAAATGAAGTCCCTCATCCCTGGTACCATTGTGGTAAATCTCCTCTACACTCTCTCCAAGGTATCCCCAAAACACTGAAGGTATTTTAATATTGTGAGACTAAACTACTAGAAACCAAAAAAAAAGCCTTAAATAGCCTGTTTATTGAAAAGCATAATTTCATGCAGGTTCTGAAGATCCAAATGCAGAAACTGAGACTCCTGGACACTGATGTGAAAATTTATCACTTGGTTTCTTCTCCATTTTTATGATCCAATAATATGACCAACAGGTTTATTAGGTGAACTGAAAATGGATTAGGATAAACAGGAAAAGAAAGTCACTGTACGGCGACAAAGAAAATGTCTACTGTTTTTGGTGGAGGAAGAGAGAAACGAGTTAAAATTCCATTGGGCTAAAAGCCTTTACGCCCCACGCGCAACAGAATGTGAAACCTCCCTCCCGGATGGCCAAGTTGGTAAAGGCGGCCTGTGGCTAACTGTATCCCACCTGTGTGCAAGTAGCTTGCCAACTCTCATGGTCTCAGCTCATTCCTAGAGAATGGCCACTTAGGCACAGTGCAGGAGAGTAATGGGGGCACCCTCGGGTAAGGACTCCAGCCAAGGAGTCATCAGCAGCCACAGAAATGTACCTCAGCTGACAAAGTACAAGGGGGCAATGGGCGTTCACATGTAAGTACTCCAGTCAGAGACACTGGCACCTATAGAAATGTATCCTAGTGAGGGAGTTGATGTCTTCAGAAGAGGAAGAGAAGGGGAGAAAGTCACCAATAAAGAAAATAAAACTTGCTGCCATGACACAGTAATGATGTGCAGCACAACATAAACTCAGTGAAAGTGCAAATCTGCAGAAGCTAGCTGGTGGTTTCACGACAACTAGTTTCTCCACAATCCAATAATAGGCAACCACCAAGCAGTGGACATTTGCAGCTATGTACACCACTTTGCACACGTTACCTCATCTGACAGATAACTCAATCCTCATTCGCCTGGTGACTGAACTATTGCACACTATCCGCATTTATTAACACTGAACACAATCCTTGTAGGCATGTTCTGTCACAAGGCAGCCTACTGTTTAGTGCACATCGATAAAACGTTACTTACCTATTCTATAAATTAGATTTTATAACAGATCATCAGTTCAATTCAATTAGTGTACGAGTTTCCCCCCCAATCTTCATCAGGGAATCACAGTGGGGTAACCTGTGCTTTCTCAGATGTTGAATTCAGTGCAACTTTGTTCTGTTCCTTTCTGATAGTGTCCCTGAAACTGTGGTGCCCAAGGGGTGTCTGGATTTAACAGCATCTTAAATTCAATGTTCCAACTAGCAGCTCAACTCAAGTATCAAAGTTGTTGCACTGTTTCTTTGTGCTGTGCTTTCTGTAAGTTTTCTTCCCCGCTGAAGGCAGTGGCTCTCACTGGCGTATTTTTTTAAATCATCATCATTCTTCAGGATGCGGGCGTCGCTGGCTAGGCCAGCATTTATTGCCCATCCTTAGTTGCCCAAGAAGGGGGCGGTGAGCCGCCTTCTTGAACTGCTGCAGTCCCTGTGGTGAAGGTGTTCCCACAATGCAGTTAGAAAGGGAGTTCTGGGATTTGGACCCAGCGACAATGAAAGAACGTCTGCAGGGACCGGGATCCCCGCAGTGCCTCACCCTAGTGGTTATTCTTCATGTGCAAGTCAAGATGGGGCGTTGTGGGAAGCTAGTTGCTTGTTGGAGGGAGGTGTGGAGAAGGGTTATCATTCTGAACCCCTTCTCCACACCACCCTGAGGGAGAGATTTCTAAAGGATGGGGGCCTAGATGGCTGAAGGTACTACCACCAAAGGTGGGTCAAAGGGAGGGGGGGATGTAGAAGAGGAGAGAGTCAAAAGAACAGAGTTCTGGGGGAGGGGCTGTCGGACTTTACAGACGTGGGGAGGGGCGAGGCCATGGAGGGATTTAAACACAAGGATGAGAATTTTACAATGGAGGTGTTGGGGGATTGGGAGCCAATGTAGGTCAGCAAGCATGGGGGTGATGGGTGGGCGGGACTTGGTGCAGGATAGAATACGGCAGCAGAGTTTTGGATGAGCTGAATTTTACAGAGCGTAGAAGGCAGGAGGCCAGCCAGACGAGCATTGGAATAGTCGAGCCTGGAGGTGATAAAGGCATGAATGAGAGTTTCAGCAGCAGAGGTGGAGGTTGTCAATGTTACAGTGGTGGAAGTAGGTGGTCTTTGTGATGGAGAGGATATGGACTTTCAGCTCAGGGTCAAATAGGACCCCGAAATTGCAATCAGTCTGGTTCAACCTGAGACAGTGGCGGGGAAGGGGGATGCAATCAGTGGCAAGGGAATGGAGTTCATGGCGGGACCCGAAAATTATGGCTTTGATCTTCCAAATATTTAACTGGAGGTTAGTAACAAGGAACAGGAAACATAGTTGTTTTTCTCCCACCCCGAAACCCAGGGGTGCAAAACATCCCGACTCTGGCTGAGTTCAGCTAACTCAGCAAAGTAAAATTAAGGAAAACCCAAAAATGTTTTAAAAATATGTAAAGAACAAGAGGATAACTAAGAGTAGGGCCTATTAGAGATCAAAAAGGTAACCTATGCGTGCAGGCGGGAGATGTGGGTACGGTACTTAATGAATACTTTGCATTTGTCTTCACAAAAGAAAGGGACAATGCAGAGATTGTAGTTGAGGAGGAGTGTGAAATATTGGATGGATAAACAAAGTGAGAGAGGAAGTATTAAAGGGTTTAGCCCCTTTGAAAGTAGATAAATCGCCAGGCCCAGATGAAATGTATCCCAGGCTGTTAAGAGAAGCAAGGGAGGAAATAGCAGAGGCTCTGACCATCATTTTCCAATCGTCCCTGGCTGCAAGCGTGGTGCCAGAGGATTGGAGGACTGCTAACATTGCACTGTTGTTTGAAACAGGAGAAAGAGATAGACCGAGTAATTACAGGCCAGTCAGTCTATCCTCAGTGGTGGGCAAATTATTGGAACCAATTCTGAGGGACAGCATGAATCGTCATTTAGAAAGGCACGGGTTAATTAAGGACAGTCAGTATGGATGTGTTAAGGGAAGGTCATGTCTGATTAACTTACATCAATTTTTTGAGGAGGTAACAAGGAGGGTCGATGAGGGTAGTGCATTTGATGTAGTCTACTTGTTGTGTGGGGTCCTTTAGGGAAGAGTGACCATAACATGATAGAATTCTTCATTAAGATGGAAAGTGAAGTAGTCCAATCCGAAACTAGGGTCACAAATCTAAACAAAGGAAACCATGAAGGTATGAGGAGCGAGTTGGCTATGATGGATTGGGGAGTTTCATTAAAAGGCATGGCGGTGGATAGGCAATGGCTAAATTTAAGGAACAAGTGCATGAATTGCAACAGTTATACATTCCTTTCTGGTGCAAAAACACAAAAGGAAAAGTGGCCATGGCTAACAAAAGAAATTAAGGATAGTATTAGATCCAAAGAGGAGTCATAAAAAGTTGCCAGAAAAAAGTAGCAAGCCTGAGGATTGGGAGCAGTTTAGAATTCAGCAAAAAAGGACCAAGAGATTGATTAAGAGGGCAAAGATATTAAGTAAACTTGCAAGGAACATAAAAGCAGACTATAGAAGGTTCTAAAAGTATATAAAAAGAAAAAGATTAGTAAAGACAAATGTAGGTCCCTTACAGTCAGAAACGGGAGAATTTATAATGGGGAACAAGGAAATGGCAGAGCAATTAAACAAATACTTTGGTTCTGTCTTCACAGAAGAGGACACAAATAACTTCCCAGAAATGCTAGGGAACCAAGGGACGAGTGAGAAGGAGGAATTAAAGGAAATTAGTATTAGTAAAAAAAGTGCTGGAGAAATTAATGGGACTGAAAGCTGATAAATCCCCAGAGCCTGATAATCTGCATCCCAGAGTACTAAAAGAGGTAGCCATGGAAATAGTGGATGCATTAGTTGTCATCTTCCAAAATTCTATAGATTATGAAACAGTTCCTGCAGATTGGAGGGTGGCGAATGTAACCCCACTATTTAAAAAAGGAAGAGAGAAAACAAGGAACTACAGACCGGTTAGCCTAACATCAGTAGTAGGGGAAATGCTAGAGTCTATTATAAAGGATGTGATAATAGGACATTTAGAAAATATCAACGGATTAGACAAAGTCAACATGGATTTATGAAAAGGAAATCATGTTTGACAAACCTACTGGAGTTTTTTGAGGATGTAACTGGTAGAATAGATAAGGGAGAACCAGTGGATGTGGTGTGTTTGGATTTTCAGAAGGCCTTTGATAAAGTCCCACACAAGAGGTTAGTGTGCAAAATTAAAGCACATGGGATTGGGGGTAATATACTGGCATGGATTGAAAATTGGTTAACAGACAGGAAACAGAGAGTAGGAATAAATGGATCTTTTTCGGGTTGGCAGGCAGTGACTAGTGGGGTACCGCAGGGATCAGTGCTTGGGTCCCAGCTATTCACAATATATAGCAATGATTTGGATGAGGAAACCAAACGTAATATTTCCAAGTTTGCCGACGACACAAAACTAGATGGGATTGTGAGTTGTGAGGAGGATGCAAAGAGGCTTCAAGGAGGTTTAGACAAGTTAAGTGAGTGGGCAAATACATGGCAGATGCAGTATAATGTGGATAAATGTGAAGTTATCCACTTTGGAAGGAAAAACAGAAAGGCAGAGTATTATTTAAATGGTGATAGATTGGGAAATGTTGAGGTACAAAGGATCCTGGGTGTCCTTGTACACCAGTCACTGAAAGAAAACATGCAGGTGCAGCAAGCAGTTAGGAAGGAAAATGGTAATTTGGCCTTCATTGCAAGAAGATTTGAGTACAGGAGCAAGGATGTCTTACTGCAGTTATACAGGGCCTTGATGCGACTACACCTGGAGTATTGTGTGCAGTTTTGGTCTCCTTACCTAAGAAAGGATATACTTGCCATAAAGGCAGTGCAGCGAAGGTTCACCAGACTGATTCCTGGGATAGCAGGACTGTCGTATGAGGAGAGATTTGGGTCGACTCGGCCTGTATTCACTGGAGTTTAGAAGAATGAGAGGGGATCTCATTGAAACATATAAAATTCTGACAGGGCTAGACAGACTGGATGCAGAGAGGATGTTTCCCCTCGCTGGGGGGTCTAGAACGAGGGGTCACAGTCTCAGGATACGGGGTAGGACATTTAGGACTGAGATGAGGAGATATTTCTTCACTCAGAGGGTGGTGAACCTGTGGAATTCTCTACCACAGAAGGCTGTGGAGGCCAAGTCACTGAATATATTTAAGGAGATAGATAGATTTCTAGACTCAGAAGGCATCAAGGGGTATGGGGAGAGAGCAGGAATATGGTATTGAGATAGAGGATCAGCCATGATCATTATTGAACAGTGGAGCAGGCTCGAAGGGTCGAATGGCCTACTCCTGCTTGTATTTTCTATGTTTCTATGATTTTAGCAAGGCTTTGACAAGGTCCTACAGACTGGTCAAGAAAGTAAAAGCCCATGGGATCCAAGGGAAAGTGGCAAGTTGGATCCAAAATTGGCTCAGTGGCAGGAAGCAAAGGATAACGGTTGATAGGTGTTTTTGCGACTGGAAGGCTGTTTCCAGTGGAGTTCTGCAAGGCTCAGTACCTGGTCCCTTGCTTTTTGTGGTATATATTAATGATTTGGACTTGAATGTGGGGGGCTTGATCAAGAAGTTTGCTGATGATACAAAAATTGGCTGTGTGGTTGAATGTGACTGCAGAAAGATATCAATGGACTGGTCAGGTGGGCAGAAAAGTGGCAAATGGAATTCAATCCAGAGAAGTGTGAGGTAATACATTTGGAGAGGGCAAACAAGGCAAGGGAATACACAATAAATGGGAGGATACTAAGAGGTGTAGAGGAACAAAGGGACCGTGGAGTGCATGTCCACAGATCCCTGAAGGTAGAAGGACAGGTAGATAAGGTAGTTAAAAAGGCATATGGGATACTTTCCTTTATTAGCCGAGGCAGAGAATATAAGAGCAGGGAGGTTATGCTGGAACTGTATAAAACATTGGTTAGGCCACAGCTTGAGTACCGTGTGCAGTTCTGGTCACCACATTATAGGAAAGATGTGATTGCACAAGAGAGGGTTCAGAGGAGATTTATGAGGATGTTGTCAGGGCTGGAGAATTTTAGTTATGTGGAAAGATTGGATAGGCTGGGGTTGTTTTCTTTGGAACAAAGGAGGCTGAGGGGAGATTTAACTGAGGTGTATAAAATTATGACGGGACTAGATAGGGTGGATAGGGAGGACCTACTTCCCTTAGCAGATGGGTCAGTGACCAGGGGGCATAGATTTAAAGTAATTGGTAGAAGGATTAGAGGGGAGCTGAGGAGAAATCTTTTCACCCAGAGGGTGGTGGGGGTCTGGAACTCACTGCCTGAAAAGGTGGTAGAGGCAGAAACCCTCAACTCATTTAAAAAGTATTTGGATGTGCACTTGAAGTGCCATAACCTACAGGGCTACAGACCAAGTGCTGGAAAGTGGGATTAAGCTGGATAGCTCTTTTTCGGCTGGCACAAACACGATGGGCCGAATGACCTCCTTTTGTGCCGTAACTTTCCATGATTCTATGGGAATTGAACCTGAGATCATCCCGTTTGTAGAGCTAAATCCAAATCTACCTATACACTGGAACCATTGGGGGAAACCAGTTTTCCTTGGGTTCATTGTCACCGACCATTCCTGTATGCAAACCTTGCATCCCCTACGAACCAGAGTGTGCCTTTACCTGCCCGATGTCAAGGTAAGTGTAGGGAGTGAGTCCCAGGGGTCGAAGAGAAATCCCTGGTCACTGTATTCCGTCTTACTAAAATCTATATCATGCTGCCATGTAATCTCTCCACCTTCAGTAGGTTAAAGAATGTACAATTTATCAGCCTATAAACAACTCGTTAACTGAATATTAAAACAAGCAAATGCCCAGTACTGAACACAAACAGCAGACTTACAGCAAATACAGACCTGACTATTCTCCACAGATTCAAAACAACTGAAGTGCATCCCCTGCGCTAACTCTCAATAGAAAACCCTTGAAACACAGTAGCTTACTTCGTACGTGCCTATTGACTAGCAGAGTCTTCTGACTAGCCCAATTCATTACAGCTTCAGACTTACTGCTGTCTTCATACAGTATCGCCCAGGTTATAGCTCCAAATTTCTTTGAAGATATCCCAGAACAAAGGACATTAAAACTGTATCTCTCCCAACTACATTAGGTGGTCATGCACAGGATTTAAAACAGTGTTTGCCCTCACCAATACAGCAGCCAAATATCCACTGTAACTTGCCTACAGGATGTGCGTAATGGAATGGAATGGCTTGACCCATTGATCAATTCCAAACACTTTGCATAGTCTGTGAGGCGGGTCCCCCATCCAAGTACAACAGCAGTGATGATTCATGCCTATTGAAGACTCCCTGAAGTATGCTCCATTTCTGCCTTATCCTGAGGTGTGCATCTCGGCCTGCCTGGAACATGTATTCTCTACATCCTTCAGAAACAGCTAGCGGTAATAATTTTCACCCTGTGCATGCTGTGACCAAAAAAAAAGTCCAATAACTAATCCATCATAAACAAAATTGCCTAATTTTTGTTAGAATCACTGCTGAACATCCAAGTGGATTTTAGGAAGGCGGAGTGCAATATTTAGCAGCACTACATTACGAAGGATTCTGACTGGGAACAGTACGTGGGGCATTATAAATCTAAGTTGAGGAAATCCACAAGCCCTCTTGTTAACTGTTTATTAACCGATGTGGGAAGGGCTCAGAATTTCATCTCAGCAGCCTTGAGCTGGTTCCCCCGTCACCAACAGTCTTTGTGTTCAGTTCATTTTGATATCACACCCTTCGACCTTGTCTGTATTTTGGGAAAGTATGTGGATTTTTTGAGTTGGTGGTACACAACGTGACCCAAGTTATTACACTTCATTCCGCTCACAAGAATAGCTCCACTTACACTGCTCTGATTTTTGCTGAAGAACACCGCTTTAGAGAAATAAACAAATGGAAATGATCAAAGTTTGAAGTAAGTACAGAAAATGCTGGAAATACACAGCAGGTCCGTCAGCATCTGTAGAAATAGACCAGTTAAAGTAGGGAATGGAGACTCTTTGTAAGGAGTGGTTTAACAGAGGCCTCTACACAGCATACTCGAGACACTCTCTTCACAGAGGCTGATAGACCTGGCGTATATTTCCAGCATTTTGTGTTTTTTGTTTTAAAAAGCATTACTTAATGTATCGAAGATGAGAAAAGGCCATCAGGTCCAAAAGTTCTCACCCCCATCCATGGCTGATTTAATCCCCCATGCACCAACCCTCCCTTCCCCTGCTGCTGGTAGCATCATCCTTCATTGCACCTCCTCCCCCCACTGCTGGCACAGGTGCTAACTACTGGCTCTCTACTGGGGAAATCATAGAACTACTGGTCGCATGTAATTGGTAGTGTAATGGCGTGTGCCCCACTTCATTCAGCAGGGCTCCTTATTTAGTAGATGCTTACCTCAATCCCAGTGGCCTGTCTTTGACTTGGGATCCTAACTGTCTGCAACATCTGAAAGATAAAAACAACACTGTTGAGAGTTCAACTTTAGGTGTTGAGATAAGGCAAAAACAAACTGTGCTGAAATAAAGTTAGGATGTACACATCCATGTCACAAACTCCACAGCAGGTGGGAGGAGAGAAATCAGTGCAGAACTCCTGCTGACAACATGGCCTCGGCTCAGATTTGTCACTTAGTCTCCTCGCCTTTTGAGCTTTCCCCTCTCCTCGAGGCCCTGCCCTTGACAGGCCCGTTGCAGTAGCCATTCCTCATAACTGAGAACAGACAATGTCGAAAGGCGTCATGGCCAAGCCCGATCTTGTCCTCACTTTCTAGCAGGAATCGTTGGTTAGTGACTATTTTTGTTATATCATTGTAACTATGGCTCACCCTGGTTTGTAGTGCCATGCAGATACTACATTGCACCTTCCCAAATTAATAAATTCAACCCTGCATTTAGTGTTACCCACCTGCGTGTATTCCAGCGACTGCCAAAGGGAAGCAGCAATCTCCGGTGATTTGCCAAATGCTGCCAGTGTCTTCAGTATCTCAGCTTTTAGTACAGGAGGGATGCTGCACTGGATCAAGCCTAACATAACCACAATAGGTGTCCACTGCGGGTGCTCACACAAAGCCAGGCGGGCATTCTCACTCTGGAAAATAAAATGAGTGTATTTATGCACTGGAAAGGCTCCTCTCCCTATCATGAAAATGCTGGAATCTCATTTGTGTACATTCCCACAGGCACTGGTCATCCTCATCCACGTGTCCATTCTTCAAGTGTAAGACTGCACACCAAGTTTCGACAGGCCATAAAACCAGAGATTCGCAGTCAGGCCTGATCCTGACCCCGCACACACTTTACGCTCGGGGTCAGTGTGCAGTGAACTCACTATTCCCCGACCCCTGCCCCCCGCGCCCCCCCCCCCCCCCCATTTCCTAGTCCAGGGGTGCTGAGGCCAACTGTAGCCTTCCCAATGTTTCCATGGCTGAGACCAGCTAGAGCAGAGAGCAGAAATCAAATCTGGAGCCTTCTGGTCTGCATGCTTTGTACCACAATGCATTTTCCCACACAGGCATTAGGTAAGGGGCAGAGAAAACACTCAACACTGAATGAGCAATGCTCCTTAATGTAATGGTTTGTTTGAAGCAGCTTTTTTTTTTGGGTAAGTACATGGGTGTCTAAATACGTTCCTCTCCATCAAAACTGCTTAAGCTGAACGTCTCCAGGTAGAGGCACAAATAAAACCCGAACCTACTTCCAGATCACAGCAACAACAGCTAAAATAAGGAACAATGGCAAGGTGGGTAACGCTTTGAATAGGCTGACTGTTGAAAAATCTCAAGTTCTGGACAATATATTGCCCCCTCATTATATAAGAACCTAAATAGGAGCAGGAGTAGGCCATATGGCCCCTCGAGCCTGCTCCGCCATTCAATCAGATCATGGCTGATCTTCTACATCAACTCCACTTTCCTGTCCGATCCCCACATCCCTTGATTCCCTCAGTGTCCAAATATCCATCAATCTCAGTCTTGAGTATACTCAACTAAGCATCCACAGCCCTCTGGGGTGGAGAATTCCAAGGGTTCACAACCCTCTGAGTGAAGAAATTTTTCCTCATCTCAGTCCTAAATGGCCGACCCCTTAGCTTGAGACTGTGACCTCCAGTTCTAGACTCTGCAGCCGGGGGGGAAACAGCCTCTCAGCATCTACCTTCTCAAGCCCTCTAAGAATTTTATACCTTTCAATGAGGTCACCCCTCATTCTTCTAAACTCCAGAGAACAAAGGCCCATTCTACTCCATCTCTGCTGAAGATACCAACACCTGCTCGGGTACAATTCCGTGGGTGCTAGTAGCCCCTCAATCCAAGTGGCCCTTCATAATGTGCGAGCCAGGGCCGGCAGGGTACGTGACGACGGGTGGAAATCACTGCCGAGCCTGATCCTGCGCTCACCCAATACCATGCACGCTTCGCAGCACTGGTCACTCTATGGAGAACAGGAACCGGAGGAGGAGCTGACTTTGCCTATCCCTAGCCTAAGGGTATGGAGACTAACCGTAGGACTACAGGTTGCACAGTGACAGTTTCAGGCAGGAGAAGCCCTTCGGTCCATCTTTTATAAAATTAATTCTCAGGTCGTGGGCGTCACAGACACGGGCGGCGTTCATTGCGACATCCCAAAAAATGTAAAAGGCGCTGTCTAAATCCAAGTTTTCTTTTTAAGGGGTGCACTGTTGCATCATCAACCTTTTGCAGAATTTTTTTGTTACACAGCGAGTTGTTATGATTTGGAATGCTTTCCCTGAAAGGGCGGTGGAAGCAGATTCAATGGTAACTTTCAAAAGATATAGGATATAGACTTGAAAAGGAAAAATTTTCAAGACTATGGGGAGAGAGCGGGGGATAGGATAGCTGTTTCAAAGAGCTGGCACAGGCACAATGGGCCTCCTTATGATTCTATGAGAACCTCAGCTGCTGCCCACAGCTTAGACCAACTAACTCAACACAGACTCGGCATCTTGCCTGCGACTACCTGGCCGGTATGGATCAGTACCACACCAGGTGGTGCCTTTATCCTCTGGGGAGGTAGCACAGGTGTTTTCATAACCTATTTCATACCCTGTATAACACAATATATTAAAGGCAGTTTCATTTTACAGGCTTAATGCTTTTTGTATTGTTGCTTCAGTAAACACTTGGACTGCTAACATTTTCCACCTTAATTATTCAGAAGAAAGTAGTGCAAAGTTAACCGCTTATGAATCCTTGGCAGCTGTGGCTTTGGATACAGTATGTGCCCTATCACCAACATGTAGTGTCATTTTGTTACATTCACACTGCTAGGGCCACTGATGAGACAACTCAACGAGTGATTGACCAGGAAAATCTTTCAAATTCCGAGCCTCAATTATCTAGAGGACAGACCCCACAAATGGATTTCAGCCAATCAGAGGCCAATTTTGACCAATGTGGATCCCATCTCCTTGTACACAGTGGGATCCAGAAGTGAATACAGAAATGCAATATTTAAATTTTCAATAAAAAGTAGAGAAAAACAAAGATCGAGTTGGGTAAACTGGCAGCAAAGAAAAAATGTTAAAACAGTGAGAGAGAGAAAACAGGGGAGAACTGGGAAAAAGCAGACGACTAGCTGAGATATATTCGCAGCTTTTCATCCTCATTTAAGTTGCTTTCTTTTGCGAGTACATTAACAACACTATTGTCGGCAGCCAAGCTGTCTTCTTACTGTGTTGTTAGGGTCTGCTCCAGTGTCACGGTGTGTGAACTAAACATTTTTTGAGAGATGGTCAAGCTCCCAGGATGGCTCGGTCAGTTCATCCAGTGAGAAGCTGAGCAAGAGAGATAAGGAAGGTTTCAGGTTTAAATCCCTATCTGTGCCGAGTTAGTTGACCATACCCAGGCAAGTCCTTGGGGGCTACAAGTAGCCTGCATTTCTGTATCTAATGATGTGGAGGGATTAGTTAATGAAGTCGGAGGTGGGAGGAAACTTCTGTGCTCAGTTTACATTTTACAAATGGCTAGATAACACCACCCCACCACCCCAAATAAAAGGATGGGTGGGAATTCCGTTACTGTACTGAGAGGGTTCTCAGTACTGGATTCGTAGAGAGCTTTCCAAGTATATTGCACATTACCCATTTAACGATGGTGCCTGTAAGTTGCAGGAAAGCGATGAGGCCATCCATCTCACGCTGTGTTACGCCCCTCAAAGGCATGTGCCTGTACTGTATAGGGTCTGTGCTCGGCAGGTCTCTCCTCAAGTGCTCATGGTACAGCATCAGCGAGTGGAAGAAATGTTCCCATGACACGGGGTTGCCTCCGACTACCTGGATGTTCTCCACTGC
This sequence comes from Heptranchias perlo, assembly GCF_035084215.1. Taxonomy (NCBI): domain Eukaryota; kingdom Metazoa; phylum Chordata; class Chondrichthyes; order Hexanchiformes; family Hexanchidae; genus Heptranchias; species Heptranchias perlo. Next base: position 54,973,636 of record NC_090342.1, read on the forward strand.
AACGAACAACGAACACAAGTTTTCCATCACTTAACAAAAAACACTGTAGTTACAATTCTTACTTTTTCCCCTTTTTCCACCAATTTTCTCCCCCCTCCCCAAGGTGTTGGGGTGTGGCTCCACAGGGGCTGATTACTCTCCTGTACCTCACATGAGTGACCATTATTACGTGAGAACTTCCAAAGTGTCTGTCAGCAGGATATTCAACCATGGAGGGCATCAAGCCACACTAATGCCACACCAAGTCATATGGGTGTTGATGTTCCCAGATTCAATCCCAGGATTGTAACTGATCCTGGACAGGGCAGAAATCTGTTGGCACAAATAGCTTCAGCAATCCTTGACGACAGAGATGTTAAACCAGGATTCACACTCGTGACCACTGTCCATTTGCTTCTGCTGGTGAATGTACATGTCAGGTTAGGGATGTGCCTAACTCATTGTTCAGACAGAACCTGTTTTGCTTTTGCAGTTGTAGATGATTGGAGGCAAATGTCACTCAGCCTCCATGCTTTTCAGCAGCTGTCACAGGGTGGTGGGCAAGGGAGACTGTGGCTGATTTTCCTCTCCCTAGCTCAGGGGCAATGCAGCCAACTCCTACAAGGCTGAGATCAGTTAATTGGCAGAGATCAAACCTGGGACCTTCCATGTCTGTATGGCTTAGTGCAACACTGCGCAGCGCCTTTACCAGTGCCAATAGGCTGCTGGCAAAGCACATCCTTGTATTTCTACCTCATTTCCTTAAAGCTGACCGTCAGGAACTTTTTTGATTTACAATAAGGATGTTGTTCTCCATTTGTTCTTCTGCTAATGGGCCTCCCTCTAATGTAGCACCGAGTAATGACACAGCTACAATTTATACTGAAAAAACTTACCATGACTGCTGCCGTTGACTTTGAGCAGACTGAAGCAATAATGTGCACAGTGTGGCCCATTGGCCAGCCCACGCAGCATCTTAAGGTAGGGCAGGTAAAGAGATGGGGGCAGCATATCTCCCATCTGCCTCACAAACTTAGATAGAACAACCTGCAAGAGAAAAGTAAGTGTAAGTTTTTTCTAAAAGGACCAAGTTTATAACCCTCAAGCTAACATTTGTTAGTACTTTCCAGTAACGCAAGAAAATGCGGCAAGTGTTAATTTTCTGTAATGTTAGAGGTTTCCATAATTGCTTAAAACATTCATCACAAGGCAGCATTCCAGAACAGCAATAGCAGGCACAACAATGACATCCAGTCATTGAGCAGCAATTAACAAAGCAGAACGCTGAGCTATATTGCCAAATCAGTAGAGTGCATCGGAACAGGAGTAGGCCATTCCGTTCCTCGAGCTTATTCCGCCATTCAGTTAGATCATGGCTGATCTGTACCTCAACTCCATTTATTCGCCTGTGATCCATATCCCTTGGTACCCTTACCTAAAAGATCTATCAATCTCAGTTGTGCAGCTTGGCTGATCTCACTGGAGACATACCTGGCGTTGTGGTGGTCTATGGTGGGTCAAACCCGAGAAGGAACCAGTCATGGTCGTGGTTTGAATAGGTTCTGATGGACACCAATATTCGAGGGCGAGCTCTAGTTTGAAAGGATCCTTCTGGTACAACTCCCCAATCTACCAAAAGAGGAAAAGATGGTCGTCTCTCAAGTAATTAATTGCATGAAGGCATTTGAGAAGTTGCAATGTGCTAAGGCGCCATATAAATGGAAGTATCGTCTCAGGCATCAAAGCTGTAGGTATATGTATTTAAAATGCACTGCATCAATTCCACTAGCACTACTTCACCTGCGGGCGAAACCACAAAATACGTGTGAATGGTGCACCAGGACTCGACAGTGTGCGAGCATGCAGGGCTTTGGGCAATTTACAGATATCTGCTTTTATGAAGCAGTACTTGTTTTCTGCCACTGGAGGCCCTCAGCGATCCACCTGAACAGCAGAAACCAGCACTGTGGTGGTATAACACACTCTATTGGCTAAATAGTCAGAGATATTCTCACATTAAAAGATACAAATCCTGGATTGTAAACCTGGGGTACTCTTTCCCTCCCTCACCATTCACCACAAAACACTTAAGTTAACAGTGGGAATTAAATGGTGGGTATTGCTTTGGCTTCAAGTATGTACGTAACTGTATTAAAAGAATCTGCTCTTCTATTTTTCTTCCCATCAACCTTCCCTTTCTTCTCTCCTCATGCTGGGGCACAATTCAAACTGTACTGGCAGCCCTCTGGTTCCTTGCTTCTTCCTGAGAGCTATTAGGCTTTGTGGGAGAAACAACCTGATTTTGTGCCCAGGAGATGTGTGGACGTGCAGTTGCAGCACGAGTCACAGGATGGACCTTACCATCTGTTGCTCCCCTCAGCTCAGGGATGCAGGGTCCAGTATCAGCAGTTCCATTGCCATCCTGGCTGAGATCCAACCTGGAGCTTTCCTCAGTACCAATCGTGCAAGGGTGACTTGGCGAGGAGCTGAGCCTCATTCGGGGAGGCGGGGCTACAAAAGACTACTGGTGAGGCTCTGTACCGGGAGATCAGCCTCACAAAGTTACCCCCCAGCTCCACGCAGCATTTACCCACTGAGCCACCACACCAGCTCAATTAAAACAAAAAACAAACCAGACGCCGCACTGCACAAGCTTCAGATTTACGGCTGTTCAGAGTTCAAACAGAGGCTTCCTCCCCTTTCTTTTCACCCAAATGTCCACTGTGGGCCTGCAGTTGTGTTAATACGCTATTCAACCACTGGAGGGGCAAGGGGAGGAACAGGACCGAGCACGAGTCCGTTTTAATCGGATGTCCCCACATGCATTTTCCAGAAAGGGGCCACTGAATAGCCTTTGGGAACAGGAAACCCGACTGATTTTCTCCTCCCTAGCCAGGCTAACCAGGCACATTACAACCGACTGCAGAGTCACAATCACTGCCTGTGAAATCACCTAATTCAGCACAGTGGGGATGGTATCTGTAGATGTCTTCGTCAGTCTGGGTCAGTGATTTACAGTCATCAAAAAAGCGTACCCAATGTTATTTAATCCAACAAATAATAACTGGCCAGTTTGTGAGCTCAGCAATTGGGGCCTCAACAACCTTGAGCTATGGTCTGAAGAATGATTTCCTTACAGACAGCGCACAGAAGAAATATTCTTTCGAGACCTAATCAGTGCCCGAGCACGGTTCCCCTTTATTGTAATTGCCCAGTTATGGTGCATACGGCCGTGCCTTCTGCTGCCTAGGCCCTAAGTTCTGGAATTCCCTCCCCTAAACCTCTCCGCCTCCCTGCCTCGCTCTCCTCCTTTAAGACACTCCTTAAAACCTACCACTTTGACCGAGCTTTTGGTCACCTGTCCTAATATCTCCTTATATGGCTGAGTGTCAAATTTTCTTATAACGCTCCTGTGATGCACCCTGAGGTTTTTTACTACATTAAATGCACTATATAAATGCAAGTAGTTCTTGTCCATTTGCTGGGGTATTGGTTTTGGGCCTGTTCATTAAAACTCCAAGTGGTGGAGCAGCGTTTCATCTCACCAGTAACATCAGGTGCTCGAGGTCACGACGTAATGTGGAAGGCGGCTCATTGCCCATCTGCAGGCTCATGTGGATGATTCGGGCGTCCTCGTCCGCACGATTCCGCAGCTGTTTAACCTGCAGGAGAGGCGAGATCACAAAGATCAGTACAATCTTACTGGCGGTGCCTCTTTTCACCCTGTTTTAAGACCATACGAAATTGACTGGGAGGAAAAGGCCTGCTGCTCCATATACATGATGCCTGGAGTATCATGACCAGACAATTCCTACCGCCGCTGCACCCCCCGCCCGTCCGTCCAAATCATCTCCAGGGAGAGGCAAAAAAAACCACCCAGGGCCAAAAAGGCAAAAGAAAATCTAGAAAATTCCTCTCTGAAGGCGATCAAAACCAGCCAAGGAGGTCACATTGACCATGTGCACATTCACTGTTAAACCACTTGCCTCTTATTTGATGCTATCTCTGCCCCAGCTGAGAACCGATCCAGCTCCTTTTATTGGCGTGCAGAGAGTCAGCACACACACCTGCAGCAATGCATTCCAGAGGGTCACTACTCTCTGGCAAAAGATTATGGGCGTTCTAACTGCAGCTGGATGCTGGGTTAGATGTTGACAAACTAGAGTGATGAGCTTAATGAGCTTTTCTCAACCTCACTTCTCTCACACCTACAGGCTCTCACCCTCAATCTCCAATAGCGTGCGGTGCACTCCAGGGAGAAGAGAAAAATTCCACGCAGAGTTAAAATTTGCAATTTAAACATTCGTTATTCTAACGCTCCTGTTAAAAACCTACTGTAGTCTGACGAATGAAAAGCAGCTGCTTGTTAAGAACTACTCTGCTGGTTTCCAGGGAGCGTGTTATGTAATGGGCTCAGCCTGATATTTGAATTCAAACACTTTTGAGAACTTCCTTGAGTGTAAGTGGTGCAGCAGGTTTAAAGGCATTCTGAACTCTTCCTCCTGCACGAACACTTCCCCCTAATGCGTTCGATTGAAGCATTCTCTGAAAGCGCCAGCTAATACTACATTTGTTACAAGGTTTGACAACATTAGCATTACAAATTTTGTTCACAAAACTTTATTTGCTTGCTTTTATTTTGCCTAACAGGCTTTTCCCAGGAAAATGCCCTGCTAGTTATAACCAAGAGAGTGCTTCATTCAAGGAGCAGTAAAACACAGTGCTGAAGTAACATACTGCACTCACATTTCTAGTGTTAATTGCGTGATTTATATCAATGAGTGTTAATTGTATTCAGGCAGTGGGTATCAATTGGGGACTCTCATATCCTTTTTATAGGAGAGCTTAGCTTGGGTGTGGCGTGTGTGTAAGGGCAATCTACGTAAATAAAGGCTTGGAAGCAACTGAAGACCAGGCTCTAGTATTCTATCCTTCACCACATGGCTTTCCGATTTTAACACCGAGGTAAAACAGCAGCTTTTAACAGTGCTGCCGGCAGAACGGATCCGTACCTGTGTACCACATGTACATTAGTACACAAGTCGGTTATCAGCACGAATGAACCGACTGCAGTCACCGAATCCCACTTTTGTTATTTTAAAAGGGATATATTGATGGCTCAGCCCAGCTGGTAAGATTTTAATTAATTTGACCTTACTATTCAGTTCATTTAAAGGCTCAGAATGGAGTCACAAGGAAAAGATTTGTGTGTGATTTCATCCCCTCTAGCTGCTTTTGGCCGGGTACTGGACTGCCAGCTCCCAGTGCAGAGAGTGAAACTCCAGAGTCAAGCTTGCTGAATTCGCTACTGCCGACATCCAGGAAGACCTGGTCGCAATGGCCTGTAGCAAATACAGCTGGTTTATCCTGGAGTTACCCACAGTTACACGCGACATAAGTATCAGGAGCCAGCAGCCCCAATAACCCAGTAAAATCAGTGGGCTCTTCACCTATCAGGAGTTCCCCTAACTGTGCTCTGTTTTATCACGCAAGAAACGCACTGACACATTAAATTGAATTTTTTTCAGCAGTGGTTCACCAGCTGTGGGGTCAAACAAGAGAAAAGCTTGTCTTTAAACCACTGATGAACTTGTAAGTTGATGAAGGGTTTTTGGTGGCAGTGGTGTGAGGTAGGGACGTGATGTCAGTAAGTTGGTGCTTTCACATCGATTCTCCCACAGGGTCTCTGTCCCATCGTGAATTAAAAGCTACAGGGAAAAGTTAAGGGAAAGTGTATATGTTTTATTTGGACTTTGAACTAATCCAATTGTAGTTTTCCAGATTACAAAGGGGAATGATGAAATTGATGTAAACTGTTCACAGTAGTGAAGGGTACGAATACTAGGGACACAAGTTAGGAGTCAGAAGGAAAGTCAGGGGCAACATTTTTTCACCCACAGGGAGAGAGACCTGTGGATCAAGATGCCAGGCCAGGCCACTGATGTGGGCGAGTCGAGTTAACTTTTGGTGCTTCTCCAACTCACCTTCATTGGCATTAGCGTCAGGAAGTCTGTGATGAGGTTGTGAATCCTGCGGATGTAGAACTCATCTTGGTGCAAACCCTCTGCTCCCACCACAGCTTCGGTAAGGAAAAGAAAGGCATTCTGGCTAATGGCCATGTTTGCAATCAACTCATCGGCCTCTGTGAACTCGGTCAATGCTGGGGTTAATGAAAAACAGACAATCACATCACATGTACTCAACCTTGCAAATGATATTGCACGATTATCATTCACAGTATGCACTAGGCTCTATAAACGGAGAGGAGGTTTCTTGAGTGCACACCTGCACAGCATTTGTCAAGTGTAGGAAATGTCAAGGACCCTGTTAATATTTGAGGCAGTTCACTCTTATACTGTTGCAATACGGTGGATTAAATTCTGCAATGTGTGCAGGGAGAGGAGTAAATATTGGCCTCACTGGATGAAGTGAGATGGCCCAAACGGCTCCACCGATCCATATTCCTCATGATACATTTGCATCATCCAGTGATAAGAGTGCAAGATCTCCATGCCCACTAGTTCAAGTTAATGAGATTTGGATTTTTCAGAAAGAAACTCCACCACCCAAACCCCCAAAAGCAGAACCCAAACTGCAGACAGGGACTCTGGCCCAAATGCAGAAAATATACATAGAATTACATAGCATGTACAGCACAGAAATAGGCCATTCGGCCCAATAGGTCTATGCCAGTGTTTATGCTCCACACGAGCCTCCTCCCTTCCAGTAACCAGTGGTGTTCCACAGGGGTCGGTGCTGGGTCCCCAACTCTTTACAATCTATATTAACGATTTGGAGGAGGGGACCGAGTGCAACATATCAAAATTTGCAGATGATACAAAGATGGGAGGGAAAGTAGAGAGTGAGGAGGACATAAAAAACCTGCAAGGGGATATAGACAGGCTGGGTGAGTGGGCGGAGATTTGGCAGATGCAATATAATATTGGAAAATGTGAGGTTATGCACTTTGGCAGGAAAAATCAGAGAGCAAGTTATTTTCTTAATGGCGAGAGACTGGAAAGTACTGCAGTACAAAGGGATCTGGGGGTCCTAGTGCAAGAAAATCAAAAAGTTGGTATGCAGGTGCAGCAGGTGATCAAGAAAGCCAACGGAATGTTGGCTTTTATTGCTCGGGGGATAGAATATAAAAACAAGGAGGTATTGCTGCAGTTATATAAGGTATTGGTGAGACCGCACCTGGAATACTGCATACAGTTTTGGTCTCCATACTTAAGAAAAGACATACTTGCTCTCGAGGCAGTACAAAGAAGGTTCACTCGGTTAATCCCGGGGATGAGGGGGCGGACATATGAGGAGAGGTTGAGTAGATTGGGACTCTACTCATTGGAGTTCAGAAGAATGAGAGGCAATCTTATTGAAACATATAAGATTGTGAAGGGTCTTGATCGGGTGGATGCAGTAAGGATGTTCCCAAAGATGGGTGAAACTAGAACTAGGGGGCATAATCTTAGAATAAGGGGCTGCTCTTTCAAAACTGAGATGAGGAGAAACTTCTTCACTCAGAGGGTGGTAGGTCTGTGGAATTTGCTGCCCCAGGAAGCTGTGGAAGCTACATCATTAGATAAATTTAAAACAGAAATAGACAGTTTCCTAGAAGTAAAGGGAATTAGGGGTTATGGGGAGCGGGCAGGAAATTGGACATGAAGCTGAGTTCGGATCGGTCAATGCCCTGTGGGTGGCGGAGAGGGCCCAGGGGCTATGTGGCCGGGTCCTGCTCCGACTTCTTGTGTTCTTTAGATTTGTGGTTGGGATCAGATCAGCCATGATCTTATTGAATGGCGGAGCAGGCTCGAGGGGCCGATTGGCCTACTCCTGCTCCAATTTCTTATGTTCTTATGTACATCATCTAACCTATCAGCATATCCTTCTCTTCCTTTCTCTCTTCTGTGTTTATCTAGCTTCCCCTTAAATGCATTTATGCTATTCGCCTCAACCACTCCTTGTGGAAGAGAGTTCCACATTCTAACCACTCTCTGGGTAAAGGAGTTTCTTCTGAATTCCCTATTGGATTTATTAGTGACTATCTGATATTTATGGCCCCTGGTTCTGGTCTCCCCCACAAGTGGAAACATCTTCTCTACGTCTACCCTATAACCTAAGAGAAGTGGCTGCAACCTCCGGACAATTCTGGACCAACACAGCAAGGCCAGCGCCCCAGATCAGAAGCCATTCCTTGCTACCTAGGCAGCAGGCAACAGTGACAAACTTCATTTGAAAGGAAGATATAACCAGTTAGTCAGAGCTGCTAACAGCAGGAAAAGATTAGGAGTCTGATTTATGACCAAAAAAGAGTGGGAGGCAGACTGTGAACCATTTGTTCATGGCAGTGATGTTTATTATCCCAGAGCAAGACACATAAGATGAGTGACTTTCACTCCAAATGAACTGACAGGTCTGCTCGGATGCAACTCAACAACATGCACTTTCGTAGATTAACTATCAAAACCAGCGACCACAAACATGTTCGTGTGCAACCAAATTTTCCCAACTAACATATGGGGATGGGGGGAAGCACAAAGAAGATTACCTGTCGTGTCGGGTAATTGTGAGATCCCTCGCAGAGCCAAGGCCCAGGCCAGTCTGACCACAGCCTGCAGACCTGGCAGTTTCCAAGGCTGGGAGTTCTGCAGTCTGCAATGGATGGCAGTCACATACTGTCTTTCCGTCAGTAACGGCAGCTGATGAATTAGTTCTGGTAATAGAAAATATTTTAACTTTTTAAAAAGATAGGGAGGAAAAACTCACCTCAGTATGCAATAAGTGACCTATCGGTTTTGTTTATAGACCTACACCTCCAGTGCAGCACCTGCCTTTGAATTTGCATCGTTAATTAAACACATTGAAGGGACCATTCTTCGTGTTTGAGCTTGAGCAGGCATTGTAGGCTGTTCAACCAAGGGAGGCCATCCAGCCAATCCTTTTCTCATATGATGTGCACTTTCTTGGAGGCGTCACTGGATAAGTTAGCAACCAGTGAAACCTGCCCCCTCCCAGTCCCATTCAGCTGACCTAAAAGCATCAGTCTACCTCGTTAGGCAGGAGGTGACATGATTCCCACTGACATTAAGACCAAGATGCGTGTAATCTGAAAGTAGAGGCACATCATCGAGGTTTCGCTCCAGGTTCACATAGCATAACCGCAGTTAAGGACGAAGTCAACTTCAAAATGTTTGCAGCCAGCCTTGTGAACTTCTTGAAATGTAACTGCTCATACTAGGAAAGTGCACAAGATCCCACTGGCAATGCACAGCTCAGAGCTGCCAGCTGCTCCTCACACTACAACAGAGGTGGCCAGGCTATGCCCCGTGAGTTCTAGCTGTTAAGCACATGAAGCCCTAGTGACGCACCAGCCTGCATCATTGATGAAACCTAAATACCCAACGAGAGAGCGATACTAAGAATTAGAACTAACATAGCAAATTCAAAGTGTTTGTAACTTAGTTGGGCAGGTCTTTTTATGTGTACATTCAATTAGTAAACAGTAAATTCTGAACTTGGGTGCAGCACTTTTGTCCAGTTTTAACTTGAAAGTGGTTCCTTAGATTCAGTCACAAAACACAAACATTTTAAACCAGAGATATTCAAAATCATATCTCCAACCTAACTCATACAAATGGGAAATCTTTGTTCGGTTGTCTCCAAGGCAGTTGGCTCAAGGGAGGTGCCAAGCCACACAATTCAAACAAAGAATATCCTGTGGGGTTTATTCAGTTACTGCAGGAATTTAGCAGCAAACCCACGAAGCCCCAACAACTGATTCAGGGGTAATTAATTAGTTTGCACCATTCAAATCAGAGACAATCAGTGGATGCTGGGTCAAATGAAATTTTCAAAACTGAGATCAACATATTTTTCATAATGTAAGAGTATCAAGTGATATGGAGAAAAAGGTGGGTAAATGAATTTGAGGTACAGATCAGCCTTGATCTACCAAAATAGGGAAACAGGCTCGAGGGGCTCAACGGCCTACTCCTGTTTCCAAGTTCTGTGACTTTCGGAGAGATTAGTCAGAAAGTTGGCTTTGCAGTTGGAATAAAAATAAGAAATGAGTATATAAAAGATCACGATATAATATACAACTTACAGATTGCAAATCATTTGTCTTCCTTTTTTTTTTTGAGAAGTTAGCATACTCTAACATCTACCATAAATATAAGTAAATACTTGTTTAATTTAATTGCACATTAAATTTGTTTGGCAGATAATATCTAAAACGAGGTCTGGAATAGCGATATTCTTGGAAGACATAAGGAGAACCTCATAGGTTAGCAGCTAAAGAAATCAAGAGAAAGGTTTTTTGTTTGTTATCCTGGGCGTGCGACCGTACCTAGCTATCAGAGCTAGTGAAGATACACGAAAAGTCTGAGGTGATGTCTCTAGAGAGGTCACATTGTAAAGCTTTCAAAACAATATTGTTTCTTTCTGATATTTAACTCTCATACCTTCTCGATCCTCGGTGACATGCTCCAAAAAGCTGATATCAAAGCAATAGAGCAGCGCCATGAGAAGAGCCAGGTTTACATTTTCCAATGAGCCATCAGCCTCCGTCGTGACACACTCCATGTGGCAAATCAGAAACAAGGTGTCGTCTTTGCTGAGCGGCGTCTGGCAGGCCCACGCGAAGAGGCATTCCGCAAGGGACTGGCGGCTTTCCTTGATCAGATCTGTGACCTAGAGAATTGGCAGAGAGATGTTTTGGTTCATGCGAGATTTGTGGTACACCAGAAACGTTTTAATCCGTCAATGCAACTAGGGAAAGAACAAAGATGGCAAAGTGAACATTTGAGAGGTCCCCTTTATTCCTAATGCATAAATTTCAAGATTTCCTTGATACAAACTTGAAGTAGATTGTGCAAGAGAGCGGTGGAGTGAGAAGTAGTTGAGCAAGTAGAGAGAGAGTTAGACCTGAGCTGCAACTCGGCACTTGAGTTCAGCTAGTTTGAAGCTACTTGCAATTATTTTTAGTTCCCGAGTTCATTTCGTATGGCGGGACAGTTAAAACTAATGTAGCTTACATGATGCAAGATAATTCTCCAAAAATCTTTGGAAATAGGAATTATGCTTAAGCATTGGAGAATGGCAAATGTTACAGCCCTTGTTTGAGACAGACAAAAGGGCCAGGAAATTAGGGGTCAGTTAGTCTTACCTCAGTTGTGAACAAGTTTCTAAGAGTCCAAAATTCAGACGAAATTAGTGAACTTGTTGAAAGGCTAATCAGGAAGAACGTCCTCGCGGGGGTGTTTGCTAGTGCTGTTGGGGAAGGTTTAAACTAGAATGGCAGCGGGATGGGAACCTGAGCAGGGAGAAAGAGGAGGGGGAAACAAGGATAGAAACAAAAGACAGAAAGGGAAGAAGCAATAGTGGAAGGTAGAGAAAACAAGGCGAAAAACAAATAGGGCCATCTTGCAAAATAAAACTAAGATGACTAGCAATCTTAAAAAGACAAGTCAAAAGGCATTGTGTCTTAATGCGTGGAGCATTCGCAATAAGGCAGATGAATTAACGGCGCAGAAAGATATTAATGGGTCTGATATAGTTGCGATTACGGAGACATGGCTGCAGGGCGACCAAGGATGGGAACTGAACATCCAGGGGTATTCAATATTTAGGAAGGACAGGCAAAAAGGGAAAGGAGGTGGGGTAGGGTTGCTAGTAAAGGAGGAAATCAACGCAATAGTGAGGAAGGATATTGGCTCGGAAAATCACGATGTGGAATTTGTATGGGTGGAGCTAAGAAACACCAAGGGGCAGAAAACGTTGGTGGGGGTTGTCTATAGGCCTCCAAACAGTAGTGGAGATGTAGGGGAGGGCATTAAGCAGGAAATTAGAGACACATGCAAGAAGGGTACAAATATAATCGTGGGTGACTTTAATTTACATATAGATTGGTCAAACCAAATTAGCAATAATACTGTGGGGGAGGAATTCCTGGAGTGTGTACGTGATGGATTTCTAGACCAATACATTGAGGAACCAACTGGAGAACAGGCGATCCTAGACTGGGTATTGTGCAATGAGGAAGGATTAATTAACAATCTTGTTGAATGGGGTCCCTTAGGGAAGAGCGACCATAACATGATGGAATTCCTCATTAAGACGGAGAGTGAAGTCGTCGAATCCGAAACTAGGGACCTGCATCTAAATAAAGGAAATTACGAAAGTATGAGGTGCGAGTTGGCTGGGATAGATTGGGGAACTTTACTAAAAGGGATGACGGTGGATAGGCAATGGCTAATATTTAAAGAACGTGTGCAGGAATTACAACAATTATTCATTCCTGTCTGGCGCAAAAATAAAACAGGAAAGGTGGCTCAACTGTGGCTAACAAAATAAATTAGAGATAGTATTAGATCCAAAGAGGAGACATATAAAATTGCCAGAAAAAGCGGCAAGCCTGAGGATTGGAAGCAGTTTAGAATTCAGCAGAGAACAAAGAGATTGATTAAGAGGGGAAAAATAGAGTATGAGAGTAAACTAGCAGGGAACATAAAAACTGACTGTAAAAGCTTCTATAAATATGCTAAGAGAAAAAGATTAGTGAAGACAAATGTAGGTCCCTTACAGTCAGAAATGGGGGAAATTATAATGGGGAGCAAAGAAATGGCAGAACAATTAAACACATACTTTGGTTCTGTCTTCACAAAGGAGGACACAAATAATCTCCTGGAAATGTTAGGGAACCAAGGGTCCAGTGAGAGGGAGGAACTGAAGGAAATCAGTATTAGTAAAAAAAAGTGCTAGGGAAATTAATGGGCTGACAAATCCCCAGGGCCGGATAATCCACATCCCAGAGTACTAAAGGAAGTGGCCCTGGAAATAGTGGATGCATTGGTGGTCATCTTCCAAAATTCTATAGACTCTGGAACAGTTCCTACAGATTGGAGGGTGGCAAGTGTAACCCCACTATTTAAAAAAGGGAGAGAAAAAACAGGGAATTACAGACCAGTTAGCCTAACATCAGTAGTGGGGAAAATGCTAGAGTCTATTATAAAGGATGTGATAACAGAACACTTGGAAGGCATTAACGGGATTGGACAAAGTCAGCATGGGTTTATGAAAGGGAAATCATGCTTAACAAATCTACTGGAGTTTTTTTGAGGAGGTAACTAGTTTAGATAGGGGAGAACCAGTGGATGTGGTGTATTTGGATTTTCAGAAGGCTTTTGATAAGGTCCCACACAAGAGGTTAGTGTGCAAAATTAAAGCACATGGGATTGGGGGGGAATACAATGGCATGGATTGAGAATTAGTTGACAGACAGGAAACAGTGTAGGAATAAATGGGTCTTTTTCCAGGTGGCAGGCAGTGACTAGTGGGGTATCGCAGGGATCAGTGCTTGGGCCCCAGCTATTCACAATATATATCAATGATTTGGATGAGGGAACTGAATGTAACATTTCCAAGTTTGCAGACGACACAAAGCTGGGGTAGAATGTGAGCTGTGAGAAGGATGCAAAGAGGCTCCAATGTGATTTAGACAAGTTGGGTGAGTGGGCAAGAACATGGCAGATGCAGTATAACGTGGATAAATGTGAGGTTATCCACTTTGGTTGTAAAAACAGAAAGGCAGATTATCTGAATGGTGAGATTTGGAAAAGGGGAGGTGCAACGAGACCTGGGTGTCCTTGTACACCAGTCGCTGAAAGCAAGCATTCAGGTGTAGCAAGCAGTTGGGAAGGCGAATGGTATGTTTGCATTCATTGCAAGAGGATTTGAGTACAGGAACAGGGATGTCTTACTGCAGTTGTACAAGGCCTTGGTGAGACCACATCTGGAGTATTGTGTGCAGTTTTGGTCTCCTTATCTGAGGAAGGAAATCCTTGCCATGGAGGGAGTGCAACGAAGGTTTACCAGACTGATTCCTGGGATGGCAGGACTGACGTATGAGGAGAGATTGGGTCGACTAGGCCTATATTCACTGGAATGTAGAAGAATGAGAGGCGATCTCATCAAAACATATAAAATTCTAACAGGACTGGACAGACTAGGTGCAGGGAGGATATTCCTGATGGATGGGGAGTCCAGAACCAGGGGTCACAGTCTCAGGATACGGGGTATGTCATTTAGAACCGAGATGAGGAGAAATTTCTTCACTCAGAGGGTGGTGAACCTGTGGAATTCTCTACCTCAGAAGGCAGTGGAGGCCAAGTCATTAAATATATTCAAGAAGGAGATAGATATATTTCTTAATGCTAAGGGGACCAAGGGATATGGGGAAAAAATCAGGAACAGGGTACCGAGTTAGATGATCAGCCATGATCATTTTGAATGGCGGAGCAGACCTAAAGGGCCGAATGGCCTACTCTTGCTCCTGTTTTCTATGATTCTATGATCAGAATGGAATTATAAAAGGACAGGCCATGCTTGACTCAACTGATTTTTTTGGAAATCAGACTGTATAAAGGGAAAGGAATGGATCCTGTATACGTGGGCATCAGGTGGCGGCTGGTGGGGTACCACATAACGGATCCATTACTAAATTGAAACAAATGGTAGTACAAAAACATAGCTGCATGGATAGAGGGATGGCTGGGCAGGTGGGGACTCATAGCAAATGGATGTTTTTTGGGTTAGCAGGATGTGGATGGTGGTGCAGCCCAAGGATCTGTGCTGAGATGCCACTTGTTCTCCATTTACGTAAATGATTTGGACATCAATCCGAGAGGAATGATATCGAAGTTTGTTGACGACTCCAAACAAGGAAGCATAGAAAACCCTGGGGAAGAGTAGGACATGGGCAGAGTGGGCAGATAGTTGGCAGATGCAGTTCAATGCAAAGAAATGTGAAGTACTGCACTTTGGGAAAAACAATGGAAGGATGTATACCCCAAAGAGTAAGAGTGAAAGAACACTGCAACATAGGGGGGCAGGCACAAGATCTTCAAGAGCAAGAACGTGGATGGAAAAGACCATGAAAATCCAATTGACATTCTGAGTTTTATACACAGGAGCACTGAATGTAAATGCAACAAACTAATGTTGCATTTGTACATTTCAATGATTAGGAATTAAAACGGAAAATAAGTTCTGAAATGTTAACCCTCTGTTTCTCCTGACTCAGCCTGACCTGCTGAGTGTTTCTGGCATTATCTGTTTGTAGTTCAGATTTCAGAACTGTTTTTATTGCTGTTGCTCCACTGGTGGATAAATCCTAAATCACAACATCAAAATCTATCAGTATCAGGAACTTGAGATATATACAAATTATTCTCCCTATCTACTCTATCAAAATCCCTCATAATTTTGAGCACCTCTATTAAATCTCCCCATAACCTTCTCTGCTCTGAAAACAATCCCAGCTTCTCCAGTCACTCCACATAACTGAAGTCCCTCATCCCTGGTACCATTCTAATAAATCTCCTCTACACCCTCTCTAAGGCCTTGACATCCTTCCTATAGTGTGGTGCCCAGAATTGGACACAATACTCCAGCTGTGGCCTATTTAGTGGTTTATAAAGGCTTAGACTAACTTCCTTGCTTTTGTACTCCAATACCTCTATTAATAAAGCCAAGGATCCCATATGCTTCTTTAACAGCCTTTCAACCATTCAAAACAATTCCTGCCAGCTCAACAGAAACCTTGCTTTCACTCCTCTATCTGCTAACCACCTTGCAAATGAAACACAGCTTCCACCCTTACCCCTTTGCGATGAGATTCATTGCCCAGGCCTCGCGCTGCTTGCAGTTTTTCAAACTCGTTATTGAGGCTTATTTGATTGATCAAACACAGCACCTTCTGAGTCAGCCCCTGCTCCATCAATTCATCTGTAAACCGTGTTGTCATGGATACAAGCTCTGAACTGCAAAGAAAATATTAGCTTGTAATCTTAAGGTGTTATATGTTTGTCTTCCTCTCAATAAATCACACTTACTCATATACTTAGAAACAGAGTCACTCTTAACCATGAAAATAAATCAATGGAATACAGCATTAAAAAATGCTATTTTATCTACAGAATATGAAAACTATTCCACATAAAGCTCACTTTGTGGATTATAAATTATGCAGCAAAAATCTCCACTGTATAGGTCTCCTATCTTGAAACTGCTGATTCATGGTGGGGACAGTTTCAGGGGTTCCCATCAGATCTTGATTAATTTGGCCTCTTCAGATGTGAGCTTACACAATGATTGTTAACAAAGTATTTGAGAATGCTGGGGCAGGGGGAAAGATCAAATCAAAGCAAGACACTGTTTGCCCAACACTGACCAGCGAGCACTTTTCTCAAGAGTTGCTGAATTCCAATCAGGAGCAGGAACCCTGGTTAAATTTCCCCTTCCGAACCAGGGGTCATTGGGCAATTGTAGCGCATCCCTCTGAAATCAGCCAACTTAGCACCAATCCGTGCTGGAACCCGGGACCTTGCTGGTATGTACAGCTCAGTACAATACCAGGAAGTACTGTTACTCACTGAGTCATCACCTACACTATTTGAGTTCCACAGAAAAACATTCACTATATATCACGACTACACAGAATCCTACATCCTATACATATTTTGATGTTGGCCATAATCCTTTTATCTAGAAGCAGCTTTGTATTTCTGGACAAAGAAACAGAAGATGAGCATGGAATAGGCAAATTTGGATAACAATACAAGTGATGAATGTGTGTTGAACACCTGGTTAATTTACGGGGCTTCAGGTGATCAGCAGGAAAACAGACCTGAGTTCCAGGGTCCACGTTTTGCCTTGTCGTGATTGTATGAGGGAATGCAAGGAGTTTGCAATGCACCTCTTCCCATCCCAGTACAACAGAATGGCCACCAAACCACGCGTCAAGCCAGGGAAACGGGGCTGCTGATGCTCACCTACGAAAACAAAACGTGGTCAAATTAGAGGTGCTGATGAGGCAGCTGAAAATCAAGTGATATGTTTGACAACTGACACTTAGAGCACCTTTCACACAATTAACCAGATCAAAGGACACTGAGAAGTGGGCTAGATTTACAGGAGGTGTCTGAAGACACAGCCAAAGAAAGAGGCATTGTGGAGATGGGGAAACAGTAGTAACGTAAAGAGGTTTAGGAAAACTGTTCGAGATTAAGGATATGGTCGTTGATAGCTCGGGTTATGTAAGTGGGTACTTCAAAAATGGCCTGAGGGCATGTCATCAATGTAGATTTCTGCATCTCAATTCAAGACCTGGCATTTATGGGATATTTCTTGGAGGATAAACCACACTCCAGCCTATAGGTAGCACTGATGTTGTTTCCTCCTTAAAAACTCAATATGCTCTCAGTCCCTACACTATTTGA
This sequence comes from Heptranchias perlo, assembly GCF_035084215.1. Classification (NCBI taxonomy): domain Eukaryota; kingdom Metazoa; phylum Chordata; class Chondrichthyes; order Hexanchiformes; family Hexanchidae; genus Heptranchias; species Heptranchias perlo. The sequence continues at coordinate 54,990,894 of NC_090342.1, forward strand.
GTTCCACAGAAAAACATTCACTATATATCACGACTACACAGAATCCTACATCCTATACATATTTTGATGTTGGCCATAATCCTTTTATCTAGAAGCAGCTTTGTATTTCTGGACAAAGAAACAGAAGATGAGCATGGAATAGGCTAACCCTAACCCTAACCCTAACTTCCTTGCCCCTCTCCAGCATGGGAATGTGTCCAACCTCCACCTGACATCTATTTGTGGCACATTTGAAATGAGGAACTTGCTGTGTGAAAGAGTTGCAGACACCGACCTGTATTCAATCTGGTTGTGGTGCAACTTCCTCTAAGTGGCCCTGGAGGAAAACACTGCTTGGGCTCACATCTCGACAAATTAGCGAGCGACTCAGACTTAAAATCCATCCCTTTTTTTTTGAGGGATGCAAAAGAAGCTTGCAAGCTTCGAAGGCACCAAAGCTGGTGTAAAGCTGTGTCAGTGTGGGCTGGCAACGCTCTTTTCCGAAGCCTAGGTCTCACTCTACTCTTGGAGGCAACCTCAATGTAAACATGTCGGATTCGCTACATTTGATGCTCAGCACACCGTTCTTCAAATAAAAAATCGGTTCCTCCTGGATGCTGGCCTTATGGAGTCTGGCAGGTTTACACTGACGACGTGAGACCCGCACTTTGGGAATCAACACCTCACCGACACCAACACAAAAGCCGCTTAGAGGTCTGGAGACATCATCTGCCATTGCTGATCTGCAGCAAAATTAAAATGATCATTACAACAGAATTCCATGTTGCAGTCAGTAAGTTCTGATGTCACGTTTTGGAAGGATTGATCCACAACGTAGAGTAACAATTACATATGGGCATGGATTGGAGAATCAAAGCCACCTTTTCACTTTCAACTCCAATGGACTGAACAGTTGCCACACCTTCAACAGAAATCCAGTTCATTTGGGTTCACTCATTAATGCCGAGCCTGCAGTCTAGTCATTAGTTATTTTGAAACTTTTAAAAAATGAAATCTATGCTGAAGGCAAGGGGTGTGTGTCCCATTTGCCACCACTCTTTCCAATGCCGGCGGACAGTGTCAGCATCAAGCATTCCCAGGTCAGGTGCAGCATGACCTGAGATGGGTGGCGCCCAATCTAAATTTGCTATTTCCCTCGTCAAACATCCCAAGGCCCTAAGAAAAACTGGCAGAAATGTCAAACAAATATTTTGTATCTGTCTTCACAGTGGAAGTAATTAATATTAGTAAAGAAAAAGTACTGGAGAAATTAATGAGACTAAAAGCTGACAAATCCCCTGGACGTGATGGCCTGCATCCCAAAGTTTTAAAAGAGGTGGCTGCAATGATAGTGGATGTATTGGTTTTGATCTTCCAGAATTCCCTTGATTCTAGAACGGTCCCCGTGGATTGGAAGGTAGCAAATGTAACCCCGTTATTCAAGGAGGGAGAGAGAAAACAGGGAACTATAGGCCAGTTAGCCTGACATCAATAGTAGGGAAAATGCTAGGATCTATTGTTAAGGACGTATTAACAGGGCACTTAGAAAATCATAATATGATTAGCCAGAGTCAACAAGGTTTTATGGAAGGGAAATTGTGTTTGACAAATTTATTAGAGTTTTTTGAGGGTGTAACTAGCAGGATTTAGATATGGGGGAACCAGTGGATGTAGTATATTTGGATTTTGAAAAGGCACTTGATAAGATGCCACAGAAAAGGTTATTAAGCAAGATTAGGGCTCATGGGATTGGGGGCAATATATAAACATGGATTGAGGATTGGCTAACGGACAGAACACAGAGAGTAGGAATAAACAAGTCATTTTTGGGTTGGCAGGCTGTAACTTGTGGGGTGCCGTAAGGATCAGTGCTTGGGCCTCAGCTATTTACAATATATATCAATGATTTAGATGAAGGGACCACGTGTAATGTATCCAAGTTTGTTGACGATACAAAGCTAGGTGGGAAAGTAAGCTGTGAGGAGGACGCAAAGAGGCTACAAAGGGATGTAGACAGGTTAAGTGAGTGGGCGAGAAGGTGGCAAATGGAGTATAATGTGGGGAAATGTGAAATTATCCACTTTGGTAGGAAGAAGAGAAAAGCAGATTTTTTTTTTAAATGGTGAAATGTTGGCATTCAAAGGAATTTGGGTGTCCTTGCACACGAATCACAGAAAGTTAATATGCAGGTACAGCAAGCAATTAGGAAGGCAAATGGTATGTTAGCCTTTATTGCAAGGGGGTTGGAGTATAAGAGGAAGGAGGTCTTCCTGCAATTTACAGGGCTCTGGTGAAATCACACCTGGAATATTGTGTACAGTTTTGGTCTCCTTATCTAAGGAAGGGTATACTTGCCTTAGAGGGGATGCAACGAAGCTTCACTAGATTGATTCCTGGGATGAGAGGGTTTTCCTATGAGGAGAGATTGAATAGAATGGGCCTATATTCTCTGGAGTTTAGAAGAATGAGAGGTGACCTCATTGAAATGTATAAAATTCTTAGAGGGCTTGACAGGGTAGATGCTGAGAGGCTGCTTCCCCTGGCTGGAGAGTCTAAAACTAAGCATAGTCTCAAGATAAGGGGTCGGCCATTTAGAACTGAGATAAGGAAAAATTACTTCACTGAGAGGGTTGTGAATCTTTGGAATTCTCTGCTGCAGAGAGCTGTGGGTGCTTAGTCGTTGAGTATATTCAAGACTGAGAGCGATAGATTTTTCAACACTAAGGGAATCAAGGGATATTGGGATCGGGCAAGAAAGTGGAGTTGAGGTTGAAGATCAGTCATGATCTTATTGAATGGCGAAGCAGGCACAAGGGGCCCTATGGTCTACTCCTGCTCCTATTTTCTATGTTCTTATAGATCCATACCATTGGAAGACTTTTATCCTGTCAGTGTAGGCTGGATTTTGCAAGAACTAAAAGGCCCACTTATATCAACCAATCAACTGGGCAGTGAGCATTATAATTTCTGGACAAAGCGGGTCACCCTTGTAAATCTATAAGTTCTGACTGCACACAAGGAATCAGCAATAAGCACAATCTACACATGCCAGAAAACACAAGATAGAAATTCCTGATGACCTACTATGTCAGTGATCACAATGCAATGCAAAGAACCTTCAAATTTCTTTACTCACAGTGTAATGGGTCAATCAAGCTGTAATGGGTCAATCACTAACTTAAAAAAAATGTTCATGCTTCAGACAGAATTCAGAGCTCTAAATCAGGTGTAGTGAAATATTAATTCACTGGAGCCTAGTACAGGGTATCTCCTTTGAATGAAAATATCAACGTTCTTTTAAAATTAAGAAAGCCAGGAAAAGGGCCATGGTCCGTAGTGCAAGGTTGAGAACAGAAGACGAGGTAAATTTGGAAGTACTAATTGGGTTTTTCTAAGCTTGGGTTCTAAAAGCCTGATGATTGTAGAAGAAAGGAAGATGGAGGGAGACAAGGCGTTCCACACACTGAGTTCCCAGAAGAGAATGAGTTTCGGTAGGTCACCATATAGTGAGTCTTGATTTTAAGCAAGGAGGAGGAGTGTATAAAGATAGCCTATTCACAGCTTGGGAAGAACAAAAGTTCAGAGCAGCAATGATCCTATCAGCATTGATAAAAGAGCGAGTCATGAGAGGTTTTGACTGATATTGGAGGCGGAAGTGATGATGACCTTTTCCCTGTATCATGTCCAGCAGTGTATGAGCAGTGAGTACAGGATTTAACCAGCAATAGTCATGGGAATAAAAAGTGTTTCTGTATGAGATCATGTGAGCTGCCCTCTGGCTGTTTCTCTGACTCTCAATCTTTAACTTAAGGCTTAATCAGACCTTTCATACATCTTAGCCTCATAATACTATCTATTACATCCCAGTGTGAATGATCCATAGCCAAAAATTCAGAGTTGAACACACTTGGTGTTTGTTTAGTTTTTGTGTCGTGACCATCCTTTAAGTCTAACTTCTTTTCACTCAGGAGCTGCAGTTTCCGAGCTGTGGTATGTTCATTGCACAGATCAGAAATCAACGACTGTGTGATCCATGATTCCTCACCAGTGAAGACATCAGTTGGTGCAGTATTAATCCATGCGAAACAGCCCAGTTTTAATTCCCACCAGGTGCCAGGATAGTTTATCTCAGGCAGGGCAGCAGAGTGCCACAATAAGCCTCAGTACCTCTGGTCTAGTGAGTGAAAAGAAGTCAGTCTGGGCTCTTCCTCTTAATTGTAGTGCCTCCTGCTGGAAAATGCATGTGGAAATCAGACAAGAACAGAATTGGGCTCGATTACGAGGCCCTGTGGTCAAATAGCCTGCTGACGCAAATCGTCTTGTACAGGAAAATTGCCAGTTGGATAAGTACCAGAGGGCTGACAGTGCTACGAAACTGTACCCCACTAGTAGGGATGAGAGAGAGAGAGAGAGCGAGAGAGAATGAATTGATGCATGCATCTTCATTTCAACTTAAAGTTCAAATACGGCCAAAATCACAACTGAACAGACTTCTCCAGTGCAATTTTCTATGTTAGTTTCATTAAACTGGATTCCAGAAATCCAAGGGCCAGATAAATCAGAGAACTCAAAAAAAATTGCAGAACAGCTTTAAAAGCAATTACATTGCCTGGCTTCACACACTGGGTAAAGCAAGCAAAAGATTATGCCTTTAATGACTGACAGTCCTGGACTCAGTGGACAGACCTTAGACCACTGTATTTCAGCAACAGCTTTCACGTGGACCACAGCAGAACTTCAACAGTACACACCCGCCAGCAGCAGCTCCACCGCAGCTAGCTCCCCGATGTCAAAGAGGTCGCTCAAAATGAAAGCTTCGCTGATCAGCTGTTCTGGAAGCAGCCTGGTCCCCTGCTGACCCTGGATGGCAATCCCCTCAATGTTGGCTTTCTTCACCTTCTCCCTGTGCTGTACATTTTTAGCCTGAACATAAAACAAAAAGCAAAGCTCTGTTAAATTCACCTCCACAAGGACAGCGGCACCAGATCAGCACAATGCTCAAAAATAAAGTTCCACTATTTTCCCCCTCAAATGTATATTTTTCTCATTTCCGTTACTCCAATCAGAGCAGCCTCAATCAGGTTGTATCAACAACCTCACCTCACAGAAGCTAGCAATTTACGGTTCAAAACTTTCTGATTCAAAAATAAAATCGAGGTTTCTCCCTTTGGCTTAGCTGATTATGGTGGTGAGCCATACAGACCCAGAAGATCAGAGGTTCAATCCCTGATAAGAACATAAGAACATAAGAAATTGGAGCAGGAGTAGGCCAATCGGCCCCTCGAGCCTGCTCCGCCATTCAATAAGATCATGGCTGATCTGATCCCAACCACAAATCTAAAGAACACAAGAAGTCGGAGCAGGACCCGGCCACATAGCCCCTGGGCCCTCTCCGTCACCCACAGGGCATTGACCGATCCGAACTCAGCTTCATGTCCAATTTCCTGCCCGCTCCCCATAACCCCTAATTCCCTTTACTTCTAGGAAACTGTCTATTTCTGTTTTAAATTTATCTAATGATGTAGCTTCCACAGCTTCCTGGGGCAGCAAATTCCACAGACCGACCACCCTCTGAGTGAAGAAGTTTCTCCTCATCTCAGTTTTGAAAGAGCAGCCCCTTATTCTAAGATTATGCCCCCTAGTTCTAGTTTCACCCATCCTTGGGAACATCCTTACTGCATCCACCCGATCAAGCCCCTTCACAATCTTATATGTTTCAATAAGATCGCCTCTCATTCTTCTGAACTCCAATGAGTAGAGTCCCAATCTACTCAACCTCTCCTCATATGTCCGCCCCCTGGCCTGAGCCAGGATGGCATTGAAGCTCTATAATTAGCCTCAATTTCACATTCTACAAGGCCTAACCGCCTGATTCCCTCAGAAAAAAATCCATTCCTTGGTGACTGGGAGATTTCGTAGTTGGCTTTCAAGACCTTTTCCACTTTTCGGGGGGGATTATGTTTGATCTTCGGCTCCTCACGGCTCAGTTTCTCTCATGAAACACGGTGGTTCTCGCCCAAACCTTCACGACTGCCATTTTCTTTCCACGGCTGATACCTCATCAGATCTTCATTGGTGTGTCTTTATTAGTTGAAATTATTAAGTAAGCAGGAGAAGGAAAACTCACCGGATTCTTGAAGAGGGAGATGAAGTCCGGTTTGTGCTTTTTGAGGGTAAGGTCCAACAGATGGACGGCTTCCGGCAGACGCTTCCAAACCACGTTCTCCACTGTCTGCCAGATATCTTTGTACGGCCCCCACAAACTGGCAGCTGCAGCACACAAAATAAAGGTCGTTAATACGTTAGAGACTGTGAAAATTACTCTAATTGTATCAACGTCTTTCAGAGAAAGCATGAAATATATATGGAGATGTGTGCAACGAGCTTCATTACTTGAAAATAAACTCCCTTTGCGGATTTTGTACTCATCAAGCTGAGGGGCATTAGGGCTGCGAAATGGAACACTTTCCCATTTCAGCTGCCTCATTTTATTTAACAGCGGGGACTTAACAAAAGTTAAACACATCTCGTGTTAAGCTTCACTGCCGACCCAATTTTAAGATACTCCGAACTGGGAACTGAGCCCACTTCTGAGTACCTTACTTACAAATAAAATTACAATCCCAAATTCATTACACCCATCTGTGCATAACACCAAAATGTAAATCATCACTCGCACCATAAGCCAAACAAAGGTTATTGGGGTTGGTAATGCAAAGTCAACTGTATCATGTGATACTGAAAGTTTTAACTGATTAGTACTCGTATAATATTTTGATTTAGAGGTTGCATCCAGTACAACTCACTAGGTCCATTAGTTAAGGGGACTTCTTTTTGATTACTCTGTGAAGTGCTTTGGGTATTTCTTACATTATATAAATGCAAACTTTTTTGAATAAGTCAAACACCATTTTTATTATACATGATTTTTACTATATAAGGTACTCTTCAGGTGAAATAAGGTTATAGGTAGCTAGTTGGATTGGGGCATACAGACATGGCTAATTCTGATGAAGTGCAATGCCTGAAACAGCAACATTTTCCTTTCTTTACAGATGCTGCCTGATCTCCTGTTTCCAGTGTTTCTCTTTTTGCACACATACGATACATTTTAACGCCATATACTCCATGGTTTTGTAATGCTATTATAAATTCCAATGTTAACTTGTCACATTGTAACTACAGTTGTCTGACAGTTCTGATGAAAGGTCAACGACCTAAAAATTTAACTGTTTCTCTCTCCACAGATGTTGCCTGACCTGCTGAGTGCTTCCATCATTTTCTGTGTTTATGGCAGTGAAGCACTTCCACCTCACAATTAGTGAGAACGTTTACAGGGGTAATTTCAATTATAAATGTGGACGTAGGCACTTACAATATAACATTTCGAGTGGAAGTGCAGACAGATATAAAATATAAAAATAAGAAAGCAACAGATCGTAGAGGGAGATCTTCCCCACATCTCATCAAAACATACAATAGGATAGTCTTTATCAGATTGACAGGTGCGTGGGATAGACTGCGAAGTTGATTCACAAATTACAAGTATTTTCAAAAGGAAAACGTTTCCTTTCTTGAACAAGTGCTGCGTTTAAAAGACGTTGAACGAAGGAACTGAGAAACGCTGCCGAGATTAGCCGTGTCTCCCAGGTGTGTGCGCTCCCGTCCCCTATGAACTGCGGTAAGTTTTTTTTCCACATCGTTCACCTGAGGAAGGAGGAAGCCTCCGAAAGCTTGTGAATTTAAAATAAAATTGCTGGACTATAACTTGGTGTTGTAAAATTGTTTACAATTGCGGTAAGTTTGATGGAGACGGGTTTGAGCGGGGCCTGGGATCGCAGCGGCACCGAGTGTTACAGCGGGGGGCTCTGCCCACACGAATTAACCGAGGCCGCCTCAGTGTGAAGGAGATGGTGCGGTGCGGTGCGGGGCCCGGCCCGGCCCGGCTCACAGACTCTGCGCTAATTGTTTCTCCCACTGACCTGAATTTACCGCCATGGTCGCGGCCGCCATCTTGGAAAGGAACCGGAACCGAAAACCCTGACCGGGCGCAGCGCGCGCGCTCTCTCTCCCCCCTCTCCTCCTCCTCCCCCCGAACCACTTAACGGGCGCGGCGCTCCAGCAGCCTCCCGTTTACACTCGGGGCAACAGCCGGCGGCTCCCAGCGCCGGACCTCCCGACCGTTAACGAGGCGCGGCTTGCGGGTGAGAACGGAGGCGGAGGCGCGTGACCCTGCCCGCCCGCCCGGACTACACTCCCCAGCATGCCTAGCGCCGGGGGCACCGGAAACGACCGCTCACAACCCCCTCCCCCTCCCCTCCCCCCCCCAACTCCACTCCAACACAGACAAAAATTAAACAATAACCTTGGAAATATTACACTTCTCATATTTTTAATAGTTAAAATACGTGAAAGAATCATTTGAATAGGCGTTAGTTTTTGAAAGGTTAAAAGAAACATCGACTATTTTCTTTAAATAAAGGAGGGGAGGGGAGGGGAGGGCCTCTGGGAATTGTAGGCGGGCGGAAACGGTTTTTTTTTTTTGGGACGGGAAGAGCGTTTGGCGGACGACAACTCCCAGAAGGCGTCGCGCGCACACCCCGCCAGGAGGGGGAGGGAGGGTAACGGTTGCGGTTGCTGCGATTGGCGCATGCGCGGCCGCGTTTATGCGCAGACTCCGTGAGAGTTTCCTAGGGGGAAAAAAAAATGGTGGCTGGTGTGTAAATTAGAGCAGCGCCGGAGAGAGAGAGAGAGAGAGGGAGATATAATTATATATAAAATAACCTGCAATAGAGGAGCGGAGGGAGCCGGCCCCGGCCCCGGCCCCGGGATACACCTCACGCCAGCAGAAGAGGACACGGGGGCAGAAGGAGACCGTTCAAAGTCCCCCCCACCCACCAACCTTGGTTTAAACGGTGAGTCGGGGAGAGAGAGACTGTGAGAGAGTTACTGAGAGTCTGGCACCCGGTCACTGCTACACGGAGGCTTCAGCGGCATAGCCAGGCCGCACCAGCACCAGGCATCACTGGGGAATAGCAGCACGGCGGGCGGGCGGGCGGGGGGGGGGGATTACACCGACCGGCGAGAGGCGGAGGGTCGCCTGTCCTTATCACCATTTTAATGGAGAGAGTTGCAATTGTTTGAATGCGAGAGGGGGAGGGATTAATGTTCCCTCTCTGTCTGGGAAATGATAACTCTCTCTCTCTCTCTCTCTCTCCTCCAGCACACACTTCATTTTTTTAAAAAAAACCCCACTAAGAATTGTGAATTTGCAACAAATATTATAGAAATTGTAGTTTTTTTTTCAAATAAAAAGTTCACTCTCCGGCTTTGCAAGTGGGTTTAAGGAAAGGCTGCGTGGCTTAACTCAATATCGGGAAGTACAAGGGTTCTGTTTTTATTTATAAACAAATGGCTGCAAAAACAGGACCCACTTACTCTAACATTGTACTTTATTGTTAACAGTTGAGCTCCACAGATCCAGGCAAGGGAGAGTTTACAAGAATGAGTAGAAGGGAGGGAGGTTACTGCATATTCGTACCTGGATAGGGCATTTTCCTCTGGAGGGGTGAGGAGAAGGAGGGGAAGGGAGGAGGGCCGGAAACAATGATGTGGTATTTTTTTACAATTATGGTTCTTGGTCCATGTTTCCTACTTTTTGGTTTGACTATCAGGTTTTAATGTTTTTTTAAATATCAATTTAGAACTGTTATCATGTTTAATTTGGGGCATACAATGAGTTTTAAAATGGAATGGTGTGAATTCAGTGTTTGCTGTCTGTCTTTTTGCTACAAAAACATTCAAACATACTAATTAGTTAAACTAGTACTTGAGCTGTAATGTTTCAACAAGCACGAGAGTCGATACAACAACCTGCATTTATATAGTGCCTTTAACATGGTGAAACTTGCCAAGGCGCTTGACAGAAGCAAAATTTGACTCCGAGTCACATGAGATATTCAGACAGGTGACCAAAAAGGGTAGGTTTAAGGAGCACCTTAAGGGAGGAGGGTGAGGTGGAGAAGTTTAGGGAGGGAGTTCCAGAGCTGAAGGCACACCTGCCAATGGTGAAGTGGTGAAAATCGGGGATGCGCAAGAGGCCAGAATTGGAGGAGGACAGAGATCACTGAAGGTTGTAGGGCTGGAGGAGGTTCGAGATGGGGAGGGGCGAGGCCATGGAGGGATTTGCAAAAAAAATGAGAATTTTAAAATCGAGGCTTTCCTGGACCGGAAGTCAGTGTAGGTCAGTAAGCACAGGGATGATACGTAAACGGAACTTGGTGTGAGTTAGGTTATGGGCAGCAGAGTTTTGGATGAGCTCAAGTTTATGGAGGGTGGAAGATGGGATGCTGGCCAGCAGAGCATCGGAATAGTCGAGTCTAAAGGTAACAAAAGCACGGATGAGGGTTTCAGCAGCGGATGAGCTGAGGCAGGGGCGGAGATGGGCGATGTTATGGAGGTGAAAGTAGGCAGTCTTGGTGATGGAGTGGGCATGGGGTCAAAAGCTCATATTAGGGTTAAATTGGACACCAAGGTTGTGAAATGTCTCATTCAGCCTCAGACTGTGACCAGGGAGAGGGATAGAGTTGGTGGCTAGGGAACGGAGTTTATGGCAGGCCCCGAAGACAATGGCTTCGGCCTTCCTAATGTTTAGTTGGAGGAAATTTCTGCTCATCCAGTACTGGATCTCAAGCAAGCAGTGTGACTATTTCAGAGGCAGCGGAGGGGTCAAGAGAGTGGTGGTGAGGTAGAGCTGGGTGTTGTCAGTGTACACGTGAAGCCTGGCATATTTTTGGATGATGGCGCCAAGGGGCAGCATATAGATGAAAAATAGGGGGCCAAGGATAGATCCTTGGGGAGCTCCAGAGGTAACAGGAGCGGGAAGAGAAACCATTGCAGGTGATTCTCTGGCTGCAACTGGACAGATAAGAATGGAACCAGGCGAGGGCAGTCCCACCCAGCTGGATGACAGAGGCTTTGGAGGAGGATGGTGTGGTCAACCATGTCAAAGGCTAGAAGGATGAGGAGCGATAGTTTAGCATGGTTACTGTCATTTGTGACTTTGATAAGGGCCGTTTCAGTGCTGGGTCAGAGGTGGAAACCTGACGCATAGGATTGTTAGTGGGGGGGGGGTGGGGAGAGAGAGAAAGAAAGGGAGGCGGGACTGATTAAGATGCAGAATGGAATACTACAGATCATCTGCAAATTTTAACATCTTTTGAATACTGACATCCATATGTTTAAGTAAAAGGAGAAAGAGAGAAAGCACTCCAGCCTTGTATTTAAAATTCTGTCAGGTGAGAGGCTGGCCTCACATGACAGGTTAAAGGAAATTCCAGGCCTGTCAGTGAGGAATGGAGGCACCTTATTGACCATATTAAGCTCAATTCATAAAACATGTTCTCGTGAGCAGTGCTGGCAAAGCTGCATTTATATCCTGTCCCTCGTTACCCTGAAAAAGTGGCGATGGGCTTTCTTAAACGGTGACAGTCCTTTTGGCGATGGTGCTCCTAATCCGACACAAATATTAGTTTAATACTTCAGTTTAGAAATTAACTCACTGACCCAAACTGCAACAGCGTTAGCTGACACTTCAAATTTGATGTCGTTCAGCAGGTGTTTAACAAATGCACAATTAACTGAATTAATCCTTTAGGGGATATTGTTAATACTGAGGAGGATTGTGACAAAATACAGGAAGACACTAATAAACTTGCAGAATGGGTGTGTAATTGGCAAATTAATTTCAATATAGATAAATTGAGGTGGTACATTTTGGCAGGAAGAATAAGGAGGCTACATACTCCTTGGAAAAAAAGAGTCTAAATGGGGTAGAGGAGCAGAGAGATCTGGGGGTACAGATACACACATCACTAAAAGCAACGATGTAGGTTAACGAGGCCATTAACAAAAGCAAACAAAGCAGCGGGGTTCATTTCTAGAGGGATAAAATTGAAAAGCAGAGAAGTTATGTTAAACTTACATTGAACCTTGTTTAAGCCGCACTTGGAGTACTGTGCATAGTTCTGGTCTCCATATTATAAAAAGGATATAGAGGCACTGGCGAAAGTACAAAAAAGATTCACAAGGATGATACCAGAACTGAGAGGATATACCTATTAGGAAAGATTGAGCAGGCTGGGGCTCTTTTCTAAAGAGAAGACTGAGGGGTGATCTGATCGAGGTCTTGAAGCTTATGAAAGGGTTTGATAGGGTAGACGTAGAGCTGATGTTTTAACTTTCGGGTCACTGATAAATCCAATAGGGAACTCAGGAGAAACTTCTTTACCTGGAGAGGTTAGAATGTGGCACTCTTTCACAAGGCATAGTTGAGGTGACTAGTATAGATGCATTCAAGGGGAAGCTAGATAAACACATGAGGGAGAAAGGAATAGAAGGATATATTGATGGGGTTAGATGAAGAAGGGTGGAAGGAGGCTTGTGTGGAGTATAAACACCAGCATAGACCTGTTGGGCCGAATGGCCTGTTTCTGTGCTGTACATTCTACATAATTCTACGTGGTGCTGTCTTGTACTTTTTCAGACATCTCGGTACGATAAACCTTAACTAGCAGCGGTAAAGATAGTTAAGTAATTGGTTTTGTGGAATGTAGAATTTAATCAGAATGGGTAGTTTGCAAATGTAGTGTTATGGTGTCAGAGAATTTTCTTGCCATTTATATGATGTGAACTATATTTTGCACCATATGTTTCTGCTTTTGTTCAATAAAGGAGATGGGTTCAGTATGAATTTTTGTCTCACCTATTTTATGTCCCCTCCTCCAAGGCCTTTTTGCTCCTTGCTGTGATAGGGTGCCATTGGTGGCCAGCCAGGTGGCCACCATCATGTATGAGCCTTGACAGTGAGCCACAGCAGGCTGACTTATTATTCTCTCTAGCCAGGGGTGCTGATGCCATTTTTGGCACCCATAAAACTGCCCCTATAATTCAATTCAGTTCAGATCAGAGATTGAACCTGGGTCCTTGGACTGTACGACTCAGCTACTCATCGGATGAACTTGCTGAGCCTATACGGATATTTTTCAGTTATTTCAATTATGCAGTTTACGTCCTGCGGTGCTTACCGGTTGCAGTTTAGCTGCAACCGGTAAGCACCGCAGGACGTAAACTGCATAATTGACCACAACAATGAGAAACTGATGTAGTTTTGTGCTACACTTCTTTTGGTTTGGCTGGTCCTCGTGTCAGATCGCTTTATTAGTGGTGCCCTCCTATTGAGGCGGCACTTGTGCAGAATTATGTCCTGTTGGTCCAACTAAAATAGGCCTGTACCTATTTCATTTTGACAATCAGTGTTAATTTGAGCTGTTTTGTATTCTAATAGATATTAAATCTGTCCTGTTAAACATAAAATTGCTGTTTAGATAAGTTGGTCAACTCCACTAATGGCTCGGTGGATAAAGCACTCTCTACTTGCATGAGTAATTTCATGTGCCATACAGACCACAAAGTCCAAGGAATGATAGCTGATCTGTACTCAATTTGTCCTCTGTTGTTGGGATGGAACAACTGACTTCAGTGCCCTGGTCTAGGGATTGGATTGGGGGTCGGGGGGAACCAACCACAGTTCCTGATCGTGATCCACTGGCTTGTGCTTGAAAAAGTGCATGTGTGAGTGCTCGTTAAGCACGGCGCAAGCTTGGCTGTGATACCTCTGTGGTTGATTATCCTGCTGACTTCAGCGAGTCTCCAGAGCATCCCTATCCCAGCGCAAGACTGTGCCTTCAGTTGAGTATTGGGGGGGATGGAGTTCAGCCACTACTTGCAATTGTTGAAAATTTATTGCAGCTTTGGAGTGGGGCATAAAAATTGCAGCCAGTGTGATGAGAAGGAAATTAACCTTGTGAAATATATTTTGTCACATTAACATGATAAACGGGTTCTCTGACCTCATAACCTGAGAGCTTTTTAAAATCCCCATCTTAGTAAGTACTATTCATATAACTAGGGCTATGCCCTGTGACACCAACCCATTTACTAAACTATTTTGGCGAGACCTTATTGCTTTGGAGGACTGAAAGTGCAAGATAACATAATGAAGGATTCCTTTCAATATGGGCACCATTGACTGAGTATGTGTGTTTGTGTGAAAATTTGTGTAAAAATGACAAGGCAAGATTTACTAAGTGACCTTGTCAGACTTTGTAATTAAACACCTTGAAGGCTGAGTTTTAAAAACCTGAGTTCTCGGAGCAGTATTGTCGTATATTTAATACTGTTTATGTGCCTAATAATTGTACTTATTGCATTATCAAACAGTAACCTTGGGGAACCATATTCCTCAGCACACATGGTTTGCCCATCCAGCCAGTTTGCACATTTGGATTTGGTTATTTAACTTTCACCCAGTACTTTGCCCAAGTGACCATTTTTCTCTGTTTGAACATAATTATCAATAAACAGTGTAGGGTGCCATATTTAACTTGTTCCTGAGGCTCAGACTGTCCTGAAGGAGTTACAGAAGTGGCAACCCTGGCTGATTTTTAAAAAAAATTTCCTTCTCTTCCCTTGGATTATAGGTAGATTGTAGCATTTCAACTATCTGCCTTGACTGGCATCAGTGAACTGAGCACAGAACCGGAATCGAACCTGGGATGCCCTAGTCTGTATGGCTTACTGGTTATTTTGTTAAACTGGATTAAAAGTAGCTTCTGTAATTTTGAGGGAGTTTAACAGTGGGTGAATGGTGACCTTCACCTGTCTGGCAGATAACCTGGAGAAGGATGGAGGCAGAGGTAGCATGTGTAGTGATATTTGTCTCTCTGCTCCGACTATCTGACGCTTTGTTCAAAGTAATCTGAAGAAGCAAGTTGTTGGGTAACCGAGTTTCAGAGGCACTGTGGCAAAAAAGAATAAGGTTAGGGTTGCATTAGGGTTGAGTTTCATGGTTTTTTTTTTGTGTGTGTGTATGTAAAGTATTATTTTCTCAGGTAATAGCCAGTTTATATTGCTGACTGGTCACTTTATCTTCTGTCCAGCAGGGGACCAGATGCAACCTCGCAATGTCTCACACTTCATCCTAGTGCCAAATTTGATTCTGCAAAAGCAACTGGCATGTAACAGCCATCCTGATAGAGGTGATCTGTAATTCAATGGCTACTCAATGCATTGTGCTTAGTTTCACCAAGCATCATTATTGTCTATAGGGGTGTTACAGTCGGCCTGCAGTATTCAGTGTGCAAGGACTGGCAGTTCTGCCATCTGAAACATGGCCTGAAATCACCATCTTGACTGCCAGTGCCCTTCCATTATTTTATACAAATTTCCTACTGACTTTAGTTGCAATAGCAACAGATGAGGACTATAAATGTGGTCTATACTCACTTGTTATCCAGAGCTTTACTGGTCTCTTAATACAAGCCTGGATGCTGTGTTGTGAGGGAGCTGTTGTTTTTGAACAGTGTGTGTGACGTGGATAAATAACTCTCTCAATGTAAAGGAAAACCATGTTTGATCTAAACAACTTGGGAGGGAAAAGCAAGTAGGAAGGTATTAACTAAAGCAGCAAAGGATTAGGGGGTGATTGAATTTAACTGTCCAAAATAACGTAAGGATTTAAGAGGGGAAACTGAAATATTATTTCCACTGGTTACTGAATTGGCATAACGGGGGTATAAGTCAGGATGGGGTCTGAAAGCATGGACGGAGGGGGTGGGTGGGGAACAAGACAGAGTTATTAGAATATGGAATGCATCACCACACGTGGCTATTAAAGCTTAGTCAATCACCACATTTGAGAGATTTAGATAAATGCATGAAGAAAAAATATTAAAGGCTATGGGAAAGAGCAGGGACCTGGGATTGGAGCGGGTGGCTTCACTGTGGAACTAGCAGTCCCGATGGGTGACACAGACGACCGTTGTGCTGAAATTTGTCATTCTCTCTGAGGTGGTGGGGGGTGGCTATGATTAACTGGGTACACCAGAATGGTGTGCAGATTGCTTCTAGTGCTGGGTATTTGATATTTAAATGTCAGGAAGAGGGGGTAGTGTATTACTGAATCTCTGCATGTATGAATTGTTTTTGAGGCCTAAGAAGTTGGAAAAATGTCCAATCCCATTTTTTAGTGTTTTTTTTAAAGCATTGAAGAATAGAATGTAGCAACTCTAAAGGATTGCTGCTGTAACCCAGGATACTTCTGTGAGGATTTCTCCTTAATAGTGAGCAGTGACCTTTAACTGGATTAGCATTAGTCTTCATTAGCTGCCTGTTCACCCTGAGCAAATGAAAAATAGTCCCAATAGGCAGAAAATAAGCCAATATTATCGGTCACTTGTTCACACCCTAGTAAAGATGCTCCAATTCCCATGAGGCAGATAGCAGTAGTATTTGGGTTTCCCATCGACCTTAGTTTCTGCCATGCAGGGAGGTGCTTGGCGCATCAATGGAGCACAGGAATGATCTCCCTAACTGCTCAGTTTTGGAGTTGCAGGGGCCAAGGTGCAGGATTGGCTGATTGGGGTGGGGTGTAATGTGCTGTGCCTCTGGGACCTCCAAGGGGAGAAGCTGCATAGCTGAACTGCCCAGCACCTAATGGAACATTACCCATTAGTTAATTTCCAGACTCGATCCTTGTCCAGGCTATGCTTATGTTGATTCATCTGAGACCGCCCTTTAACAATTCCAGTCATGGAATAATGGAACATTGCTTAGACATAGGGGTTTCACTCCTAACAATTGTAAGCAATTTATCACTGATCTGTTCAGTGGATTGGTGGTAGCGCACTGGAGGGAAAATCACACTCGAGCCAATGCACTTCAATATGCCAAACATCTCTGGTGTGGCCTTAATAGATATATTGATAGTGTGAGATGAAGAGGCTCGTGTGGAGCATAAACATCGGCATGGACCTGTTGGGCTGAATGGCCTGTTTCTGTGCTGTAAATCTTCTCAAATTGCCCCCACCTCCAGTGACAGGCCTGCACCAACCAGCACTTCACCCCAGTGTTACACAACCCAAAATACTCTTAACAGCCAACTCAAGCTTGGGAGAAAAAAAATCCAGTTGTACTGGTGTTTTTGTTTCACAAATCAAGTGAAGATTTTTTTTAAAAAGTTACGTTTTACTAAAATCCTAATGAAACAAATGGGTGCAGTGCTGAGTGTGAAAATTGCACATCTGGCTGAAATCCCAGTGGCAACACTCACCTATTTTTAAATAAATGTTGGCTTACGCACACGTAATTTTGTTGTCCAGGTGAATGGTTTCAGTGTGTACACCGTCATCGGTGACAGCCCTGTGCTTCGTTGTGGCATTAACACAACTGAAAATCCTAAGACGTCTAACCTTCCAGAATCTAGAATAATAATCCACCAGATTTTTTGTTTGTTTGAGAGATAAATGAGAGTTGCTCTGCTCTTCAAATATCGCCATAACACAAGGAGAGAATACTACCAACTGAGCCAAGCTGATGCTCAAAGTAAGCTGTTCTATCAGAGGCAGGAGAATGTGATGAGAGAAATATCCTTTGTTGATCTTGGCACCTTGTTACTTTAGGACCCTACAGTATGGTAGGTTGAGGCCTGAGAATGGATTTATTTGTAGCCGAAGAACATGGGAGTTGTAGGGAAGAACAAATTATAACTTGCTGAAGATGAGTGAGTTTAAGATTTCATGCACTTGAGTCCTCTAAAGTGCATCAGTTGAACAATATGCCGGTCTTTGTGCTGTTGTAAATATGAAACCTGTTAGCAAATTCTATTTGTTGCCATCCTAAGGGACTGTATCAGCATTTTAATCAGTGTTGTCACCAGAATTTCAGTTAATTGGAGGTGTGAAGTATAATATTATTAAACTGAACACTTGCAGGTACAATTACAGATTTTTTTCCCCTCCTCGGGTTGTGTCTGCAGAGAGAGTTTTGAGCTGTACAACATCAGGGTGAAGCGTCAATGGGCACAGGTCTGTGGTGGGAACGATGGGGCAATTGAGGTGATGAAATAAAAGTAACTACCAACAAGAGTATCTCACATTAACCGCAACTTGTGTTTAGATAGCATCTTCAGTGTAAATAAATGTTCCAAGAAACTTCGCACAGGAAAACATGGTAATAGAAGCAGTAGAAGAAAGTTGCGGCTCATTCATTGCTAGTTCTGACTTATCTGTTATCAAGTCTGGGAACATGGAAGTAATCGTGCTGGTAGAAATAATTAAATATATTTGCAGTTTGTGGAAACTGACTCGTGCCCATGATTAATGTTGCTGAAGGAGGGGGGCAAAGGATGGAACCTTAGATTATACTGCAGGTAAGTATATGGTGACGGGGAAAGAAGCCATTGCTGAAAATATGTTGGCTATGTTCGACAGGTGAAGTGGAACCAAGTGAGAGCAGTCACATGTAGATGGACCACAGAGGAGAGTGTACTACCTTAAGTGACCTTTCCTGTTTTAGTTCACTAAGCTTAGCAACAGCACTAATCTGTGACTCTTAGTCAAGAATTGGTACGAGCACAAAACCCAATTGTTTAGTGATTGAACAAATTTTCCTGAAATAAGGATATTTTTCTTTGTGTAATGGGGAAACTCTTGGCAGCAATCTTGCATTAGAAAATGATGTAATCCAGGATAGGTGTGTTACTGCAACAACAGTTATGTTTAAGTGTAATGTGTTTGGAGCAGTAAATGTCATCTGCATGTGGGGTGTGTGTATGATGGACACTTGGAGTACTTTTTTTGACCGCAAGTAGTCACAGCTTGGGATATTGCACAAGAACTGATGTTACTCTTGCATATGGTTGGATTTTTTGTGTCAGAACTAGTATATGTTCCAGCAGCACATGCTCACTCTCATGTTAACATAAGAAATAGGAGCAGGAGTAGGCCATACGGCCCCTCGAGCCCACTCCGCCATTCAATCAGATCATCGCTGATCTTCAACCTCAACTCCACTATCCACATATCCCTTGATTCCCTTAAAGTCCAAAAATCTATCCATCTCAGCCTTGAATATACTGAATGACTCAGCATCCACAGTCCTCTGGGGTAGAGAATTCCTAAGATTCACAACCCTCTGAGTGAAGAAATTCCTCTTCGTCTCAGTCTTGAATGGCCGACCCCATATCCGGTGATTATGCCCCCTAGTTCTAGACGCTCTAGCCAGGGGAAACAACCTCTCAGTATCTACCCTGTCAAGCCCCCTCATAATCTTGCGTGTTTCAATTAGATCACCTCTCATTCTTCTATACTCCAGAGAGTATAGGCCCATTCTACTCAACCTGTCTTCATAGGACGACCCTCTTATCCCAGGAATTAATTTAGTGAACCTTTGTTGCACCAACTCTAAGGCAAGTATATCCTTCCTTAGATAAGGAGACAAAAACTACGTAGTACTCAAAGTGAGGTCTCACCAATTCCCTGTACAACTGCAGTAAGCCTTCCTTACTCTTCTACTTCAACTCCCTTGCAATAAAGGCCAACATGCCATTTGCCTTCCTAATTGCTTGCTATACCTGCCTACTAACTTTTTGTACATCTTGTAGGAGGACATCCAAGTCTCTGAACACCAACATTTAATAGTTTCTCTTCATTTAAAAAATATTCTGTTTTTCTATTCTTCCTACCAAAGTGAATAACCTCACATTTCCCCACATTATACTCCATCTGCCACCTTCTTGCTCACTCACTTAACCTGTTTATTTCCCTTTGCAGACTCTTTGTCTCCTCCTCACAGTTGAATGTCAGATTGGATCGGCTGGTAGATTCTCTCCTCCAAATGAGAAGGTTGTGAATGCAAGCTGTACTCACTGACCTGAATATATAATCTCAGCTGACATTTCAGTACAGTACCCGTGGAGTGCTGCCCTGTCAGTTGCTGTCTTTTGAGTGAGATGTCAAACTGGGGCCCAATTTGCCCTGCTCAGGTGGGAGTAAAAATCCCATCGCACTGTTTGAAGAAGAGCAGGGAGTTCTCCTGCCCTGACCAACAAACCTCCCTCAAACAACACCAAAAAAATATCATCCACTGGTCATTCATTCATTTGCTGTTTGTCAGACTTCAGTGTGCGCAAATTGGCTGCCACGTTTGTCTATATAACAAGTGACTAGTTCAAAAGTAATTTAATTAGTTGGAAATGCTTTGGGGCTTCCTGGGGATGTAATAAGGCGCTATATAAATGCACGTTTGTTCTCCTGTTTCTTTCCATGTTGGCTTTGGTGTAGCTGTGAAATCTCCAATGTAGCACAGTTTTTATATAGAAGAATCGGTTAATATTGGCTCTGCTGGCTTTAGACTATGCCCAGTTAATTTAGATATTTCATCTTCATTAAAAGGTTACTCAATTAAAATTGCATGTTTCCCGTATATCGCTTTGCATTTTCTGCTTAATCGCAGGTACATTAAGCCGTTGGTTGTATTTCATTGGAAAGGTACAAATATTGGTTCTTAATTTTTGAGATTTGTCTGCATGATTGTCTTTTTTTGCCAGGTTTGTGCTGCATCGTTGGTACATCACTAAAATAAGTACAAGTGAGGAGGCCGGGAGGCGCATTTGGCCCATTCAGCACATCCTTCTATTAGGAACAAGAGTAGGCCATTAAGCCCTTCGAGCCTGTTCTGCCATTCAATTAGGTCATGGCTGATCTATATCTTAACTCCATCTGCCCGCCTTGGTTCTGTAACCCTTAATACCATTGTCTAACAATCTATCAATCTGTTTTGAAATTTTCAATTGACCCCCAGCCTCAGCAGCTTTTTGGGGAGATTCCAGATTTCCACTCCCCTTTGTGTGAAGAAGTGCTTCCTGACATCACCCCTGAACGGCCTAGCTCTAATTTTAAGGTTCTGGACTCCCACCAGAGGAAATAGTTTCTTTTTATCTACCCTATCAAACCCTTTAATCATCTTAAACACCTCAATTAGATCACCCCTTAATCTTCTTACTCAAGGGAATACAAGCCTAGTCTATGCAACCTGTCCTCATAATTTAACCCTTTTAGCCCAGGTATCATTCTAGTGAATCTGCGCTGCACCCCCTCCAAGGCCAACATATCCATCCTGAGGTATAGTGCCCAGAACTGAACACAGTGCTCTAAATGGAGTCTAACCAGAGCTTTATATAAATGTAATATAACTTGCACTCCTTAGTATTCCAGCCCCCTTGAGGTAAAGGCCAACATTGCTTTAGCTTTTTTAATTATTATTTGTAGCTGTCCACTAGCTTTTAATGATTTCTGTACTTGGACCTTTAAATCTCTCTGCTGCACCACAGTTCTGAGCTTCTTACCATTTAGGAAATGTTCTGATCTATCCTTCTTAGGTCCAAAGTGGGTGACCTCACACTTCCCCCACATTGAATTCCATCTGCCACAGTTTTGCCCACTCACTTAATCTATCAATGTCTCTTGGCAATTTTTGCTCCCATCTACACTATTTACTGTGTCATCAGCAAACTTGGATATACAGCACTCTATTCCTTCATCTAAGAGTACTGTATAAATATAGTGAAAAGCTGAGGCCCCAGTACAGATCCCTGGGGAACACCACTAGTCACATCTTGCTAATTTGAGTACAAACCTGTTATCCCTACTGTCTGTCTCCTACCCCCTAACCAATTCCCTACCCACGTCATAGGTTGCCTCCAATTCCATACTGTCTCATTTTTGTTAAGTCTCGTATGTGGAACCTTATTGAATGCCTTCTGGAAGTCCATATAAATAACATCCATAGATGCTCCTTTGTCTACTACCATAGTTACTTCAAAAAATTGAACTAGGTTTGTTAGATATGACTTCCCTTCCATGCTGGCTCTCTGATCAGCTCATATTTGTATGTAACTTCCCCACACCAGACTAATAGGCCTACAATTTCCTATGATGTGGAGATGCCGGTGATGGACTGGGGTGGACAAATGTAAGGAGTCTTACAACACCAGGTTATAGTCCAACAGTTTTATTTGAAATCACAAGCTTGTGATTTCAAATAAAACTGTTGGACTATAACCTGGTGTTGTAAGACTCCTCACATTATTACAATTTCCTAGTTTAACTCTCCTACCCTTCTTAAATAATGGAGTGACATTGGCAGTTATCCAATCCAAGGGGGCAATTCCTGAATCAGGAGAATTTTAGAAGATCATGACTGTTGTTTCCCCCCCCTCCCATCTTCCCATTACAGCAGAAAGCTGACTCCACTACCTTACCAGAAAGGCTATTCCAAGTATTTTGTGTGAAGTGTTTCCTGACATCAGTGCTGTACTTGCCTCTTGTCAACTTGCACCCAAGTCCCTTTGACCTGCATTCATGGTTTAACTTAAATGAGATTTACCTTTTCTGTTCCTCTAATTCGCTTCCAACACATTGGTTGCAGTCGCACTGCGCCACAGCAATCAGAGACAGCTTCTTATCCACGTGAGTAGGTGTGTTGTCTTGTCAAGTGTGGAGAAGAGAGCAGGTGCACCTCCTGACAGCAGGTTGCTGTGTCAGAGCTCTGGAAACAGGGATTCATCCTCCTCCTGTAGAACCTTGATGGCATGGGAGCCTTCATGAGAGAAGTCTCAAGGAAAAATTACTGGCTTACGATGTTAACATCGCTAAAATGAAACTATATAAAGCCTATATTATGTTGAGATTCTCTCTGCTGTAGGTTCCTTTATTTTGAGTGGTGGAGAAATGCAATTTCTTAAAATTCTGTATGTTTGAACATAACTCAATCAAGACCACATATTTAGGTATTGTGATATGACATCCTAAATATTCCTTTCAAAGAAAGCAGACGGTGTTGCAATTTGGTTACACAACCTGGTGCCATATTTGGTTCAATACATTCCGTTCCACTCAATTGAGTGTTTCATGTAAAGAAATGAAAAATCCCAAAACATTTTTTTTCTGCAGCTGTTATGTTCACTGGAATTTATAGTCTTTTCTCTTAGGCCACCAACCCAACCCAACCACCCCCCCCAAAAAAAAAATTGCATATTTGACTGTTGACAACCTATATTGCATAACCAACTCTGTGCAGTGTGTTGGGTGGCTTTTATTTTCAAAACAATCCCAAACCAAGGCAGCTTGGATTGAGTTGCTGCAGTTGGGGCATCTACTTGTATTCCAATTAATCAGTCTCTGTTTGGGGTAAGGAGAGAAAAGAGAACAACTGAGAATTGCTTCCCCAGAGATGAGAGAGAGATGGGGAGAACTGACCAGCCTGTCTCCCTCTTGAACACCTCTGTAACTGACTATTGACATTTGCTGAGGTGCCTACCTGCTTGATCAAGGAACGATGAGATGATTTGAATAGGTAATTTTTTTTTGAAGTGTGACAGGGATATCTGGCAATATTGAAGAAAATGAAAGTATTGTTGGCTTTTTAATAATTGTTTGGCAGTATTCCAGTAAAAGCAGCAAAGAAAGTATACAACAGAAGGAGCTAACTTGAGACTACCAGACCAATGAATATATATTTTGATGATGGGAGAAAGAAACACAGGTTAGTTACTAAAAGGAAATTGATTCAGGTACTCGGCACATTTTTTAAGCATCTGTATATCTAATATAAAAATACTAGTTGAGGCATTGCACACTGAGATGGTGGGGAGTGTGTATTGTGGTGCACAAGTTATGACGATTGTGTGGGACAGGCTAGATGGATCAGAGTCTTTTCTGTCTGTCATTGTTTGTATGAGTCAAGCCCAAGTCTAGTCCTCAGGTGAAGTGGGGTTAGAGGGCAGAGGATAATAGAACTGAGGGATGTAATTGTTTTATAAGTGTGTGTGATATATATATATATATATATATATATAAAAAACACATACACAGTGTTTCCCCTGATGGGAAGGTGTAATTACAGCAGGACAAGTTTACATAGTCATTTTTCATTATAAATTCTTACATCCACATTTATAATGAAAGAGCTAATGGACATGCACGCAGTTGTAAGATTTTTAATTTATAATATTTTAATTGAGAGCAGTCAACTATATTTGAGGAAATTAGATCAACATTTGAAGAAATCTATTGAAATGGGATCAGAGTAGATAGCTCGGATGTGAAGAAAGCACGATGAGCTGAATGGCGGCCTATTCTGAAATTTCTGATTCTATAAAATAATTTACAATTCTCATCCTTGTTTTCAAATCCTTCCATGGCCTCTCCCCTCCCTATATCTGTGCTCCTACAACCCTCCGAGATCTGTGTGCCTCCAGTTCTGGCCTCTTGCACACCCCCCGATTTTCATCACCATTGGCGGCCGTGTCATTCAGCTTAGCGTGGTTTTCACTAGTAAAGATTTAATCATCACTGTGAAGATGTTACTCTTGTACCGGTGTTATAGATTCTCTCTGGATTCCCTTCTTTGCATACAAGCATCACACCTGTATGACTTCTGATAATGGGTAATTCAAAAGGAGTACAGTGTAGATAAAATTAAACAAAGGAGCAGGGTAGAATATTGAGTAAGAATGCATTGACATATATTCCAGAAGTGCCATGTGCCATACAATGGAGCTTTCTAAAGGCCAGACATGGCTTAAAACAGGCACTTCTAAAGTAATGTAAGCTGTTGTTTTGATTTTCAAAGAACAAATACAAAAATATTAGTTCACAGTTGTTTCAGATGATATCGTCTGCCATTCAGTCCATAACACAGTAACTTAGTTGAATCCGAAGAAAAATGCAGCTGCTGCCATATCTTGATTATTTAACATTAGCTGCACCCTCCTGACTTGGGATAGTTGAAATGAGGTAGGTACATTTAAAGAAGACTGGAAGAGAGTCCTTGATTAATATTTGAACTGGGAATGAAAACATGACTTAAGTTGTAGAATAGAATCACAGAATTTTACAGCACACAGGGAGGCCATTCAGTCCATCGTGCCTGTGCTGTCTGTCTACAAGAGCTATCCACTTAATTCCATTCTCTGCATACGTCCCATACTCTTCTTCATTTTCTATTTGAAATATTTATCTAGTTCCCTTATACAAAACTATTGTGGATTCTGCCACAACCACTTTCTGGTAGGGCATCTATGTCATAACAATCCTTTGTATAAAATAAATTCTGCTAACCCCTCCCTTTGTTCTTTTGGTGATGATCTTTACTTTTGGCCTCTAGTTATTGACTCGCTAACCTCAATCAGATCTCCTCTTAATGAAAAGAGCCCCAGTTTATTTACTCTTCTCATAACTAAAGTCTTTCATCTCACATATCATAGTGAATCTCTTCTACATCCTCTCCACAGCCTTGACAGCCTTCCTAAAGTAGCATGTCAATATTCTATCTGAGGACTAACCAATGATTTATATAAATTTAGCATTACCTCTTCACTTTTGTACTCTTACCGTATTTATAAAACCGAGAATCAGGTATGCTTTTTCTTCATCAACTTGTCCTCCCTGTGTAAATGAACTTCTACAAGTTTTTAAAAGTTTTGCTATTTAGTGTACGTGTCCTCTTCATTCTTTCTCCCAAAATTAACTCTTGAAATTGCACCCTAACGAAGTGGACCACCCCCACAAGTGTATCTAGCAAACAGGCTATAAGTTCCACAGTTCAATTCCTGTGCTGAGTTAGTTGTTCTCATCAGGGGCTACGTTTGGGCTCATTGACACTGGGCTAGGGAAGGGAAAACCAGCTTGGGTTCCAGCTCCTGATCTCTCTCCAGTGACTCTGGAAAGTGCAGGCGTGTGGCCATTGAGGATGAGGATAGGATCAGGATATGATTCCCTCTGCAGCGGAATAGCTGGCTGATTCTGTTTATGGTTATGAAGAATGTGCGGTTGGGCAATATACTGACAGTCGAGTGGCATGTATTTCAAAATTGTCACCCCAAACCCCCTCTGCTCCAGTACACAGGGTGTCTGTGCCAGCATTCTTGCCTCTGCGGCAGGATTAACTTGTGCAATTTGTACATTCTGATAAATCTCCATTCATTGTTAAATTACATAAAGTTAAAAATGTCTATATGGAATTAAATATTTGAGGAAAATGCTCTTACAGATAAAATTGAACTTTACCTAGGCTGCCCTGTGAATTATGTCAAACTAGTTGAGGATGAAGTTGAGATTTTAGGGGCGTTTGAAGCAGCAATTGATAAAATGAAAATGCTGAACTATTTTGTATGTCATGCTGAAACTATGCAGTGCTCTAGGGAGAGTGCTGTGTCCAGTTTTGAAGAAATACAAGGAAGCCATTGAAGCCATGGAGATGGTGCAGAAGAAGGCCTATCATAAGGTACCGCAAGTAGACTCATGACTAAGGTCAAAGCATGTGGAGTCCAGGGACAAATAGCAGAATGGATAGCAAGCTGGCTACACAACTGAAAACAGAGTAGGGGTTAAGGGTAGTTACTCAGACTGGCAAAAGGTGGGAAGTGGTGTTACACAAGGATCGGTGCTGGGATCACTTGTTCACAATTTACATGAACGATTTGGACTTGGGAATCGGAAGAACAATTTCAAAATATGCGAACAATGCCTAATGGGGGTAAGTTTCAGTGTGGGGTGGTGCCTTTTGGTAAGAAGAATAAGGGGGCCACGTACTCCTTGGGTAGTGGTCTAAATAGGTGAGAGGAGCAAAGGGATCCATGGGTACAGATACACAAATTACTAAAAGTAGTGCTGCAGGTCAATAAGGCCATTTTTTTAAAAATGGGGCTCATTTCTAGAGGGATAGAATTGAAAAGCAGAAAAATTGTTAAATTTCTACAGAACCTTGATGAGACCACATTTGGACAGTTCTGGTCTCCATATTATGAAAAGGTTATAGGGACACTGGAGACAGTGCAAAAAGGATTCACAAGGATGATACCAGAACTGAGAGGATATATTTATCATGAAAGGCTGAACAGGCCGGGGCTCTTTTCTCTAGAAAAGAGCAGGCTGAGGGATGACCTGATAGAGGTCTTCAAATTATGAAGGGGTTTGATAGGCGAGATGTAGAGAAAATGTTTCCACTTGTGGGGGAGACCAAAACTAGGGGCCATAAATATAAGATAGTCACTAACAAATCCAACAGGGAATTCAGGAGAAACTTCTTTACCCAAAGAAGGAATAGTTGAGGTGAACAGCATCAATATATTTAAGGGGGAAATGACGAGAAGGATTTCCTGGAAGGGGTCGGTGAAGAGGGTTGGGAGGAGGCTCATGTGGAGCATAAAAGCCGGCAGAGACTAGTTGGGCCAAATGGCCTATTTCTCTGATGTAGACTCGATGTAATTCTTCGAACCATGAACCTGACTCTTAGCAACAGAGGATTGAGTGATTTAAGAGCAAGGAGTTCAAGAAATTTAAGTTGTTAAGCCTTGAAAGGCTACAGACAGGGGTCTCAGAGGTATAAGTTATTAAGTAGAACATAGGAACAGGAGTAGGCCATTCAGCCCCTTGAACCTGTTGTGCCATTCAATTAGATCTTGCCTGACTTGTATCTTAACTCCATCTACTCCCTTGGTCCATAACCCTTAATACCCTTGCCTAACAAAGATCTATCACACTCAAATTTGAAATTTTCAATTGACCCCCAACCTTCAGTTTTTTTTTGTGGGGGCGAGGGAGAGAGAGTTCCAAATTTCCACTACTTCCTTGTGTGGAGAAGTGCTTTCTGACATCACCCCTTAATGACCTAACTCAAATTTTAAGGTTATACCCCCTTGTTCTGGGCGCTCCCACCAGAGGAAATAGTTCCTCTCTACCCTATCAAATCCTTTAATCATCTTAAGCACCTCAATTAGATCACCCTTTAAAATCTTCTATAATCAAGGGAATTCAAGCCTTGTCTGTCTAACCTATCCTCATAATTTAACCCTTTTAGCCTCTATCATTCTGGTGAATCCGCACTGCACCCCCTCCAAGGCCAATATATCCTCCCTAAGGTGTGGTGCCCAGAACTGAATACAGTGCTCCAGATGGGGTCTCACCAGAGCTATGTACAGCTGTAACATAACTTTCACCCGTTTGTATGTCAGCCCCTTTGAGATAAAGGCCAACCTGCCATTAGCCTTTTGAATTATTTTTGTACCTATCCACTAGCTTTGTCATTTCTGTACTTGGACCCCTAAATCTCTCTGCTTGTCCACAGTTCTTAGCATCTCGCCAAATAGGAAATACTCTGATTTATCTTTCTTAGGTCCAAAGTGGATGGCCTCACACTTTCCCACATTGAACTCCATCTGCCACAGTTTTACCCACTCACTTAATCTATCAATGTCCCGTTGCATCTTTCTGCTCCCATCTACACTTTTACTGTGCCACCTAACTTAGTGTCATCAGCAAACTCAGATATACAGCTCTGTATTCCTTCATCCAAGTCATTTATAAATATAGTGAAAAACTGAGGCCTTAGTACAAATCTCTGGGGGATACCACTAGTCACATCCAGCCAATTTGAGTACATATCCATTATCCCTACTCTCTCTCCTAACTCCTAACCAATTCCCTATCCAAGCCGTTAGGTTGCTTCCAATTCCATGTGCTCATTTTTAAGTATCTTATGTGGAACTTCGTCAAATGCTTTCTGGAAGTCCATATAAATTTCCTCTTCCCTTTGGCAGTCCCTCAGGGTCGAGGATGACTTGCTTCCACCCCGGGAGGGTGGGTTCTGTGGTGACTGAATAGTCCAATCCTGGAACCACAGACTCTGCCACAGGTGGGGCAGGTAGTGTTTAATAAGGCGGGTGGGTGAGACGCTCTGAATTCTGCTCGTTCTTTCTGCTGCTTACGCTTGGCCTCCACATGCTCCAGTCGGTGACGCTCGAGGTGATTGGCACCTTCGCAGATGCTTCTTCTCCAGTTTGGGCGTTCTAGGGCAAGCGATTCCCACGTGTCGGTGGGGATGTTGCATTTTTTTAGGGAGGCTTTGAGAGTGTCCTTATAGCGTTTCCTCTGCCCTCCTAGTGATTGCCTGCCATTGCGGAGCTCGGAGTAGAGCACTTGTTTAGGGAATCTTATGTCGGGCATGCGGACAATATGGCCCGCCCATCACAGCTGGTTGACCAGTGCCTCGATACTGGGGATGTTAGCCTGGGAGAGAACGCTCATGTTGGTACGCCTATCCTGCCAGTGGATTTGCAGGATTTTGTGGAGGCAACCATTTAAATATCATTCAAGACATTCCCTTATCTACCACGTTAGTGACCTCCTCAAAAAATTCAACTAAGTTTGTTAGACATGGCTTACCCTTTACAAATCCATGATGGTGCTCTGATCAGCTCATATTTTTCCAAATGCTCAGTCACTCTGTCCCTAAAAGCAGATTCTGGAAACTTCCCCACAACTAACGTTAGACGAATAGGCCTATAATTTCCTAGTTTATCTCTCCTACCCTAATGGAGTAACATTGGCAGTTTTCCAATCCAAGGGGACAGCTCCTGAATTGAGAGAATTTTGGAAGATTATGATTAATGCATCAACAATTTCCTCACTTTATTTTGAAACCCTGGGATAGAAACCATCTGGTCCTGGAGATTTATCTATATTTAATCTCATTTAGTTGTTCCATCACCTTTTTTTTTTACTTATATTGAATCTAGTTCCTCCCCTTGATTTTGTTTTTAGTTTTCCTTGTATCTCATCTTGTACTATGAAGACTGTTACAAAGTAACTACTTAGTAAGTCTGCCATTTTCTGATTTCCAATTATATCACCTGCGTCTGTCTTTAAGGGGCCCACATTACTCTTAGCCACCTTCTTTCTCTTAATATACTTATAAAAACCTTTAGTGTTGTCCTCGATATCCCTCACCAGCTTTTTCTCGTATTCCCTTTTTGCTGCTTTTGCCACTTCTTTGTATTCCTTTGCTGTTCTTTATATCTAAGTGGCAGAGATGGTAAATAATGACTGCAGAACAAAGGTATAGGTTCAGACTGATGAAAGGCAATTTTAGGACTCCTTAGGAAGTTTGTCAGATGAGGAGTAAACACTTGGAATGGACTTGGGGTAGTGGAGGCAAAACCTTCATTTCACTTAGCCAGTTAGAGGGCGTGATGGGGGAGCTGCAGGTTTTTCCTAGATAGGCGTGCCATCTACACTAATTCCATCGCTTTGCATGCTCTTTTTAATATTCACTTTTTCAAGCAACCATCATTCAAGAAAATTTACAGACTTTTCTTCAACAGCTTGTGGCAGAGTGGAAGTTTTTCTAACTGACCTGTAAATTTATTTGACTATCCTAAATTTATGCCTCCTCATTGCTGCCTCAAAGACCAGTGGAATCAGTCTATTTACCTTACCAATCTGTTAGAATGTTGAAGATCTCTATCAGTTGACCCCTTAACCTTCTCAGCTGCAGTAGAAAAATGCCTCACTTCTTTTGGGAGTAAAGATGTTATTCCCCTTTGGTTGGGCAGATTAACCTGTTGTCTGTTGTGACATTGTGTTCTCATGCTGTGCCATCTTGTTGATGTACTTTTACTTTCTGCATGGATATATTGTGCAATATAGCCAATCCAAGTACTTTCTTCTCCAGGGAAAAGCATTCAGACAGGAATCCCACAATGGAAGTGTTATATCCAGGGCTGCTATAAGTTGCTTACTGCTTTGGACATTGTTGACAAATGGTCTCTATTTTTGTTCCATCAAGAAGGATTGAGTTCAGCTGCAATATTAAGAGTGGAGTGGGCGCAGACAATCCTTATGACCAGTTCTAAACATCAACACAGCTTGGTCTCTGACTTGTGCTCAACCATGTAGTTGTAGTTCAATGCCTTGATTAACTTGATCCCACAGGTTTGGATATGTATGAAAAGTTGTAATAACATCACTACCAGTGACTTGATTTGGTTGTTACTTATATTTCTATAGCGCCTTTCACGACCTCAGAACATCCCAAAGCGCTTTACAGCCAATGAAGCACTTTTGAAGTGTAGTCTCTGTTGTAATGTAGGAAATGCGGCAAGCAAGCTCCCACAAATAGTAATGTAATTATGACCAGTTTTAGTGGTGTTGGTTGAGGGATAAATATTGGCCAGGACACCGGGGAGAACGCTCCTGCTCTCTGAAATAGAGCTATGGGATCGTTTACATCCACCTGAGAGGGCAGATAGGGCTTCGTTTTAACATCTCATCCGAAAGATGGCATCTTTGACAATTGCCTTTGTACTTCACTGGAGTGTCAGCCTAGATTTTGTGCTCAAGTCTGGAGTGAGATTTGAACCCATTACCACTTGACTCAGGCGAATGTGCTATCCAATGAGCCACGGCTGACACTGTACTATAGCCAGCCTTCGCCCTGGAAGTGTTGGTTTCAAACATATCACCAATTTTCTTCTGCCATGATTCTGTTATGGAAAGCTAGAAGCAGCCATCCTGTTAGATTCTGCAAGATTGTCTTTTGTGCATTCTCCTGATTCCACTCAATTTATTTGCCTGTTTTGATATTGACTAACTGGCTCATTCAAAGGGATTTCTATTTGTGTTACACCTGTGACATTGAAGGGTGTAGTGGTTCTGGTAATGGGCTAGAAACCCATAGGCTGTGAGTTCAAACCCCAGCATGGCAGGTTGTGAAATTAAATTCAATAAATCTGGTATTTTATGGGTTATCACCAGAAAAAATGACCACGACAGCTGCCAGATTGTCATTAAAAGCCCAACTGGCTCACTAATTTCATTCAAGGAAGGGAACCTCCCGGTCTGGCCTACCGGTCACTCCAGTCTCTCACTGGTTGATTCTTGATGCCCTCAGAAGTGGCCGTCGACCACCTTCTCGAGCAGCTAGGAATAGGAAGTAAATACAGCCTTGCCAGTGTTGCCTGTGCCCTGGATACAAATTTTAACAAGTATATTTCAGAAACTCTGTGCTAGTGAGTTTGACTGGGCTGAGTTGTCAGTTGTTTGCTCTGTGGAAGGAGTTCCCATCTGTTGAGGGTATTGCCCTACTATATCCACTGGAGCAGCATGAGTTTATGGTGATGCGCAGATTCTGATAATCCACGATTTCTGGTTTACTTTCAGTATATTGAAGACATTTGATTGTGTAGCGGCCGTGCCTTCAATCACCTAAGCCCTAAACTCTGGAATTCCCTCCCTAGTAAATAGAGAAACTGTCCCCATTGGTGGAAGGGTCAAGAACCAGAGGACACAGATTTAAGATGTTTGCCTTCGGTTCTTTTGCCAGTGTGAAGAAAAACCTTTTTACAGAGTGAGTAGTTATGATCTGGACTGTGCTGCCTGAAAGGGTGGTGGATGCAGATTCAATCATGGCTTTCAAAAAGGAGTTGGATAAATATTAGAAGGGAAAAGGTTTGCAGAGCTATGGGGAAAAAGCAGGGGAATGGGACTAACTGGATTGCTCTTACAAAAAGCTGGCATGGGCTCGATGGGCAGAATGGCCTCCTGTGCTGTTATGATTCTAAACATCTACCCCTCTCTACCCTTCTCCTCCTTTAAGGTGCCCCTTAAAATCTACCTCTTTGACCAAGCTTTCGGTCACCTGCCCTAATATCTCCTTATGTGACTCAGTAAAACTTTGCCCATTAGCACTCTGGTGAAGCACCTTGTGACATTTTACTACATTAAAGGTGCTATTTAAATGCAAGTTGTTGTTGCAGGGCAGCATGGTGCTAGGATTGAGGGGGGTGCGGGGGGCAATAATCATGTAGAATCAGGTAATTGAGGATCTCAAGGAGAAAAATTGCCTATGAAGTGCGACAAATATAAATGATACTCCTGTGCTCGGATTGTGATGAAGCTTAAGTGGCCACAAACGTTTTCACCTTTTTATTCTATTAAATATTATCCATTCACAGTTTACCAAATAGCATTATAAAATGGAACCTGCTAAAAGCATCCATTGATTAGGCAATTGCACTTATGCTTTTGGTTCAGGAAGTTTTAACACTGCCTCTTGAAATCGTTGATCAGAAATTGGTTACCATTCAGTTGGGCTGAATGGCCTGTATCTGTGCTGTAGTTGCGATGTAACTCAATGTAAAACCTGCTGTGTGAGAGAGATCAGATCTCAATCATCATTCATGTTCCAGCTGAGATGGTGATTTTCAGTAGGCTATTCAACAGTAGAAGGCATCACAGCTGAGTCTGCTGCCCTTGTCCAGTGTTGGCTACATAAGTCTCTGCCCCTTAAAATCTAAATGTTTTGCCCCAATTTTGATTCCCAGAGATGGCCCTAATGCTTCCTTGACTAAACAAAAAGCAATTGATTGTGTCAAATACTTTGAGATTTGAGGCATGGTGCTGGATCCTGAGGCCAGTTGTGGAGCCTCAGCTGAGAATAGCTAACTGGGACTTTCTGGTGTGCATGGCCAGGCACCCAAGCATTTTTACTTAATCATTGCTGCAGGATATCATTTGCTCATGCAACTTTTAAAAATGTTAATTTGGATATCTCCCAAGCATGATGGGTGTGAGCACTGACTGACCATCTGTTTGACAGGACATGGCAGAAATAAGCTGGGTTAAGTACAGTGCAACGTTCTTGATGTCCTGTTGGCATAGCGTTCTGTCACAGTGCATTGTGATTATCAAACATCCAGTTTGGTTTTTCACCCATGGTATGTGGACATCATCTGTTGTAACTTGGATTCCGTGTCAACACTAATGTCATATGAGGTTCCCCTTCAAAACTGGCCGCTGCTTTTTCTCTACCTAAATGCTAATCACTAGCAAGGTTGTCACTGGGGGAAGCACATTGCTTCTGATAATGGGGTCACCTCTTAACTCCTTTCTCCCCACCCCCCCCCCCACTTCCCACCATGCAGAAGTTCATACTATGAGACGAGACAAAATGTATCCTGTGCTTCGGCAGCACTTTGAGTATTGATTAATAGTTTTAAAAACTTTACATCTTCATAAAACAATTGAATTTTGGAATGTTTGAGGAACTGGGTGGAGCAGTGGACTTGCATCTTTCTATTAACTGCTAGCGCCTGGTTTCAGAGTCTTGCCAGACTATGGTATGACTGCATGTTCCTTCTATTTTTCCCCCTCTTTTTTTGATCCTCCATTCACCCACAGGAAAAACACAGTCTTAAATGAAGTTAAGTGAGCAGACTCGCTAGGCGACGTTCCAGAAAGACTTGCTGTGGGTGATGTATTTGGCGTTGGGATTCTCTTCTATAATATAGGCTGTTGTGAGCTCAGAGCAGGATGAGCTTGAAAACTGGTTGTTCCTTAACTGAGGGCTGGATCATACTGACGTATGTTTGATTCTCCAGAACTGACATCCCTTTCTTCGATGAGTTCATAAATGTGGAACCTGATTCATTGGTTATATATAAACTTTCAAAATAGCTGCCCCTGGAATAACGTGTCTACTGTGTTCAGGATGTTGAACAGGAGTTTATGTATTTATTGTCCCCTGAATTTATACTGGTGTTGAATGTTCAGCATTGAAGGAGGCCATTCAGCCCATGGTTCCTGTGTTGGTGCTAACTCCACCTGGCAGCTATCCATTTCTCCCACTTCCCCCTGTAACCTTGAACATTTTTCTGTGTTTATCTAGTTCCCTCTTAAATGCTGTGATTGAGTTTGCTTCAGTAGCCAGTTGTGATAATGTATTCCATATTCCCATGACCCTTTGTGTGAAAAAATTCCTTTAAGCTCCCCCCCACCCCCCACCCTTTCATGTTCCTAGTCAGAATCTTACATTTATGCCCCCTTGTTACTAATTCACCAAGTGGTGGAAGAAATGTTTCACTTGCAACATTTGTAAAGCTCCATTAGCAGTGCTGTTCAGTCAGTCCATCAGGTAAATGACTACTTTGCGTACAGAAAGAGGCTCATTCAGTCATATAATGAGAGTCTGTCTCTTTCAAAATATTATCAGTGTAGCAGCATGCTGATGTTGGCTGAACAAATCCCAGCTCATTCTAGTTATGTTTTCAACACTGTCCTGGAGAAACATGATGTGTTTGTTGTACAAAGCTGGCTGATGACTGTAAGAAGTGAAATATACTTATTGAACACCTTATCCAATTGCCCCTGCTGTAATTCTACACCTGTCACCTGGAGAATGATGCTTTTCAAGGACATTGATTGCACCCAGGAATAGTAACTTAGCAATAGTAATAACCAGTTAGAACCAGGTTGTTTATCAGTTTTTATACTGGAGAGAGAGGTGCGGGTAGACACTGATCCAGCCAACCATTTCAGGTGCAGAGCAGCTGTAAGGAACACACCTTTTAGCTTCCCACCGTAATACATGGAATCTGTATTTCCTGACATTTGTTGGTATTCTTGAATGAATGCTAACAGGGTGCTTCACTTCAGGAATTTGACAGCCAGTTGTAGATGTCCGGTTTCATTCGCTTATGCAGCCTAGTAAGTGACTCTTACGTTGCCGCACTGTAGCAACTTCCTCTGTCTGTATATGCATGGGGAGGAGGGTGATTTTACAAATTCCGATTTCACCTAATAACTTGAATGAGTGTATGGAATGGGCTGAGTAAATCTAATTTGTTACTGTTACTTGGAATTCTTTCTTAAACTGGTGCTTTGAGGGTGGTATTGTGTATTTCCAATCATTTGTAACCAAGGCTGCTGGTTTATAATGGCTGGATAACTCCAATTTGACTTTAATTATGAGATTGTGGGATTTTATTTATATTATGTTTTCTGTTTTCCCATGACCACTGCTGTTGGTTAAGACTTAAATGCAGCTAAATGCTGAATGTCCTGGTCTGCTTTGGACTTAAACTGGAATTTGTTTTCTGGAAAGCAGTACAGTTGAACCTTTAAGTCATCTTCATGAAGCAGACGTACTTTGTTTTTTTTTTATTCGTTCGCGGGATGTGGGCGTCGCTGGCGAGGCCAGCATTTATTGCCCATCCCTAATTGCCCTCGAGAAGGTGGTGGTGAGCCGCCTTCTTGAACCGCTGCAGTCCGTGTGGTGACGGTTCTCCCACAGTGCTGTTAGGAAGGGAGTTCCAGGATTTTGACCCAGCGACAATGAAGGAACGGCGATATATTTCCAAGTCGGGATGGTGTGTGACTTGGAGGGGAACGTGCAGGTGGTGTTGTTCCCATGTGCCTGCTGCTCTTGTCCTTCTAGGTGGTAGAGGTCGCGGGTTTGGGAGGTGCTGTCGAAGAAGCCTTGGCGAGTTGCTGCAGTGCATCCTGTGGATGGTGCACACTGCAGCCACAGTGCGCCGGTGGTGAAGGGAGTGAATGTTTAGTGTGGTGGATGGGGTGCCAATCAAGCGGGCTGCTTTATCTTGGATGGTGTTGAGCTTCTTGAGTGTTGGAGCTGCACTCATCCAAGCAAGTGGAGAGTATTCCATCACACTCCTGACTTGTGCCTTGTAGATGGTGGAAAGGCTTTGGGGAGTCAGGAGGTGAGTCACTCGCCGCAGAATACCCAGCCTCTGACCTGCTCTCGTAGCCACAGTATTTATGTGGCTGGTCCAGTTAAGTTTCTGGTCAATGGTGACCCCCAGGATGTTGATGGTGGGGGATTCGGTGATGGTAATGCCGTTGAATGTCAGGGGGAGGTGGTTAGACTCTCTCTTATTGGAGATGGTCATTGCCTGGCACTTATCTGGCGCGAATGTTACTTGCCACTTATGAGCCCAAGCCTGGATGTTGTCCAGGTCTTGCTGCATGCGGGCTCGGACTGCTTCATTAT
Source organism: Heptranchias perlo (assembly GCF_035084215.1). Classification (NCBI taxonomy): domain Eukaryota; kingdom Metazoa; phylum Chordata; class Chondrichthyes; order Hexanchiformes; family Hexanchidae; genus Heptranchias; species Heptranchias perlo. The sequence goes on from NC_090342.1 coordinate 55,027,398, forward strand.
TTGAGGGGTTGCGAATGGATCTGAACACTGTGCAATCATCAGCGAACATCCCCATTTCTGACCTTATGATGGAGGGAAGGTCATTGATGAAGCAGCTGAAGATGGTTGGGCCGAGGACACTGCCCTGAGGAACTCCTGCAGCAATGTCCTGGGGCTGAGATGATTGGCCTCCAACAACCATTACCATCTTCCTTTGTGCTAGGTATGACTCCAGCCACTGGAGAGTTTTCCCCCTGATTCCCATGGACTTCAATTTTACTTGGTGCCACACTCGGTCAAATGCTGCCTTGATGTCAAGGGCAGTCACTCTCACCTCACCTCTGGAATTCAGCTCTTTTGTCCCTGTTTGGACCAACGCTGTAATGAGGTCTGGAGCCGAGTGGTCCTGGCGGAACCCAAACTGAGCATCGGTGAGCAGGTTATTGGTGAGTAAGTGCCGCTTGATAGCATTGTCGATGACACCTTCCATCACTTTGCTGATGATTGAGAGTAGACTGATGGGGCGGTAATTGGCCGGATTGGATTTGTCCTGCTTTTTGTGGACAGGACATACCTGGGCAATTTTCCACATTGTCGGGTAGATGCCAGTGTTGTAGCTGCACTGGAACAGCTTGGCTCGAGGCGCAGCTAGTTCTGGAGCACAAGTCTTCAGCACTACAGCTGGGATGTTGTCGGGGCCCATAGCCTTTGCTGTATCCAGTGCACTCAGCCGTTTCTTGATATCACGTGGAGTGAATCGAATTGGCCGAAGACTGGCTTCTGTGATGGTGGGGATATCGTGTTACTGGCCTAACTCTGATATTGTTCATTGGGAACTATTCTCTACGGTGGACATCTTTGCATTCCATATTATGACCACAGTTGCACCCAATTATGGATTGTCTTTGGCAGTGGGAGCTTTTCCTTATTTTTTGTTCTTGGCATGGCTTCATTTAACACCCATCTTGAGTTGCTCTGAAAAGGTGGTGGTGGGCTGTCTTCTAATCATTGAGTGGCTTGCTGGGCCACTTCAGAGGGCATTAAGTTAACCAGATAGTGAGACTGGAGTCACATGTAGACCCAGGTAGGACAGGTTCCCTTCCCTGAAGGGCATTTGTGAACTGCAAGAATCCAGCAGCTTTTCATGGACATGTGTTTTAGGGCACTAGCCTACAAATCACCAACTTGCCATGGTGGGATTTGAGCTCATGACCCCTGGGTTGAGAGTCCAATACCTTAACTACACTACCCTTGTAAGAAGGTCAAATCATTTCATTAATTTTTAAGCAGTTAATTGTTTTGTTGCTAAACTGCTTTGAGTCACATGCATGGTAACAGGATTTTATATTCAAAAATTAACTCCCTTTAAATAGAGTATCCTCAAAGGATGTGTGCGTTACTCTGCCGCGCTTCATATTTTTGGGGGTTAGCTGTTGTTTGTGGTCTTTCACAGCTTTGTGAACTGATGGAATTTCTAATATAAAGTAAAAAATCTATTTGCAAAATATCCAGTGGTCGATACAAGAACTGCTTAACCCCTTGTCTCACAGACCAGTTTTCTCCCGTTGCCACATAAATTTGAAGCTGGACATTATTCTGACAGTTACTGTACATTCACAGTCAAGGTTTCCATATCAATTCAGAAGGTATTAAGAATCAACCATGTAGTGTGGACTAGCATGAAATGTAGGCCAGCCCAGATCATGGTGGTAGGTTCCCTTTTCTGAATGGCATTAATGAACCAGTTGGGTTTTTCCAAGAATCTGGCAGCTTTCTTGGTCATTTTTCTGGTACTAACACACAACTAAACCTAATTTAGTTCTACAACTTGCTATGGTGGGATTTGTTTGTCCAGTAACATAACCACTACACTACCTGTTAAGTATTGATTTGTAATCCGTTCAATTTCAAACAGGAAGTTTGAAATTTCAATTTTGAGATCTTTGACATTCCCAAGTGGCCTCCATTTGAAGTAAATTTTGGATTGCGGTTACAATAATATGAAGGCAAAAATTAATTCTAAAAGATGGATGTGTAGATTTGAGACTCAAAGAAACTCCTAACAGGCAAAGTACATTCCACCCATTGAAGAAGCTGACATTTGTGCCTTATACAACCATTTCTGGAATGACTGTTGTAGGCAAATATGGCATTTAGACAGCACCTTTCATGACATTAGGAGATCCCGAAGTGCTTCACAGCCAATGAGATCTCTCCTGTCATGGCATTTAATTGTGGATTTGTGTGGGAGATTATCCCAAACAATTATCACTTTTTTAAAAGAATTTCTTCTTACTATGTGATCCAAGTTTACTCTTCACTCCTTTCCATTTATGTTCTCTCTTCCTACTCTCCTTTTCTAGTTGAGTAATGACCCAGAGTTACCATATCTCTCCTATTTTACATACTATTAATGATTTCAGTCCTTGCCCATCACTGTTCCCGACTGTAGAGCTTAACCTGTTCTAATTTGCTCTTGCAGTTCACCGCCTTTCCACTTAGGATCACTTGTTCTTTTCTACACATTCTCTGATTATATTTTGCAAGTGTATTTTTTGTGGAATGCTGACCAAAACTGACTATAGCATTTGAAGCCTATATATTTACTTTTTTTTAAACCTTTCCCACATTGGGCATTAATATGTTTACATTTAATCCGAGCTCCCTTTCTAAATCTCTCTGGACTAATTCAGTTTCATTTTTGGTATAATTATCCCATTTTTCTGGTGTGTAATATTTTACAGATGTTATATTTCATTTGTGATGTGTCTGCGCAATTACAAAACTGATAAATCCTTTGGTACATCTTTTGTTGCATGCATTGTGTGTGCTGTTCTCTCCCTTTGTTTTTGCAGTGTCAGCAAATCTGACGAGCTTGCATTTACTTTTGGGTATCCAGGTCATTTATGTAGATCAGAAACAATAGGGATCCAAGCTCTGATCCTTGTTCAGCTCCATGTAACACCTGTCTCCAGTTTGAAGTTGCACCTCATTGCTACTGTTCAATCATTTTTCAGCAGTGTTTTTTTAATCCTAAGAAAGAGGGGTGACCCGATAAAGGTCTTTAAGAAAGTGAAAGGGTTTGATAGGGTAGATGTAGGGAAAATATTTCCACTTGCGGGGGAGACCAAAACTCGAGGTCATAAATATAAGATAGTCACTAATCTAATCTAATAGGGAATTCAGGAGAAACTTCTTTACCCAGAGAGTGATGAGAATGTGGAACTTGCTACCACAAGGACTAGTTGATGCATTTAAAGGGAAGCTAGATACACTCATGAGGGAGAAAGGAATAGAAGGATATCCTGATAGGGTTAGATGAAGTCGGGAACAAGGAGGCTCGTGTGGAGCATAAACGGCGACATAGACCAGTTGGGATGAATGACCTGTTTGTGCTGTAGACTCGATATAATCCAGTCCCATCTACATGTTTTCAGTATAATTCAATTTTTCTTGTACAATTTGGCCAAAAGCTTTCAGGAACTCAGAAATAAGCTATTAAAGGGAGTGCCTTTATCTATTTAATCTATAACCTGTTTTTTTCCAAAAAAAAATGTCCAGGTAGTTTTTCAGCAGTATCAACCTCTTCAAAATCCATGTGATTAAGTTACTGCTCTATGATGCTCCTCCAGCCTGCCTCTGTTAGTGATATTGGATTGATAGCCTGTCATTGCATGGGTCATTTTGTCACTTTTTTGAATACATGTGCTCCATTTCTTGTTCCAGTTTTGCAAAACTGAAGCAATGTCCCCGATTCCTCTATGACGATAGCCTAATGGCCTATGCATTTCCTTCTTGATCTCTTCCAATGTCCTGGGGTATATATCATTAGATCCGGGAAATTTATTAGCCCTAAGTCACCAAAATTTTCAAATGTATCTGCCATACTGGTTTCATAATCCTCTAGGATACTGGATGTACAACGGGCATCGGACAGGATGTGTTCACACTTCACCCGCATTAATGTGCAGAGCTCTGGCTTTGCACCAACTCTTCCGTTGCATTGTAAATACAGCCTGATCCAACATCGGGGCCTGACCTGACACTGGAGGCAAACTGAGTGAGACTCCCTGGAGGAGGGAGTTTGCTTTTGCTTCAGAATCAGTTTGGGCCTTGGCATACAATTTTACACTCCCAAGTTCAGCATCTGTGTGAAGTGGTTTTAGTTTTGCACTGAAATTAAACTTGAGCAGCCCCAGTGCACCAAAGTTGTGTCTTCCCTCAATCATTTAACACTTCACCTATTTTATCTTGTTGGGTTTGTTCTCACTCACATTGATAAGAGAAGGGAGCCACCCCTATGGACTTAGTCTTTGCCTCTCCTCCAATGGGGAAGAAAGCATTTTTATTGGGATGATAGCAAGGGGCTTCTGCTGGGATAGGACGGTTGGGAAAGCCGGTTCCTAAGGGTAAATATTTTTTAATCTGAACATAATTCATTTGTGCCGGAATGATTCCTATGTGTGCTATTCCTCAGGAATGCAGGGGAAAGAAGTTTTTTTTTCTGTATGAAAGCAAGTATCATTTCTCTGAATTGATACGGTCAGGGTAAAGCCTCCATCTAAACATATTGTATTCTTGCTTACTGCTCAGTGCATCTCTATTGACCTTTTTGAACCAGATGCTGCAGCATCACAGACAATTGGTGTTGAGTAAGTGTTGCAGTTACTCTGCCTTATGGCAGTATTAAACTTGGCCAATTTGAGACCAAAAAGGTAACTTGTGTGTGGAGGCGGAACATGTGAGTGTGGTTCTTAATGAATACTTTGCATCTGTCCTCACAAAAGAGGGGCACGATGCAGAAATTGTAGTTGAGGAGTGAAATATTGGATGGGATAAATATAGTGAAAGAAGAAGTATTAAGGGGTTTAGCATTTTTGAAAGTAGATAAATCGCCAGGCCCGGATTAAATGTTTCCCACACTGAGAAGCAAGGTAGGAAATATTGAAGGCTCGGACCATCATTTTCCAATCGTCTCTGGCTACAGGCGTGATGCCGGAGAATTGGAGGATTGCAAATGTTATACCGTTGTTCAAAAAGGGAGAAAGCAATAGACCAAGTAATTATAGGCCAGTCAGTCTAATCTCGATTGTGGGCAAATTATTGGAATCGATTCTGAGGGACAGCATAAATCATCATTTAGAAAGGCACAGGTTAATCAAGGATAGTCAACATGGATTTGTTACAGGAAGGTTGTGTCTGACTAACTTGATTGAATTTTTTGAGCGGGTAACAAGGAGGATCGATGAGGATAACATATTTGATGTAGTGTACATGGATTTTAGAAAGGCTTTTGACAAGGTCCCACATGGCAGACTGGTCAAAAAAGTAAAAGCCCATGGGATCCAAGGGAAAGTGGCTGGTTGGATCCAAAATTGGCTCAGTGGCAGGCAGCAAAGGGTAATGGTCGACGGGTGTTTTTGTGACTGGAAGGCTGTTTCCAGTGGGGTCCCTTGCTTTTTGTGGTATATATTAATGATTTGGACTTGAATGTGGGGCTTGATCAAAAAGTTTGCAGATGATACAAAAATTGGCCGTGTTGATTGTCAGGAGGGCAGAAAAGTGGCAAATGGAATTCAATCCAGGGAAGTGTGAGGTAATAATTTTTTCATTCGTTCATGGGCATCGCTGGCAAGGCCAACATTTATTGCCCATTCCTAATTGCCCTTGAGAAGGTGGTGGTGAGCTGAGGAGAATTTTTTTCACCCAGAGGGGTCTGGAACTCACTGCTTGAAAGGGTGGTAGAGGTTGAAACCCTGAATTCATTTAAAAAGTACTTGGATGTGCATCTGAAGTGCCGTGACCTAGAAGGCTATGGACTAAGTGCTGGAAAGTGGGATTAAGCTGGATAGCTCTTTTTCGGCCAGCATGCACACCATGAGCCAAATGGCCGCCTCCTGTGCCATACCTTTCTATGATTCTAAAATTACATAACTGCACTTCCACAGCACAGGCAGCTAACTCCAGAGTGGAGATATTGTGGATGAGTGTCTCTTACCTTTTTCCTCGTTCTCTCTCTTAACCCAACAGACTTGGCCACTTCAGAGGGCAGTTAAGGGTCAACCACATAACACATTGGTGTGGGACTGGAGCCACATATAGGCCAGACCAGGAAAGGATGGCAGGTTTCCTTCCCTAAAGGACATCAGTGAACCTGTTGAATTTTTACGTCAATCTGACAGCTTCATGGTCACTTACTGATCCCAGTTTTTTTATTTCCAGATTTTTAAAAAATTGAATTCAAATTCTCAAATTGCTATGGTGGGATTTGAACTCACATTCTATGGATTATTAGTCCAGTAACATAACCACTACCCTGTTAGGGATTGTGCTATATAACACTAGGGTGCAGTGTGGGTGGTGATAGATTTGACACTGGCGGTGGCAATTCTAAGTGAATTAAGAATATTGCACAAGAAGTGTATTGGCACAAGATGAAGCCATTTGGTTTAAGTGTTTTTTTTTCCCATAGTATATTGATATGTTAAATAATGAGTACACATCCAAAGTGAGTGGAGGCAGAGATGGAAATTTCCCTATGGAGAAGCATATAGCCTCTATTCATGAGCTACTGGCTATTAGCAGAAACCCAGTGGAGCATTGCAGGCATGAACTAGTGGTGTGCCTGTCCACAGTAGAACCAGTGTACATTTTGTGCTTCCAGGCAGTGCACTCCCGATCTCTCCAGTGACTCTCACCTCTGGTTCTTTTGGACTGAATCATTTGGACTAAATTTGAATGCTGAACCCAGAGTTTAAAGTGCCGCTGTCTAGCTCAATGCACCACCTTGTCCCCGATTTGTAAGTGACTTAATACAGCATACAGTGTGTGCTTTCATAGAATTGCATAGAACCTACTGCACAGAAATAGGCTATTTGGCCCAACTGGTCTGTGTCCATGTTTATACTCCACACTAGCTTCCTCCCATTACTTCTGCCCACCCTACCCCTGTATCACTAGTCCTTTCTCCCTCATGTATGCATCAAGCCTCCATTAACTACGTCAGTGCTATCTGCTTCAACCACTCCATGTGGCAGTGTGTTCCACATTCTTCATTCATCCATAAGATGTTTGATAAAGTGCCATATAATAGGCTTGTCAATAAAATTGAAGTCAATGGAATAAAAGGGGCAGTGGCAACATGGATATGAAATTGGCTAAGTGATAGGAAACAGAGGGTAGTGGTGAACGGCCATTTTTCAGACTGGAGGAAGGTGCGCAGTGGTGTTCCCCAGAGGTCGGTACTAGGACCACTGCTTTTCTTGATGTATATTAATGACTTGGGTGCACAGGGCACAATTTCAAAATTTGCAGGTGACACAAAACTTGGAAGTTTAGTAAACAGTGAGAAGGATAGTGATAGACTTCAACAGGACATAGATAGGCTGGTGGAATGGGCGGACACGTGGCGGATGAAATTTAACGCTTAGAAGTGAGGTGATACATTTTGGTAGGAAGAACAAGGAGAGGCAATATAAACTGAAGGGTACAGCTTTAAAGGGGGTGCAGGAACAGAGAGACCTGGGGGTATGTGTACACAGGTCGTAGGTGGCAGGGCAGGTTGAGAAAGTGGTTAAGAAAGCATATGGGATCCTGAACTTTATAAATAGAGGCATAGAGTACAAAAGTGAGGATGTTATGTTGAACCTTTATAAAACACTAGTTCAGCCACAATTGGAGTATTGTGTCCAATTCTGGGCACTGCACTTTAGGAAAGATGTGAAGGCCTTAGAGAGGGTGCAGAAGAGATTTACTAGAATGGTTCCAGGGATGAGGGACCTCAGTTATGTGGATAGACTGGAGAAGCTGGGATTGTTCTCCTTAGAACAGAGAAGGTTGAGAGGAGATTTGATGGAAGTGTTCAAAATCATGAAGGGTCTAGACAGAGTAAATAAAGAAAAACTGTTCCCACTGGTGGAAGGGTCGCGAACCAGTGGACACAGGTTTAAGTTGATTGGCAAAGGAACCAATGGCAACAGGAGGAAAAACTTCTTTACGCAGCGATTGGTTAGGATCTGGAATGCACTGCCTGAAAGGGTGGTGGAAGCAGGGTCAATTGTGGCTTTCAAAAAGGAATTCGATAGGTACCTGAAGGAGAAAAATTTGCGGGGCTACAGGGAAAGAGCGAGGGAGTGGGACTAGCTGGATTGCTCTTGCAAAGAGCCAGCGCAGGCTTGATGGGCCAAATGGCCGCCTCCTGTGCCGTAACCATTCTTTGATTCTTAGTATTCTCTACTTTCAAAGGGATCATTTTTATTTGTTGCAGCTGAGCCCATCCAGGCACGTGGTGAGTCTTCCATCGCACAATCACTTGAGCCTTCTAGATGGTGGAGAGGCTTTGAGGGTCAGAAGGTGAGCCACTTGTTGGAGTACCCAGCCTGTGAGCTGCTCTTTTAGCCACAGTGTTAGTATGGCTGGTCCAGTTAAGCTTTTGATCAGTGGTGACCTCCAAGTTGTTGATGATGGGGGACTCTGGTGATTCTGTTGAAGATTAGGAGGAGGTGGTTGGTTTTTTTCCAGTTGCCATGATGTGGAGATGCTGGTGATGGATTGGGGTTGACAAATGTAAAGAATCTTACAACACCAGGTTATAGTCCAACAATTTTATTTGAAAATAAAATTGTTGGACTATAACCTGGTGGTGTAAGATTCTTTACACTTTTCCAGTTGGAGGTGGTCATTGCCCGGCACTTATGTGGCGTGAATGTTACCTGCCACTTGTCAACCCAAGCCTCAATGTTATCCAGGTCCTAGTGTAGGCTGACATGGCTATTTTGTTATCGGAGGAGCTGTGAATGGAGCTGAACACAGTGGAGTCATCTGTAGACAGCCTTGCTCCTGCCCTTATGATGAAGTCGTAGATGAAGCAACTGAAGATGGTTAAACCAAAGAAGTCTCCCTGAAGAACTCCTGCAGTGATGTCCTGGGGCTGTGATGATTGACTTCCCATAAACATGACCATGTTCCTTTGTAGCGGATACGACTTCAGCCAATGGAGAGTTTTCTCCTTGACTCAGTTTTGCTCGGACTTGGTGCCATTACAGTCAAATGCTGCCTTGATCTCAAGGACAGCGACACTTACCTCTCCTCTGGCCTTCAGCTTCCGCGTCCATGTTGAAGATACTACATTTTAAGGATTTAGTTGTGATTAATTACAAGAGATATATTTCGAATGTTAGCTATAAATATTTCAGGATGTTGCTATCTTACCTGCATGTTTATATGGTGTTATACCAAGAAATATTTATTTCCTAAATTGGAGATCACATCAAAGCTACAGAAGTAAAGGCTGACAAAGCATTTGGGCATCTTGATGCGCTTCACACAATACGTTTCATTTTAAATGCAATGACTGCGTGTGGGCAAACACAGCGGCTGCCAAAGTAACATCCCATGGACAGCATTGAGGTAAACAAACAGTTGATGTTTCTTTTTCCCGTGTTGGTTGAAGGAGGAATGTTGGCTGGTACGTGAGGAAAACTTCCTGTTCTTCAGGCAGTGCTGTGGGATCTTGAACATCCACCTGAACCTTGGGAACAGGCTTTAATGCCTCATCTGTCGGGCAGCACTCCCTCACGACTGCACTGGAGTGTCGGCCTATATTGTGTCCTGGAGTGGGGCTTGAACCTATAACTTTGTGACTCCACAGCATGAATGTGCCCAAGGTGAGAGTCCTCCTAGTCGAATTTAATAAAACTAGCAAGTTTAGCCATGAAGTGGGTGAACTTTGTTTTATCTGTTATTATTTCATAAAGATTAAGATGCAGCCGTCCTTGTTTTTAAAGTTATGTTGCTCTTGTCCTGATGTATCACTGGTCAATAGAGGGCGATCTTGACATGCTCATTGCCCAGAAGCAGTCGAATCTCAGGAAGTTCAAGATTTTCTAAGTGCTTTAGAATTTTTTTTTAAACTTGCCCTTTTGAAATGTTTGCAACATAATAAAGTATCCATGTTCTTTCAACAAATAATTCTTCAAGGTCAAGGCTTTGGTGATTTTTAATGTTTTACTATTGATACTCTGAATTGTCACAGATGTCTGGTTTCCACTGCCCCTGTTTTTTTTTATAATCAGTATTGCAAGTTTGTATGGTTGAATTAACGGTCACACCCTACAGTGGTTATCTTTGCATTATGTTGGATGCGAGTTTGGGTAGGAATTCTGGGATTTTGCTCGGTATATATTTGAGGGGAAAGCAAGGAACTTTGTGCGTTAAGTAAATTGCCTGTTGCCCACTGCCAATTGATAAATAGAAGGTTTTTAAAAAAAATGTTCAATATGGTGACAGAGTTGGGGAGAGACTTTAGAAACATGCCTCATGGTGTCACCCGGTGGTCAGAGCCTGCAACTGTATTGTGACCGTTGACATAGCAAAATTGATTGGGAAATTGTGACCTACCAATTAACAGCTTTACATAGCTACGTGGCATCCATCTTAAAAAGGGATATTTGGAAGAACTTGAGGTTGTTGCATTAAGTACTTAATTGGAATTGTTCTGGAAATACGAGGCCCGCTGATGTCCAAAGTGGTGACGCGCCTCAATTGTGATTTTCTGGGTAGAATTAATCAGAGAAGTTGCTGTCTTTTTCTTCCCCCAGCCAACACCCCCCCCCCCCCCCCCCCAAAAAAAATATTCAGTAATTGATGTTACTGCCCCGACAGTACAACATTTATTGCAGCAGGTACATTTAACGTATCACAGTAGTCATATTTTCTGTGCCTCGGGGGACAACAGTGGAGAAAATCATTGGAACCTCCTCTTTCCCCCTCCCCCAAGGTACAAGGTACCAAGGCCTGTTGAGTAATGTCCACCTGAAGTGGTAGAACACTTTCGAAGATGTGGTTTCTCTGAAAAATTCATTCTGAATTGTTCGGGTTTTTCAGTTGACTAGCTAGTTTTAATAAATCGGAAAATGCTAACTTTCCTTATGGACTTGGCTCACCTTGATGGCACTCTTTCCTCTGGGTTAGAAAGTGGTTTCAGGCCCAGGACTCAAGCACACAATTTAGGTTGATACTTCAGTTGTCCGAGGTGCCATTCTTCAGTTGAGACGTGAAACCAAGGTGGTTCAGGTGACCATTAACAATCCCGTAGCACTATTGAAAGCGATGGGAGTTCTCCTGGTGTCCTGGTTAACATTCATCCTCAACCAGCTCCACCAAAAACAGGCCTTTTTTCATTCTGGGGATGTGAGCTATGCTGACAAGGCCAACATTTATTGCCCATCCTGACTTGCACTTGAGAAGGTGGTGGTGAACCGCCTTGAACCACTGCAGTCCGTGTGGTGAAGGTAGTTCCACAGTGCTGTTAGGTAGGGAGTTCCAGGATTTTGACCCAGCGACTATGAAGGTACAGTGATATATGTCCAGGTTGGGATGATGTGTGACCTGGAGGGGAACTAACTGGTCATTCATCTCATTGCTGTTTGTGGGATTCTGCTGTGCAGAAAATGGGTTTTGTATTTTCCTTTTGGACATTGCTGTATTTGAATAACTGGATATGAATCACTGTGGAGTTTCTGAAATGTGGTCTGGTGCTCTATAAATCCTAGTCTTTATTCAAGTGGTGCCATATGTCACTGATCTGTTTGACAAGGTTAAACCCACTTACTACTGAAAAGCAGAGGTTCTGAAGAAGGGGAACAAATACCTCAAGATGTAGCACTAATACACTGATGTGTAAACCAGTTGTCATGATGTGGAGATGCCAGTGATGGACTGGGGTGGACAAATGTAAGGAATCTTACAACACCAGGTTATAGTCCAACAGTTTTATTTGAAAATCACAAGCTTTCGGAGCTTACCTCCTTCGTCAGGTGACGAAGGAGAAAGCCTCCGAAAGCATGTGATTTTCAAATAAAACTGTTGGACTATAACCTGGTGTTGTAAGATTCCTTACATTAAACCAGTTGTGATATTGCATTGTTTCTAATGTAAAAGGAGCAGGTGATTACTTGTGTCAATCACAGACCTTAGTAGGAGGTAGAAACAGAAAAGCATTGAGTGGGAACATTGCAGAAGATGGAATGTGATTTGTCACCCCACTGGACATTGCACCAGGTGAGGCGTGAAGCAGTAGTCAATGGGCGTGAGATGGGAGGTGCCTTTTGAAGACATTGATGTGAGATAAATGGCTATATGCTTGAAGATTACACCTGGGTTAGCTATTTAAGTTCAACTGGTGTTTCATGGCAGTCCTAACTAGAAAAAATAATTAACTTGCAGTTATATAGCGCCTTTTCACATCTCTCAAGACGTCCCAAAGTGTTTGACAAGCACTGAATTTGAAGTGCAGTCACTTACGTGGGTAAACAAAGTTGATAAGATGTTTGGTTAGTGTTGAAATATGCTTCAACATTACAACCTTCTGGGAGATGTTTCCTTGGTAAGTGCACGTGCTGAGCAGCTGTCTGAGAAGTCGAGATCTATTCTTGTGAACTTCAGTTTTACTGAGTGTTCTTCTCCACTCCCACATTACTTGCCATTTAAGGCTGGGTTCTAATCTGATTACCTCCAGATATTCTCCTGAAGTACAAGTACATTAAGGATTTGTGAAAGTAAAAGAACATTTAAGATCACAAGTTTCAGAATTTTTTGGTTAAGTTGAACATTTTTCTAAAATGAAACTCTGTTCTCTACACCATTATTTGGGAGTAAATGATTGAAATGGATAAGATTTATGGGGGGGATGATTTTTGTTGGGGAGAATCACAAAGGGTAGAGAGCCTGAAATTCTGTTGTGACCTAGTAATGAAGGGTGTTTTTCTACTTGAGGTATTGATCCAAGTATCTGGTATCTGTAGAGTTGGCAGGCATGAGTTTATGTACCTGTTTTGGGTCGCACTGTGCAACACCATCAAACGAGCTCCGCGTCTGGGTAACTTGGAATGTAAGAAAGGGAGATGAGCTTGGTAACATTAAATACGTGGAAAATGTTATAACGTTCCCAGATGCTTCATTGGACTACATGGGGGCTCGTTTTAAACAGCTTTGCTTCAGGCTGGATTGACACTGCACTTGATGTGAAGCCCAGTTGGAGTGAGGACGTTCTGGAGCTGTTATCACCCCTTTTGGCTTTAGTGCACTTGGGAGTCAGATCACTACCTACTTTGAGTTCCACTGCCATTTTTGCGTTGACTTTCCTTATGGACATGGTTCATCTTGATAACACTCTTTTTCCTCTGGGTTAGAGTTGTTTCAGGCCAGGACTTGAGCACATAATTTAGGTTGATAGTTCAGTTGTTGGAGGTGGCACTGATATGAAAACAGCAGAGTAATGACACAGTATTCTCCAAGTAGAACATAAGCTCTGGTCTTAGTCATTTCTGATACCTATGTACTTGCTACCAGTTTTGTAGATGTTTGTAAACAATTTTACAACACCAAGTTATAGTCCAGCAATTTTATTTGAAATTCACAAGCTTTCGGAGGCTACCTCCTTCCTCAGGTGAATGCTGTGGAGAAGATGGAGAAGGATGAATTTCTTTTGTCTGGCTTGGACATGCTGTGCCAACTTCAGACCTCGTATGAGCTTGAATTAAAGATTAAGAAGTCAAATGACCAAGGATGGCACTGCCTGCTACCCATAAGTGTTACCCAAACCTTGAGATTTCTGCTTAGGGGAGATAGTGAAGAATGCCTGTGAAATCGTACCCAGCAAGTGTCACCAATCCAGTGGAGGATAGGTGAGACATTGACCAAATCTATACATCCACTATTCCTGGAGAGCAGGGATAACCCCTGTCAGATTAATGTGACTGTTCAGCATATTCTACATTATCAATGTCCATGATTTAAAGATGAAAAAAAATCAATGGGTACAGTCTTATGGAAAAGAATACGTGACTGCAAACACCTCAGTGCACTGAATTAATAGGTATTGTACCTTGACACATTTTTGCATGTGCATCATGCTCGGTCTTAAAGCACCCGAACTCAGTCTTGTCTCATTGTTTGCCGAAGTTTTGTGATGTATTTGAGGGGAGGGGATGCAATTATCAGTGGTGAAGCCTTGAGGTTGTGTGCCTTTGGAGCAGTGAGTTTTAAAATGCAACCTCGTCCAAGTCACTTTGCTGTGGGAAGGTCAGTACAAAATGTAGATTTGCACAAGTAAATATTACAGTTCAATACTGACCTGAAAGTCTGAGCAGCTCCATGTGTGAAACTGAAATCTCTGCAGCAAAATGAGATCACCATTTGTAATTGAGAAAAGGCAAGGTAACTGGTCTTCATCTGACATGTTAAACTTCTCTCCCAGTGCTGATGGATCTGCTGTCTGTTTCTGGTGTTGCCTGTTTTGATTTCAGATTTCCAGCAGCCCCAGATGCATTTAAAAATGACCAATGTGTTGGGTGGTTGGAGGGTGTCAGGTAGCTGACAGCAACCTTGGTTTGTTGGTTTAAAGTATTAACATATCATTTGGATGCTGCTTTTAACAAGATATGCTGACTCATTGAAGTATGAACTAGAAGATGCTTGCACCAGTGCAAGTGGGCTATTTTCTGTGCTGTGCTAAAAATACCATACACTCCAGAAAAGGAAAGGACCCTGCATCACAGCACACTCAACCTCACCCTGATCCTATTCAAGGGAAAAACGCAGGCCATAGCACGAGTTGTGGCTTACTTAAATTCTTCTGGCTACGTCTGGAAGTGTGTGTTAACATGTGTGAAGCAGCCGATAGCTGAGGCCTCAATGCTCTTCTGTGCTCTGTGAAGGGACAAATGGAGAGATCATTGTGTAAACTGCAGGCACAACCGTCCTCCATTTGGCATATGTTGCAGTACAACGACCACAGTAGGTTCCCTGATGATGCAGTGCTCCTGTTTTTTTTGGTGCAAAATTGGCTGGAACACAACCTCTTGTGGGGTTTTTTTTTAAACTGCAGATGCTGCCCAGACAGTAGCACGTTAATTTGTCTTGGTCGCAGAATTCCCCAATGTAGCTGTCAGTAACATAGGATCGGAGAATGTTTGGTGTCGATGCCTAATCCGTGACAGTCTGGCTTGGAGGCAGTTGAATCTGCACTTGGGTCAATTCTTGGCTTTAACCACAAGATGGAGCCTCAACTGCATGTGAGGTGGAGCAAGAGCAAAGTGTTTTTCCTGGGGTACCTCATTGCAGTTGGAGAGCAATTTTGATGGCGATTGGGTTGGTGCATTGTTTCGCTGCTATAACCCAGTGTAAAACCACCCCAGGCTGTCAAGCGAGGCAGCTTTTTGTCATTGGTTAAGGCTTAGAGAAATCTCAACCCAGTTCCTAGTGGGCATGGGCCCATGGTAACTACATTAACTTAGCAGTCTAACTCTGGGAGGCCCAGAGGAACCTGATATTGGAGATGGAAAAATCCATGCTGAAAGCATTGGAGTTAACTATTTGAGGCTAAGGGTTATGGCGTATTGTTGGCAGAGTAGAGGAAACTTTACCTGACATGGGAGTTCTTCCTGCTGATGGCGGATGCCAGAAGTAGAGACGTGGTTCATTCTGCCATGCTAACATGTACACTGTGAGCACAAAATAAATCAGCCTTAAAAACATGAGCTGGATAAAGGCACTACCGTACAGACCAGAAGGTCCTCATTCATTTTCTGGTCTCTGCTCAGTTAACTGATTTCATCCAGGGCAGCAGTCAAGAGCATTACAGTTTGCCACAGTGCCTCTATGCTTGAGAAAGAAAACAATTAACCAAGCTTCTTGATTTGACTGGGCACTGTGTTGTGTGACCGTCAGTTGAGGACAAGGTCAGACTGTGTGCAATGATGCTCTTCACAGTCAAATCGGCTGGCAACACCCACTGTCTAGGCTCAAATGAAGAATGGCCACTTGGGTAGGGCACCGGAAGCTGCCCAGCATCTATGCTTTCGTACCCTAACTAGGAGTTAATGCTTTGAAGAGGAGAGTTAGTGGAGGGGAGATCATGTTTAAATGTCATTAATTGACCCACCTGGCTTGGGAGGATACCTAGTGCCAAGCAGTTTATTGTAAACAGCATAGTTCCTTGAAACTTAGGCTCATTTGGTAGCACTCTTGGTTCTGGGGCAGCCTCACATGCCTCCTCCTGGATACCCTTGGCTGATACTTCATTGCATTACTGAGAGAGTGCTGTTTTGGTGGTGACCTCCTTCAGGTGTTAACTGAGGCCCATCCTGTTAGGGTGGATGTCTTAGATCCCATTACACAATTTGAAGATAAGTAGGGAGTTTTCCCAGTGTCTTGACCAACATTCATCCCTCACCCAATAATAGCAACAACAGATTAACTGGTCATTCATATCCTTGCTCTTTGTGGATCGTAGTGAGTATTTGGCCACAAGTAAGTGCGTGACTGCTCTTCAGTGAATAATCCATTGGTTGTAGAGTATCTTGGGTCATCCTGAGGACATAAATACCATTTATATACTTGATGTTTTCTGTGGGATAAAACCACCATGACTGTATGCATAGAAGTAGAGTCCACTTTCTCTGTTAAACTGCAGTTCAAAAGCCTGATCAGTTGGATCCAGTAGTAGCTCCATGATGCTTGGAAGTATGAAATACCAATTTGAAATGGCCTTGATCATTCATTCCTTTTGCCACATGGATACAGGAGTTTGGTTTGGAAAGCACTAAGAGTTAAGTTCTAAACTCTGGTCAGGGAGGCAGTGTCCATCATCTCCCAGTTACTGGAGAACTTCAGCATTCCGAAAATGAGTTGGGTACTGTGTGATTTGTCCTGGAGCACAGATGGTATGTATAGTGGTGCTGCAGGAACTCCAGTAACAGTCAGCACTTTACTCAGCAGGTGCTGTGTTTGGATTCCAATTCTGGATGATCCTTGATTGTGGAAGAGACTGGAATTCAGTGGGCTATCCCCTGTTATAGTCTAATAAAACCTGGCAAGGTGAGTGCCATTCTGAGAAAATGGCTGCTCTGTTTGCTGTTCACAGGGCAATATTAGGAATGAGAGCAATCTCCACCCAGATCATTGCACCTTTCCTGGGGAGCAGTGTAGACATGGGCAAATATAGAATCTGTGTCCGCATGGTCTGTCTCATGGATTGCTTGTTTTCAAGATTATAATTTTTATTTGCTGGGATGTTGGTGAGTTGTCCATTGCATAGGTTTTCAAACTGGGATCCTCAAACTCTAGGGGGTCCCTGGGACTATGTCAGTGTTTTCAGAGGGCCTTCCTCAGCAAAGCTTGAAACCCATTGGCCTATTAGTGTACAGAAATCTGTAGTCTGATCATATGAAGTTAGGACGACTACAATGTCCCATCCGCCTTAACATAAGGAGACCTAAATGTAAAAGGGCAGCCTGAAACTCTGAAATGATGATTCTCTTCACACCCCCCCCCCCTTCACATCCAGTAACAAACTTGAATGATAGTGTATTGGGTATAGGAACAGGAGTAGGCCATTCTGCCCCTCGTGCCTGCTCCGCCATTTGATGAAGTCATGGCTGATCTGTGATCTAACTCCATATACCTGCCTTTGGCCCATATCCCTTTATACCTTTGCCAAAAAGCTATCTATCTCACATTTAAATTTAGCAATTGAGCTAACATCAATTGCCGTTTGCGGAAGAGAGTTCCAAACTTCTACCACCCTTTGTGTGTAGAAATGTTTTCTAATCTCGCTCCTGAAAGGTCTGGCTCTAATTTTTAGACTGTGCCCCCTACTCCTAAAATCCCCAACCAGCGGAAATAGTTTCTCTCTATCCACCCTATCTGTTCCCCTTAATATCTTAAACTTCGATCAGATCACGCCTTAACCTTCTGAACTCGAGAATACAACCCCAATTTGTGTAATCTCTCCTCGTAACTTAACCCTTGAAGTCCGGGTATCATTCTAGTAAACCTACGCTGCATTCCCTCCAAGGCTGAAGTCCTTCTGAAGGTGCGGTGCCCAGAACTGCTCTCAGTACTCCAGGTGCGGTCTAACCAGGGTTTTGTATGCAGTGTTGTCACTACAAGCTTATTGAGGTGGAATGGTGGGTGAAATTGTTTGCTTGAACTGAGAAGCACCCAGCAGTACGATTGCAGATTCATTCAGTCCAAACTGGGGTTGTGTCTGTTAAGATCATGCTGAAGTACTGATGGATGCAGGTCTATTCCTGGTTGTGGCTGTGACGGGAGCAATTTGGTTCGATGGATTGTGCAAGAAGCATATTGGCTAAAGTGGGATTTTCCCCATAACTACGGCAAATCCACAGCAATTGGTGTATTGCTCAAAGGTGGTTGTCTCACTGCTTCTGAATCTTCAATGCAAAATCGCATTACTTAGGAAGCAAATCACACCACTTGTATGTATAGGAATCTTGGAATTTATCTCTGAATATCATTGCTGCACAAATCACACAGCCTTTCCATAACACATCGGAACCAATACACTGAAGCCCAGTGACAACTTTGGGCTCAGATTACCTTTATTGAAAATGAGAGGACTTCATATCTCCATTACAGAACTGGCTGAGTTGTGCTGCTTAAAAAGCATCCCCAGTAAGAATCGGTTTTCAATTGATCCTTATTTTGATTTCCTTAGTTAAATTGCTTAATGTTTGAGTTAAGCAAGCCATAGTAACTAGTGGTATTTAATAGTACATTGTTTTGAACTTGCTCCCCAATCACTTGTTTGTGACTAATTTTTCTTTGTGTTGATTTCTCAGACCTGAAACGTACTCAGATCTGCGCAGTTTCATTGGTGAGAAGTTGAACATCCTGTGAACATTGAAGATGTCTCGTAGTCCCGACACAAAGGAGGACCCTGTTGAGTGCCCTCTCTGCATGGAGCCCCTCGAGATCGACGACATCAACTTCTTCCCGTGCACCTGTGGATACCAGATCTGTCGTTTCTGTTGGCACCGTATACGCACAGACGAAAATGGACTCTGTCCAGCCTGCAGAAAAGTAAGCTTGTTTAATATTAGTCACGAGTCAGGCGGTTGTAATCTGATTGGTTGTATGCTGTCGCAGTCACTGCTAGAAAAAATGTATTGTTTTACTATTTGCATTTACACCATTTACAGTCCCTTCACTCAGAATGAAAACTAGATTGGCAGAAGGAGATGGCATTGCTGAGGAGGTAATGGTCAGTTGATTTCCACCAGGGACAGTCATGGGCCTTCTGTAGTCTTCATGAAAAATTTTGAAGGGTGCATCAACTAATATTTAAGAGATTGAGAGTACACTCGTGTAGTGGTTATGTTACGGGACTGGTAACCCAGAGGCCTGGACTAATAATCCAGAGAACAAATCACACCATGGTAGTTTGAGAATTTTAATTCAGTTTTTAAAAATCTGTTTGTCAGTAAAAGTGACCATGAAGCAGTCGGATTGTGTTAAAAACCCAACTGGTTCCTCTAGGGAAGGAAACCTATCGTCCTTACCCTGTCGAGCCTATATCTGACTCCAATGCCGCACCAATGTGGTTGACTCTTAACTGCACTATGAAGCAGCAACTGCCCGTGCCTAGCAAGCCACTCGGTTGTACCTCAAGGGTATCTAGGGATCGGCAATAAAAGTCAGTCTTGCCAGCGACACCCACATCCCAAGAATGAATTTTTTAAGAACACATCCACCCAGCTCCCAAGGACCAAGTCAGGACAGTTTCTTGATGGACCCCACCAGGTTATGTGACTGGGGAGAAAGGGAACTCCATGATTAATTTATTACAGTATTTTTAAAACTCGTCCACAAAAAAAATGAAGTGTGGTGAAATCCAATCCAGCTGCAGTTTTTGGAGAGGTAACTGGATTGAGTGAAGCCTGATTTACTCTAGGCATAACATGAGCCAAATTTTTCCCCCTGTTTTGGCTATGACTTGAGTCCAACATGAACACGTTACTGGTACCATGCCTTTCATTGGTCCCATTTTAATCGGGGCATCTGCTGAGGGGAAAGAAGGCAGCAAACAAGACTCGCGTCATCTTGCTAGAATCGACAGAAAACCGCTCTGCCGCCCAAGCACGAGAGCTGAATTCTGCCTTTCCAACACAGAGGGCAGGCTGAGAGTTAGACCTCTCTCCTTTCGAGGGTTTCGAGCTGCACAGTAAGCCGAAGGAATCCAATCGCTTCACTCAGGCAGGGGACCAAAGGGATCTTATGGGTACCTGCAGTGAGCGCTGAATCCAGTGCATTGGTCTGCCACCGCTCCAACCCACAAGGAGTCGAGTGCAAAACATATGAAATGGCTTTACTGTGAGCAATTGCTAGATCCAGCTGATGAAGCTCTTGCTGTTCTTGCACTATGCAGTCTGGACCCCATTGGTTTAGATTCTGGCCTTGTACTCAGTCCCAGGTATTGGTGTCTGCCATGCAGAGAGTTGTACTGCTAGTGTGGTTTGTACTTTGCCCTCTGGTGCAAACTGTGCAAAGTTGGGGTGAACTGACTGATCTTGTCCCAACGAATACTCAATTTATCTAGCAGTTCATCCTCACGTGTGGAGTAATCGAGGTATTCTGGTTCTGCTTTATATTCATGTTCCTGAATTAACACAACTGGAAGATTTAACCAAATCCATTTGTTAATTTTTGTAACACAAATGTTTGCACCATATACGGTTCAGGGTTCCAGTGACATGCTTCAAATTTAAATTTTCAACTACAAAACAGTGGTTGACGATTAAAGCGTTGCCCAGTATTTTACTTTGTGGCACCAAAATGGCCACATTGCATCTGTCATTCGTTGAAGCAGGATAGAAAATTGTGCAGTTATCCGAAGCTTTCCTCTGCACTGTCATCTTAAATCCAGTATTGTGTTCTCTTTCTGCCCATCCAGCCCTACCCTGAAGATCCTGCAGTCTACAAACCACTCTCTCAAGAAGAGCTACAGAGAATAAAAAACGAGAAGAAACAAAAGCAGAATGAGCGAAAACAGAAAATCTCAGAGAACCGCAAGCATCTGGCCAGCGTACGCGTTGTACAAAAGAACCTAGTCTTTGTAGTAGGGCTATCACAGCGGCTAGCAGATCCAGAGGTGAGCAAAAGAAAGACTTGCATTTATACAGCACCTCCCATGACCTGTGGACGCCCCAAAGCGCTTTACAGCCAATGAAGTACTTTTGAAGTTTAGTCACTGTTGTAATGTAGGAAACGTGGCAGGCAATTTGTGCAAGTCCCACAAACAGCAATGGGATAATGACCAGATAATCTGTTTTTAGTTGATTGAGGGATAAATGATGGCCAGGACACTGGCAGGGCTCCCCTGCTCTTCGAATAGTGCCGTGGGGTCTGTCCACCTGAGGGGGTAGATGGGGCCCCGGTTTCAAGTCTCACCTGTAAGATGGCACCGCCGACAGTGCAGCACTCCCTCTACTACACTGCAGTGTGAGCCTGGATTCTATGCTCACGTCTCTGGAGTGGGACTTGAACCCACAACCTTCTGACTCAGGTTAGAGTGCTGCCAACTGAGCAGAGACTGAGGACCTTCTCAGCACCCTCGTCAGCAGGCGACTCAAACACCAACAATGGGCAAACATCCTATGATTAATTTACTTGGAATTCCTTCCTTGCTGCTCAGGGAGATGGGTGGGGGCGGGGAGCACTTTGGCTAATATTTGCTTGGCATTTTGTATTCCTTCTTCCTCTTAATTTCTTCCAATAGTCATTTTAAAATTCTGTCAAACTGTAAAGCAATTTCTGACCACTTCTACCATACATAATGGCTCAGGCTTAGCAAGTCCAATCTGGCCAGTAGCTTTAAGTCCTTCAATACAAGCGTTGTCAGATTTTAGGTGAGGGCAGGATGTCCTCTGAAGGAGACTGATCCATACTTGTGTTTGCCCTTTTTAAAAATTATTTGTTTTTAAAAAAACTGTCACACTCTGCAACGTGGCCTATAAACACACAATTCTGAGCTGCATCGATGCTGGGTATGATAAAGGAGCAGGGCTGAAACACATCGCGAGCTTGTCTGTGTGGTAAGTGGACTGAATGTCTTGCTTGTCAGTGTTGCAGACACAAGGAAACTTCAGGTTTTTAAGCATCCAGTGATTAAGCTCCAATCTGCCAGTTGCTAATTTTGACCATCTTTTTGAAAGGATTTCAATTCGGTAGCAGATACGTTTAAATTCAAGGCCTTGCTAACAGTGAAATAGACAGCAAGCCTGGCTTTAAAGGATGTACTGCACACCCCTAGTCTCTAGGTGCCCGTCAGGATCGTTGCTGTATTGAAAATTCTTGTTAGCCGAGAAACAGCAAGATATTTGCTTAATCATGGGTGGTTCCTTGTTACTGCCCCAGTCAACTAGTGTCAACGGAAAGTTTGAGGTTTCTACGATTGCTAATGCAATTAGTTTTATTCTCTCTTCCAAAACTTAGTTCCATTCCATGTTTTTTTGAGCTGATCCATGATTGGTTAAGCTTGTGCTGACTTTGACTTGAAGTAGGTCTTCATATGGAACTGAAGAACACCAATGGAACTCTATCTTTTTTTGAACAGGTTTTAAAACGGCCAGAATATTTTGGGAAGTTCGGTAAAATACATAAAGTTGTCATCAACAACAGCACATCATACGCAGGTTCACAGGTAAGGCTGCACCAATTAACCGTTTGTTTCTCTGTTTGTTTTCCCCCTCATTTTCTTGCCTTGCTCCTTTATTTCCTGACACATTTCCTATTTTGCTTGAACAGAAACGAGCTTCTGTTATCTTTTCAGCCATTTCAGCCAAGCAAAATGACATCTTCATTTGACATTAAACCATGCACCTCTAGCATTGGCCTCGAGTCCCCGTTGGCACTGATAGGACTGGGTCTTTTCTCTCCCTCTGTCCTTTGGAACCGTGCGAATAATTATACTAACCCCTGCTCTTCTGGGCCGAAATTGGCAAACTCTGCACAGAACCCACAATCTTATATCGGCCTAAAAAAAACCCACCCACAATCTTATAGGTCACCTGTTAAGCATCTTTTGTAGGAAATGAAGGGGATTCCACACACGAGCAGTTTTGCTATTTGTGGTTTGCAGTGCATGTAAACAGTAATGACCTACAGAAAAAATAAGAACAAGCATTGTAGAGAAGTCCTGCTAAGTTTTAGTTGTTTGACTGGAGCAGGCACAGAGATGGCAATCTTCAAGCAATTTGAATAGGGTACAACCTTGACCTGCATAATAGTTTCCACCCATCTCCACCCCTCCCAATTTTATCAAGCCCCAGTGAAGGGCCATGGTGTAGGACAGCATCAAGATTGAGAGGCGAAAGTGAGGTCAATGGGGAAGTAGTGATCTGGCGATGCAGAGCTTGGGTTTAAAAAATCTGAAGATTGTGGGTGGAAGGGAAAACTGAGGAATGCAAGGACCTCCACAGATTTTAGGTTCTGGGAAAATTTATTTAAGAGTGGGGGTTGGTGCAATGAGTCTTGATTTCGACACAGAGGAGCAAGCGCATATAGGGTGGCACTTGGGAACTTCGAAGGAATGAAAGGAAATTTGAGAGGAGAAACAAGTTAGTGATTGGGTGAAGGTGAGAATGGGGGGGCGGGGGGGGGGGGGTGCACAGGGAGAGGGAAAATATTAGAGGCTAAGGATCACTTATCAGGCCACAAGCTTTTTTCTATTTCCTGTCCAAGACACAGATGCTCAAAGAGCTTTCCAGATTTGAATGTGATATTCAGTTCTCTAATTAATTAACTTGGGCTTTCTAGTGAGTTATGTTTGGAGGGGGGGGGAAACCATGAGAAGGGCGAAGAGCTGTTTGCCACAAAAGAGGCAACCTGCTCCTGGGATGCAGCTTTAGCAAAGAAGGAGATACGAGAGTTCCATCTGAAATCAGAAGAGGCTGGGAGGGCCAGATAGTGATAGATGAAGTAAATAAGTAAAAGTCAAAAGCAAGAGGTGGTCGCTGTTGATTACACTGATGGGACCTGAAAAACCTCTGTCGCAGGTGGGGAGAGGTTTCTTTCAACTTTTTGTATTATTGCTCCATTGATGAGTTTAATAAGGGGGTGCAGGGCAAAAGTCTGTGGATACTGGGTCAATTGAAACTTTCAAAACTGAGGACAATAGACATTTGTTACGTAAGGGTATCAAGGGATATGGATCAAAGGCGGATAAATGGGGGTTAGGTACAAATCAGCCATGATCTAACTGACTGAATAAGGTCGAGGGGCTGAATGGCCTCCACCTGCTCCTATGTTCCTCTGAAGGAAATCAAAATATTGTGAGGCAGCCATTGCACTAAAAGGACTAGAGATTTTTAACATTGGGGGCAGGCAGTCTAACGGAAGTTGATTGTTGTTTTAGTGGAATCGTCCCCAGATGAATTGATAAGATTGGATGATCAGATGAACAATATAAATAATTATGATTCATGGGGTCTTGGTGAGGACTATATGCATCATCTGAATCTGGGCAATTTGTGTTAATCCATAATGTGTTAGTCAAATTCAGTTTGCACCTGTTTTAAAAACCTCCTTTTAAATTAATTTTCTGACCAAAAGCCCATAATTTGAGTTATCCCAAACTTCCTTCACTTAGACTGCCCAATTTTAAACAGTAATGTCCAGAGGCGGCTGCTCTTAATCTGGAGGTTTCGAAATCCAGGTTTGAGGGCAAGTGAATTTGGAGAAATCATAGACGCAAGGTTAAAGCAGCACATCTGTCTGTAAAATGTATCTGATCATAGAAGGTCCTTTTGATTAACCTTGGAGAAATTTGCCACATAAGAAATAGGAGTAGGCCATACGGCCCCTCGAGCCTGTTCTGCCATTCAACAAGATCATGGCTGATCAACTACCTCATCTCCACTTTCCTGCCTGATCCCCAAATCCCTTGATTCCCTTAGTGTCCAACTATCCATTGATCTCAGTCTTGAATATACTGAACAACTGAGCATCCACAGCCCTCTGGGGTAGCGAATTCCAAAGATTCACAGTCCTCTGAATGAAGAAATTTTTCCTAATCTCTGACCTAAATGGCCAACCTTTATCTTGAGACTATGACCCCCAGTTCTAGACTCTCCAGCCGGGGAAACAGCCTCTAAGCACCTACGCTGTCAAGCCCTCTAAGAATTTTATACCTTTCAATGAGATCCTCTCATTCTTCTAAACCCTAGAGAATATAGACCCATTCTACTCAATCTCTTCTCATAGGACAACCTTCTTACCCAATCATGCTTTGCTGGAGCAAATGGGCCAACAATGACCAAGGAGGGAGGAGAGTTGTAGAAATGTAGTGTAACAATTCTGGATATGGTCACAGGAGTTAATAGCCTACAATTTCACAATGGCTAAAAGATGCAAATGCTTTGATATAGTGTTGGGGAGTGATGCCTTATGGAGCAGCTGTGCCAACTACGAAAGTAATAACTGAAAATGCTGAAATACATGCCAGGTTATTCAGCATCTGAAAGGCACCTGTTTCAGGTGGAGACCCTTTCATTTTCTGTTTATTTCAGATTTCCACTTTTTTCTGTTTCCTCGGGAGGGGAGGAGGAGTCCTCAAACATTAACACCGCCATCGAAGGCATTGAATCTCCTGGATATGGTTCCAAGGCCACAGGCAGTCCTCTGGAACTTTGCCCAACTGGTCATTTCTCTGTGAGATAGTAGACACTTGCTGGCAGGAGTTTACTTTCTCTTTATCTTATAGTGATTGATATGTTTCTTCTCTTAGGGTCCCAGCGCTAGTGCTTATGTAACCTACATACGGTCTGAAGACGCACTGAGAGCAATACAGTGTGTAAATAATGTGGTGGTGGATGGCCGGACACTCAAGGTAAGCAATCTTTGTATAGCACAGCATGCTCCACTTTCGTACTCTTGCGCAGCATGTTTTAATTTCTGATGCACACGTTACCTTGGGGTTTGAAGATGCACTGGAAGGAGAGCTTTGCACAAAAGAACTTGGATCAAATTGGAAAATAGATCTGAGAAGTGAAAGTGAATTACAGGGATGTTGGTGGAAGATGAAACCAGGTGCTTAAATGGTGTTTCTTTTCCTCCCCTGGATGAAGAAATAAGTTATAAATCCACAGCGATGTTAAAACAGAATTTTTGTGTCTGGTTTCAGTTTCTGTTTACACTGTTATTTTCATGTCTCCGGAATGTTGCCCACAAAAGATGAACCGGCAGCAATACTGCCAGATACTGAAATCCTGTACAAGTCATCAGTCACTATGCAGTATAAATTGTCACTAGGATCTATCATGCAGATGTTCTCAAACGTGAGAGCCAAAAATTTACAGCACTGTCAAAGCATCCAGTTAGAATCACCGAGTCATTCAGTACAAAAGGAGGCAATTCAGCCCATCGTACCTGTGCTGGCTCTTTGAAAGAGCTTTCCAAATAGTCCCACTCCCCTGCTCTTTCCCCATAGCCCTGCAATTTTCTCCCCTTCAAGTATTTATCCAATTCCCTTTTGAAAGTTACTATTGAATCTGCTTCCACCACCCTTTCAGGCAGTGTATTCCAGATCATAACAGTTTAGATAGGTCACAGGTCAGATATATAAAGTTGAGTTCCCACTATGCTCTGCTGACCGAAACAATCATCTGGTTGGTATGCAAAGCATGGATTTAAAATATCCTGGAACAAGCAGAATCTGTTACTGTCCTTGATGAGAAATGCGTCTTGTGCGCTGATAGTGACTGAGTCATCCTTTCAGTCTGTTTGAGAATCACCTGAATTTGACATTCTTTCAGATTTATATGAAAAGTTCAATCAGAGCAGAAATAAGATGTTTTCTTATTTATTTGTTTCAGTCCCTTTCCCCCTTTATCTCTGCCTCAGAGCACGTTCCTGAAAGCATGAGTGATATTTTAGCATTAGTACATCAAAAGTGAGACAACCAAATAACTGGTGAATCTGGTTGACCTATGTCCACTGGGAATTCAAGTGGGACTGTGCAAGTCATTTCACTTGAACTGCCATGCCCTTCTCTGGTAGCTTTGATCCCAGCAGTATAATGCTAAACTATTTAATCCTGTATCTAACAAAGACCAATAAAGGTAATTTACATTATCTTGCATCTAAATACAATAAAGGTAACTTACATCTATTGTGTTGACTTGATTTTAAACCCAGGTCCCAATGGTTATTGCATTGGGCTACTTCATGCCATGCTACAGGGTATTTCTGATGCTACCTGAGGTCTTTATACTGGAACTGTTGCAGCTAGGTCAGAATCATTGGTTAAGTGTCTATAAGTATGTAATTGCCAACACTTTTTTTCTCTCAAGGCATCTTTAGGTACAACGAAGTATTGCAGTTATTTTCTAAAGAACATGCAATGTCCTAAACCAGACTGTATGTATTTGCATGAGCTAGGGGACGAAGCAGCCAGCTTCACTAAAGAAGAGATGCAGGTAGGTTCACTAGCTTAAAGAAAATAATGTGCGGAGTAAACAAAGTGCCCAATCAAAATCAACTTATCGAAGCAAGTATTTGCCTGATTGGGGGCTTCGACTACTTTTTGAAATAAGATTACTTAAATAATCGTTACTTTTTTTGTTCAGGGTAGTGACTACATTTCTGTCATTGTTCTTTAAATGTTCACTGCTGGAAAATGAGACAACCAATTTCCAGCCAGAATGAACTTTATTTAGAATAATATAAAGCATAGATTTACAAATTAGTGTTCAGACCCTAGGTACTACGAGGGGAATCCTATAGCGTCCCCAAGTTGGTCTGATTTCTCTGTCGGTTGACTTGCTAGCGCATTATTTCTGTTGCCATGTATTTTTCTGCAGTGGTGAGACTTTAGATAAATGCTGTCTTTGAGAAGTTACAGTGGGGGGTCCCTGGCATCATGTCAATAGTCACCAGTTTTTCCCCACACAAGGTTACCTATGTGAGTTTTATTCAGGAAGGGGAGGCCGTAGCATTAAATTGAAGTACGCTGTGGTTGACCCAGTTTGAGATCTCAACATGTGGCGCTTGCTTCTAATTGTTTTGTGAGCCAGCCTTCAGTTTTGAATGTGGAGTACAAGGCAATTGTTCATCCTAATTTATGTGAATCATGGGGTATTTTTTTTAAAAAGATAATTCAGACTAAAGCCTTCCTTTCCTTGACTGTGCAAGAGTGCCCTCAAGTGGACACCTTTAGTTATTTTCACTAGTCTTCCTCTCACTGCTTCATAAACTAAGGGCAACAATGCAGATTATTCCATTGAGCTGCTGTTTCAGGACTTACATTCCAAAAATTGAGAATATTTGAACCAATCTCGTGCCCTGTTCTGAAGTATTGCCGTTTCGTGCTGAGTGTGCCGTCCCGACTCATGGTGTGGAGTAGAAGTTCTCTTTCAATGCAGGGAGGAACTGTGTACTAATTATTTTCCTTGTAGGTCCTGGCTGTGTTTACACTTGAGTTTTTCTCTTGATGGAAGGAAGGCAGGACTCAGTTTCATTGCTCACCTTTATGATAAATGACTTGGTCATGCAGTTGCAATGAACTGAATGTAGCCACGTGAGGGTGGACGTGCCTAGTACATACAGGTCACGTTATATGATTCCAGCTTGAAGTGGAGGGGCATCCCGTTACCTTTCTATGGTTGCATTAATCACCTTTCCTGTAGTGTTGCTACCTAACGTATCAAGGGTCAGTGTAGTGAGGGACACTGCTGGAGGCTGCTCCACCACACAGTGATTAGGTACAGATCTGTGCCTACAGTTCTGTACACAAGGGAGCTCCTGATTGCAGTCGAGCCACTCGAGTAGGTGCCAAGTGGAGACTAGGACCAATAGTTCTGTGCTACCAGGGCTCTTTCACTTGATGAAAGCAAGGATAACCTTGCCTTCTGTTATCATTTCCTTTTGGCAAGGAGCACGAGGAGAGGGAACAACACTGAATCCCACAGCAAGGGAGGCTTTGCAGAGTCACGTGGAGTAGCATGTCTGCCGAGAGCTACAGGTCAAGGGGACAGAAGCAGGTTAATGCCACTGCTGTGCTTTGTGAAACAGACGTCCAGTTGCAAGGCAAACAATTTAGTTGGATTGTGATACTTGTGCTGTATAGGTGCCAATCCCTTGTGTTTACTGGTGGCAATCTCTTATCTGTAATGAGTTTTTGAGACACTAGAGGGAGAAAAGTTCGCTAACTCCTCAGTCATTTCAGTGTTTTTAGAATTGTTTTCGAACTTTAGTATTGGTAAACCCAGCCTACACCACTAATGCAGGTGAAAGATGGCATACCCTCTGGGGTGTCGACAGAACGGGTTGCATAGCACCAAGTTTAGGTGGTGTAGTTTAAGTAGCAGGTAAAACGGGGTAAACATGAGTCGGAAATTCCAAACCTGAAGAGTATTGGGTTTCTGTTCCCAGCTTGTGCCTGGAATTCACTGTGAAATAGGTCAACTGAAATGTAATTTTGTTTAATTAGAAAGAAATCTCGTATTGCAGCGTTAAGTACTAAATTTCCAGGGGGGAAATCAGCACAAAGCTGGATAATTTGTTTTCTGATGACTATCTCGTTCTGAGAAGATTTCAAGGGGAATTTCCCCCCCCCCACCAATGCAAGTAATTTTGTGAAGTGTTGAGATGCAGGCAGCTTGCTAGGACTTCGTGGGTATAAAGTAGAATGTATAAAATAGAATTAGGTTCCTTGTCCTGTATGTCATTTGATAATCCGTGCCCCTATTGACTGGTCTTAAGTCCCTTGTTTTTCCTTCTAATTTCCTTACGCAGGCAGGTAAACATCAAGAGTACGAACAGAAGCTGCTCCAGGAACTTTATAAAATGAACCCCAATTTTTTGCACCAGTCGTCCAGCACAGTCGACAAAAATAAGAACAAAATAGCCACACAGCAGAGGTATGATGCGTAAGTACTGCGCTGGCCTGCTTTTTTTTTTTGTTTTGTTTGCATTTATGTTGCACACGAGCCATTTTTCTGTTTTGAGCTTTTTTGTCAAATTTAGTCTTCTCCACTGCTTAATAATGCCGCATTTATACTCTGAACTATTTTGCAAAAGCGCCATGCAGGTTCAGTAACCGGATATTCCTTTTTCTCCCGCCCCAAACCCACTGAGATTTTATTCGCACTTAGTACTAGTTAGTTGTCTTCTGGTTGATACCAGCCCCCTCATTTATCAACGGAGCAGACATGTAAGAGAAATTTGGGGTGGAGTGGGGGAGGGTTAATCCAATAAGCACTGCATTGTGCTGATGATTTGGATTCTGTCGGGTCACACGCCCTGCTTTGTTTCCCCTCTTCTGCCCCGACCAAGAATATCACTCCAAACAGAGAGCTGTCTCGCTGTCTGAACACTTTTCCATTGCTTCCAATGTTGTCATAACTTGTAATTGTCACAACGGATCGGCGTAGTTAACACCAGGGGCTTTAGCAAATGTTGTGATCAAGAACAGTAAGGCTAATCATAAACCCATTATATTTTACTCTTGAAGGAAACTATTATCAAAATAGATCAGATTTGCAAGTCCAAATGCATGACTTGACACTCCTGTCAAAATTGATACTGTGGTAGTGTGTGAGGGGAGTTGTGCCCTGGCAATTTAAATGCTGTTCATTGCTTCCCTGATGTATAGTTTACCATGCGCATAGAGATGAGCAGACCAAGGTTTGATCCCTGGTCTGTGCCATTCCTATTGGTAGAACCATACCCCAGCATGAGTTGTAGCCTTACAGAAAGGAAGAGTTTTTTTTTAAAAAAAACACCATCATAGCTGAGAAAATTGTTGGCATTATTTGCGACTGAAGTGGCTTCCTTTTCAAATTGTGCTTGGCAATCCTGAAGCTGATGTGCAAAGAATTTGTTGTGCATTGGCGCAGGTTTTAAACGTGGGAGTAGCGATCACAATTATTTCGAGACAATTTGGCCCAACTTAGCTCATGAGCAAACGTGGGTGATCCATTGCCCTCCAGTGGCTTGATTGCACTAATCCCGAGCTGCTTTTCAGTAAATTGATGACACAAAAATTGTTTAAGAATAACGTAGGTTAGAAGTGCAATTATTGAAGAATTTACTGGAACAAAATGTATTTAAATCACTTTTACAAAATAGTATTTGACTCTTGGAACAAGGTTTACCCCTTCACGGCAAGGCTGCATTACAATGAAAAGTTTGTCTGAACATTATCATTATTCAGCTTTCATTCAACCGATCAACACTTTTTTTTGTTTAAAGTAAGCTTTGCTTTGTTAGCATAACGCACTGAACACTAAATATCTGGCAAAAGTTGCATAGCTGTAAATAATTAACATCCATTGAAACCTCATTTGTTTGCTTCTTTTGTTGGGTGACTGATGCTAGCTGCATGTTGCTGCTAACTTTGTCCATTTGGTTTAATTTATTAGTGTCGAGCAATGATTCAGGAAGCTATCAGTTTGAAATGGCAGCCCTGTTAAAGATTGCCCTGTGGAGTTTTCTCCCCATAAGATTTGTTTACATTTAATCCATGGAATTGTCCATAAAGCTAGTTGAGTGCTACATCTGAGCCATACACAACCCATCGGGAGAAATGGCACGTCTGTGGGAAGAGGGTCAGGTAGCACCTGACCTCTGAGGCAAAAAATGTATTCCAACTAAAGTTGGAGCTTGTTTTGTTGGCTTGAAGTCCACCGAGGTAGCTTGGCTAGCCTTAGTACAAACCGAGCATTACACCCGAAACTTGACTGTGTCCAAAGGGAAATTGGTTCCAGTGTGACTACTTCAAAACTAGGTGCAGCTGAAGGGTTCATGGTTAAATCTGTGGAGAAGACTAAATGTGTCCGATGCCTGTAAAGATGTGGTCACAGTTCGCTTGCAGTGTATGATCACAATTTCTTCCTCTCGCCCAACCCAACTGAATGACAATTCGTAATGGAGAAAGTGTGATCCAACGTGCCTATGGCCTCACCAAGCCTGCTTCACTTAAAAGCAAACACTTGCCTTTCATTCTATCCCTGCAGCTTAATAATGTTGTGGTGTTTCCCAGATAATGGTGATCAGAGCAGATCAATCTGTAACATGGTACTGTTAAGCCTTGCAAAGTCACAACAGCTATTTCAGCTGCTAAATTCAAGCGATGTCTGCTTCCTGCAGGTGCAACACATCCTATGTCCTGGCCACGGTAGCAAAAAGTTATTTTGCTGTATGGGATGTGTACCTGATCCCTTTAGAACATTTTCTTCAAAGCTACCTTGTGAATTTCATGTAAGACTCTGCTGAGGTGAAGAGCTCAATCAGACTTTTCCTTCAGTTAAAATGAGTTGCTGTGGAACTGACCCTCTTGTTGCACCATAGTATTTCTTTCTACGCCACTTATAAAAAGAGCCTGAAGGTGTTGTTAGCTTCAAATAGCGTTGACCACCTTGAATTGCCTTTTTGAAAAACAATACAAGTGTTTTGCTTTTGGCAAACTATGCTGCCTGCTTTCCTTTGTGCATTTGTCGGCTTCTGCACTTTGTATTCACTGGGGTGGAGGGGAGAGAGAGTATGAACAAGAATTTGAGCAGATTTTTCACACGGAAAATATTGCTGGTACTTTCAATGATCCGAGTGAATTTACTATGCACGGTTAACTGAAAAAAAAATTCCTGTTCTCAGTTTTGGCCCTGTTCCGTCTTCCAAGCGGAATCATTCCCGCACCAAATTTTTCTCTGGTTGATGCTTTTCTCTCTTCTAAACTTCAGTCAGGATTCAGGTTTGAGTACAACTGTCCCGACGGGTCTGGTCGTGGGCAACCTTCAACTAACAGGGATGCTGTCTGAAGTAACAGCTGATCGCATTCACATGCCATCGAAGACTCATTGAGCCTGTTTTTTTTACTACACAAGGAATTCTGAATTGTGCAGTCTTGGTTAAATGAAAATAGTTATTAAATTAATTGTTTCTTTCACTTGGGAAAGTTGGCAGCACATGTTCTTGACATTGTCCGGAGGAAAATCTGAAGGAACTGCTTACAGATTTCAAATACAGGTTTCAACAAAACACAAGGGGGTGCCTTTGAGCTGCAGTTGCCCAAGAATATGATAGACAGGTTTCGCTCTTATGCGCTTCCACCGAGTACAGATAAGCAAACAGCTGGTAGTGTGAAATTCCAAACAATGGTTCCTCTGCACTCCTGAGATTAACACCTTATTGTTTCAACTTTCAAAGATGCATGATTTTCTTCCATCGGCCATTCGAGCTATCGGCATGATGGTTTACGTCAAAGGGTTGAATTTACGTACAGTAAAATTCATAATTTATCATGACAAAAACAAAATACCAAGACTGCAATTAGATACCATTAACCAACTAATTACTAATTTCTCTTTATAAAGATGATTCTAGAGGAAGAGACACAACTATTAAATACTTGGAATTTCTCATTACTTATTGACTAAAGAATTCTTGATTTTTCTAATAGCCAGAAATGCTATTTCAGTCTTCAGAGGAATAACTATCTGGCTCACCAGTCCTTTATGCAGAACCTAATAAGATTAAACCAATTCATATCACAATCACTGAATATTTCAAATGTTGGAATCTTGATTTATCTTTATAGCAAATTGGTAAGAGGGGGCAGGTGGTGATCCCATTTTGCTTCTCATTCTGTGTGTCTCGAGTGTTTTTAATTACTCATTTGAATCATGATTGGATAATCACTTCAGTTTGTGGTTCTCGAATGTTCAGTGTCCTTTGCCTTCTGTAGCAGGTTTTATCTTGAAGTAGTAACATAACGTGTTGTACAACCTTTACAGACACTCGCACATCAGCCCCACGACTTTGAATAGATTGATATGACAGAATCCAGTACAGAGCACTTAGGATAGAGTTGTCATGGAAATGGTGAACTTTGTGCTTCATCTGAAACCTGTCGTGACTGACTCATCAAATGGGACTCCTGATTGCTCAAGTGTGTTGCGATGATTAGCAGTAGTTAAGTGTGCAGCATCTCCAAATATTTCTGAATCTGTGTAGCAAAATTAGAAGTACTGTCAAATGCTCTCTCGGTATTTGTAATGTCCAGTTATATTCCATGTGTTTAGTATGTGCATGTTGCAGTACCGTTGGATGTCCGATACCTGTTAGCCGAAGCAAGGAGCAAACACACAATGTGGAATACACTAAGAATGCAATGCCTGACTTCAGAGCTTTGAAAGATCACCAGGGCTGCAAATTCTTTTTACCTGAGCAAATCACTTTCCCTTTCCCCTATTTCCTCCTGCAGCAGGTTGCCTGTCACCATGCAACTGAATAGTGGATGAGTTGGGCTCCTCAGTATGGCGGTACCATTGGCTGGGAAGGATACACAATGCCAGCACAACCCTCTCAGACTGGATCCCGTTCAAAAGGTTTCCACTAAATGAACGGCACCTCTGAGCTGCTGAAACTTTTTGTTGTCAGTTTGGGAGGTACTCAGTATTTTTGCCGTTCTTTCCCCTTACAGACCCAACAGTAGTAATAAAGATGCCTGGCCATCATTACTGAGCACAGCTAAAGCAGCCAACGGTCTAACACTCGAGCACAGGAACACGCCTCCCATACTTGATAATGGTTCAGATCCCGAACACATGACCCCAGACGGTCCTGACACAGAACTCAGGTCAGTGATTGGCTTTATTTCTCTCTTGGACTGAAATAACCCATACTGAGCAAGGGCGAAGATTCTTTTTGTTCACAGCCAATCCAGGCCGCTCGCCAAATTTTGGCGGCTTGACACTAGCTCTTGTCCCGAGTTCTTGTGCACTCCCCCTATTTCTGAGCACGTGGTGATGGCTAGTAGCCGCACAAAGTGCGAACAGAAATACTCTGCAAGGTCTTTAACTGTACATCTCTTCGCATTTCCAACAAGAGACTTGCCTACCTGAGTTGACGGCCTTTTTTTTTAAATGGTGTGCTTTTTTCACCAGAAGCCTAATGTGAACAGTTGTGTGGAGGGTCAATGGAATCCTCGTTTTTCGTTAGGATGGTTAGTACTCCATGTGAGTTCAAATCAACTTTTTACAACATTTTTAGGAGGTTGTTAAACAGAGGGGGTACTCTGTGCTCTTGTGAGGAAGATGACTATATCAGGGCCCACTTTCATACCGATGAAGTTTTACAGCAAGTCTGTGTGGTTTTTTAAAACTCCTGCGAGTTGTCTCTTACATAAATCGCCAGTTAGAAATACTACTAGCAAACTCTATTCTGACGAGTAATGGATCTCTGCCTATCTTTGTCCAGGATTCCCTTGATAGTTCAGTTGGTTATGCTAGTAAGCTACACCAGTTTGGAATGTCTCAGGTTTCATTCCTGGACTCTGCTGACTAAACTGATCTCAGTCAGGGCGAATCTGGACAGTTCGCAATTGGCTTCAAAATCCATGAGCTGGGAGGGTGGGAAATGAACCAGGGCTCCCGGACAGATCAGAATACACGTCCTCCTGCTGGAAAGTTAACGTGTGTGGACATCGAGAAAGGACGGGATTGGGATGGGCAATGGTGGCATCCCATGGTACAATAGCCTGCCAGCACTCAGGTCCAGGCTCACACATGAAAAGAGGTCACTTGAGTGAGGTACCAGAGGGCTGCTAGTACTTGTGGAACCGTACCTAACAAGGAATCAACTTAAAGGGAGAAAAGTGGCACATTTTATCTGTAAAATCAGACATTTTCTGTTCAACATTTGAGGATTTGCAGGTTGATTCTTGTGTTCTCAGGCTGAGTGTTAATACAATATCCAAATGCATTGATAGCCCTGGGATTTATTAATAGTAAAGCCACAGACACAGTTTTAGTTTTGATGCCCATGGTGGGGCGGATGATGGTACCCAGCTGGTTTCTCTCTTAGTTTTGAGAGCTAGGGTCGTGGCCCAAAATATAATGGGCTGTATTTGTAAATGCTGTAGGCATTTGCTAAGATGCTGCACGCCCTGGAACGCCATACACATCTTCAGAGCTGCAAAGAAGATTCTTTCTGCATTTCAAGCTTGAGTTTTGATTTGCAGGGCTCAACTAAAAGGTTTCTTTTAGGGTTGGCATCGAGTGCTCACAAAATGTCCGTTGATTTACAGTTCAGCGATCACTGCAGACGTTAGTTGATGGTGGTCTTGCTTAATCTCAGTATTCTGGTCTGAGTCTTTGCCAGTTTTCCTTCTCTCCTGAAGCCACCGACTCCTAGCTGGTGTTCAACTTCTACTTGTTGATAGCCCTCCCATTTCTTCACATGTAAGCTTAGGTAGGAAGTGTTAGCAGGCACTTGGACCTTGACACTTATGAGAACCATGTCCTCACCAACCATCCACACATGCATGCACTTTACATCACTGGTTACTGAATAGTGCTTTGGAGCAAGGACCCCAGCTATGTTTTTATTTCAACTCTCTAACCAGGGAGCACTGGCCAATATGGTACCAAATAGCTACAATGGCTGAGATGGGCTAACTTGGAATAGACTGGGAATTGAACAATAGACCTTAGCTTTGTATGGCTGAGTGATACAGCTGCTGAGGTATTTCATTAGAAGATTAGTCTCCACACACTACCCATTCTATCTGTTAGATCTCTTGTCAATTTGCTGTGTGTTTACAAGAAATAATGAAAATCTGTTATTCGATGTGATGTTGGTTGTTTAACTGCCAGTGATGTTTATAATCCCTGGTAAAATAAACTGTAGCCTCACGATAACAAACAGCATCAAATGTGTTGGTAATAGGGATGTGAATTAAGCTACTTTGGAAATGCTGCAGCACCCTGTCTGGCTCCCACTTGCTCCCTGGAGCCACAGCATTACATTTAAGGACATGACTTGGGTTCAATGTGATCGTGCTTTGATTTCAGTGGTTGTTATACTGAGGCCACACTATATATCGAATCGGGAAAGTTTGTGCTGAGCAGTCGTGAATATTTCCATCAGCAAATGTCTGAAGAGTAAATATTCTGTGTAACTAACTGAATATTCTGTGTAATTAACAGTCACCAGTTCCAGTTTCCTTAAGAGTTCTTTGAGTTGAAGATTACTGTGTTTTGTGAAAAGGAGCAAAGCTTGCACCATTCAATGGATAAATTCTGCAGCAGAAAACTTGAATCAAAGCTGGTCAGTCTCCATCAGTAGAAGTCTTGCTGCTTTCTTAGTGTGATGACTGGAATATCGCATCTGTGTTTTTAAAAAAAATGGCTCAAACACCACATGTCTTTTTTAAATCCTTCAAACCAAGTTAAAACAATACTTCCTTTACATAAAGTTAATGTATGGTCACCTGGACACTTCAAGTGCAACATGCTGCTCAACTTTTAATCTCCCCTCTCTCCCTACCGATTGTGTAGGGTAACAGTACCCTGTTACTCCGCCCTAGCACTGTGCCATACCAAATTACAGACATGTGACACTGCAATAGCATTGTAATTAATTTCTTGGCTTCTTTGTATTTTATATAAAGAGCATGAGCACCATAACAATCTCCTGCTAATTTCCTAATTTATCTGATCTTTCGTTTTACTTTCTTTAATGTTGGTGGGATCCTGCACTGTGGGCATTGCCCCTCGCTCAAGTTTCTCTTTTTAAAAAAAATCTAATTAAAAATGAGCAGACCGACAGAGGACTGCTGCAAGCATGACATTATCAACTTGTTGCAATTTCTTTTTTTTTGCAGACCTGTGGATAAACCACCAGAAACACTCAGTCTAGGAAATGGAGACAATTTACAACAGGTGAGATGCATTTGAGTCTTTATTTCAAATATATGCCTATCTTATTGAGTACCTTGTCTTACCCCAGTATCTTTTTTTAAACCCTATCCCCTCCCCTTTCAGTGCCTATCCCTTCAATGATTGACACAAAGCAAAATCATTTTCCAATAACTCAAATTCTGGCCATGTGAACTTTTACTTGTCCAGGTGATATGCCCACACAGGAGTGTTGATCTTTTCCTTTCCAGCTCTAGTCTGTTCCCCTGGATTGAAGAAAGCACAGTCAAATGCAAAAAAAAAAGCCCTTTTGACTTGCCTAATAAAATGTCTTAACTCGAACTGCATATGAACACACCATCCTGACCAGTTGGAAGGTTATGGTGCTCATACCAGCTATCCTGGCCCCTTTGTAGAGAGCTTATTTTAATTCCAGGCTACAGCAGTAGACCCATGCTCAAAAAGGTTGAGGTAGGCCAAATTAATTTGTCTTTGAGGCAGCATAGAGTGGAAGACTTGTTAAACCAATAGGTCTGAATTGAATTTAGTTTTGCGTGCAGAATAAACAGGTCTTTTTCAGGTTGGCAGACTGTGACTCGTGGGGTACTGCAGGGATCGGTGCTTGGGCCCCAGCTATTCACAATCTATATCAATGATTTGGATAAGGGGACCAAATGTAATATTTCCAAGCTTGCTGATGACACAAAACTAGGTGGGAATGAGTGTTGTGAGGAGGATGCAAAGAGGCTTCAAGGGGATATAGACAGGCTAAGTGAGTGGGCAAGAACATGGCAGATGGAATATAATGTGGAAAAATGTGAAGTTATCCACTTTGGTAGGAAAAACATAAATGCAGAGATTTTTAAATGGTGAGATTGGGAAATGTTGATGTTCAAAGGGTGTCCTTGTACATGAGTCACTGAAAGCTAACAGGCAGGTTCAGCAAGCAATTAGCAATGTTGGCCTTTATTACAAGAGGATTTGAGTACAGGAGTAAAGATGTCTTACTGCAGTTATACAGGGCCTTGGTGAGACCGCACCTGGAGCATTGTGTACAATTTTGGTCTCCTTACCTAAGAGAGGATATACTTGCCATAGAGGGAATGCAACGCAGGTGTTCACCACATTGATTCCTGGGATGGCGGGATTGTCATGTGAGGAAAGATTGAGTAGACTAGGCCTGTATTCTCTAGAGTTTAGAAGAATGAGAGGGGATCTCAGTGAAACAAATAAAAATTCTTACAGGGCTCGACAGGGTAGGTGCAGGGAGGATGTTTCCCCTGGCTGGAGAGTCTAGAACCAGGGGTCGCAATGTCAGAATAAGGGGTAGACTATTTAGGACTAAGATGAGGAGAAATTTCTTCGCTCAGAGGGTGGTGAATCTTTGGAATTCTCTACCCCAAAGGGCTGTGGAGGCTCAGTCATTGATTACACTCAAAGCAGAGATCGATAGATTTCTAGATATTAAAGGCATCAAGGGATATGGGGATAGTGCAAGAAAATGGTGTTAAGGTAGATGATCAGCCATGATCTTGTTGAATGGCGGAGTAGGCTCAAGGAGCCAGATGGCTTACTCCTGCTCCTATTTCTCATGTTCTTATGAAAGTGGGATTAGGCTGGATAGCACTTTTTTGGCCGGCACAGACACGATGGGCCTCCTTCTGTGCTGTAAATTTCCATGATTCAATGTTGGGACAATGTAGCAAAGCAATTTTTTAAAAAGTGATTAGTGTTGGGATGTAACCATAAAAACGGGATGCAACTCCATAGAAGTAATCCTGGGGCTTTACAATGCACCAGTTAATACTTAGCTAAATTCTGATCAATTTTTCGTAATAAAGTCATTAGAAAGAGTACAGAGAAAGATCAACAGGACTAATCCCAAATGTTAAGGGCTTGAACTGTAACGAAGTGCAAGTGAAACTCAAGTGGTACAATCCAAAGGGAATCTGGAACAAACTCACTGAGCTGCATCAAGTATTAATGGTTGTGATGAAGCAAACTCTGAATACTACTTGGGAACAAGTTGGACTGGTTGGAAGGGAGAACAAAATGTAAATTAGTGAGGTGAGTTTAAAATCAATATATTGGCAAAGCGACTTTACTCAAAAGATGATAAATGTTTGGAATAACTGGGCAGGATCATGAGACAAAAACACGACCATATCCCACAATTGTGAACATTTTGGTTTTTATACAAAAAGGGCATTTGACTTGCTGTTGATGTCTATCATCCAATTTTTAATGCTACTTTCTGTTCTGTTGCCTACAAAACAATCACTACACTGAGTAATTCTTTGTGTTGAATACTTTGAAATGCTCTGATATGGTAATTCTTCTGATAACTGAAACATCAAAGCATAATAAAGGGATGTTGGTCTTCAGTGAAACCTGCTTGGCTGCACACTCTGTGACCTAGTGGATATTATCTAAAGTAATCACCCTCTGTTGATGACCCATTGCTCTAAAGGCTATTTAGGTATCCATCTGAAAGGCATGAAGTGACCAGAACCCTGCAAACAGGTGGGCAAAATTGAGCAGTGGTAGGCAAATAGTAGGTTACTCTCTGTCTAAAGACCAAGTTTAATAACTAGTGAGACAGGTTGTCTACCGTATTGTCTATGCTCCTCAGTGCTTTGAGAAGTGAAACCTCTAAAGGTCCATACATTGCCAGCCCCTTGATGTGGCAATTGCATCTGATGTAATCTGGAATAAACAAGTGGCTACGATGGATGGAAAAACTGGTAGAACAGCTTCCTTAAGAAAACTTGCTGCTGCTTGTCCTTGTAGACACTTTGTGTTCTATAAAGGATACATCTACTCCTTGATTGTCGAGGCATCTTTGGCATGTTGCAGCAAAATCCCAGGTTTTTTTCATTCTCGGGATATGGGCATTGCTGCCAAGGCCAGCATTTATTGCCCATCCCTAGTTGCCCTTGAGAAGGTGGTGAGCAGCCTTCTTGAACCACTGCAGTCTGTGTAGTGAAGGTGGGATGGGAACAACATCACCTGCACATTCCGCTCCAAGTCACACACCATCCTGACTTGGAAATATATCGCCGTTCCTTCATCGTCGCTGGGTCAAAATCCTGGAACTCCCTTCCTAACAGCACTGTGAGAGAGCCTTCACCACACGGACTGCAGCGGTTCAAGGCGGTGGCTCACCCACCTTTTCAAGGGCAATTAGGGATGGGCAATAAATGCTGGCCTTGCCAGCGACGCCCACATCCCATGAACAAATTAAAAAGAAAGCTCGGTCACTCTGTCCCTAATAACAGATTCTAGCAACTTCCCCCACAACTGACGTTACATTAATTGGCCTATAATTTCCTCGTTTATCTCTCTTACCCTTTTTAAAAAATGGAGTGATAGTGGCATTTTTCCAATCCAAGTGACAATTCTTGAATCGAGTGTGTTTTGGAAGATCATGACTAATGCTTCAACAATTTCCTCACCTTTTTTCAATGCCCTGGGGTGGAAACCATCAGGTCTTGGAGATTTGTCCAACTTCAATCTCATTAGCTTCTCGATCACCATTTTTTTTTACTTGTATTGGATCTAGTTATTTCCTCCCCTTGATTTATTTTTAGTTTTCCTTGTATCTCTGCTAATTTATCCTTGTTAACTACTGTGAAGACTGATACAAAGTAGCTTTTTAGTAAGTCTGCCATTTCCTGATTTCCAATTACAGTATCACAGTGCAAATCTGTAAATTGACACAAAATTGACGTACTCAATGTGGCTATGTAGTCGGTATCCAAAGATATAGTGACACAAACTTTCTGCACCACTGGTTGTGAAGTTATTTTCAGAGAAGGCTCTTCCAGGAGCTCAGCTTTCCTCAGAACACCCTCAAACCATGACTTTGCCCTCTTAATGACATCTTTGCAGTTTCACTTGAAGGCCTTCAAGCAAAGGGTCGGTCCTGTTGAGAAGAAATACAGAAAGAAATATTGAGCGATGCCTGTTGTTCAATGTGGCATTTAAGGAGGATAGGATTTTGTCCTCCTTTGACCCTCCACTTTCTCATCTTGCCCTGCCGCTTTCAACGATTTGTGCACATATACCCCCAGGCCTCTCTGTTCCTGTACCCCTTTGAGTTGTGCCCTCTAGTTTATATTGACTCTCCTCGTTCTTCCTGCCAAAATGTATCTGTGACATCAGGTTGCAATTGGTTGGGAAGTTGGAGGCAGAGAATATTGTTGAAGGGAGCGTACTTTGATTGATGTGATGTGACAGGTGGCGTTCCCCAGGGATCTGTACTGAAGCCACAGCTTTTCACCATATATTGAGAGGAACAGGTGACTTTGGATCTACGGTTCCCAAAGCTCTCCACCACTGGGGTTTTCCTCTGGTCATGTCTGGGTCTGTTGTAGACTAATTGGTAGAGCTTGATTGTTATGATTAGTCAACAACTCCATTATTATATCATGCGACTACCAGGATGGTATAGAATCATAGAAAGGTTACAGCATGGAAGGAGGCCATTCCCCCCCCATCGAGTCCGCGCTTGCTCTATACAAGAGCAATCCAACTAGTCCCACTCCCCCGCCCTCTCCCCGTAGCCCTGCAAATGTTTTCCTTTCAAGTACTTATCCAGTTCCCTTTTGAAGGCCATGATTGAATCTGCCTCCACCACCCCCTCAGGCAGTGCATTCCAGATCCTACCCACTTGCTGTGTTTTAAAAAAAGTTTTCCTTCATGTCACCTTTGGTTCTTTTGCCAATCACCTTAAATCTATGTCCTTGACCCTTCCGCCAATGGGAACAGTTTCTCTCTTTACTCTATCTAGACCATTCATGATTTTGAATACCTCTATCAAATCTCCCCTCAACTGTCTCTGTTCCAAGGAGAACAACCACAGTCTATCCACGTACCTGAAGTCCCTCATCCCTGGAATCATTCTGGTAAATCTCTTCTGCACGTTTTCTAAGGCCTTCACATCTTTCCTGAAGTGCAGTGCCAAGAACTGTACACAATACTCCAGTTGTGGCTGAACCAGTGTTTTATAATGGCTCATCATGACTTCCATACTTTTGTACTCTCTCTATAAACCCCTGGATCCCTTATGCTTTTTTAACCACTTTCTCATCCTGCCCTGCCACCTTAAACAATTTGTGAACATATACACCCAGATATCTCTGTTCCTGTACACCTTTTAGAATTGTGCCCTCTAGTTTATATTGCCTCTCCTTGTTCTTCCTACCGAAATGTATCACTTTGCATTTTTCTGTTAAATTTCATCTGCCACGTGTCCGCCCATGCCCACCAGCCTGTCTATATTCTCTTGAAGTCTATCACTATCCTCCTATCTTCCAAGTTTTGTGTCATCTGCAAATTTTGAAAATGTGCCCTGTACACCCAAGTCCAAGTCATTAATGTATATCAAGAAAAGCAGTGGCCCCAGCACTGACCCCTGGGGAACATCACTGTTATTCCTGCCTCCACTCTGGAAAAACAACCGTTCGCCACTACTGTTTCCTGTCCCTTAGCCAATTCTGTATCCATGTTGCTACTGCCCCCTTTATTCCATGGGCCACAATCTTGATGACAAGCCTTCCATGCGGTACTTTATCAAATGCCTTTTGGAAGTCCATATACACCACATCAACTGCATTGCCCTCATCTACCCTCTCTGTTACCTCATCAAAAAACTCTATCAGGTTAGTTAAACACGATTTGCCTTTAACAAATCCATGCTGGCTTTCCCTAATCAATCCACCCTTGTCCAAGTGACTGTTAATTCTGTCCCGGATTTTTGTTTCTAAAAGTTTCCCCACTACTGAGATTAAACTGGCTGGCCTATAGTTGCTGGGTTTATCCTTACACACACTTTTGAACAAGGATATAACATTTGCAATTCTCCAGTCCTCTACGGATGTTTGGAATGTTATGGCCAGCACCTGGCAAATTTCCAATCTTGGTAGGTGAACTAGATGGATCTTGGTGTTTTTTTTTGTCTAGCAATTTCTATGTTCCTATATATCAGTGACTTAGATGAAGGAATATGGTTGTAAATCCAAATTTACAACCGACACTAACTGAAGAGGCACAGTAAGTTGTGTAGATGAGAGCAGGAAGTTACGAAGGGACATACAGATTAAATGAGTGGGCAAAACTGCTGAAAATGGAGTTCAGTGCAGGGAAATGTGAGGTCATCCACTTTGGAACAGAGTAAAACAAATCAGAATATTTACTTCATGGCGAGAGACTAGGAAGTGTAGATGAGCAAAGAGATTGAGTGTCCATGTACAAAAATCACTAAGAGCTAGTGCATAGGTACAAAAAGTAATCAAAATGGCTCATGAAATGTTGGCCTTTTATCTCAAGTGGGATGGCGTACAAAGGGAGCAAGATGTGCTCCAGTTCTAGAGTGTCTTGGTCAGTCCCCATCTGCAGTATTGTGTTCAATTTTGGGCACTGCACCTCAGAAGGATATACAGGCCTTGGAA
This sequence comes from Heptranchias perlo, assembly GCF_035084215.1. NCBI lineage: Eukaryota > Metazoa > Chordata > Chondrichthyes > Hexanchiformes > Hexanchidae > Heptranchias > Heptranchias perlo. The sequence goes on from NC_090342.1 coordinate 55,071,328, forward strand.
GGGGGTATAGGGCAGATTCATCAGAATGGTACCAGAGCTTAAAGGGTTAAATTATGAGGACAGGTTGTATAAACTTTGGTTGTATTCTCTTGTGGTTAGAAGGTTGAGGGGTGATCCAATTGAAGTGTTTAAAATGTTAAAAGGATTCAATAGGGTAGATACATAGAAACTATTTCCTCTGGTGGAGGAATCCAGATCAAAGGGGCACAATTTAAATTTAGAGCTAGGCCATTTAGGAGTGAAATCAGGAAGCACTTTTTAATACCAAGGGTAGTAGAAATCTGGAACTTTTTCTCCCCCTCTTTCCCCCCCCCCCCCCCCCAAAAAAGACTGTGGATGCTGGATCAATTCAAATTTTCAAGACTGAGATTGATAAATTTAGTTGGGTAAGGACATCAAGGGATATGGAGTTATGGTACAGATCAGCCACAATCAAGTGGAATGATGGAACAGGCTCAAGGGGCTGAATGGCCTACTCCTGTTCCTGTGACAAATCGGGCTTGCTTATTGTGACCGTGAACACCCCAGCGCACCATTCTGAATTCAACTTGGGGACACCTCCACATCTGCTGAAGTACTCTAAATAGTTAACTGAAATGGCTACTCTGAGAGCTACATCTCTGATTTGACCTGCCCAGAGACAATGGGAAAGTTTTAACTCATGTTCACAATTTGGATTGTACCTCTTCAGTGATGGAATTACTAATATGCAACCGTGCCTGTTTTTCAGATCCCTACCAGTGAAACACCGTCACCACCACCAGGCTTAACAAAACCCAACCCAGTCGTCCCCATTAGTTCATCCAATCATAATGCACGGTCTCCTTTTGAGGGGGCTGCAGCAGAATCCCAGTCCCTCTTTTCAGACAACAGCAACTTCAGACACCCCAACCCCCTCCCCAACAGCTTGCTTTATCCCACTTCATCGCCATCAACACACGACTGGCCAACAGCACCAGAGCCGCAGAGTCTCTTCACATCAGGTACGTGTTCCGCTGGGTTAGGGGGGCCATGCTTGGACCTTATTATGAAAAGGGCACTCCTTTTCAGCAAGTGCACAAAATCAGTGAGCTAAAAGGAGTGTGGGATAAAGGAGCGTAAATCAATGTATATAACTCTCAGACCAGCAGGAATGGTGAAACTTGAGGAAAATGTAAACATTATATTTGCCCCCCAAGGGTCTATAGCGTGTGAAGATGCTAGTAGTTACCTGGCTACGTTCTGTTACCCAGTAATCACTTCATGGGCCTGTGTCTGCATTGCACTGTCAATGTGTTTATTTCCTATCATCAGCACACTGCTGTCACTGAACCAAGATCAGCCACGAACAAATTCCAGAACAATGATTCACTGGAAGGCAGTGCAAACTTTTTTTTATATAATCCATTTTTAAAAATTTATTTATTTGTATGTGTGGTCCAATCCAAGCTTGCATGAGTGCAGAGTTGCAGGTTAGCCGGTCATACCTTAAAAAGAGCGTACTGTGCTGGGACTGCTGATTTGTTACTGGCTCCATACAGAATTAGGATGAGGTAGCCTTACGTTCCTGCCCACTGGAGTCAGCACTGCTGTAAAATTTCTGGTAATACAAATCAGTGTGCAGCCAATTCAAGAAATTCTGTGCTTGCATTAGGGCTAACATGATGTTGATAAACTGGGTGCTCTGTTTGTAATATAATTGTTCTCAAACGCATGTTTTTTTCCACATCAGATTGCTGACCAAAGTGTTTTTGTTCTGATGATCTGTCAAATTCTTTAACTGCAGTAGCTTTCCAATATGTGGTTGTGTAATGTTTAAACATTATTGAGAGAGTTCTTCAGTTGTGGTTTTGCATCATTCTCTGTTGCCTGTTTTCTCCTCTGACTATTATGACGGTTTAAGTTTTTGGTAAGATGTGTTAAGTATCTTGGTGTTCTCCAAGCTAGTGAACCAGGTTCAGTGCCCTGTTAAGTAAAGCAAGGGAGTTTTGGCTTGTATCTTCATGGGTTTATAGGTGTGTACCATGGAACGTTGGGGGAGGGTGAGCAGGCCTAACATTTAAATCAATGTTCCATTAATTTGCATACATCTCAAGTTACTAATGCTAACATCTTGGTGTTCTGATTCAGGGTTTATCCACCAATGAACAACAGAGCTAAGTACAGCTCTTTCCAGACCACAATGCCCACTACATTCAAATGGGGCAAAGCAGCTTATATAAGAAATAAAAGTAATTGCTGGACTATAACTTGGTGTTGTAAAATTGTTTACAATTGTCAACCCCAGTCCATCACCGGCATCTCCACATCAAGAAATAAAAGCACCAATGGGGTTGATTGCCTGGGCTTTGAGGATGGATTGCGAGGGCTCAGGAGGAGTGTCTGGGGCCAAAAGATGAACACCTTGAACTAACATAAAGGAGCTCATGAGCAAGGCCACAAGTTTATGTTATCTGAGCCAAACTCCTCTTATCGGAGTTTTGGAATTTCTCTCTGCTTCCTGTGCTTTTCACTGGCCTGTTTTGTCTGATGAGATATGCTGCATGTTTGACTTCTGATTGTTAACCTAAGTTTGAATTCTAGTGCTGGCCAGTACTCAGTCTTCCCACAGAATATTGCAAATCTCAGTTGATTTGAGTGGGGTGGAAGGACCATATTTTAGGTATGCAGTGGTTTACCTTCCTGCACTGCTGGAATACACCACCTTCAAGCTCGAGAGAAGGTTACACCTGTGGTGGACTATCCATTTGTGACTGGGGATGAGATGTTGTATGTGGCTCAAGTGGGATTACATTTGCGCCTGATCTGTTGGTTGTAGCATAAACAAGCTGTTCAGAGAGTTGTAGACCGTGTACCTTGTGGGAGGGTGTTGACCCAGGACTGGGTGCTTGTTCTCTTTCACTTTCGACGCTCACACTCTCGCTTTTGACGCTTGCTTTCAACACTCATTTCATTCTTTCACAGTGTTCCCAGGTCAAGTACAGTACGATTAGATGCAGAATAAAGCTCCTACTTTAGCCCAACAATGTGCCCCTGCCACAGCTGCACAGTATACCATTCTTCCATTTCTCTCACCCAACATTCTGCAGTGTCTCAGACTTCTAATTACTGCTGAATTAAGGACTCATGCCCCCTAGGAACTGGGTATATACTTAAGTATTTTTGCATCCACTTTTTTTCTGTCTCCAAGTGAGCTGCTACTCGTTAATTATGGGTCTATTTTAGAAAAGCAAACTCCTTTAGCACTTCATCGGCAATCCTCGAGTTCACTTCAGAACAGGTTGAATTTTTGTTCACAGGAAATAAACCGAAGGGGAGGCTCCCTATACAAATGGAATACTTTGTAAGTGAAAGATGAGGTTAAACTAGTGAGATCTAAGTTTTTTTTTGACATTCCTATGTTCCTGTCACATTTTTGGATTTGTACACTAGATACTTTTTCTTGTTCAGCAACTCCAGCGCTCTGCTACGTGGACCTGCTAATCCCTATGACCCGGAGTACACCTTTTTCTACCAATGTCTAGGTAAACTATAGCAAAACTCGGGGATCATAACTGAACCCTTGCTCTGAACTGCCACGTGATTCATCTCTTCGAGTGTAGAGACTGGGTGAACACGCGTACCAAACCATGACACAGGCTTGGAATCAATAAGTGGTTTATTTAAGTATAATAGATGAAGGAACTTTACACAAGTTAGCACAGGTTTATACTTATTTACACTCCTTTGTATCTTTGTTACTTTAGATATGAATAGCTTTCTCTCTTTAAAAACTGAGCCTAAAATCAGGCATGTGCTTGCCTTAGCCACAGTCTAACACAACTCCCTAGCTAAGCTGGCACTGACTTTTAAAACACTGACAGCCTTGTGGCTAATGGCAGCGAGGTTAACGCACATTGACTGCCCCCTCAAAATTGGCTGTGGGCTGCCCATTATAATCCCATAAGAGAGAATCTTTGCTGCACCTCCTCCCCCTGTCTGTCACAGGGGGCTCCAGGCAGTGACTCTGCCCTCTTCTCAAAGGGTCTCAAACAGCTTTCAATCAAAGTTACTGCTCCACGCTGGGCTATGTTCTTCTACACTGTGACCAGATGGCTTCTGAGCACCCCTTGCAGGTCCTGTAACACAGGCAGCAGACGCATCCCCGTGATCTAATTAAAACAAATTGCTGTCCATCAATATTGAATGAATAGCCAGTGTTTGGTAAAGATGTTTTAAGATTCAATATACAGGCCCCAGGTGATTAAAAAGTTACCACTTCAGACAGTTATAGTGTGAGTGTGACCTCAAACCCACACCTTGTGAAGGCCTTTCCCAGACTTGTCTGCTGTAAGCTGATGGCTTTCTGCTGACAAGATGGGTTGTGAGACTTTGGTGTTGACCCCTTGCATGCAGCTTTCAGTAGTACAAAATATAAGTTAAAACACTGACATAACAGTAGTTACTGTGGTGTGTGTTCACAGTTCCTGTGACAGGTCTGGCACATTGCTATGTTCCTGTGACAGGTGGAGCTGGCTGTTCGTTCCATGTGACAATTAATTTTCAATATGAAAGCTTTCCACACAACTATGACTCCATAATAAATGTGTTTATTTAAGTGTCAACATTTGAAATGTTCCCCAGCATAGCTGTAGAGTGCGAGCAGTCTGCTTATCTATCATCCTTCCCTGAATCCATTGCATGAAGGAGGGAAGCAATGGCTCCTTCCTGTAAATTTCTGTTAAAAGCTGCTTTCTGCCACAATTCAGCAGAACATGTTCAGAACACTTGAGGTTTGATTCCTTTCCCAAGTTTTCACAGCAGTGAAGTGGTGAACTGTAGACTTCCTTACCTCCCCCTTCCCCATTCTGTGCTTCCTCACCCCCCCCCCCCCCCACTCTGTGCTTTCTCACCACCTTCTCTTCTTCTCCCCCCCCCCCTGCCCCCCGCCCCCTGCCCCCCAGTCAAGCCACAGTTAGCTTATGGGCATGGATACCTATCAAAGAGAAACAGAAAAATCTGAACTCCTCGGATAAAATATTTCCCTGGAACTTTGTTGCTGGAGTGCAATGCCATATTTAATTAATTAAGTGGTGAGCAAGGTGTTGTTTCTTCATGCTACTGTTAACATCACTTTTAATTTTCCCCTTGAAGGAAACACAGACTGCCATGAACGATGAGATTTATGTTGACAGTAACAAGGGTGTAACGTTGGGTTAAATCACAATCAAAACTCCCTGCACTGGATAAATGAAATTACTGGTTGGAGGCTGCCCAATTATATACAGCCGGTGTGCGGGGTCAGGTGGGGCGGGGTGCTGTGGGCAAATAACCATTTTAACCGCTTCTCCGAATTCAGTTCCCACTGGGACCTTCTCTGGTCACTCATTTTGATGATGGAAAAGAATAAGCTGAGAGTTGATGGCACTCTTCACGCATTAGGGGGTATTGGACTTGGTTGTTTTAATATACTTGCAGAAACATTTACTCATTTCTCTTTTATTTCCCTTGGTAAATTTCAGAAACAATCCCAGTATCCTCATCAACAGATTGGCAAGCGGCTTTTGGGTTTGGCTCCTCTAAACAGCAAGAGGATGACCTGGGTTTCGACCCGTTCGACATCACCAGGAAAGCCTTAGCAGACCTGATAGAGAAAGAACTCTCAGTCCAGGACCAGCCTTCCAACACGGGCCTCTCCTCCCCCACCTCACTACAGACCCCTCCGCAAACTGCAAACAAAGGCATTGGTGGCTTCTTGACCCCTGCTCCTGCCACAACAGCCAACTCCATAGGCAACTCTTTCCCCAACTCCATATTACCGCGGAGGTTCCCAGCTTTTCAGCACAGAGCCGTCTACAACTCGTTCAGTTTTCCGGGCCAGGCACGGTACCCATGGATGGCCTACCCTCACAATAGCATGATGCACTTGAACCACACAGCAACGCCCACCTCGAACAGTAATTTCATGGACTTAAATATACCACCGCACAGCACAGGACTTGGTGGAATTCCTATATCAGGTAGGTGGCAACTGGTGGATAATTCTAGCAGTTTACCAACTTGCTAAACTCTTGTTTTACAAGTGAATGTTTAAAACCACCTTACCACGACTGAAGTACACAGGGTTCTTCATAAGAATGTGGATCCTAAAGATGTATTTTTACAAATCCTGTAAGGATGTAACATTTGGTTATGTGTGAAGTTTCATTGACCATTTTCATTGATAAAGCTCCAAATTCTCTCAGCATTCGGGGCTTCCCTGATGGCTCAGCTGGAAATCACAGTAAGTAGCTGAGCTGTACGGAGAAGGTTACAGACTTGATATCCGATCTACACTAAGCTTAGGGGTGCCGGTAAGTGCGTTACAATCAACCTCCATACCCCAGGGCTACAAAGAAAGGAAATCCCACTCCTGATCACTACCCAGTGAGGAGAGGACCAGGCTTGGCTGTGATGCCCCCAACGACACCCGCTGTGTCTGCTCACACCCGGTGAAGAATGATTAACTGAGTGAGGTACTTGAAGGGCTGCTGGGCTCAGTAGAACGGTATCCCAGCATGGAATTGTCAGCTCAAACCTCTTCCCGTCCCCCACCCACTTAACCCAAGAACTGCTGTGCCAGTCTCTGCAAGTTTGCTATTGAGCTTTCTCTGTATGCCTGTTGATTGACTGTGGGTTATGTAGATGTACTGACAAATTGTATTATTCGCTCTATCTCGCAACCAATTCATACTCTTCCATTGTGCTGTTTCCAGAATGCATGAAACTTGCTCTGAAGTGGGAAGGCTCAATTTTAAAGAGAGCCAAAAGCAAGTTGTGTTGTACCGGAGTATTCTGACTGTGTCTTAGTCTGCAGTGAATGCTGCACAGTGACACAATGCTGTAACAGTAGTGCTTTGCCTCTAACCAGAGTAAGCTTTCAATTATTTGATACCTAGTGGGGATATTGAAGATACACAAGTATTGCTCGTGAATTGTGCAGGGTGGGTCAATGATTAGTGACCCACTCTGAGCAGGGTAGCTCTGCTCCCTTTGAATTTTAGGGGAGCTAAAAATAATGGGCTGTTACTAGTTTACTGGGAAGAAAGTTGTTGTAATCAGCCAAACTGTTCTTTTGCACTGCTGTGATTAGACAATGTATATTTTCGGAAGAGTGAAAAACTAAACTGCTGATAGGACGATTTGGAATTGAAGTATCTCCTCAGGTCACCTGTTGTCTACCCAGCCCCTCTCTTTCCCCAAGTGTTGTATGGAGTGATTGTGTACCTTAGCACTGTTCTTTTTGTTCAACTCTTGGTACTGGAAATTTCTATACATTATCTCCTGTTAAAATTTCCTTGCGGAGGGGGTTGGGGTTTCTCCCGATCAGCCGCCATGACCTCAGCGGTATCCCCGATTACTTCATGTACAACACAGTTACGCCGTCTGGTCGGGAGTGTCTCCAGGGAAATTGCTGGCCATGGGACTGTTTACAGTGTGTTTGCAGCATTAATTAATCAAACTCTCACTGTTGAGAATCCACAAGGGGGTGCTGCCAACTCAGGATTGAGCGGTGCCTTGTCAGGTTTCAGTGGGCTGTAACTGATGGTTGTGCTTATGAGGAAATCATCAGGATGTTACAGTTAGAGATAGCATGTTGAGAATATGAAAGTGCAAAATTTCTTTCTGAAAATAATTAGCTCAATGGTGAAGATTGAGACACTCAGTTTCTCTACTGACCATGAATCTGGCTTTTAACAACCCTGTAGGGGCTGAACACTCTACAGTGAGATTCTCAACACACAGTGGCACAGTGACTTATGTCCATCGTACTTCCCCCACCCCCCCCCCCCCCCCCCACCCCGACCCTGGAAGGCATTGACTCTGCTGACTACCGTTCTGTGGGTGCCCTCTGGTGTTAATGTTGTAGCATTCATGTTTGTTGGTCCTGTTTTCTCCTCTCCTGCCCTGAAACCGCAGACTCTTGCTGGGTCACGTTTGTGTGTGCTGGTAACCCTCTGGTGCCTCTCTCAGGTGCCCATTCTTTGTGTGAGCCTGGACAGTGAATGCCTGCAGGCTCCTTGACCTTCAGGGTATCTCAGCCAAACTCCATCCTGCTGCCACTTGACATTTACACTCGGCACTTGTCAACAAGAATCACTGGATAGCTGAGAACCCTGGTTGATTTTTTTTTTTCCCTCCGCATAGCCATGGGGTGCTGAGGCCAGCTATAATGTCCCACTGTGACGCAGGCTGAGATTTATAGTCTTTCTAGTTCACTACTTGGCACAGCTTGTGGTGTTGTCCTCTCTGGACTGGAAGGTCTTCTTATGGGGAGGAAACCAACAAACACTGGGCACCTCCCCTTGTGTGTGTGTGTGCTCTGTGCCAGGGAGGAAAGCATTCCCATTTGAATCTGCAACTACAATTGCTGCACTGAAATCACTTGATTTTAAGGGCCTGTATCACTGGTCCCTGGGCCAACCTGTGACATCTCCAAAAGAGCCATCAGTTTTCTGATGTCAGCGGTGAACAGAAAGCATCCAGCTATCACTGGGACACCTTCAGCAGTATCTGTCTTTTGTGCATGATTTCCTCTTCCGCAGCTGTCCCAGTGTACTCTAATACGTCTGTTGGTGCGTTTTGAACTGTCATTTTTCCAGAGGCATTGTGACAGCTTGCACTTCCTGTGAAGATTATCTGCCATTCAGAATTTTGCAGCTTGCAGCCCTTTGAGCCTTTTAATTTCTTGTAAGGAACAGAGTACGGCCTTGGTCTTTTGTCTGTTGCCCTGATCCAGCTTAAACTCTATTTTTATATCCATAATTTAAAATTCTACCCATGTCTCTGAGGTGACTTCTCACTAAAGCTGAAGTCATCACTCCACCTCTCCCCACTCTCTGCTTTTCACAATATTCTCCTTTGAACCACGTACAGATTGCTTCAGTGTGACCAACAACATTGCCTCATGATTTTTGAAGCTTGCAAAGCAGAATTAGACAAGTAATAAGTCTTTAAACATGTTGGGAATTACTAAACTGTTTTATGTTTGCATGTTAATGAACAAAAAGTACTAATTAAGGGAAGTTTTTTTAAGTACCATTTTCTCCCTTGGTCTCCTGATGGTCTTGCCTCGTGCTGCAGTGTCACTCCATAATTTGCTGGTCTCTTCAATACCTCGCAGAGCTAGGCATTAATTGTGGGTGAGCATGGAGACATCTTGGCTGAGCCCGTGTGCACACTGATGTTTCAGCACAAGGCACTGAATAATGATTGGAAACCCTGCTTGGCTTTTTTTCTGCGCTCCTCCAATATCCCCCCATCCCTGGGATTAATTGTAGTGCTCACCTCCAGCCTCCCTCTGGTCCCAGAGATCAATTGTAGTGCTTACCTCCAGCCTCCCTCCGGTCCCTAGGATCAATTGTAGTTCTCGGCTCGAGTCTCACCCTGATCCCTAGGATCAATTGCAGTTCTCATCTCCAGTCTTATCCCGATCCCTGCAAATCATCTAACTGAGCACAGATCAGAGATCAAACCTGGTCTGTACAGCTTGTACCCGATAGCACACCAAGTCCTAGTTGCTCATCAGCCCTGACCTCGCTGATCTACATTGATTCCTGATCCCTCGATGCCCTAAAGTTAAAATTCTCCTCTTAGTGTTTAAATTCCTTCCATGGCCTCATCTTTTCCTATCTCTGTACCCTACTCTCCAGCCTTGCATCCCACCCCAACCCCTCCCTGTACTCTCCATTCCTCTGTCTTGTGCACCCCCCCCACCATTGGCAGCCATGTCTTCAGGCACCTGGACTCCATCCTCTGAAATTGCCCACCTAAACCCCTCCTCCTCAAAGTCCTCTTTAATACCCACCTCTTTGACCAGGCTTTTGGTCACCCCTTCCTAATCTTTGGCTCATTGTTCCAATTGCCTTAAGCCTCTCTGAAGCCCCTTTGGATATTTTTCTAACTTAAAGGTGCTTCCATTTCTGTAGCACTCTGCATACACAGAAAGATGTCCAGGCCAAAGGGCAAGAAGGGAAAACCGAGCACAGTCGTTTGTTTTTAAAAGGTATCTGGGCTGAGCTTTCCTCATTCCTGACCCCTTCCAGAGTTTGAGTCCGCAACACAAGTGTAAAAACATATCCAGTCTGCCTGTGTGAAGGAGAAAGACTGGTTAATGTTTTAAAGAACCTAGTGTCCCGCTGAAGGATTACACCCAAAACATTAACCCTACTTTTCTCTTTACGGGTGCTAATGGACCTCCTGTGTATTCCCAGCATTTTCCAATTTGGTTCCAGATTTGCAGTTTCATTTTCTTCATATACTTGGAGTTTCGAGTTACTTCATGTCAAAAACCTTTTGCCAGAATCTCTTACGCAAAAGACTAAGGATACAGGAGAGGTTGCAGCCTGATATTCCCTTGGGTGTTATTGATCGCTCCATGATATGGCTTGTGTTTTTCTTTGTTCACTGCCCCAGTGAAGTGGTGACTTGTTTTTGTTTCAAACCAAAATACCTAGATTATGTTAAATCTTCCTGGTTGTTCAGAGTTGATGCAGTGTAGCACATTTTAACCTTCAGAATTGAAGGGACAACATCTTCATGATTGTGTTTGGAAAACTTATATTTGGTTTGGAAAGTGGAGCCATCCTATGTGATCGAGATAACACATGGGCAATGGTGTAATTTGATGCAATATACAGTATCGAGTCAACACACAGGCAACGGTGCAGTTTGCGAAATACAGCTTGGAGACAACACGTGCAATGACGCAGTTTCGATATGCAGCATGGAGACAACACAGGCAATGGTGCCGTTTGCAATACATGGCATGGAGTCAACACACGGGCGATGGTACAGTTCACAATATACGGCATGGAGACGACACATGGGCGATGGTGCAGTTCACAGTATAGGGCATGGGGACGACACACGGGTGATGGTTCAGCTTGATGCAACATACAGCATCGAACAATGGTGCAGTTTGCAATATGCAGCTTGGAGACCACACACAGGCCATGTTGCAGTTTGATGCAATATACAGCAGAGCTTGTTCCTCAAATCGGTCTTCCTTCCCTTTCTCCTACAAGTTTTTATTAAAGCCAAGGTTTCTTGTCACCTAATCATTATTTCCAGATTGATCAAGTGTTCTGACCTCTTTCCAATCTTGGGACTTTTGCTTTTCAATGGACACTCATTTGCTAGCACCCCTAGTAATGGATGAAGTGATGGTTCATCAGACAGCCTTCATCACAGCACCCTGGTGTTAGGCAATATGTCCCTTTTTAAGCTGTGGATTATATGTAAGAATGAATAGGATACCAAAGGTATTGGGTCCCTCAAAATACTTTTCCTGAAGTGTTGTCAACTGGTACTCCTGGCTCTGGGTTGCTGGTGGCCCCTGGTGAGCATGAATTTAATGTGTAACCAATGAGAACGCCTTTAAATACATGTTAGTTGCACTTCCTGCACGCAGTCTGAACAGCAGCTGGACTTCAGGGATGGAGGAGAAACACTTGCTGGAAATTGTGCTGTTAATTTTCTCTCAAAAAAAAAATGCAGGTACAGTATGTACTGTCTCAGTGATAGGATCGAAAGCAGTGCTCTGCAGTTCACCTGACACTGAACAGAGGCCATATGATTTCTTGGAGAGGAAATTGTGCGACAGTCAGGGTGATTCTTGGCAAAAGTTGCAGCAGTTGGTCCTTTCCATTTTTTCCCATCCCCAAGGGCACTGACTCTCGCTAGGGTTCAGTTCCGCAGACACTGCTAGCCCTCCAATAATTGGAATAATTACCCAAGTGATTATTCTTCACACTGAGAGTTCAGTGAGTGTCAGCAGGCCATTAACCATGGAGGGTGATGGAGCCAAGCCTGTCCTCCTGTCTCATTCTTACTGATGTTCACATGAGCGCATTTTCCATCAGGTGTCACTGGGTAGTGCTCAGGAACCAAGGCCAGGGCTAGAGGATGGAGATCAGCTAACTCAGCACAGACTGGGGGGTCAAAGCTGGGACCTAATGTTATGTCTATCATAATATAATGCCTTACCCACTAGGCCATTTTGGGAGCTCCACAGGAGTCACTTGTGCAGAACTTGTGTACTTTTTCTCAAGAATAGCTTTATTCCATGTCTCCCACCAAGATTTTCAGGTGGGCCTGGGCCGATTGAAGAAATAATGAGTGCGCTCATCAAATGGCTGCCACTTTTGAAGCAATTTAGGTTATAAGAAAAAAATGTTCTTTTTTTTCGTGAGTGAATGCTTCAAGGAATTGGATGCCTTGCCTATCTGAGTATTACTCGTGTGACATTTTAAGATATCCTCTGTGTAGTGTCATTGCTGAACTGTGTGAAACAAGTTAAATTGGTGTTGAACTGCAGGGCACTCGGGCTGTTGAGCACAGGAGTCAAGGAGTACCAGCGCCAGTACAACTGCAGATTTTTGGAACTGGCTGAGCAGAGCCAGTGAAGTTGTGAGTGGGATGCGTGCTGGTGATTATCAGCAGTTCTAGTCTTACAATGTGAACACTGGATGTATTGACTGAAACGGAAACTTTCAAGAAAGGCTTTTCTTGTGTCTGGAAAGCACAGCTGCAACAGATACAGTTTTATTATGCAAATATAGAGTATATCTTGGATTCCAGGGTGAGATCTTAGACCTGTACAAATAGTCAGCAGTACAATTTATCCTTCCAAACTTGGGATTGTTCGGAGAGAGCTTTTCAGCTGTACAACACTGGGACCAAGTACTGGTGGGAACATGAATGTCACTCGTGATGAGATCAGTTTGTGTCAAGGGTATCTCAAGAAACGTATTGGCATTAGATTAAAGTATATTAGCTTAAGTGCAGCTTTTCCCATAGCATGCCAGTCCTGCTATGCTGAATAAGCCCGGTGACCAGCTTGCATTATTAAACTTGTCCAGATCAAGATATTTCTAGACAGTTAGTTACCCAATCTGTCCAGACAAATCATGCAAGATGTTAGTGATGCCATTGAACAATTTCAGTGATGCAGTCAGGTCATCAGTGACCAAAGATTGTGCCCCATTTCTCCTGTATCTGCTGCATGCATGGAAAAAATCATTCTCATGATTCCATATACAAATTACTGAGATAATTGTAGATTTCTAAGGCTCACAGTCGTTAGCCAATCTATCTCCGGACCGGCCTATACAATTGCTGAATGAGCCATTGTTTCCCTTGTGTCAGCAGGTGCACTGAATACAAAGAGGGTGGTGGGACACTTTCAGTGTGATGTCTGAGAGTGCTGGGCTCTTGCAGATTTCTCCCACTTCCAGAGCTATCCCAGTGTAGTCTGAAAGGTTTGTTGGTACATTATTGCTGTTACCTATTGAGATGTATCAATGGCTTGCACTTTCTGCAAGACTATTGTTTGTGCTCGCCACACTGACAGCTCTCTAATGAATTGATGCGCAGCTGTGGTCTCCTGCCCAAATGTGTGCTTTTCCATACTCTTGTGCATACTCACTCATTCAGCTCTTTTCTCTCTCTCCCCAAAACAATGAATGCAGGAATATCTTGCAATTCCGTTCCTTTTACCAGATGCAGATGTGGGAAAATCAGATTTTTCTTCTGCTTTGAGGAATATGTATTAAAAAAAAACTCTTTCACACACAGCTTGTGATTTAGCTAATTGTATGCAGTAGCTGTCGGATTGCTCAGTGGCACTGATAGTGTTGGTGTGTGTGCACACTGTACAAACCTTGATTTATACTGGCTGCTGGTGTTTGCTCCTTCAGATATGTCATGAAGCATCACAAACTATATATATTTTCAGAAGGCTTCAATTGTTAACCCCTTCCAGTTGTAATTAGACTTGTATAAATAATTGTGTAGGTTCATGGGTTCCCTTAATTTCAGTATTAAAGATACAAGTTTGTCGATACACTCAAGCACTGAACCAGTGTTTGGCAACGGTAGGGAATAATTTTCAGGTTTATTTGGTATGTGGGAATCCAGCTTTGACTTGTCTGTGCTGAAGAATGAGCTGGGAACACAGAAGGGATGGAAAGCTACTGATAAAATTATTTACCGATAGAAAATTTTAGGAATTCTGAACTTGCATACAGCCCAGCTTTGTAAAGCATCCAATATAAATCCATTCAAAGCTGCCTTCAAAATCTTTTTCTCAACGCTTCACGTTTTGTTTTATGAGCGTTGTTTTTATTTTTAAATGGTAATCACATTTTTAACTCCCTTTTAAAGTGCAGCCTAAGTAATGGATCCTGCCTGGCCAAGGAATCCTAACCTTCCTTCTGTAATTGGCTGCTGGGACGTGAGCAATACCGGGCTACAGTGACGCTTGTTCAGATTTATCCCTGTCTTCTGCCTTCCCCTCTGGGGAAGCACCCAAATTGCAAAGTTGAAAAGTGTGAATCCATGTAGGATAACACGTCTTGCTGTATTGTGGGATCTTGCACGTTGCGTAATTTTACTTTTACTCTTCTCGTTGCCTCGTCTCAGTTCACTGGTGTGAAGTGGAGCGAGCTAAACTGCTACTAGAAAACACGTAGGAGAAAATGTTCAGGGAATGATGTTTCAAATTGCACAGTGGGAAGTTGCTAGCTGGGTGTTGCAAACGGCTTTAACGGGAGTCTGTAGCCCTTCGTTGCACACCTCTTAACAGTCAGGCTGCAAAGGTACAGATCGAGTCATTTTCATAAGCCTTTGATTGCATACGAAATGTTCTCTGAACGGGGTTGGGGGGGGGGGGGGGGGAGGAGATGGAGGGTGGCACGTGGACAGGAAGGGTGGCACCCACTTGCATTTTGCCTCATTGCCTTAAGTTATGTGCCTGACGCCAGCTCGGCGTGTTCTCACTGTGTCCAAGTCGGCGTGTTGCTGTACCATGTGTTTCCATGCTAGCTGTTGGGGTCCAGTTATAGAAGGACATCACTAAGTCTGCTAGGCAGCCGCAAAATTCCCCTTGTGGGCTGCAGGTTCCCTCGATTTGTGCATCTGTATTACATGGTGACTGTGGTTGAATCTCTATTAGTAACTTCTGCTGTCAACAGGACCCAGGGCACTCGACCACCTTCAGTGACTAGTGAGGGCACAACCTGTTTACACAAAATATCGGGACAGGTTTTCACAGTGGGGCACTATGATGTTTAAATCTCTGTCTGCTGCTTGTGACACTCTTATTGGTTTGTCTTCTCCATCATCCCCATTCACTGTTTTTTGTTCAGTGATTTTTGAGTGTTTCTGATGTCCTATTAAATAGAAAATACAGCAGAACAAAAAGAAACACATCTGAAAGGTGTCATTTGAACTATATGTCACCAGAGTGATCTGAAAGCATGCTGAACTGCATTTCTGTAGAATTTGAATGAAAATCCCTTTTATGTTTAGGAATTTTTAATGGTGTCACACCCTTGATTGTGCCCCTGGGAGCCCTCGCCCTGCTTTTAAAATGGCCTATAGCAAAACAGGACACTTTCATCTTACACAGATGTTTACTGTTACCTGTGTATAAACATTAAAATCCATCTGTCACATTTCAGCCTATCTACATAATTAGTCCCAAGCCTCTCTAAAGATTGTCGATCTTTCTGCTCATTAACTTCCCACCATGCTTTGTGTCATCTGCAAATTTAATACTATTAACGACATCCTGTTCCATATCATTCGAAAATATTGTAAATGGCTGGGCTGTCAAAGCGGAGCAATTTGAACTCCACTGGCTACTTTTCTCCGGGCACAGCTCTTTCCGTTTATCACCATACTTTGTCTCCTGTTTCCAAGCCAGTTCTCAATCCATTTACACAATTGGTCAACTATTCCATGAGCCTTAAACTCTCTTCCTAGCCTGTCGTAAAGAACTTAGTTTATTTCAATTTTCAAAAAGGCATTTGACAATCACTGATATGAACAGAAAATGCGGGCAAACACTCAGCAGGTCAGGCAGCATCTGTGGCGAGAGAAAGAGTGTTAATATTTGAGGTTGATGACTTTTCATCAGAACTGGAAGAAGTTAGAGATGAACAGCGTTTAAGCAATTGCAGAGACGGGGAAAAGGGGGGCAGGGATAGAACAAAAGGGAGAGGTCTGTGATAGGGCAGGAGTGATTAAATGACAAAAGGGATGATGGAGCAAAGCAAAAGGAGGTGACAGTGGGACAAGTATAGAAACAAAAGATGGGTCGAGAGGAGGTGTAAGTAGTTGCAGCAGAATCAGAGGGAGAGGGAAGTATGGGCCGTGGCCCAGATATGTAGTGGAAGAAAAGCAGATAGGTCCCAGGGGTGCAGATAAAAGATCGCAAAGTGCTTCCCTTTTCATAGAATCATAGAAAATTTGCACCACAGAAGGAGGCCATTTGGCCCAATGTGTCCGCGCCGGCCAAAAATGAGCCACCCAGCCTAATCCCACTTTCCAGCTCTTGGTCTGTAGCCCTGTAGGTCACGGCACTTCAGGAGCACATCCAAGAACTTTTTAAATGAGTTGAGGGTTTCTGCCTCTACCACCCTTTCAGGCAGTGAGTTCCAGACCCCAACCACCCTCTGGTTAAAAAAATTTTCCTCAGCTCCCCCTTAATCCTTCTACCAATCAGTTTAAATCTATGTCCCCTGGTTATTGACCTCTCTGCTAAAGGAAATAAGTCCTTCTGATCCACTCTATCTAGGCCCCTCATAATTTTGTACACCTCAATTAAATCACCCTTCAGCCTTCTCTGTTCCAGTGAGAACAACCCCAGCCTATCCAATCATTCCTCATAACTAAAATTTTCCTCGTAAATCTCCTCTACCCTCTCTCGTGTAATTACATCCTTCCTGTAATGTGACCAGAACTGTACACAGTACTCAAGCTGTGGCTAACCAGTGTTTTATACAGTTCCAGCATAACCTCTCTGCTCTTATATTCTATGCCTCAGCTAATAAAGGAAAGTATTCCATATGTCATCTTAACCACTTTATCTACCTGTCCTGCTACCTTCAGGGATCTGTGGACATGCACTCCTAGGTCCCTCACTTCCTCTATACCTCTCACTATCCTCCCATTTATTGTGTACTCCCTTGCCTTGTTTGCCCTCCCCAAATGCATTATTTCACACTTCTCTGGATTGAATTCCATTCGCCACTTTTCTGCCCACCTGACTGGTCCATTGATATCTTCCTGCAGTCTACAGCTTTCCTCCTCACTATCAACCACACGGCCAAATTTTGTATCATCTGCAAACTTCTTAATCATACCCCCTGCATTTAAGTGCAAATCATGAATATATATTACAAAAAGCAAGGGACCTAGTACTGAGGCCTGCGGAACCTCACTGGAAACAGCCTTCCAGTCACAAAAACACCCGTCGACCATTACCCTTTGCTTCCTGCCACTGAGCCAATTTTGGATCCAACTAGCCACTTTCCCTTGGATCCCATGGGCTTTTAATTTTTGACCAGTCTGCCACGTGGGATCTTGTCGAAAGCCTTGCTAAAATCCGTGTACACTACATCAAATACCCTCATTGGTCCTCCTTGTTACTTGCTCAAAAAATTCAATCAAGTTAGTCAGACACAACCTTCCCTTAACAAATCCATGCTGACTGTCCTTGATTAACCCGTGCCTTTCTAAATGACGGTTTATCTTGTCCCTCAGAATTGATTCCAGTAATTTGCCCACCACCGAGATTAGACTGACTGGCCTGGAATTACTCGATCTAATCCCTCGCTCCCTTCTTAAACAATGGTACAACGTTAGCAGTCCTCCAATTCTCCGGCCCCATGCCTGTATCCAGTGAGGATTGGAAAATGATGGTCAGAGCCTCCGCTATTTCCTTCCTTGCTTCTTTTAATAGCCTGGGATACATTTCATCCGGCCCTGTTGATTTATCTACTTTCAAAGATGCTAATCCCCTTAATACTTCCCCTCTCACTAAGTTTATCCCATCCAATATTTCACACTCCTCTTTAACTACAATGTCTGTATCGTCCCTCTCTTTTATAAAGACAGACGCAAAGTATTCATTAAGAACCATACCAATACTTTCCGCCTCCACACACAGGTTACCTTTTTGGTCTCTAATAGGCCCTACTCTTTCCTTAGTTATCCTCTTGCACTTTATGTATTTATAAAACACCTTTGGGTTTTCCTTGATTTTACTTGCCAATATTTTTTCTTGCCCTCTTTGCTTTCCTAATTTCCTTTTTAATTTCACTCCTGCACTTTTTATACTCCTCTAGGCTTTCTGTAGTATTGAGTTATTGGTGTCTGACATTAGCTTTCCTTTTCTGCCTTATCCTACCCTGTATGCTCCTTGACATCCAGATTTAGCAACTGGCTCTAGATTTGGCAGCCCCACCCTTGGGAACTTGTTTACTCTACACCCCTTGAATCTTCCCCTTGAAGGCCTCCCACTGCTCTGACATTGATTTACTTTCAAGTAGCTGTTTCCAGTCCATATTTGCTTAATCACTTCTTAGCTTAGTAAAATTGGCCTTTTCCCCAATTGACTCCTGTTCTATATTTCTCCATTTCCATAACCATGCTAAATCTAACTGAATTATGATCACTACCACCAAAATGCTCTCCCACTGATACTCCTTCCACCTGCCCAGCCTCATTTCCTAAAACCAAATCCAGAATTGCCCCCTCTCGTTGGGCTTGCTATGTACTGGCTTTAAAAAAAAAAGTTCTCCTGAATGCAATTTAAGAATTTTGCACCCTATATACCCTTCTCCGTTGGTGTCCCAGTTATATTAGAGTAGTTAAAATCCCCTATTGTTCTTGCAATTCTCAAATTTGCCTACCTATTTGCTCTTCTATTTCCCTCTGGGGGTCTATAGTACACTCCCAGTAGTGTGACTGCCCCTTTTTTTGTTCCTTAGCTCAACCCATTTGGCTTCATTTGATGATCCTTCTAGCATATAATTTCCTCCCCCCCCATCACCACCCAGCTGTAATTGTTTCTTCAACTAAAATTGCCATCACCCTCTTTTAATCCCCTTCACTATCCTTGCATTGAGTTATATACCTTTTTAAGCATTGCAAAACTCCCTTGCTGTTTATTTTCTAACCTTTGTTTCCTCTCCCTTTCTAAGTCACTTAGTAATTTTCTGCCTTCTATCTCCAGTTCTGCTTCTGCCCCATCTGAATCTACACTCAGGTTCCCAATCTCCTGCCAAGTTAGTTTAAACGCTCCCCAATAGCACCAGCATACCTCCCCACAAGGATATTGGTCCCGGCCCTGTTGAGGTGCAACCCGTCCGGTTTGAAAGTTTGAAACTTATTCCTGCCCCAAAACTGGTTCCATTGCCTCAGGAATTT
Organism: Heptranchias perlo; assembly: GCF_035084215.1. NCBI lineage: Eukaryota > Metazoa > Chordata > Chondrichthyes > Hexanchiformes > Hexanchidae > Heptranchias > Heptranchias perlo. The sequence goes on from NC_090342.1 coordinate 55,090,543, forward strand.
GAGTCCTTCCCTCCTACATCCCGTCTCTAACCAAGCATTTGCATCCTAAATCTGGCTGCTCCTGTAATGGCTCACGTGCGACACTGGTAATAATCCTGAGATTACAGCCTCTTAAAGTCCTGCTTCTCGGTCTGCCTCCGATCTCCTGAAACTTTTTTTTTTCAGGAGCTGAATCCTACTCTTGTTTCAGACACAAACCATGATTTCCGGCTGAACACTCCCTCCTTTAAAAGGGGCTCACCCTGGCACCCGGGGGTACGATGCAGATGCACCATTTTGGACCCCAGTTTACAGTTACCAGAAACAACTGTCCGTTCTGGTCTTCCTTCCCTCTTTGGACGTTGCCTCCTGCTACCCCATACATATGCATTATCAGAGTGCAGCGATGAATAGATTTATACAGCTTACAGTGATCTCTGAAGACACCTTGTGAGTTTGGTAGGACACTAATTTAGAATTGTGATGCCAGGTGTTTTCCACAGTTCAAATGGACCTGATGTGAATATTTCTGCTGGAGGATCCAAATGATTAAGTGCTCTTGCACCCCTCCATAAAGACTGCTGAGGTCGTCTCGCCACAACTGGTAATTCTAGAATATAAGTGATATATAACTGGCAGCTGACGTGGGAGAACTGCATCTAGGAATTGGGCCAAATAATGGGGTTGTAAAATTCCTCGGCATCAGTGCCAAAGTGGGCTGGTACAGTATTGCCAGCTCTTGCAATGGAATGACTCAAGCTGTTGTCTTAATGCTGCCATTGTACTGAGTGGTCTTTTGACATTGTTTCTGTGCTCAGTTACCAGCATTATTTAGAATGGCTGAGTGATCTGTGCTTATGTCAGACCTGAACAGCATTCAATCACCATTTTCAAACTGAAATGTGGTTCAAGAGTGGCCTTGGTTATGAACTCGCAACAGTCAGTCTGATAATGGCTTTGCTTTTGTAGGTAACATCATGTGTCTCTGCCCCTGCCTCAGCTCATCTGCTGCTGAAATCCTCATCCATGCCTTTGTTACCTCTAGACTTGATCATTCCATTGCTCTCTTCTCCCAGCTTCCACCCTCCATAAACTTGTGCTCATCCAACACTCTGCTGCCCGATTCCTAACTCACACCAAGCCGCATTCACCCATCACCCCTGTGCTCGCTGACCACATTGGCTCCCGGTCCGGGAACACCTTGATTTTAAAATTCTCATCCTTGTTTTCAAATCCCTCCATGGCCTCACCCTTCCCTATCTCTGTAACCTTCTACAGCCCTGAGATCTCTGCGTTCCTCCAGTTCTTGCCTCTTGCACATCCCCGATTTTAATCACTCCATCGTTGGCGGCTGTGCTTTCAGCTACCTTGGCCCGAAGCTCTGGAATTCCCCTCCGTCTCTCTACCTCTCTCTCCTCCTTTAAGCCGCTCCTTAAAACCTACCTCTTTGACCAAGCGTTTGGTCAACTGTCCTAATATTTTTGTGTCTTGGTGTCAAATTTTGTTTGATGATTGCTCCTGTGAAGTGCTTTGGGTCACTTACTACGTTAAAGGCACTATATAAATGCAAGTTGTTGTAAACTGGGAAGAGGAGGTTCTCTGGAAAGAAACTTGAATGGTGTTGGGAGAATCCCCTTTGTTGCTTTTGACTGGGTTCCAGTATCTGTTTGGGTTAGACCACACTGTTTGGAGCAAAAGGAGATAACTTCTATGTTGGTTCCAGCCATCATTTCCTGTGTTAGTACGTTTGAGGACTTGAGTATTTTGGGTTGTGAGGAAGAATTACTGCATGTATTTTCTTTTGGATAAGAGTGGAGATTGATACAAAAAGTATGAAGATATTAAAATCCCTCTTTCTGGAGACACAGATTTGGCTTCTTTACATTGTTCAAACCAGCCCCATAGTTGTGTGTGAGGGGCCCCTCATGTAATAAGACAATACTTAGAACCTATTAATGCTGTGTGATACTTTGCCTGTGACAGGTGTTTGTAGTGTCCACAATATCTGTTGTAGTCTGCATAATTTCTAAATTCTCTCTTCGTATAATGCATACATTGTTTAAATTTCAGTGGTGGGTTTGAAGACTGGGAAAAGGCCATTTTGCCCATTGAGCACACTCCATCCAGCGTCTCTGTCTCATCATATCTTATGGGCTGCCTTCCCACCACACCTGACTCCATCCTTTATGGAACTTATGGCTTTTGTTATGCAAGTTAGGTCTCCAATACTGTAATATTATGCTTATTGGAGTGGGGTTGAAGAGCTGGAAAGCTGTAATTCTGCAGCACATATTTCTACAGCCACCTTTTGACCCGGTCACCCAAGCAAAGCCAAGATACTGCTACTCAATAGTTCAGCAAATTGCTTTGGTTGGCACTCAAGTACTTCAGCCAATTGACTAAAAGGTAAGTAAGATTGTACATGGGGATCTGCTAGCCTGCCTGTCGTGCTTCTCATCAAAATCTTGTCTCCCTTTCAAATAATTTTTTTCATTGCTTGAAGGGTAGTAGAAAGCCCAAAGATTTTGAGGACATTACCGCACATTATGTAAGCATTTACCTGCATCTGTCCAGTGGGATTAGACTCATTTTGAAGCCGTTTAGAACAGGAGACTTCAGAACTGTTCATTTTGAAGTACACTTCAAGCATTACTGAACTACATTTACCTCTGCGGCCCAAACCATGTTACAAGAGCAGAATGTGAAAGGCAGTGGGATAGCTCACCTGCATTTAAATTGGCCTGTTTTGTGCAAAAGCAAGGAAGTTATGCTAAACCTTCATTAAAATACGAGTTGGGCCTCAGCTGAAGTATTGATCAATTCTGGGCACCACACTTTAGGAAGGAAGCTTTAGAGAGGGTGCAAAAGAGACTTTCTAGAATGGTACCAGGGATGAAGGACTTCAGTTATGTGAAGAGACTAGAGAAGCTGGGGTTGTTCTCCTTAGAACAGAGAAGGTTAAGGGGAGATTTGATAAGTGTTCAAAATCATGAACGGCTTTGACCAGAGTAAATAAGGAGAAACTGTTTCCAGTGGCAGAAGGGTCAGTAACCAGAAGACACAGATTTAAGGTGACTGGCAAAAGAGCCAGAGGTGACATGAGAACTTTTTTTTTAATGCAGTGAGTTGTAATGATCTGGAATGCGCTGCCTGAAAGGGTGAGGGAAGCAGATTCAGTCGTGGCTTTCAAAGGGGAATTGGATAAATACTTTAAGGGGAAAAAATTACAGGGCTATAGGGAAAGAGCAGGGCAATGTGACTAATTGGATAGCTCTTTCAAAGGGCCGGCACAGGCACGATGGGCCGAATAGCAGGTACAGCACAGGAGGCGGCCATGATAAATATACACAAGCTCCCCATGACCATTGTTTTGAACTGATTTTATCCCACTTTGGTGTAAAGCAAAAAGGGCTTGGGCTCTGTTTTACAAAGTGCCCATGGTCGTAGATGAAGTGAATTCCAGGGCTGGATGAGGTTCGTGAGAGCCCATTTGCTTGTAGCTGAAGGTTCAGCAGCAGTGTCTCTGTCATTTGCGTTTCATGGGTAGCGTGTTCGGTCCATTCCATGATTTCTCAACACCTCAAACCATTGCAGCGCTGCCATTGAAGAGCTTTGGAATGTGTACTGGTGGAGGACTGCTCGCAGGTGCTGTCCCCCACCCACAGAGCTCTGTTCAAAACAACGCTGTTTTAGCTCGGACCCCAAGAATTGCTGTGTGCGCGCAGATCAGTAGCTCTTGATTAAAGCATACGCGGGGTGTTTCAAATTCCTGGCTCTGAATTTCCTCCGTCAGTAGAGATTGAATTATCCAAAATGCCTAGGTTTTCAAGTCTCCCTAATAATCTTTCGAAGTACTGTGTGGAATGAGAGATATTGTGTGTTGGTTGGGCCTTAAGAAAAGGCCCAAGGGTGGTGATGGAGAGCAGGCATGCTGAGAGGAACCTCCCCACAACTCCCCCCCCCCCCCCCCCCCCCCCCCCCCCCGAAAAAGATCCCAAGACTGGCACTGGGGTCTGTGGAGTCCTGTATTTAATTTGGTCATTACAGTTGTTATATTCATTTAGTTGGATGCATATTAATGTATCCACACAGTGACGACATAATAAATCTCGTCTGAGTTCACTTTTTAAAAAAAAATTAAAATGAATATTGATTTTTAATGGAACATCCAATCTAACAGGAAAATAGTAGTCAGTGGTGCAGTAACAAGCCTGCTCCATGTATGGCCTGTCCCCATATTTTAACTGGCTTGGTGGAAAGACTCGAATATCCTGACCTTTTATTATGTTAAAGGTGGTGTGTAATTGTGTAATTTTTAAAACTATCCTCGAGTAGTTGAGTATAACGCACCCTTACCCTTTCCATCCACAAATGCTTCATTGAATGTTTAATTCTTGCAGCAGATTTTCCAGGGTTAGAAATCATTCTGTTTGAAACTAGAGCTCACTGTGAGGTACAAATAACTCAAAGGCTCCACACGGTGTCAACCATCTGCTCAAGACAATTAATATGGCAAATTCTCCCTTCCCTGCCCCTTCAGAAAGCCCTGTTGCCACATGCACTGCCTGGTACATTGCTGAGTTATTCAAACAGGAGATCCAGGTCCAGTTCCGTCTGTGCCGTGTTAGCTGATCTTGGCCAGCAGTTGAGGTACAACAATTGGCCTCAGTGCCCTTTGCTCGTGACAGGAAGAATCAGCTTTAGTTCCCACTTCTCTCTCCTGTTCACTGACTCCAACTGGATGGTGTTTCTGTGGATGTTGGGTGAGCAAGGATCCAGTTTAGCTGTGATACTCCCATAGTCAAATAGCTTGCCAACACTCTGCCTAGATTTACCTGCATGTGAAAAATAGCCATTTAGATTGTTTGTTTATGGTGCCCATGGAACTATATATAAGCACAAGTCAGCACATCCGGGTGAAAACGGGATATGTTTGGGGGGTAGAGAGGGGAAAAGGTTTCATTGTAAATATAATCTATGTCGGATATAGAAAGAAAGAACTTGTATTTATATAACGTCTCAAATGAAAGACAGCACCTCCGAAAATGCAGCATTTCCTCAGTACTGCACTGTCAGCCTCGAATATGTTCTCAATCTGGGAGTGGGGCTTGAGCTCTTGAAAGAAGGCTTGGATTCTGACTCTGAAGCAAGAGTGTTGCCACTAAACCATGATGATACAACACCCACCTTCTCAATGCAGTTCTGCCTTTATATGGTGCCTAATCATGCCGACCAAACATTATAATTTTTTTTGGCAGTGGAATGAATATTCTGTAGGCAAACATGGCAGGTCATTCTGTGCCTGCAATGAGATGGATGACCAGTCAATTTTTTTTTTGATGGTGTTGCTCGAGGGACCAATGTTGGCCAGGGCACTGGGAGACTGTCTTGCCACAGGACCACTGGAGCCACCAGAAAAAGCCGCTGTCGCTGCATCTGATCAGCATTGGAGTACCCCCTCGTGACACTTGCCTCTTTACCTCACCCCCACTACTACTACCTTGTCCACAATTACCTCCAGACTTCAATTAACTGGCAGCCTCCCCAACTCAACTTAACTGCCCAGATCCTTAACGACACAAAGTCCCACTTGCCCAGCATCTCCAGACTGACCAACATGGCTTCCTTTTTCCTCCAATGCATAGAATTCAAAATCCTTGTCCTCACTTAGAATCTCACCGTACCTCTGCAGGCTCCTTCGACCTTATGTCCTAGCCTGTACTCTTCAGCCCGCCAATCCTGGCCATCCCATGCTCCCTTTGCTGCACCTTTGGAGTCTGAACCTTTATCGTCTCGGTCCTACTCTGTGAAGCTTTCCTTAAATCCCTTGCCTTGTTATTCCTCTTCCCAAACGACACTTACTACTGTTCAGCACGTGTCCCTCCTGGTGAAATGCCTTGGCTGTTTTCAACGTAAAGGCTCCATATAAATACAAGTTGCTGCTTGTTGCTAGATTGAGCTCGAACTCCTGGTAATGCGCTCGAACCAAAAGCCTTTTTGACCTGGGTGAGAGTGAGCCAAGCTAACAAACTTGTCTTTGTGAAATTGTCATTTACAGTGTGGTTCTCCGAGCGAGGAGCAATCTACATGACTGCAGCCGACTCCCTAAACTAACCCCCCTTAAATCCAATTCCTTTCTGCACAGTGCAACCTCTTGGAGCCTGGTCACGGTCCACCGTTCGTTACTGTTTGGCGCGAATTCTACAGCAGAGGTTACCAGCATTTGCACTGGTGGGCTGGCAGGATTGGCAGTCAATGAGGTCACCAAAGAGGCAGGTTTTATTTTGATTGCACTAGATTTGTGGTGATTGGAGTGGTAAATAACAGTGACAGTATATCTGTTTTGATGGGAAATGCTGTGAATATTTAGCAGTATTATGTAGTTATAATATGAAAATTGCTCCAAAGAATACTCCTTTGACCAGGTTAGGTAAGTGCCTCTCAATTAATAAGACCATGGCCGACTGAGGAAGACTGTGAGCCAGGTACGTGTTTTGCTGCCCAGCAAGGGGCCTTTGCATTCTAGTCCAATCATGTGGGTGCTCGATGTCAGCAGCCTTGCTTCAGTTTGGGTCTGCATTACCTTCGGTGCCTGCGTATAAATGTGAGCGCGCACAGGCAGCAATTATTTTAAGAGGCTGTTGGCTGACCTACAGCACATCAATTTTTCTGAGAGCTGGTTGTAAACGTCAGCAGAGCATTTTGTAAACGTGTAATTATTGAAAATCCATTCCGTTCAACTTTCACTTTTTATTTGTGCTTTCAAAGTTAAGTTTGGTGACACAGGATGAACTTTAGACCAAGCTCTCGTAATCATCACATCCTGTGTGTTTTTAAAAATAAATTGTTTACTCTGACTCCTTGCATAACTTGTGTGATATTGGTTGTTACAGCTAAGCAAACTGACCACCCAATTGCTTACGTCGTTGACTCGCAACCAGATCATGATCAGGATCATCGGTTTATAGTGACTGAATGAATAACTTGAAGTCCATTTTTATTATGTGGAATTCTGGGACGTGGGGGGGATTGCATTCTCCGTTTTTGAAAACCATGTACTAGTGGCTTTATTAGAGGGCTCGTCTCATCTTCCTGCCTCCGAACTCAACTGTTACATTTTTTTAAAAAAAGGAACTCTGGTTTAAAAAAGCAAGGCTCCAGGTGCAGGGTGCCACCAAGGTTGAAAATGGCTGGAGAAAAGACGAGGTAAATAAGAAAGTAGTGATTAGGTGATGCAAGAGATGGATTACAAGAAGGAGCTTAAGAGGGAGCATGTAAACAAAAGGGTCAGGCTGCGTCCAAAATTGGGGCCGATGATCCTATCCAGGGGAATTGGCCACCTATTTTAATTTGGTTGTCAATTTTGAACCAGGCTATTAAGTGCCCCACCAGCAACAGTATAATTTGGCTGATCTCCTCCTCCCATCCCAATCAACTGCTAAGGTCCTAACCTGTGGGAGGAAGTATGTAGAGTGGGTGAGCTGTGCAGAGATTGAGAATGAAAATCTCAATGTCCATTAACTTGTAGTTACTAAACCAAGATGGGATTAAAACAGTAGTGGTGTGATGTTGAGACTGCCATCCCTAATTTTGTAAATAATTTGAATAAATCAAACTTTCGATTGCTTTTTGTAGGATTTCCAAAGCACTCTTCATGCATGCTCTCTTCCATGGGATAGGGAGAAGGGAATGAGAGGTGATGTGAACTCAATGGACATACTAACAGTGGGCAGAACTTCCCATTCATTATTGGGCCTCGTTGATTTGAATTAATGTGTTGTGGTTGGAATAGGTGCATAACAAGTGGAACTTTTTGTTTAACCCCTTACCCAAGTAACTTATTTTCAGCTACACTTTCTACCTCATCTTAAAAAAAAAATGTGGACCTCAGTTGTGCTTTGCCTTTCCTGAGCACAGTAACTAATTGTACTCTGAACAAATGAGGGGTGGGGCCTAATAGAGAAAGTTTGGATGTTAATTGATTTTAATTAATCTTGTAGAACACGCATGTTAAAACCTGCAGAGTTGGCAGTTTATGCAGAAGCATGAAACCCCTTGACTTTTTAAAGTTTGCCTTGTAAATATGGCGAATTTATATTGCCTGCGGCTTTGTCACATGAATTAGCTGCAGATGTATGTTGGTTAAGCAGACAGAAATCTTATTGAGTTGAGGAATGATCCTAATAGTTGGGCATCAGGTCGGACTGGTGAATGCGTGCGGATTTTGGTAGCTGGAATGCACACTGGGCCAGAGCAATGTGCATGGACCTTGGTGACTGGAATAGGGACTGGATCCAGGGAATCTGTGTGGATGTCGGTGACTGGAATGGAGACAGGATCCAGGGAATCTGTGTGGACCTCGGTGACAGGAATAGAGACTCGATCCAGGGAATATGCATGGACCTCAGACTGGAATAGCGATGGGATCCAGGGAATGTGCGTGGACCTCGGTGACTGGAATAGCGATGGGATCCAGGGAATGTGCGTGGACCTCGGTGACTGCAATGGAGATGGGATCCAGGGAATTCATGGACCTCGTTAAATGGATGGGAGGTGGGATCCAGGGAACGTGTGGAGCTCGGTGACTGGATGGGAGATGGGCTTAAGACCATTGAATTGGTGACTGGGCCAGTAAGGGGTTGATGGTACAAAATTGGAACAGTTGCTTTAGTGAGCAGAGAAACTGCGAGTATGAAGACTCTCCCAGTAGTAGGAAAGGAAATGCCACCTTTGAGTGTGTGCAAACCCAACCTAGACAGGGCCGCTGAATGCATGCAAGCAGACCAGTGAATATGTGAGACCCCTTTAAGTGGCATGGAGTCAAGACCAGTAAATTCCAAATCTTATCTGGCAATGCCCAGTTAATTTTTGTTTTTCCTTTTATTTTATTTTATTTTTTTCAGACAGCGGCAGTAATGTGGAAAGTTTAAATGTGAAAGAGTGGCAGGATGGTCTACGGGCACTGTTACCAAATATTAACATCAATTTTGGGGGACTACCAAATGCTGCTTCCTGCTCTTCAGTGAACCATGCAGCACCAACCTCAGCCAACAGCACCAGCCTGAACTGGGAGAGTGGGAGTAGCTGGATGGACCCAGCAATTATAACAGGTGAGGCCAATAGATCATCTCCATTCAGCTCACTCCTTTACCCCTATACAGTCCCAGTCTGGATCCAACAGTTCAAAGTTGAACTACAACCAAATAAAGGAGCAATACTGATTGGTGGAATCATTGTTGATTTCGATCTTTCAGTTTTGAAATCGCTAGCCAAGGGATCTGTATCCATGGTTTCAGGTGTTGCTAGGACCAGTTGAATAATGCTGTAGAAAGTGGAGTGCCAGATTGTTTTTGTTTTCTCATCTGCAATATAGTTCCTTTTGTGATTTCCAATGTTGGAAAGTAACTGCGATGCAGGTTGAACCAGGCTGAATCCAGTCCTGACTGAATCCCCCGACTGTAATGGAATGTTTGTGTCACTCAGACTCGGTAAATCACAGTGCCGGGACACGTTGAATGTATTACGCAGTTTCCACTGTCTGGTTCTGATCATTAGGGTTGCAGTGAAGCGTATTGGAGGGTACATGAAAAATTTTGCACTATGCTCACTTCAGCTGTGTGAAGCACCCTGCAGCACAGTTACAGATTTTGCCCTTCCCAACTTGCGTTTGCCTGGAGAGAGCATTTTGAGCTGATGTGAAGGACCTGTTGGGTCCAGGTCTCAGTGGTAGTGGTGGGTTCAGTTTGAGGTGCTGAATCAGTATTCTATGATACATTTCCTGTGTGATGCTCTTAAAGTGCATTTTCCCCTGTATTGCGTTGGTTTCCAATGCACTAAATAATCCATGTGACGCCGTGATTTAGTTTCCGTGTACTCGGAAACTGGAGCTGAGCCATGGCTGGGAGTCGAGCTGAACTACAGTAACCTTCAGATAAATCATGTAACCTGCTTTCTGTACATTTGACTGCAGGAAACTTCAAGAACTAGCTAGAAAACCAGTTGTGCAGTAGTTGCCTGTCTTGAATTTGGACGTGCAGCATTAAGATGCATTACTGCTGCCTCTTGAAAGCCAGCATGCAGTTCTGCAGCTTATCTCTGAAAATGCCTCATCAGAGTATTGAGGCTACAGGACAACCCAACACCAGCTCACTATGGACAAACTAAAAGATGTTATATACATTCACCAAATTCGTGGTGTTAGCTGTGGCTTAATGGTAGCACTCTTGCCTCTGAGTCAGAATGTTGTGGGTTCAAGTTCCACTCCAGAGACTTGAGCACATAATCTAGGCCAATACTTCAGCATAGTACCGAGAGAGTACTGCACTGTCGGAGCTGAGATGTTAAACCGAGACCCTGTCTGGCCCCTCAGTTGGATGTAAAAAAACTCTCGGCACTATTTCAAAGAACAGCAGGGGAGTTCTTCCCAGTGTCCTGGTCAATATTTATCCTTCAACCAACGTCACTAAAACAATGATCTGTTCATTATCTCATTGCTGTATGTGGGATCTTGCTGTGCATAAATTGGCTGCCGCGTTTCCTACATTACAACAGTGACTGCGCTTGAAAAGTACTTCATTAGCTGTGAAGTGCTTTGGGACGTCCTGAGGTTGTGAAAGGTATTTTTTAAGCTTGTTATTACTTGCACTGGTGAGACTCTCTTCATCCAGTGTACTGTACAGTAATCCAGTTGTTCTCGTGAGCTGCCCTGCTACCTCCCCTTTAAGAAAATATACCAACCAGGCGTGGAGAGACTGCTGATCATTTGTGGCATTGCTGGGATGTAAGCTGGGGCCTGGAGCAAAGTTGAGCTGATAACAATCTGGCCCCTCCTTGATCAGGTCATTGCTATGGAACTCGAAGGGAGTTGTCTAAATATGGGTGTCTCTCACTTAGTGTGTGTGTGTGTCTCGTGCTCTCACTGGGTCTCTGTCTTTTTTCCATTCTATACATCCTGATACATTGCTGTTATAAAAGCAAAGCAACCATTTTGGCACCTGTTTTGAAAATGGGGCCATAAGGGCAATTAACTGTGGTCTTGCCTGAATGTCCCTGTGAAGTGCAGGGATCCCTTTGGATGCTGGGCTTTGGCAGAAGTTTATAAGTTGCATGTCAGAAAGAAGTTAAATTTTTTTTTAGGGCAGTGTCATCCACAGGTGTGGTTATGGTGACACCAATTTTAGCCACTTGCACTAATTTTAGTAGAAAACGCCTTTACACACATCTACAACCATTCAGTGCAAACCTTTTCTCTTTCACCACAGTTTAGATTTCTGGAACTTTATCGGACATCAAACATCTTACTGCAGCTTCTAGGTTTTTGTCCAGCAGTTGTGAGCAATACTTGACTTCATCAGAGTGATTGCTGAGAATGTTGATTCGTACAACAAGACTCACCAACCGCCAACACCCCCCCCCACTGCACCCACTGTCCACCCAGACCTGGCCCCGCACCTGCTCTCTGCCCACACCGCGGCTGGATGCTGCTTGACCGTTGCCCTTTGGAGCCTCTCGTTATTGGTTGGGCTTTCCTCTGCTGGCCTGGAGTGGTTATTCTGATTGGTTGAACTGACCATAATGACCACTCCCCTCTCTGTCCAGTGTTGCCGGTGTTTCCGTGGTGCCGGGGTCCTCACACACCATTTCACCAGATAACCAATGAGCAGTAACCAAGGAAGTAAAGCAAGTGCAGCGATCAGGAAACACACTCATACTCTGCTTTACATCTCAACATTTCACCAACAAACGCACAAAAAGGTTAAAGTTCACGTGCATACGCCATGCAAAAATGCGTGTTGAGATCACACGCCCAATGACAGTGTCCATTGCTCATTTTTTACTTACTAATCAAAAATGCAGACGGCCACATCTGGATTCCCAATTAACACACGTGGCTGGACATCTACTTACTGTATTTCTTCCCTCAAGTCAGCTTTTATGGGAGCTCCTTTTTCCTTGTAATTACTAAATAGATAGCAGGGTCACACAGACTAGGCAGGCCTCCGATTCAACCCTTGGTCTGTGGCGAGTTAGCTGATCTCAGCTGGGGCACTGTAATGAATCTCAATATCAGTGAGTTTGGTGGGGTGGGGGTTGGGATCCAGCCTGGAACCTACTCCTGATTTACAAACCAATCCTAGTAACCCTGACCCCGACTGAAAAGCGCACAAAATTGCAGTCAAATAGCCTCCCCACATTCACTGTTCAACGTGAATCACTTTCAGAAGAGAATTGGATATATACTTGAAAAAGAAAACTTTGCAGGGCTGTGTGGAAAGAGCACAGTATTAGGACTTGTATGGATCGCCCTTTCAAAGAGCCGGCACAGGCTCAATAGGCCGATTGGCCTCCTTCTGTGAAGTAAGATTCTATGAACAAGCCCCTTGGTTAGGTAACAGAGGGTGACGAGAACCTGTGGAACTGTACCTAACAGCACACTCCTTCAAAGGTGTGGAGAGAAATCTGTGGAAAGCTGGATTCAAGAAATGATTGAAACATATTTCTTTTTAAACTTGTCAGAATTTCAGGTAAACAAACAAAAAACAGGAGTTTGTAACTGAGACTGCAGAATATGGGCAGAACTATCAGCAATCTCTTGTAATAACAGGTGATCTATATGGAGGATCAGTGAAGTGAGGTACAGCAGCTCAGAATTATTCTGCTGCTGCCTTGTTGACTTATTGATCTGAGCTTCCAGGAGCCTGAGCAGAAATGTGTCTGACTTTGGGGAGCTATCTGTCCATTTAAGGTTTAACTATGGTTGGACTATAACATTTGTCTCCAGTTCTAAGGCACTTAGCAGGAAAATCTCAGGTTACGAATGGGGCCTTTCTGTAAGAAACCATCTAAAATTGACTCTTTCAAGTTTATAAAACACTCCCTTGGAAAACGTGGGCTGTGCAAAATGAGAATTGATTTTTGTGTAAAATGACAGATGGGAGAATTGACTGGAATCTCCTGCCTTCTCCTTTTCCTCCGCCTTCTCACTGCCATGTGTGTATTACTTTGAAATTTATGACCACTATGGATGTTTTCTAATGCAGAGAGACTTCCACGTTTAAAACCTCGGGTTGAATGCCCTCTGTGCTTCGGTGCACAGAGGACTGATCCTGTTCATTGACATGTTTTGGTTTTGATTCCGGACCCCAGAAAGAAGGCAGAAGAGTGTGCTGGTCTGGACAGTTTATAGTTTGTATGTATCTGGGTTGCAGTAGCTGGTAGTGTTGTGAATTAGTTTGTGCAGCACTGTGCAATTGGGAACCCATTAGAGTCATAGTCATAGAAGTTTACAACATGGAAACAGGCCCTTCGGCCCAACATGTCCATGTCGCCCAGTTTATACCACTAAGCTAGTCCCAGTTGCCTGCATTTGGCCCATATCCCTCCATACCCATCTGACCCATGTAACTGTCCAAATGCTTTTTAAAAGACAAAATTGTACCCGCCTCGACTACTGCCTCTGGCAGTTCGTTCCAGACACTCACCACCCTTTGAGTGAAAAAATTGCCCTTCTGGACCCTTTTGTATCTCTCCCCTCTCACCTTAAATCTATGCCCCCTCGTTATAGACTCCCCTACCTTTGGGAAAAGATTTTGACTCTCTACCTTATCTATGCCCCTCATTATTTTATAGACTTCTATAAGATCACCCCTTAACCTCCTACTCTCCAGGGGAAAAAGTCTCAGTCTATCCAACCTCTCCCTATAAGTCAAACCATCAAGTCCCGGTAGCATCCTAGTAAATCTTTTCTGCACTCTTTCTAGTTTAATAATATCCTTTCTATAATAGGGTGACCAGAACTGTACACAGTATTCCAAGTGTGGCCTTACTAATGTCTTGTACAACTTCAACAAGACATCCCAACTCCTGTATTCAATGTTCTGACCAATGAAACCAAGCATGCTGAATGCCTTCTTCACCACCCTATCCACCTGTGACTCCACTTTCAAGGAGCTATGAACCTGTACTCCTAGATCTCTTTGTTCTATAACTCTCCCCAACGCCCTACCATTAACGGAGTAGGTCCTGGCCCGATTCGATCTGCCAAAATGCATCACCTCACATTTATCTAAATTAAACTCCATCTGCCATTCATTGGCCCACTGGCCCAGTTTATCAAGATCCCATTGCAATCCTAGATAACCTTCTTCACTGTCCACAATGCCACCAATCTTGGTGTCATCTGCAAACTTACTAACCATGCCTCCTAAATTCTCATCCAAATCATTAATATAAATAACAAATAACAGCGGACCCAGCACCGATCCCTGAGGCACACCGCTGGTCACGGGCCTCCAGTTTGAAAAACAACCCTCTACAACCACCCTCTGTCTTCTGCCGTCAATCCAATTTTGTATCCAATTGGCTACCTCACCTTGGATCCCGTGAGATCTAACCTTATGTAACAACCCACCATGCGGTACCTTGTCCAAGGCTTTGCTGAAGTCCATGTAGACCACGTCTACTGCACAGCCCTCATCTATCTTCTTGGTTACCCCTTCAAAAAACTCAATCAAATTTGTGAGACATGATTTTCCTCTCTCAAAACCATGCTGACTGTTCCTAATCAGTCCCCGCCTCTCCAAATGCCCGTATATCCTGTCTGTCAGAATACCCTCTAACAACTTACCCACTACAGATGTCAGGCTCACTGGTCTGTAGTTCCCAGGCTTTTCCCTGCCGCCCTTCTTAAACAAAGGCACAACATTTGCTACCCTCCAATCTTCAGGCACCTCACCTGTAGCTGTCGATGATTCAAATATCTCTGCTAGGGGACCCGCAATTTCCTCCCTAACCTCCCATAACGTCCTGGGATACATTTCATCAGGTCCCGGAGATTTTATCTACCTTGATGCGCGTTAAGACTTCCAGCACCTCCCTCTCTGTAATATGTACACTCCTCAAGACATCACTATTTATTTCCCCAAGTTCCCTAACATCCATGCCTTTCTCAACTGTAAATACCGATGCGAAATATTCATTTAGGATCTCACCCATCTCTTGTGGTTCTGCCACAAGATGACCTTGTTGATCCTTAAGAGGCCCTACTCTCTCCCGAGTTACTCTTTTGCCCCTTATGTATTTGTAGAAGCTCTTTGGATTCACCTTTGCCTTATCTGCCAAAGCAATCTCGTGTCCCCTTTTTGCCCTCCTGATTTCTCTCTTAACTCTACTCCGGCAATCTCTATACTCTTCAAGGGATCCACTTGACCCCAGCTGTCTATGCATGTCATATGCCTCCTTCTTCTTTTTGACTAGTGCCTCAATCTCCCGAGTCATCCAAGGTTCCCTACTTCTACCAGCCTTGCCCTTCACTTTATAAGGAATGTGCTTACCCTGAACCCTGGTTAACACTCTTTTGAAAGCCTCCCACTTACCAGACGTCCCTTTGCCTGCCAACAGACTCTCCCAATCAACTTCTGAAAGTTCCTGTCTAATACCATCAAAATTGGCCTTTCCCCAATTTAGAATTGTAACTTTTGGGCCAGACCTATCATTCTCCATAGCTATCTTAAAACTAATGGAATTATGATCACTGGTCCCAAAGTGATCCCTCACTAACACTTCTGTCACCTGCCCTTCCTTATTTCCCAAGAGGAGGTCAAGTTTTGTCCCCTCTCTAGTCGGGCCATCCACATGCTGAATGAGAAATTTCTCCTGAATACACTCAACAAATTTCTCTCCATCCAAGCCCCTAATGCTATGGCTGTCCCAGTCAATGTTGGGAACGTTAAAGTCCCCGACTATTACCACCTTATTTTTCTTGCAGCAGTCTGTAATCTCCTTACATATTTGCTCCTCAATTTCCCGTTGACTATTTGGGGGTCTGTAGTACAATCCTATCAAGGTGATCTCTCCCTTCTTATTTTTCAGTTCTACCCATATAGACTCCGTGGGCGAACCCTCGGATATATCCCCCCTCACTACTGCCGTGATTTTCTCCCTAATCAAGAACGCAACTCCCCCTCCTCTCTTACCTCCTGCTATATCTTTCCTATAGCATCTGTACCCTGGAACATTGAGCTGCCAGTTCTGCCCCTCCCTTAGCCATGTTTCAGTAATAGCTATAACATCCCAGTCCCATGTACCCATCCATGCCCTGAGTTCATCTACCTTGCCCATCAGACTTCTTGCATTGAAGTAAATGCAATTTAATCTAGACTTCCCTTGGTCTTTGCCCTGCTTTCTCAGACCATCTGTCCGGTCATGTTTTGTACACTCTCCCTTACTGCCTTTTGTTTCTGTCACCACTTTACTTCCCACTGACTTCCTGCATCGGTTCCCATCCCCCTGCCACTTTAGTTTAAACCCTCCCCAACAGCACGAGCAAACAGTCCCCCTAGGACATTGGTTCCAGTCCTGCCCAGATGCAGACCGTCCAAATTGTACTGGTCCCACCTCCCCCAGAACCGGTTCCAATGTCCCAGGAATTTGAATCCCTCCCTCTTGCACCATCTCTCAAGCCACGTATTCATCCTAGCTATCCTGTCATTCCTACTCTGACTAGCCCGTGGCACTGGTAGCAATCCTGAGATTACTACCTTTGAGGTCCTACTTTTTTAGTTTAACTCCTAACTCCCTAAATTCAGCTTGTAGGACCTCATCCCGTTTTTTACCTATATCGTTGGTACCTATATGCACCACGACAACTGGCTGTTCACCCTCCCCCTCCAGAATGCCCTGCAGCCACTCCGAGACATCCCTGACCCTTGCACCAGGGAGGCAACATACCATCCTGGAGTCTCGGTTGCGATCGCAGAAACGCCTGTCTATTCCCCTTACAATCGAGTCCCCTATCACGAATGCTCTGCCAATTTTTTTCCTGCCCTCCTGTGCAGCAGAGCCAGCCACGGTGCCATGAACCTGGCCGCTGCCACCTTCCCCTGGTGAGCCATCACCCCCATTCTGAAAGTTGTACCACTTCAGCAAGCAGGTCACCCGTTATCTTTGCTGCACTATCAAACCTCAGCAAAAGATGGCCTTCATTATCACATGGAATGTACAGCACAGAAACAGGCCAAACTGATCCATACCGTTTATGCTCTACACAAACCACCTCCCACCCTCTTCATCTCACCCAGTCAGCATAACCTTCTATTCCTTTCTCCCTCATGTACTTATCTAGCCTCCCCTTAAATTCATCTATAATATTTGCCTCAACTACTCCATGTGGTAACGCGTTTTACATTCGAACCACTTTCTGGGTAAAGAAGTTTCTCCTGAATTCCCTATTGGATTTATTGGTAACTGTCCTATATTTATATTTGGTCTCCCCTACAAATGGAAACGTTTTCTCTACGTCTATCGTATCAAACCCCTTCATAATCTTAAAGACCTTTATCAGATCACCCCTCAACCTTTTCTGTTTTCTGGAGAAATGAGCCCCAGCCTGTTCAGTGTTTCCTGATAGGTATAACCTCTCAGTTCTGGTATCATCATGGTTATGGGGGCCACTGCAATGTAATGTCCAGGTTTATCGTAGATTCTGTGTAGCTAAGCAAACCTATTGCTGTCTGACTCAAAAGCTTAACTTTTTTTTTATTCGTTCACGGGATGTGGGCGTCGCTGGCAAGGCCGGCATTTATTGCCCATCCCTAATTGCCCTCGAGAAGGTGGTGGTGAGCCGCCTTCTTGAACCGCTGCAGTCCGTGTGGTGACGGTTCTCCCACAGTGCTGTTAGGAAGGGAGTTCCAGGATTTTGACCCAGCGACAATGAAGGAACGGCGATATATTTCCAAGTCGGGATGGTGTGTGACTTGGAGGGGAACGTGCAGGTGGTGTTGTTCCCATGCGCCTGCTGCCCTTGTCCTTCCAGGTGGTAGAGGTCGCGGGTTTGGGAGGTGCTGTCGAAGAAGCCTTGACGAGTTGCTGCAGTGCATCCTGTGGATGGTGCACACTGCAGCCACAGTGCGCCGGTGGTGAAGGGAGTGAATGTTTAGGGTGGTGGATGGGGTGCCAATCAAGCGGGCTGCTTTATCTTGGATGGTGTCGAGCTTCTTGAGTGTTGTTGGAGCTGCGCTCATCCAGGCAAGTGGAGAGTATTCCATCACACTCCTGACTTGTGCCTTGTAGATGGTGGAAAGGCTTTGGGGAGTCAGGAGGTGAGTCACTCGCCGCAGAATACCCAGCCTCTGACCTGCTCTTGTAGCCACAGTATTTATATGGCTGGTCCAGTTAAGTTTCTGGTCAATGGTGACCCCCAGGATGTTGATGGTGGGGGATTCGGCGATGGTAATGCCATTGAATGTCAAGGGGAGGTGGTTAGACACTCTCTTGTTGGAGATGGTCATTGCCTGGCACTTATCTGGCGCGAATGTTACTTGCCACTTATCAGCCCAAGCCTGGATGTTGTCCAGGTCTTGCTGCATGCAGGCTCGGACTGCTTCATTATCTGAGGGGTTGCGAATGGAACTGAACACTGTGCAGTCATCAGCGAACATCCCCATTTCTGACCTTATGATGGAGGGAAGGTCATTGATGAAGCAGCTGAAGATGGTTGGGCCTTGGACACTGCCCTGAGGAACTCCTGCAGCAATGCCCTGGGGCTGAGATGATTGGCCTCCAACAACCACTACCATCTTCCTTTGTGCTAGGAATGACTCCAGCCACTGGAGAGTTTTCCCCCTGATTCCCATTGACTTCAATTTTACTAGGGCTCCTTGGTGCCACACTCGGTCAAATGCTGCCTTGATGTCAAGGGCAGTCACTCTCACCTCACCTCTGGAATTCAGCTCTTTTGTCCATGTTTGGACCAAGGCTGTAATGAGGTCTGGAGCCGAGTGGTCCTGGCGGAACCCAAACTGAGCATCGGTGAGCAGGTTATTGGTGAGTAAGTGCCACTTGATTGCACTGTCGACGACACCTTCCATCACTTTGCTGATGATTGAGAGTAGATTGATGGGGCGGTAATTGGCCGGATTGGATTTGTCCTGCTTTTTGTGGACAGGACATACCTGGGCAATTTTCCACATTGTCGGGTGGATGCCAGTGTTGTAGCTGTACTGGAACAGCTTGGCTAGAGGCGCAGCTAGTTCTGGAGCACAAGTCTTCAGCACTACAGCTGGGATGTTGTCAGGGCCCATAGCCTTTGCTGTATCCAGTGCACTCAGCCGTTTCTTGATATCACGTGGAGTGAATCGAATTGGCTTAAGACTGGCTTCCGTGATGGTGGGGATATCGGGAGGAGGCTGAGATGGATTATCCACTCGGCACTTCTGGCTGAAGATGGTTGCAAACGCTTCAGCCAGAACTTGTTGGATGTTAAGGCTTTTATTTTCCTTCAGGGTTACATTCAGGAAATTCCTCCATCAGTGAGGCTACTTGGTTCTTTTCTAATGACTTCTGTTTGCTTTTTATACATCTGCTTTCACTCCTATTTACTTGAATCCATTCCCCATCATGGGGCATTGGGCTCCAGTTGAAAATAGACATGCTTGGGACTGTCTTCTCCCACATGTTGAGATTGAGCGACACTGGCTTGCAGTGACTTGGTCCCTTTATCTGCGAGAAACACAGACCTCTGCTTCTCTCCCCACCCCCAACCAATGGAACAACCAAAATCAGAACGTGGGCGAAAGGAATCAAATCCTGTCTGCAAACTTGTTTGTTTCTTTGAAGCTGTATGCTGGTGTGACATCGTCCATCTTACTTCAGTGTAAACTGTCCTTAGGGCATTCAGAACAGCTTAATTTAAGGAACGAGAGCGTTAGGATACTGGAAGGCCGGGCTTGGGTGGGCCCAATGAGCACTACTTATCCTCGACTTTTCAAATATCCTAGTGTACTTGATTTATTTTTTCCCTGTGGGCAGTGGTGTATGTTACCAACCCTCTGTCCTTGCTGTGCCTTTCTGCCCATCTCCCACACGATAGGTAATCTCTTCCCTCTTTTCCCCCCCCCCCCCCCCACCACCACCAGAAGCTCCATCCCACAATACTTGAAAGCATCCCCGTTCTACATTGCCATGAAGGTTCGATTGGGTAACGAGCAGGAAATCTGCTCATAAGCCCAGTGGAAGTCAATTTCCCTCAAAAGTCCATGTGCCCCAGATCAACAGTTTCAACATTCCTACGGAACGTAAGTAGCTGTGGCAGAACTGAGTGAGTTCAAATCCCACTCCAGAGACTTCAGCCTATAATCTAGAATGACACCTCTGCAGTGCTGAGGGAGTACTGCACTGTCTTTCGGATGAGATGATAATCAGAGGCCCCGTCTGCGCTCTCAGGTTGACGTAGAAGATCCCATGGCACAATATGAAGAGGAGCAGGGGAGTTCTCCCATATCCTGGCCAATATTTATTCCTCAACCAACATCACTGGAACAGATTTTCATAGTAGGTACAGCACAGGAGGAGGCTATTTGGCCCATCATGCATATGCAGGCTTTTTGAAAGAGCTATCCAATTAGTCCCATTCCCCTGCTCTCTTCCCATAGCCCTGTAAATTTTTTCCCTTCAAGTATTTATCTAATTCCCTTTTGAATCAGCTTCTAACCACCCTTTCAGGCAGTGCATTTCAGATCATTACAAGTCGCTGAGTTTTAAAAAAAAAATGTTTTGCCATGTCACCTCTGGCTCTTTTGCAGTAAATCTGTGTCCTCTGGTTACTGACCCTTCTGCCACTGGAAACAATTTCTCATTTACTCTATCAAAACCATTCATGATTTTGAACACCCCTATCAAATCTCCCCTTAACTATCTCTGTTCTAAGGAGAACAATCCAGCTTCTCCAGTCTCTCCACAAAACTGAAGTGTCTCATCCCTGGCACTATTCTAGTAAATCTCTTCTGCACCCCCTCTAAGACCTTGACATCCTTCCTAAAGTGCAGTGCCCAGAATTGAACACACTACTCCAGCTGCGGTCTAACCAGTGTTTAATAAAGGTTTAGCATCACTTCCTTGCTTTAGTACTCTATGCTTTTATTAATAAAGCCTGGAATCCCATGTTTTTTTAAACAGCCTTCTCAACTTGTCCTGTCACCTTCAAAGATTTGTGTACATACACCTCCAGGTCTCTGTTCCTCACATCCTTCAAAATTGTACCATTTACCATTGCCCCTCCTCATTCTTCCTACCAAAATGTATCACTTCACACTTCTCTACTATATCTGAGTTTCATGTCACCTGCAAACTTTGAAATTTTACCCTCTATACCCAAGTTGAGGTCATTATAATATAACAAAAAGAGCAGTGGTCCTAATATGGACCCCTGGGAAATACCACTGTACACTTCCATCCAGTCTGGAAAAACAACCATTCACAACTGCTCTCTGCTTTCTGTCCCCTAGCCAATTTTGTGCTGCCACTGTCCCTTTATTCCCTTGGGCTTTAATTTTCCTAATAAGTCTATTATGTGGTACTTTTATCAAATGCCTTTTGAAAGTCCATATGCACATCAACCACACTACCCTCATCAGCCCCCTCTGCTACTTCATCAAAAACTATTATCCAGTCATTTATCTCGTTACTGTTTGCGAGACCTTGCTGTGCGCAAATTGGCTGCCACGTTTCCTACGTTACAACAGTGACTACACTTCAAAAGTACTTCATTGGCAGTAAAGCACTTTGGGACGTCCTGAGGTAGTTAAAGGCACTGTATAAAAGCAAGTTCTTCCTTTTCTTTCTTATAGGTGTTTGTGGTCCTGAAATCCCAAGTTACGAGCAAACTGAAAATTGGGCTCTCTTGGTTTATAGTGGTATTTAGCTGCCATGGTGCATTTAATATATTTTCATTGCTCTTTGCTTGATTTCTGCAACCACTTCTGTCAGCAAATTTTGCAGTAAATATCAGTCGCATTACCCCATCTCTTCCAAAGATGGGAACTTGTACTGGGATTAATAATACTTAGGACCTCAGCCACTCCTTCCAATGTCCCCAAATTCATATGCAGTGCTGGACTGAGTTTGTTGATACTGTGTGGCCATGAAAGCCAGGTCCAATCCACAGCAGGGATCAGGATTTAGTGGTTGGGGAGAGAAGCCCTGGGCCAGTATCATCCTCCTTTTCTTCCTTGATCTCACCTGAGGTCAATTGTGATAACCTCACTGCCACCTCATCAACTAAGCCAATACAGACAACATCACAGCGTTGTTTTACTAACAAAAGGAGCACTGAAAGGAAAGATGTACATTTGGTGGGATTGGCAGTGTTTGAGATGTACTTCCTGAACAGCAAGAAGTAATGATAGAGCACAACCCAATGTCAAGTATGCTCTGACCCGAGCAACCATGTTCCAAAGGACACTGGCGAAACTGTTTACTGCCAAGTGCTCTTTCGGCTAATCCACACTCATTACAGAGGGACTCTCCTTCAAAGGTCAGCAATCGTTTCCTATGTTTCTATTTTTTAAAGGTGCAGCCTTCTCATCTCTCCATTTCCCAAGTCGACTGTTTCTTGTCTTGTGTGTTACTGAGGTGACCACTGACATTTGAGGTCTGCCCCCTTTCCCCTTCAGGTGAGGAACATGCTGTTTCCTGCAACCAATTGAGATTCAGGGCAGCAACCTAAAACATGCTTGAGTGTTTGTGAGTCAGCGCACAGAGGCTTTCTCCTGTCATCTTTCTTCATCGCTTGACAACCTTAGTGAATGCAGTTGATGTCATAGCAACGTGATGGTAACCAAGCGGCATGTGAAGTTTCAAGTGCACTAGGGCAGCTCTGCAGCCCGGGTCATTGAGCTGTTCACTTCCAACCTAAACTACTACTACTTGCATTTATATAGTGCCTTTAACATGGTAAAACGTCCCAAGGAACGAATATCAAACAAAATTTGCCACCAAGTCACAAGGATATATTAGGACATGTGACCAAAAGCTTGGTCAAAGAGGTAGGTTTAAGGGAGGTTAGAGAGGCGGAGAGGTTTAGGGAGGGAATTCCAGAGCTTAAGGCCTAGGCAGCTGAATGCATGGCCGCCAATGGTGAAGCGATTAAAATTGGGGTGCGCAAGTGGCAAGAATTGGAGGAGCACAGAGATCTTGGAGAGTTGTATGGCTGGAGGAAGTTACTGAGATAGGGAGGGGGCAAGGCCATGGAAGGATGTGAAAACAAGGATGAGAATTTTAATGTTGAGGCATTCCTGGACCGGGGCCAGTGTAGGTCAGCGAGGATGGGTGATGGGAGTACAGGACTTGGTGCTAGTTAGGAGTTTTGAAATCTATGGAATGCTGTTCATTCAAGCTTGACTGTGTATAATTATTGGGGCAGAATTGGACTGTTTGAAATGAGTGAGACTCTCCATTCTTTTGGAAGGGCCTTTCAGGGCATCTGATCGCCATTCTGCCCTGTCTGAACCTCGCTACTTTACAGCCAAGGAGAGTTCTTCAGAAAAAGGATCATAGTACAGTCATCTGGCAGGGAAGCCACTCCCCTGCCCTGTGTGTGAGTGACGGGTGTAAGTAGAAGGAAGGGCAACTGGGGCTGTTCATTTTTAACACTTGAACACATCAAAATAAGTCAGTTTTTACAAACCAAAATGAAGGTGTCTGTCACCAGATGAGTTCAGCTCGACAGGTCTGCCTGGTGCCTCTCTGGTATCTCCCAGTTGCGGTGTGTGAGATTCTGGACTGTTTAGATGTTATGGGGAAGGGTTTGACCGTGGGCATAGCAGGGGTAACTATGATCGAGCCCATCTTTTAATTCTCTCTCTCTTTCAATTTCACCCCCCTCAACCACAAAAATAACTCATCTGCCGTCCCTCCAATTGACTTGACACAGACCAGAGGTCAACTACCTGGGTCTTTAATGGTCTCTGTGGCACACTCCCAAACCACTCTGATTTACTAATTGAGCCCATTGGTTGCTGCTTTAATGTGAAGTACCTAATTAGTAAAACGGCTATCAAATATAGTGAAGCTGTTGGTGTGCTCTCCACTTTCATTGTATAAATATAGTGGCTGCTGCATAATTTCTGCCCTTCTCCAAACTGAGCACAACACTTTGTTGCTTTGTGTTATTTGATCAGTGGCTGAGATTTAAGTTTCTCTCAATTGGCACCTTGGGGCGGAGGGATGGGAAGAGAAAAGCAATGATGAGACTTGATGGTTACTCAAGTTGGCATAGAGAGAGTCACAACATAATAGGGGAAAGACAGGATCAATAACAGTGAGTGAGAAGTAATGCACTGAGACCCCACGCATAGAAACACACAGAAGAAAATGGTAAATACTTCTACAGTAGGAGTTAACCGATTAATGTACAGCAAGTTCCTGGGGTCATTCCATGTCTCTCTGATCACAGCCACTGTTACAAATGGGTTCAGTAGCCAAGCGCTGAAAGCACCGGCAATGTGCTGGCTCATATTCATGTCATTGGGACCCTGAACATTGCTGTCCTTGTATTAGTGCAGCTGCTACCGGCTATCAATTACACTTTCATTTTTTCTGTATACAATGGACAGACTGCAGTTGAAAATAAATTACTGCAAGCATGCCCTGATTGAAATGAGATCTACTTGGTTCAACATGCTAGTGGCATGTTACTGTCACCTGTGTGCTTACTGCTTCATTTATAATTGTTTTGGATCAAATCAGCCTTGGTCCATTCTCCTTTTTGATTTGCATCAATTTGCTCTGCTCCTATGTAAAGTGTAGTCCCACAGCTGCCAAATGTCCTCCAGTGCGGTTCCACAGTTGCCGGACCTTCCTTTTCCACTCACCCCCTCCCCCAGCACAACTCCACAGGTGCCAGATGTCCTCCCAGTACCTGCCTGAGTAGCTCTTCATTACACTGGTCTTGAACAAGCTACTAACGCTCTTAATCAAATGTCGGGGCTCATCAGAGCTGAGGTGCTTGCTTCCAAAGACAGTCACTGGGAAGTGATCGGGCGCATTGAACTGGCTGAGGTTCATTGCAGAGCTCCAATCACTGAGATCGATCCCAGGTCTGCTTGTGGATAATTCAGCTATTCACTGGCTCAACTTGCTGAGCTGGGGTGGTTTGGGCTATTCATGTTAACATGAACTTTCTTCCCCTGTAGTGATTCTCTGATGTGACTTTATTGGTTCTAGAATATTGCATAAATAAAGACCTTGGTGCGCACTGGCACAACAGATGCTCAGTGACATGGAGTGTCTCTTCACTGTCAGCTTCCACTATTAAACCAATCTGAATTTAAAAATACCGTTCATTTTGTTGGACTGTCCAAAGTGCCCTCTGGGTTTCTCATATAGATTCTGGTCCACCAGCCTGAAGCAGGTTCAAGTGGAAAAAGTTTTAATTTTTGGTCGTGATTTTATTTGCGTGAAATGCCTCAGATTTGATTGCAGTGTTGTCTTGTAACAGTTATGTGTTAAGGTAGTGGACAGAATTCATTTTGTGTTGCCCAGGGATTTGAAAATGGCTCAATCAAATTCTCTCAACCCTAAAATTGGTTTGTACCTTTCAAGTTTCAAGATGTCAGTTTGTGTGTTATTGGGCCAGATTTTGCTGAAAAAATAACAGCGTCTGAACGACGCATGCTGTTATTAATGTGTAAATCGGCCAGCAACTTGTAGCGAGAAAGAGATGTGAATTGCAAGTCTCTTTTTCTTTCAATTCAATCTTTCCTTCCCTCTCTTTATTTCTCTTTCTGTATGTGATTTGACATTCAATTCACCCACTCTAATTCACCCTCCTTCTCAGTCCTTACTGTTTATTTTCCAATTCTTTAATCTCTGGTTAAGGAGATGCATTGTTTGTCCCATTGTTCACTGAAGTCCCAGGTGCCCTGTTGCTCCCGCCATTATCAGCTTGCACTTCCAGCAACTTTGTGGGCAAAAAATTTTAACGCCTAAACGTTCACGAACGAGGCTAATTAACTGGGCACGCCGCGAGATGCCCCGCTTCAGCAAAATCTGACCCAACGTGGCAAAATTCTTCGTGGTAATCTGATCAGGCCTGATTCCTGGCCTTTTTCAATCTGGTTATGTTGGTTTGACTGACATTCAGCTGTTGGTTATTCCCAAGCTTTTTTTGTTCCAATTAAATGCCGCCACTTAACCATGGCTTATTGGAATGGTGTAAGATGCTTTCTGGTAGTGTTAGTATTGAGGGTGAATTATGTGCTTACTGAAGCCATTGGCTGGTTCTAGTCTAACTTTTGAGGAGTACATGTAAATTGTTGCTTGCTGATGCGGCATTGAAGGACTTTCTTCGTAATTTGATACTTTTGGTAATATCTAGTCCTGTTAATCATGTAGTATAACAGGAGAGTTGATTATACAGCAGAGAAATGTGTAGTAAAGCATTAATGGCGCAGGGTGAAATTTTTGGATTGAATGATGAAATGCAGTACCATTATAGACTATGTCCTTCCTAACTTGGGTTGATTCAAAGAACATAAATAGGAGCAGGAGTGGGCCATTCGGCCCCTCGAGCCTGCACTGCCAGTCAATCAGATCATGGCTGATCTTTGACCTCAACTCTACTTTTCCGCCCGATCCCCATATCCCTTGATTCCTGTAGAGTCCAAAAATCTATCCATCGAATATATTCAGTGACTCAGCATCCACTGCCCTCTGGGGTAGAGAATTTCAAAGATTCACAACCCTCTGAGTGAAGAAATTGCTCCTCATCTCGGTCTTGAATGGCCGACCCCTTATCCTGCGACTATACCCCCTTGTTCTCGACCGTCTAGCTCAGGGAAACAATCTCTCAGCATCTACCCTGTCAAGCTCCCTAATAATCTTATGTTTCAATGAGATCACCTCTCATTCTTCTATACTCCAGAGCGTATAGCCCATTCTACTCAACCTCTCCTCATAGAGCAACCCTCTGATCCCAGGAATTAATCTAGTGAACCTATGTTGTACTGCCTCCAAAGCAAGTATATCCTTCCTTGGATGAGGAGACCAACCCTGTACACAGTACTGCAGGTTGGGTCCCACTAAAGTCCAGTACAGCTGTAGTAGGAGAGAGCATTGTGAGCTGTATAGCACTTGGATGAAATACTGGTGGGTACGGGTATGTCCTTTGCAGATGAACAGTTTGAGATGATGTATTAGAAGCAACATGCAAGAAATGTATCATACAACATGGCTTGTGTATATTGGCACCCATATATTAAATATACCTAGTGACCCAACTTGGGAGAGGATGGAATCGGTTTGGTTGATGGTGTGTGGACATAGCTGCTGGAATTCTGACAATTGTTTTTAAAAGATCCTCTGTTAAATTGTTAAGCTTGGTGTATTGTCTTGGAGAGTTGGATGGCTGGAGACATTGGTGAGAATGAAACAGATTGTAAAAGCTAAGACCTGTTGAACATATTGCAAATTAGGGTCTTGCTGCTTGATACTTGCAGTCACCCAATGGCTTATTAAAGCCTCACAAAATCCAGGATTCTGTCATACCTCTGGAAATGCCCCAAACCAGCTGGCACTGTGTGTTCAGGTCAAGTAAAAGTCAATAGTTTTCAAACACTTCATGCTGAGCATAGGAGTATCCTATTCAAGTATACGGGGGGGAATATTACTGGAATCGTGCTTACTTTGAATAGGGTTGCCAACCCTCCAGGATTGTCCTGGAGTCTCCACGAATTGAAGATTAATCTCCTGGACACTGCTGCGAGAAAAATCATTGGGGCATTAAAAAAAAAATTGTTTTTCCTCTTTCCCTTTATCTGAGCACTTTTGTTAGTTATAGAAATATTGGAAATGGGATAAAAGGCTGTTTAACTGTGCAGGGCTGGTGGAGGTGGGAGGTCTTGTAATAAAACCTCCAGGAAAACATCCAACCAGAGTCAGCAACCCTAACTCCAAAATTAACCCTGGCACATTTGAGTAGATTAACTTGTGTTCTCTGTTCAGTTGGAACTATTTTGTACTTGGAAAGGAAATGTTAATTAAATACAACAGGCAATTGGTATGCTGGGATGAAACGTATTGGGGGTAGGGGTTAGAAAGTCTAGAAGAATGATCCTTCCCCTCCCCCGCTCTCCTCTTCGAGCAGCAGCAGCTACCTTATTAAAACTCAATGTTCAGAACGCTGAACTGAAAACAAAATGCTGTAAGAACACCTGTGCATTGGCACCTGAAAAGCGAACAGCCAGGTTAATGGTTTGGGTGTGGAACCCTTCTGATCAGTTCTGTTGAAGGGTCTCCCCTGGAAATGAGAGGCGAGCTGACCTACTGAGTATTTCCAGGAATTTTTGACTTATTTCAGCTTTTGAGCTTTGTTGTTTCTGCTCTGTTCAAAATGCACAGTCAGTGCCTTGAATTTTATTCCCAGAAGTGTACTGCTCCCCTCCCCGCATGATGGGAGCTGGTCTGCCGAACACTGCACTGAATCTTAGCTGTCGGATAATTTGTCCTATCCACAGCACAACATTGACCAGCTACATGGGAGGTTTGGAGAAACTGGGCACTTTTGCATATTCAGCCTTTTTTCTATTTAGAAGTTGAAGGTTTTCCTTCGTCTTTTTCTACCCCCAGGATTTTCAGTTGACGTCGATACCATGAAAAACTGGAACTCCGCTCATGTACTGTGTAACTGAACCGTACAGACCAGAAGATCCCAGGTTCCATTCCTGGTCTGTGGTTTCTGTATGCTTCAGGTTGACGATGGGGGGGGGGGATAGCAGGTTTCCACTTCCTGATTACTGATTAGTGACCCCTGCAGGGTGTGTGATCATCTGACATCAAGACTATCCTCAGCCGCGATGCCAATTCTGGTTGAATAGCTGACCATTTCATGTCTGGGCTTACACTAACCGGATTGGCCCTTGGACAAGGTACAAAAGGCTGCTTGCACCCATAGGACAGTAGCCCTGCAAGAGGTATCACCTGGGGGCAAGGGGGGGGGGGGGAATGGGAAGAAATTGGCTACTAAAAGATCTCGAACTCTGTACTTCTGTAATCTTTGTTTCCTAATCTCATCGGTCAGTGGAGAATTGTTAGTGGTGGTGGTTCTCACAGATGGAGATCAGTAACAATGCAGGTTGGTGAAATGCCTCTTTTTCTGTATTCTGTTATTTCAAAAGTTGCCAGCAGTATTCTTCTGTGTCTAGTTTTCATCCTTAATTAGGACAGTAGATGGTTGACTAGAAGTCTTCCTCTGAAGGAATAGCCTTAGTCAACTTACATCCATAAATCAGTGTCAATGGGGCTTCATAAATGAGGCAGGAGCTTCTCATAACTCTTCTGAATTAACATCTAAGCTGGATTCTATTCCTCAGCAGTTAGTAAACTGACTCATGGAATGATAGTGATAGCCCGATGCTGTTAAATGTCTGATCTAGCATCCGATCAATGAGTAACCTTCAGGCAAAAGATAAGACTTTAATATGATTTCCTTTCCTATTATTTCATTGTGCTGTCACTAGGATTTCAGTGGAGTATAACGGGTGCGTAAAATTTTCCTTCTATGTTCACTTAAACTGTAAAACAACCAGTAGAATAATTGTAAATACTGCTCCAAACTTGGGTGTATCTGAGTTAGATGAGCTGCACATCACTGGGGTACAGTATTGCT
The DNA here is from genome assembly GCF_035084215.1 of Heptranchias perlo. Taxonomy (NCBI): domain Eukaryota; kingdom Metazoa; phylum Chordata; class Chondrichthyes; order Hexanchiformes; family Hexanchidae; genus Heptranchias; species Heptranchias perlo. The sequence goes on from NC_090342.1 coordinate 55,119,962, forward strand.
GGGTACAAGTCTGTCACTATAATGGGTACAGTACTGGTGGGTACAAGTCTGTCACTGTATAATACTGGGACACAGTATTGGTGGGTACAAGTCTGTCTCTAACATGGGTACAGGTCTGTCATTGTATAATGGGTACAGTACTGGTGGGTATAGGTCTATCACTAACACTGATACAGTACTGGTGGGTAAAAGTCTGTTACTGTATAACTAGGATACAGTACTGGTGGGTAAAAGTCTGTTACTGTATAACTAGGATACAGTACTGGTGGGTAAAAGTCTGTTACTGTATAACTAGGATACAGTACTGGTGGGTAAAAGTCTGTTACTGTATAACTAGGATACAGTACTGGTGGGTAAAAGTCTGTTACTGTATAACTAGGATACAGTACTGGTGGGTAAAAGTCTGTTACTGTATAACTAGGATACAGTACTGGTGGGTAAAAGTCTGTTACTGTATAACTAGGATACAGTACTGGTCTATCACTAAAGCACTGGTGTACAGTACAGGTGTGTCACTAACGTATACAGTACTGGTGGGTACAGGACTATCACTGCATAGCAGTATTGGTGGGTACAGGTCTGTCGCTGTATAGCACGGGTACAGTACTGGTGCGTACAGGTTTGTCACTATAACTGGTACAGTACGGGTGGGTAGAGGTCTGTTGCTACACAACGCTGGGGTACAGTGCTGGTGGGTAGAGATCTGTCATTGTATAGCACTGGGGTACAGATCTATCACTACAGTACTGGTAGATACAGGTCTGTCACTATATAACTGGTACAACATGGGTAGGTACAGGTCTATCACTGTATAGTACTGGTGGGTGCAGGTCTGTCTCCGTATGACTATGCACCACACCACTGGTGGGTTCAGATGTGTCACTGTATAACACGGGTAAGTACTGGTGAGGTGAATGTATTGTCTAATTATTTGTGCCAATGCACTAACCCTGGTGACGGCACTAGGAGAACAGACACGGCAGACTTGTATCAGATGTAAGCTGAACAGCATAGAAAAATGATGTTGAAAAATGCTATTATAAAGCCTTCTCTCTGTAGATATGGTAGACTGGTGTGGCTCAGAGGAGCATTTTATGAGACCTCTGTGACTACATTCGAGTAAGAGATTTGCATTTGTATAGCACTTTTCACATCCTCGGGATGTCTCAAAGCATTTCACAACCAGTGGATTCCTTTTGAAGTATAGTCACTGTTGTCATGTAGGGAAACGCGACAGCCAAATTGCACACAGCAAGGTCCCATAATCAGCAGAGATAAATGACCAGATAATCTGTTTGTGATGTTGGTTGAGGGATAAATATTGTCCAGGACATCGGGAGAACTCTCTGTTCCTCTTCCAGCAGAGCCATGGGATTTTTTACAACCACCTGAGCCATGGGACTCCATTCCTGATTCCTCTCCTAGTCATCCAATTCCTTTCCCTCATTGACAATTAGCAGGCACAGGCTCAGTTTCATCTGTATGACAGTACTACCCAGCTCTACATCTCTGGCAGCACCATTGGCTCAGGGTTGTTGCTGTACTGTCTCACCTCAGGACCTGCTTGAGTTTTCATTCCCTACAGTTCAATGTAAGCCAAACTCAAGTCGTCTTGTTTGGCTCTTTCCAGTATGTGTTTCCCTCTCACCTCCCCTCCATCATCCTGCTTGGCTGTGTGCACAGATTGAGCCTGGTGGTGTACAACCTGTGTAATGTGCAACCCTGTGTTGAAATTCCTATGCCACGTCAGGTCTGTCTCTTTCTGTCCCCTGGTGTATTATGCTTTCCCTGAGCTCAACCCTCCACTGTTGAAACTTCTCTAGAATAGATTTTCTCATTCGCTGCTCTTGTCAGCCTCCCTGTCTCTACCCTTCAGCTAATCCAGAACTCAGCCTCAGTCTCCCTCACCCACCAGTCTCTTCCTCATCTCAAAAAAAATGGACTTTACAATCCTTATCCTACTTTTCCAATCCTTCCTGTGGATTCCCTGACTCCCGATTTAGTGCTTGCTCCATTCACTCCACTGCCGGAAGCTGGTTTCTCAGCCCCGATGCTTCAGAACTCTCTCAAAAAGCACTTTCCCTTTCTGCCTCTTAGTCTACTTTCAAAGCCTCCTTTTTAAAAAAAAATCCTTCTGTTCTAATAAAGTATTTGATCTTCTCTTCCTCCTCCCCAGTTGATTACCTCTTGCTCAGATTGGATAATTCAGCACTGCCCAGGGGTCAAATCTTTTACCCTCCTGGTCTGTGTGGCGCAACCACTCGCTGTATAACCCCAGTCATCAGGGAGCTCGATGGGCAATGGTTAATAAGGGCTTGTCGGTCAGGGGGTTTTTATGTTGTTAAATAAGTGTTGGAGTTTTACTCAGAGGTTTTCACCAAGGTGTCCCCCACTTGTGAGACTGGAGAAGCTGGGATTGTTCTTAGAGCAGAGAAGGTTAAGGGGAGAATTAATTGAGGGATTTTGATAGAGTACATGAGAAACTGTTTCCACTGGCAGGAGGGTCGGTAACCAGAGGACACAGATTTAAAATAACTGGCAAAACAAGGAGGAGGGAAATGAGAATTTTTTTTTACACAGCGAGTTATGATCTGGAATTCACTGCTTGAAGGGGCGGTGGAAGCAGATTCAATAGTGACTTTCAAAAGGGAATTGGATGAATACTTGGGGAAAGAACTGCAGGAGAGTGGGACTAATTTGGACAGCTTTCAGCGCTAGCACAGGCAAGGTGGGCTGAATGGCCTCCTGTGCAGCATGATTCTATGATTGTACTTCAGACTGGGTTTGATTGAAGATTTGAGTACTAACAGGTGTCTGACGTGTGTGTGCTCTCTCCACAGGTGTCCCAGCATCCACGGGGAACAGTTTAGACACTCTGCAGGACGAGAACCCTCCACATTGGCTGAAATCGCTCCAGGCGCTGACAGAAGTAGACGGCCCCACGGCAGCACAGACAGGGCACAATAACCCCTTCAACACACAGATTCCCTTACACAGAGCCGGCTGGGCCCCCTACCCTCCTCCCTCCAACCAAGGCAACTTTCACTCTCCACCGCCAGGCTTCCAGACCACCTTCAGACCCCCCAACAAAACCCCCACAGATCTTCTACAGAGCTCTGCATTGGATCGTCACTAAGGAAAACTGATTTACACCCCTCTTCTTTCTCTCACTCTTTCTTTTTCTCTCTTCCCTCACTACACATAATCTCAGTTCCTGATCAACCCCAGATGCAATGCAATCGCAGCGTTATGTTAAAATTACCGGGAGATTTTTGCTGCTCACCAGTCTCTTGATCGGCATGCTCCCCCCTCGGGTGGGCCACAGTAACTCCTGCCGACCGGTGTCCAATCCACAAGAGCCATCTAGAACCATAGAATAAAGCAGTACAGAAGGAGGCCGTTTGGCCCATCGTACCTGTACCTCTTGCAATAATAAATCTCTCGCCACATTTCAGGAAAAACTGCCACGAGTCGGGTGAATGTGAAAACTGCACAGTAAAGTAAAACAGGAGTGCTGGTGTCAAAATTCATACTTAATGTATAATTAACAATGCTTTTGAGTTCACGGTCAGCGGGAGAATGGCATGCTGGGTAAGCGTTTTGATTAGTGGTTAAATGGGCATGTAGCTGAGGAGTGGATGAGTTGACTAAAACAATTTGATTTTTTAATTTTGACTTTAGCTTAAATAAATAATACAAGAAATATGTTTTAAAAAGCATTCACAAATTTAATACCTAGACAACAATAAAAGAACTGCTGAACACAGAGTGGTATATACTCATTTCTTTATCTGTCTTTCTCTGTGTCTGTCTCTCTCTCTCAGCATTTAAAATTCACTGGAATGGGAGCTCTGGGATAGCACTGCATTGGGGTCACTTCATTCATCAGGAGCACAACCTCTTGAAACTCTGCCTGCCGCTTCGAGTAATCTGTAGGTTCTGGACATCGTGCAGTATTTGAAGAGAGTGTGGATAACCTTGACGCTAAAACTAAAAAAAAATGTACCTCTTCAGATTTGAAACTAAATCTTAAATAAAAAAAAAAGAATACTTGACCCTGCCGCGTTTGGTCTACATCTGTGTCTGTTCTTGCATTTGTGTGCGTACATCACTGACAAACCACCGTAGCTGTCTTTCCACCCAGGGCACGGTCAGCATCTAGAAGGAAAGATGTCACCTCTCATCAGACTCTGTGTTGGGTGACAGGAGCTCTGTCAACTTTCCAGTCTTTCCTGTGTGCAAGACCCCCTGCAAATGGTAACCAGCTCCCCGAGACCCCCTGCTGCAGCTGCCAAAAGACAACAAGAAAGTGACATTGGTGCAGAGGGCATTGTATATATATTCTAACACAGCAATGGTAACGAGGTGCTAACAGGTTAAAAAATACTGAACTCTGATTGTCAGATAGGGATGAATGAACTAAAGCTGAGGGGAGAGACAGCCACGTGTTGGTGAAGAGTACTAATGTTCTTATGCACTTAGCACAGAGACAGCTATCTGGTACAATAAATAACCTGAAAACTGTTACTGGACGAGTAATCCAGAGAATGTGCATTCAAATTCCACCATGATAGTTTGAGATTTTGAATTCAGTTTTAAAAAGCTGGTACCAGAGTGGGAGAGTACGGGCCATGATATAATTTCCCACGTCACAGTATAATAGCCTTATAACGTTGACTGCTCAGGTGACTTGCCAGATGTCTGCACACTTTCAGTAGCTATTTCTTTGTGTGTACAATGTCTTCACACACATCACAAAACCAATTTGAGTAACTAGCTGAGATGTTGTGATTGCCGGCCCAAGTTGACAGTGTGCGCTGAGAATCAGTAAATTGAAGAGGACAGTGGGGGGGCCTGAGAATATTAGTAAATTCAAGAGACAATGGGGCTGGTGGGGGGGGCGGTGCTGAGAATATCAGTAAATCAAGGGATGAGAAGTTGTGTGGGGTATGATATTTTCTGCACACTGGGTAACCAGCATCACCTCCATGGTGTTCTCCACATTTGTATATTTCTTTGTAGAGAGGCTGCTCATCTGCTGTGCATCATGTTGTGATTTCCCTGATTTGTAAAGTTCAGACGTGCAGGAGACTGGCTCCAGCTTCTGATACCACTATGGTCGATTCCCAATCTCTACCATGACCTGGGGAGTGGTTGTTGAGTGGTAGCTTGCCACTTTTACAGGAAAAATGCCACACCTGGCAGCAGACTCCATTCCCCAATCTTCTCCCTTTCTTTCCTGAAGCTCATGACTCTTTGTCAGGTAGTTCCATAGGCCTCAGAATTTCTTCAAAACCTCAGGCGTTTGGCCAATCTGTAGATGGTAAATTTGCAGTATATTAGATACAGAGTAAAGCTCCCTCTACACTGTCCCATCAAACACTCCCAGGGCAGGTACAGTATGGGTAAATACAGAGTAAAGCTCCCTCTACACTGTCCTATCAAACATTCCCAGGGCAGGTACAGTATGGGTAAATACAGAGTAAAGCTCCCTCTACACTGTCCCATCAAACACTCCCAGGGCAGGTACAGGGTTAGATACAGAGTAAAGCTCCCTCTACACTGTCCCATCAAACACTCCCAGGGCAGGTACAGCGTTAGATACAGAGTAAAGCTCCCTCTACACTGTCCCATCAAACACTCCCAGGGCAGGTACAGCACAGGTTAGATACAGAGTAAAGCTCCCTCTACACTGTCCCATCAAACACTCCCAGGGCAGGTACGGTATGGGTTAGATACAGAGTAAAGCTCCCTCTACATTGCCTGAACAATGTGCCTCTGCCCCAACACTAGACATGCTCTCCCTATTGCACCATTGTGATATTTGCATTTCCCACACCACCACCCTTCCACGGGACTGTCTGAGTAATTTGGCCAGTTAGTGCTAAATGATGGGTGGTTTCATGCTGCAGGCTTGTGCCCAATAGGCACTGGATTATGACTGTCCAAACTCATTTCACATTGGATCCTTACAGCCAGCAGACGTTTGGCCCATCTGTCTGGGCTGGACTTGATCGCAGGTACCAGGCCAATGTCTAATCCGTTCTGTTCCAGTTCCTCAGAACCAAAGTGGGAACAGTATTCTCATTGTTAAGGGAATTGATTTGCTCTTTGGTGGTTTCACGCTGACCCCGTGCTCTCAGTTTACCAACCAATAGAAACGACCCTTTGCTCTCCATGTCCCACAATGCTTGAGATCCGAAGCTTAATGTGTCCTGATAGCTGATGTCAAGGGCCACCTCGTGTCCTGATAGCTGATGTCAAGGGCCACCTCGTCTCCTGATAGCTGATGTCAAGGGCCACCTCGTGTCCTGATAGCTGATGTCAAGGGCCACCTCGTGTCCTGATAGCTGATGTCAAGGGCCACCTCGTGTCCTGATAGCTGATGTCAAGGGCCACCTCGTGTCCTGATAGCTGATGTCAAGGGCCACCTTGTGTCCTGATAGCTGATGTCAAGGGCCATCTCGTGTCCTGATTGCTGATGTCAAGGGCCACCTCGTGTCCTGATAGCTGATGTCAAGGGCCACCTCGTGTCCTGATAGCTGATGTCAAGGGCCACCTCGTGTCCTGATAGCTGATGTCAAGGGCCACCTCGTGTCCTGATAGCTGATGTCAAGGGCCACCTCTTGTCCTGTGCAAAACCGTAATATTTCAACTGGGAACATCCGCCACTATGAAGAAAGAAAGACTTGTATTTCTATAGCGTCTTTCACAACCTCAAGACATCCCAAAGTGCTTTATAGCCAATTAAGTACTTTTGAAGTATAGTCAATGTTATAATGTAGGGAGCACGACAGCAATGTGATAATGATCAGATCATCTCTTTTAGTGATGTTGGTTGAGGGATAAATATTGGCCAGGACACCGGGGAGAACTCACCTGCTCTTCGAATAGTGCCGTGGGATCTTTTACATCCACCTGAGAGGGCAGACGGGGCCTCGGTTTAACATCTCATCCGAAAGACGGCACCTCCGACAGTGCTGCACTCCCTCAGTGCCACATTGGAGTGTCAGCCTGGATTATGAGCTCAAGGGGTAACTTTTAATCACGCGAACGGGTGGGTTGGGGGGCAGGTAGGAAGGTAAAAATCGTTAAAAAATCTAAAACCCCCCCTCCAATCCGCCCACTTCTGGTTTTAACAGAGGCGGATCGAGGGGCGGGCAACCAACCCGCTCTCAGGAGGCGGGTCGCTCAGTGAAATCTGTTAAGGAGGCTGCGGGCCTCCATTTTAAAAGGTTTTTTATTTTTAACTCCTGGGGGCCGGGATTCCTGGGCCTTCTGCTTCACACCAGGTAAGAGGAGGGGAGAAGGCCCGGATCTCCAGGTGAGGGCCTTTATTGCACTGCCTGTGGGCCCGGAGGAGTAGGAATGTTTCCCCCAGGCCCAACAAGCTCACCTGCCGCGACCCCACACACGCAATTGGCCGACACCCCCCAGTGTCCGACCCCCCACCACAATCTTCAACCCACCCCCGCCATCTCCACCTCCCCTCAACGATCACCGACTCCTCCATGCTCTCCGAGCCTGCCCACCACCACTTACCCACCCCCACCATCTCCACCACCCCAACGATCTCCAACACCCCCCCACAATCCCCAACCCCCCTCCCACGATCTTTGACCCTCCCCCCAATGTCCGACCCCCCTCCATGACTGAGCCCCACGATGACCGACTCCGCCGATGTCCCCCACTAATGACCAATTCCACGCCCCCCCAGCTGGCATCTGTTCCCTGGCTGCTCTCCCGTCCAACTGACAGCCTGCCTGTCAGCCTGGTAAAATCGTCCGGGAAACCCATACTTCCGGGTTTCCCTTCAGGAATTCCCCCCCACCCCCCAGCTCCCCGTTAAAATTTACTCCCAAGTCTCAAGAGTGGGACTTGAACCCACAACTTTCTGTTTCAGAGATGAGAGTGCTACCACTGAGCCACAGCTGACATCTATAATATTATGGATTAACTCATTGTTCAGGATGGTGAGTCCAACACCCCAGATCATCGACAAAAATGGGGGAACTTCAGTCCTTCCAGAAATGACTGGACGGTCTGTCCTGTACGATGCCATCTAACACATCATTGAGGGTGACGGATAGGGTGGGAGACCGTGGGGACCCGTGTCTCACTCCTCTTCCAGAGAGAGAGAGATGGGTGCAGTGAGTCTCCAGTCTATCCTTACCTGGATCATGGAGCTGGAATACCATCCCAAATAAAATCTCGCATCAGGCCCTGCTCCCTCACAGCTTCTTCTTCACATGAGGCACTACGTTGAATGGCTTACAAAGATCGCTCGCTTCCCCGAGGAGTGTGAAATACTGTGGTTCCCATTAAAGCTGCAACCTGCCCTGCAAACCCCTCACAAGAACAAAATGAAGTCTACTCCTTTCTGACTACTCAGCAGGAACTCCAAAACCTCCTATGATTGTGTTTCAGAGTGTGAGAGGAGTGTGTCAGTGTGTGACGAGTGTGAGAGGAGTGTGTCTGAGTGTTTGTGAGTGTGAGAGGAGTGTGTCAGTGTGTGACGAGTGTGAGAGGAGTGTGTCTGAGTGTTTGTGAGTGTGAGAGGAGTGTGTCAGTGTGTGACGAGTGTGAGAGGAGTGTGTCTGAGTGTTTGTGAGTGTGGGAGGGGTGTGTCTGAGTGTTTGAGAGTGTTAGAGGAGTGTGTCTGAGTGTGAGTGTGAGAGGAGTGTGTCTGAGTGTTTGTGAGTGTGAGAGGAGTGTGTCTGAGTGTTTGAAAGTGTTAGGGGAGTGTGTCTGAGTGTTTGAGAGTGTGAGGGGAGTGTGTCTGAGTGTTTGAGAGTGTGAGAGGAGTGTGTCTGAGTGTTTGTGAGTGTGAGAGGAGTGTGTCTGAGTGTTTGAGAGTGTGAGGGGAGTGTGTCTGAGTGTTTGTGAGTGTGAGAGGAGTGTGTCTGAGTGTTTGAAAGTGTTAGGGGAGTGTGTCTGAGTGTTTGAAAGTGTGAGGGGAGTGTGTCTGTGGCTATGTGAGTGTGAGGTGTATGAATAAGTGTTTAAGTGTGAGGGCAAAGTGTTGAGTGTTTGTGAGTATTTGAGAGTGTGAGAGGAGTGTGTGAAAGTGTGAGAGTGAGAAGAGTGTGTCTCACTATTTGAAAGTATGAGGGCAGTGTGTGAGTGTTTGTGAGTGTGACTCAGTGCTTGAGAGCCTAAGGGTGTCTGTGGGTTTGTGAGTATGAGAGGAGTGTGTCTGAGTGTTTGAGAGTGTGAGGGGAGTGTGTCTGAGTGTTTGAGAGTGTGAGGGGAGTGTGTCTGAGTGTTTGAGAGTGTGAGGGGAGTGTGTCTGAGTGTTTGAGAGTGTGAGAGGAGTGTGTCTGAGTGTTTGAGAGTGTGAGAGGAGTGTGTCTGAGTGTGAGTGTGAGGGGAGTGTGTCTGAGTGTTTGTGAGTGTGAGAGAAGTGTGTCTGAGTGTTTGAGAGTGTGAGAGGAGTGTGTCTGAGTGTTTGAGAGTGTGAGAGGACTGTGTCTGAGTGTGAGTGTGAGGGGAGTGTGTCTGAGTGTTTGTGAGTGTGAGAGAAGTGTGTCTGAGTGTTTGAGAGTGTGAGAGGAGTGTGTCTGAGTGTGAGTGTGAGGGGAGTGTGTCTGAGTGTTTGTGAGTGTGAGAGAAGTGTGTCTGAGTGTTTGAGAGTGTGAGGGGAGTGTGTCTGAGTGTTTGAGAGTGTGAGGGGAGTGTGTCTGAGTGTTTGAGAGTGTGAGGGGAGTGTGTTTGAGAGTATGAGGGGAGTGTGTCTGAGTGTTTGAGAGTGTGAGGGGAGTGTGTCTGTGTGTTAGAGAGTGTGAGGGGAGTGTGTCTGAGTGTTTGAGAGTGTGAGAGGAGAGTGTCTGAGTGTTTGAGAGTGTGAGGGGAGTGTGTCTGAGTGTTTGAGAGTGTGAGAGGAGTGTGTCTGAGTGTTTGAGAGTATGAGGGGAGTGTGTCTGAGTGTTTGAGAGTGTGAGGGGAGTGTGTCTGAGTGTTTGAGAGTGTGAGGGGAGTGTGTCTGAGTGTTTGAGAGTGTGAGGGGAGTGTGTCTGAGTGTTTGAGAGTGTGAGAGGAGTGTGTCTGAGTGTTTGAGAGTATGAGGGGAGTGTGTCTGAGTGTTTGAGAGTGTGAGAGGAGTGTGTCTGAGTGTTTGAGAGTGTGAGAGGAGTGTGTCTGAGTGTTTGAGAGTGTGAGGGGAGTGTGTCTGAGTGTGAGGGGAGTGTGTCTGAGTGTTTGAGAGTGTGAGGGGAGTGTGTCTGAGTGTTTGAGAGTGTGAGAGGAGTGTGTCTGAGTGTTTGAGAGTGTGAGAGGAGTGTGTCTGAGTGTTTGTGAGTGTGAGAGGAGTGTGTCTGAGTGTTTGAGAGTGTGAGAGGAGTGTGTCTGAGTGTTTGAGAGTGTGAGGGGAGTGTGAGGGGAGTGTGTCTGAGTGTTTGAGAGTGTGAGGGGAGTGTGTCTGAGTGTTTGAGAGTGTGAGAGGAGTGTGTCTGAGAGTTTGAGAGTGTGAGGGGAGTGTGTCTGAGTGTTTGAGAGTGTGAGGGGAGTGTGTCTGAGTGTTTGAGAGTGTGAGAGGAGTGTGTCTGAGTGTTTGAGAGTGTGAGGGGAGTGTGTCTGAGTGTTTGAGAGTGTGAGGGGAGTGTGTCTGAGTGTTTGAGAGTGTGAGGGGAGTGTGTCTGAGTGTTTGAGAGTGTGAGAGGAGTGTGTCTGAGTGTTTGAGAGTGTGAGAGGAGTGTGTCTGAGTGTTTGAGAGTGTGAGAGGAGTGTGTCTGAGTGTTTGTGAGTGTGAGAGGAGTGTGTCTGAGTCTTTGAGAGTGTGAGGGGAGTGTGTCTGAGTGTTTGAGAGTGTGAGGGGAGTGTGTCTGAGTGTTTGTGAGTATGAGGGGAGTGTGTCTGAGTGTTTGTGAGTATGAGGGAATGTGTCTGAGTGTTTGAGAGTGTGAGAGGAGTGTGTCCGAGTGTTTGTGAGTGTGAGAGGAGTGTGTCTGAGTGTTTGAGAGTGTGAGGGGAGTGTGTCTGAGTGTTTGAGAGTATGAGGGGAGTGTGTCTGAGTCTTTGAGAGTATGAGGGGAGTGTGTCTGAGTGTTTGTGAGTATGAGGGGAGTGTGTCTGAGTGTTTGAGAGTGTGAGAGGAGTGTGTCCGAGTGTTTGTGAGTGTGAGAGGAGTGTGTCTGAGTGTTTGAGAGTGTGAGGGGAGTGTGTCTGAGTGTTTGAGAGTATGAGTGGAGTGTGTCTGAGTGTTTGAGAGTGTGAGAGGAGTGTGTCTGAGTGTTTGAGAGTGTGAGGGGAGTGTGTCTGAGTGTTTGAGAGTGTGAGGGGAGTGTGTCTGAGTGTTTGAGAGTGTGAGGGGAGTGTGTCTGAGTGTTTGAGAGTGTGAGGGGAGTGTGTCTGAGTGTTTGAGAGTGTGAGAGGAGTGTGTCTGAGTGTTTGAGAGTGTGAGGGGAGTGTGTCTGAGAGTTTGTGAGTGTGAGAGGAGTGTGTCTGAGAGTTTGTGAGTACGAGGGAAGTGTGAGAGGAGTCTGTCAGAGGTGTATGTATGTGTCTGAGAGTGTGAGGTGATTGTGTCTGAGTGTTTGTGGAAGGATTGTGTCTAAGTATGTGAGAGTGTACAAGAAGTGTGTCTGATTGAATGAGTGTGAGAGGAGTGTGTTTGTGAGTGTGAGAGGAGTGTGTCTGAGTGTTTGAGAGTGTTAGAAGAGTGGGTCTGTGGGTATGTGAGTGTGAGAGGCGTATGGATGAGTGTTTGAGTGTGAGGGCAATGTATCGAGTGTTGTGAGTGTGAGAGGAGTGTGTCTCAGTGTTTGAGAGTGTTCGATGAGTGGGTCTCGCCTCATCTACAAGCGGAAGGGGGAGAGGGAAGAAGTCAAAAATTGGCGACCCATCTCACTACTTAACATGGACCACAAAATTCTGTCCAAGGTCATCGCCAATCGGGTCAAGTCAGCCCTGGAGGTGGTGATCCACCCCGATCAGACCTGCGCCGTACCCGGCAGGAAGATCTCTGATAGCCTGGCGCTACTCAGGGATACGATTGCCTACGTACAGGACAGGGGGGTGAACACCTGCCTGATCAGCCTGGACCAGGAGAAGGCCTTTGACAGAATATCCCACACGGACATGATGGACGTGCTCTCCAAAATGGGGTTTGGGGAGGGAATCCGCAATTGGATCGAACTGCTCTACACAAGCATCAGTAGTGCAGTTTCAATCAACGGGTGGGAATCAGAAAGCTTTCTGATCAAATCTGGAGTCAGGCAGGGCTGTCCTCTCTCCTCCGTCTTGTTCGTGTGTTGCACCGAACCCTTTGCCGAGTCCATCAGGAGGGATGCGGGCATAAGAGGGGTGACGATCCCAGGCAGCGGAGGCACTCAGGTCAAGGCCTCCCTGTACATGGATGACGTCGGCGTCTTTTGCTCGGATCAGCTGTCGATCCGCAGATTGATGAGCATCTGCGACCAGTTCGAACTGGCCTCGGGGGCCAGGGTAAATCATAGCAAGAGCGAGGCCATGTTCTTTGGGAACTGGACCGACCGATCCTTTGTCCCCTTCACCGTCAGGTCGGATTACCTGAAGGTGCTGGGGATCTGGTTCGGGGGGGCTGGAGCATGCACCAAAAACTGGGAGGAGCGTATTTCCAAGGTTAAGCAGAAACTGGGACTGTGGGATCGACGATCCCTCTCGATCGTGGGCAAGAACCTGGTCATCAGGTGCGAGGTGCTCTCGGTGTTGCTGTACGTGGCGCAGGTCTGGCCCATTCCTCGCTCCTGCGCTGTGACAGTCACCCGAACCATCTTCCGCTTTATCTGGAGATCAAAAATGGACCGTGTCCGCAGGGAGACGATGTACAAATCTCCAGAGAAAGGGGGGAAAGGCATGCCCAACGTGGCCCTCACCCTGATGGCCACCTTTGTGTGCGGCTGCATCAAGCTGTGCATAGACCCTCAGTACGCAAACACAAAGTGTCACTACGTGCTGAGGTTCTACCTGTCCCCGGTGTTGAGAAGGATGGGCCTGGCCACGCTGCCACGGAACGCTCCGTCCAGTTGGACCGTTCCGCCCCACCTGTCCTTCGTGGAAAGGTTTGTGCAGAAAAACACCTTTGACCACAAGGCGATCAGCAAGTGGTCCGCACGTAACGTCCTCGAGACCCTGCGGGAAAAGGAGATGGTGGATCCTGTCGGTTGGTTCCCCGAGCAGACTGTCAATGTCATTTGGCAGAACGCCTCATCGCCAGGGCTTTCAAACAAGCACCAAGACCTAGCTTGGCTGGTGGTGAGAAGGGCCCTTCCCGTCAGATCCTTCATGTACTCCCGGACTCTCAGCGCCACCGCGCGCTGTCCCAGAGGAGGCTGCGGTGGAGACGAGACCGTCACCCATCTCCTTATGGAATGTGCCTTTGCAAAGAAGGTCTGGAGAGAGATGCAGTGGTATCTGTCCAGGTTCGTCCCGAGCAGTTCCGTAACACAGGACTCTGTGCTCTACGGGCTGTTCCCGGGGACGCACACTGAGACGGACATCAACTGCGGCTGGAAGACCATCAACTCGGTGAAAGACGCCCTTTGGTCTGCCCGAAACTTGCTGGTCTTCCAGCACAAGGAGCTGTCCTCGACCGAGTGTTGCAGACTGGCACATTCCAAGGTCCAGGACTACATGCTGAGGGACGCACTGAGGATGGGTGCGGCCGCCGCAAAGGCTCTGTGGGGAAAGGCAACCGTTTAGAGCCTTCCCGCCATTGTAAACCGAGGGGCTGCAATCAGGGAAAAACCCCCTCGGGCAGAATGTAAAATTCAAATTGATGTAATGTACCCGTAATGTATCTGTAATGTATCTGTAATGTATCTGTAATGAATCACCTGTATTGATTGTGATGCAATGAGGCACCCGAGAGTGTCATGAACTGTAATGATGTCCAAGGTGTTCAGTGAACTGTACTTGATGTAACCTACAAATTGTATAATCTGTATTGTGTACGTTTGGAATGTGATATGAGAACTGTATTGTATGTACTGCTGCAAATTTTATGAATAAAGTATATTTTTTGAAAAAAAAGAGTGGGTCCGTGGATATTTGAGTGTGAGAGGCGTATGGATGAGTGTTTGAGTGTGAGGGCAATGTGTCTGAGTGTTTGTGAGTGTGCAAGGAGTGTATCTGTGTGTTAGTGAGTGTGAAAGGAGTGTGCCTGAGTGTTTGCGTTTGAGAGGAGTGCGTTTGATTGAGAGTGGAGTCGAGTGCATCTGAGTGAGAGTGAGAGGAGAGGGTCTGTGTGTTTGTGAGTGTGCGAGGAGTGTGTCTGAGTGTTTGTGAGTGTGAGAGGAGAGGGTCTGTGTGTTTGAGAGTGTGAGAGGAGAGGGTCTGAGTCTATGTGAGTGTGAGAGGAGTGTGTCTGATTATTTGAGTGTGAGTGGAGTGTGTCTGTGTGTTTGTGAGTGTGAGTGGAGTGCGACTGAATGTTTGAGAGTGTGAGAGGAGTTTATCTGCGTGCTTGAGAGTGTGGGGATCACGTCTGAGTGTTTGTGAAAGGATTGTGTCTAAGTTTGTGAGAGTGTGCGAGGAGTGTGTCTGAGTGTTTGAGAGTGTGAGAGGAGTGTGTCTGAGTGTTTGAGAGTGTGGGAGGAGTGTGTCTGAGTGTTTGAGAGTATGAGGGGAGTGTGTCTGAGTGTGTGAGTGTGAGAGGAATGTGCCTCCATGGGTGATTATGTGAAGTGTGTGCGTACTAGTGAGTTTGATAGAGGTGTATGGGGAGTGCACATGAGTGTGAGAGGAGTGTGACTGAGTGTTTGTGAGTGTGAGGGGAGTGTGTCTGAGTGTTTGTGAGTGTGAGGGGAGTGTGTCTGAGTGTTTGAGAGTGTGAGAGGAGTGTGTCTGAGTGTTTGAGAGTGTGAGGGGAGTGTGTCTGAGTGTTTGAGAGTGTGAGGGGAGTGTGTCTGAGTGTTTGAGAGTGTGAGGGGAGTGTGTCTGAGTGTGAGGGGAGTGTGTCTGAGTGTTTGAGAGTGTGAGGGGAGTGTGTCTGAGTGTTTGAGAGTGTGAGGGGAGTGTGTCTGAGTGTTTGAGAGTGTGAGAGGAGTGTGTCTGAGTGTTTGAGAGTGTGAGGGGAGTGTGTCTGAGTGTTTGAGAGTGTGAGGGGAGTGTGTCTGAGTGTGAGGGGAGTGTGTCTGAGTGTTTGAGAGTGTGAGGGGAGTGTGTCTGAGTGTTTGAGAGTGTGAGGGGAGTGTGTCTGAGTGTTTGAGAGTGTGAGAGGAGTGTGTCTGAGTGTTTGAGAGTGTGAGGGGAGTGTGTCTGAGTGTTTGAGAGTGTGAGAGGAGTGTGTCTGAGT
Source organism: Heptranchias perlo (assembly GCF_035084215.1). Classification (NCBI taxonomy): domain Eukaryota; kingdom Metazoa; phylum Chordata; class Chondrichthyes; order Hexanchiformes; family Hexanchidae; genus Heptranchias; species Heptranchias perlo. Next base: position 55,135,233 of record NC_090342.1, read on the forward strand.
GTTTGAGAGTGTGAGGGGAGTGTGTCTGAGTGTTTGAGAGTGTGAGAGGAGTGTGTCTGAGTGTTTGAGAGTGTGAGGGGAGTGTGTCTGAGTGTTTGAGAGTGTGAGAGGAGTGTGTCTGAGTGTTTGTGAGTGTGAGGGGAGTGTGTCTGAGTGTTTGAGAGTGTGAGAGGAGTGTGTCTGAGTGTTTGAGAGTGTGAGAGGAGTGTGTCTGAGTGTTTGTGAGTGTTTGAGAGTGTGAGGGGAGTGTGTCTGAGTGTTTGAGAGTGTGAGAGGAGTGTGTCTGAGTGTTTGAGAGTGTGAGAGGAGTGTGTCTGAGTGTTTGAGAGTGTGAGGGGAGTGTGTCTGAGTGTTTGAGAGTGTGAGAGGAGTGTGTCTGAGTGTTTGAGAGTGTGAGGGGAGTGTGTCTGAGTGTTTGAGAGTGTGAGAGGAGTGTGTCTGAGTGTTTGAGAGTGTGAGAGGAGTGTGTCTGAGTGTTTGAGAGTGTGAGGGGAGTGTGTCTGAGTGTTTGAGAGTGTGAGAGGAGTGTGTCTGAGTGTTTGAGAGTGTGAGGGGAGTGTGTCTGAGTGTGAGGGGAGTGTGTCTGAGTGTTTGAGAGTGTGAGGGGAGTGTGTCTGAGTGTTTGAGTGTGTGAGAGGAGTGTGTCTGAGTGTTTGAGAGTGTGAGAGGAGTGTGTCTGAGTGTTTGAGAGTGTGAGAGGAGTGTGTCTGAGTGTTTGAGAGTGTGAGGGGAGTGTGTCTGAGTGTTTGAGAGTGTGAGGGGAGTGTGTCTGAGTGTTTGAGAGTGTGAGGGGAGTGTGTCTGAGTGTTTGAATGTGAGAGGAGTGTGTCTGAGTGTTTGTGAGTGTGAGAGGAGTGTGACTGAGTGTTTGAGAGTGTGAGAGGAGAGTGTCTGAGTGTTTGAGAGTGTGAGAGGAGTGTGTCTGAGTGTTTGAGAGTGTGAGGGGAGTGTGTCTGAGTGTTTGAGAGTGTGAGGGGAGTGTGTCTGAGTGTTTGAGAGTGTGAGAGGAGTGTGTCTGAGTGTTTGAGAGTGTGAGGGGAGTGTGTCTGAGTGTTTGTGAGTGTGAGAGGAGTGTGTCTGAGTGTTTGAGAGTGTGAGGGGAGTGTGTCTGAGTGTTTGAGAGTGTGAGGGGAGTGTGTCTGAGTGTTTGAGAGTGTGAGAGGAGTGTGTCTGAGTGTTTGAGAGTGTGAGGGGAGTGTGTCTGAGTGTTTGAATGTGAGAGGAGTGTGTCTGAGTGTTTGTGAGTGTGAGAGGAGTGTGACTGAGTGTTTGAGAGTGTGAGAGGAGAGTGTCTGAGTGTTTGAGAGTGTGAGGGGAGTGTGTCTGAGTGTTTGAGAGTGTGAGAGGAGTGTGACTGAGTGTTTGAGAGTGTGAGAGGAGTGTGTCTGAGTGTTTGAGAGTGTGAGGGGAGTGTGTCTGAGTGTTTGAGAGTGTGAGAGGAGTGTGTCTGAGTGTTTGAGAGTGTGAGAGGAGTGTGTCTGAGTGTTTGAGAGTGTGAGAGGAGTGTGTCTGAGTGTTTGAGAGTGTGAGGGGAGTGTGTCTGAATGTTTGAGAGTGTGAGGGGAGTGTGTCTGAGTGTTTGAGAGTGTGAGGGGAGTGTGTCTGAGTGTTTGAGAGTGTGAGAGGAGAGTGTCTGAGTGTTTGAGAGTGTGAGAGGAGTGTGTCTGAGTGTTTGAGAGTGTGAGGGGAGTGTGTCTGAGTGTTTGAGAGTGTGAGGGGAGTGTGTCTGAGTGTTTGAGAGTGTGAGAGGAGTGTGTCTGAGAGTTTGAGAGTGTGAGGGGAGTGTGTCTGAGTGTTTGAGAGTGTGAGAGGAGTGTGTCTGAGTGTTTGAGAGTGTGAGGGGAGTGTGTCTGAGTGTTTGAGAGTGTGAGGGGACTGTGTCTGAGTGTTTGAGAGTGTGAGAGGAGTGTGTCTGAGTGTTTGAGAGTGTGAGGGGAGTGTGTCTGAGTGTTTGAGAGTGTGAGAGGAGTGTGTCTGAGTGTTTGTGAGTGTGAGGGGAGTGTGTCTGAGTGTTTGAGAGTGTGAGAGGAGTGTGTCTGAGTGTTTGAGAGTATGAGGGGAGTGTGTCTGAGTGTTTGAGAGTGTGAGAGGAGTGTGTCTGAGTGTTTGAGAGTGTGAGGGGAGTGTGTCTGAGTGTTTGAGAGTGTGAGGGGAGTGTGTCTGAGTGTTTGAGAGTGTGAGAGGAGTGTGTCTGAGTGTTTGAGAGTGTGAGGGGAGTGTGTCTGAGTGTTTGAATGTGAGAGGAGTGTGTCTGAGTGTTTGTGAGTGTGAGAGGAGTGTGACTGAGTGTTTGAGAGTGTGAGAGGAGAGTGTCTGAGTGTTTGAGAGTGTGAGGGGAGTGTGTCTGAGTGTTTGAGAGTGTGAGGGGAGTGTGTCTGAGTGTTTGAGAGTGTGAGAGGAGTGTGTCTGAGTGTTTGAGAGTGTGAGGGGAGTGTGTCTGAGTGTTTGAGAGTGTGAGGGGACTGTGTCTGAGTGTTTGAGAGTGTGAGAGGAGTGTGTCTGAGTGTTTGAGAGTGTGAGGGGAGTGTGTCTGAGTGTTTGAGAGTGTGAGAGGAGTGTGTCTGAGTGTTTGTGAGTGTGAGGGGAGTGTGTCTGAGTGTTTGAGAGTGTGAGAGGAGTGTGTCTGAGTGTTTGAGAGTGTGAGAGGAGTGTGTCTGAGTGTTTGTGAGTGTGAGAGGAGTGTGTCTGAGTGTTTGAGAGTGTGAGGGGAGTGTGTCTGAGTGTTTGAGAGTGTGAGAGGAGTGTGTCTGAGTGTTTGAGAGTGTGAGGGGAGTGTGTCTGAGTGTTTGAGAGTGTGAGAGGAGTGTGTCTGAGTGTTTGAGAGTGTGAGAGGAGTGTGTCTGAGTGTTTGTGAGTGTGAGAGGAGTGTGTCTGAGTGTTTGAGAGTGTGAGGGGAGTGTGTCTGAGTGTTTGAGAGTGTGAGGGGAGTGTGTCTGAGTGTTTGAGAGTGTGAGAGGAGTGTGTCTGAGTGTTTGAGAGTGTGAGGGGAGTGTGTCTGAGTGTTTGAGAGTGTGAGGGGAGTGTGTCTGAGTGTTTGAGAGTGTGAGAGGAGTGTGTCTGAGTGTTTGAGAGTGTGAGAGGAGTGTGTCTGAGTGTTTGAGAGTATGAGGGGAGTGTGTCTGAGTGTTTGAGAGTGTGAGAGGAGTGTGTCTGAGTGTTTGAGAGTGTGAGAGGAGTGTGTCTGAGTGTTTGAGAGTGTGAGGGGAGTGTGTCTGAGTGTTTGAGAGTGTGAGAGGAGTGTGTCTGAGTGTTTGAGAGTGTGAGGGGAGTGTGTCTGAGTGTTTGAGAGTGTGAGAGGAGTGTGTCTGAGTGTTTGAGAGTGTGAGGGGAGTGTGTCTGAGTGTTTGAGAGTGTGAGAGGAGTGTGTCTGAGTGTTTGTGAGTGTGAGAGGAGTGTGTCTGAGTGTTTGAGAGTGTGAGGGGAGTGTGTCTGAGTGTTTGAGAGTGTGAGAGGAGTGTGTCTGAGTGTTTGAGAGTGTGAGGGGAGTGTGTCTGAATGTTTGAGAGTGTGAGGGGAGTGTGTCTGAGTGTTTGAGAGTGTGAGAGGAGTGTGTCTGAGTGTTTGAGAGTGTGAGGGGAGTGTGTCTGAGTGTTTGAGAGCGTGAGGGGAGTGTGTCTGAGTGTTTGAGAGTGTGAGAGGAGTGTGTCTGAGTGTTTGAGAGTGTGAGGGGAGTGTGTCTGAGTGTTTGAGAGTGTGAGGGGAGTGCGTCTGAGTGTTTGAGAGTGTGAGAGGAGTGTGTCTGAGTGTTTGAGAGTGTGAGAGGAGTGTGTCTGAGTGTTTGAGAGTGTGAGAGGAGTGTGTCTGAGTGTTTGAGAGTGTGAGAGGAGTGTGTCTGAGTGTTTGAGAGTGTGAGGGGAGTGTGTCTGAGTGTTTGAGAGTGTGAGGGGAGTGTGTCTGAGTGTTTGAGAGTGTGAGGGGAGTGTGTCTGAGTGTTTGAGAGTGTGAGAGGAGTGTGTCTGAGTGTTTGAGAGTGTGAGGGGAGTGTGTCTGATTGTTTGAGAGTGTGAGGGGAGTGTGTCTGAGTGTTTGAGAGTGTGAGGGGAGTGTGTCTGAGTGTTTGAGAGTGTGAGAGGAGTGTGTCTGAGTCTTTGAGAGTGTGAGAGGAGTGTGTCTGAGTGTTTGAGAGTGTGAGGGGAGTGTGTCTGAGTGTTTGAGTGTGTGAGAGGATTGTGTCTGAGTGTTTGAGAGTGTGAGAGGAGTGTGTCTGAGTGTTTGAGAGTGTGAGAGGAGTGTGTCTGAGTGTTTGAGAGTGTGAGGGGAGTGTGTCTGAGTGTGAGGGGAGTGTGTCTGAGTGTTTGAGAGTGTGAGGGGAGTGTGTCTGAGTGTTTGAGTGTGTGAGAGGAGTGTGTCTGAGTGTTTGAGAGTGTGAGAGGAGTGTGTCTGAGTGTTTGAGAGTGTGAGAGGAGTGTGTCTGAGTGTTTGAGAGTGTGAGGGGAGTGTGTCTGAGTGTTTGAGAGTGTGAGGGGAGTGTGTCTGAGTGTTTGAGAGTGTGAGGGGAGTGTGTCTGAGTGTTTGAATGTGAGAGGAGTGTGTCTGAGTGTTTGTGAGTGTGAGAGGAGTGTGACTGAGTGTTTGAGAGTGTGAGAGGAGAGTGTCTGAGTGTTTGAGAGTGTGAGAGGAGTGTGTCTGAGTGTTTGAGAGTGTGAGGGGAGTGTGTCTGAGTGTTTGAGAGTGTGAGGGGAGTGTGTCTGAGTGTTTGAGAGTGTGAGAGTAGTGTGTCTGAGTGTTTGAGAGTGTGAGGGGAGTGTGTCTGAGTGTTTGTGAGTGTGAGAGGAGTGTGTCTGAGTGTTTGAGAGTGTGAGGGGAGTGTGTCTGAGTGTTTGAGAGTGTGAGGGGAGTGTGTCTGAGTGTTTGAGAGTGTGAGAGGAGTGTGTCTGAGTGTTTGAGAGTGTGAGGGGAGTGTGTCTGAGTGTTTGAATGTGAGAGGAGTGTGTCTGAGTGTTTGTGAGTGTGAGAGGAGTGTGACTGAGTGTTTGAGAGTGTGAGAGGAGAGTGTCTGAGTGTTTGAGAGTGTGAGGGGAGTGTGTCTGAGTGTTTGAGAGTGTGAGAGGAGTGTGACTGAGTGTTTGAGAGTGTGAGAGGAGTGTGTCTGAGTGTTTGAGAGTGTGAGGGGAGTGTGTCTGAGTGTTTGAGAGTGTGAGAGGAGTGTGTCTGAGTGTTTGAGAGTGTGAGAGGAGTGTGTCTGAGTGTTTGAGAGTGTGAGAGGAGTGTGTCTGAGTGTTTGAGAGTGTGAGGGGAGTGTGTCTGAATGTTTGAGAGTGTGAGGGGAGTGTGTCTGAGTGTTTGAGAGTGTGAGGGGAGTGTGTCTGAGTGTTTGAGAGTGTGAGAGGAGAGTGTCTGAGTGTTTGAGAGTGTGAGAGGAGTGTGTCTGAGTGTTTGAGAGTGTGAGGGGAGTGTGTCTGAGTGTTTGAGAGTGTGAGGGGAGTGTGTCTGAGTGTTTGAGAGTGTGAGAGGAGTGTGTCTGAGTGTTTGAGAGTGTGAGGGGAGTGTGTCTGAGTGTTTGTGAGTGTGAGAGGAGTGTGTCTGAGTGTTTGAGAGTGTGAGGGGAGTGTGTCTGAGTGTTTGAGAGTGTGAGGGGAGTGTGTCTGAGTGTTTGAGAGTGTGAGAGGAGTGTGTCTGAGTGTTTGAGAGTGTGAGGGGAGTGTGTCTGAGTGTTTGAGAGTGTGAGAGGAGTGTGTCTGAGTGTTTGAGAGTGTGAGAGGAGTGTGTCTGAGTGTTTGAGAGTGTGAGGGGAGTGTGTCTGAGTGTTTGAGAGTGTGAGAGGAGTGTGTCTGAGTGTTTGAGAGTGTGAGAGGAGTGTGTCTGAGTGTTTGAGAGTGTGAGGAGTGTGAGGAGTGTGTCTGAGTGTTTGAGAGTGTGAGAGGAGTGTGTCTGAGTGTTTGAGAGTGTGAGGGGAGTGTGTCTGAGTGTTTGAATGTGAGAGGAGTGTGTCTGAGTGTTTGAGAGTGTGAGAGGAGTGTGACTGAGTGTTTGAGAGTGTGAGAGGAGTGTGACTGAGTGTCTGAGTGTTTGAGAGTGTGAGGAGTGTGACTGAGTGTTTGAGAGTGTGAGAGGAGTGTGTCTGAGTGTTTGAGAGTGTGAGAGGAGTGTGTCTGAGTGTTTGAGAGTGTGAGGGGAGTGTGTCTGAGTGTTTGAGAGTGTGAGAGGAGTGTGTCTGAGTGTTTGAGAGTGTGAGGGGAGTGTGTCTGAGTGTTTGAGAGTGTGAGGGGAGTGTGTCTGAGTGTTTGAGAGTGTGAGAGGAGTGTGTCTGAGTGTTTGAGAGTGTGAGGGGAGTGTGTCTGAGTGTTTGAGAGTGTGAGAGGAGTGTGTCTGAGTGTTTGAGAGTGTGAGAGGAGTGTGTCTGAGTGTTTGAGAGTGTGAGGAGTGTGAGGAGTGTGTCTGAGTGTTTGAGAGTGTGAGAGGAGTGTGTCTGAGTGTTTGAGAGTGTGAGAGGAGTGTGTCTGAGTGTTTGAGAGTGTGAGGGGAGTGTGTCTGAGTGTTTGAGAGTGTGAGAGGAGTGTGTCTGAGTGTTTGAGAGTGTGAGGGGAGTGTGTCTGAGTGTTTGAATGTGAGAGGAGTGTGTCTGAGTGTTTGTGAGTGTGAGAGGAGTGTGTCTGAGTGTTTGAGAGTGTGAGGGGAGTGTGTCTGAGTGTTTGAGAGTGTGAGGGGAGTGTGTCTGAGTGTTTGAGAGTGTGAGAGGAGTGTGTCTGAGTGTTTGAGAGTGTGAGAGGAGTGTGACTGAGTGTTTGAGAGTGTGAGAGGAGAGTGTCTGAGTGTTTGAGAGTGTGAGGGGAGTGTGTCTGAGTGTTTGAGAGTGTGAGAGGAGTGTGACTGAGTGTTTGAGAGTGTGAGGGGAGTGTGTCTGAGTGTTTGAGAGTGTGAGGGGAGTGTGTCTGAGTGTTTGAGAGTGTGAGAGGAGTGTGACTGAGTGTTTGAGAGTGTGAGAGGAGAGTGTCTGAGTGTTTGAGAGTGTGAGAGGAGTGTGTCTGAGTGTTTGAGAGTGTGAGGGGAGTGTGTCTGAGTGTTTGAGAGTGTGAGGGGAGTGTGTCTGAGTGTTTGAGAGTGTGAGGAGTGTGTCTGAGTGTTTGAGAGTGTGAGGGGAGTGTGTCTGAGTGTTTGAATGTGAGAGGAGTGTGTCTGAGTGTTTGAGAGTGTGAGAGGAGTGTGTCTGAGTGTTTGAGAGTGTGAGGGGAGTGTGTCTGAGTGTTTGAGAGTGTGAGAGGAGAGTGTCTGAGTGTTTGAGAGTGTGAGGGGAGTGTGTCTGAGTGTTTGAATGTGAGAGGAGTGTGTCTGAGTGTTTGAGAGTGTGAGAAGAGTGTGACTGAGTGTTTGAGAGTGTGAGAGGAGTGTGACTGAGTGTCTGAGTGTTTGAGAGTGTGAGGAGTGTGACTGAGTGTTTGAGTGTTTGAGAGTGTGGGAGGAGTGTGTCTCAGTGTTTGAATGTGAGAGGAGTGTGACTGAGTGTGAGAAGAGTGTGTTTGAGTATTTGAGAGCGTGAGAGGGGTGTGTCTGAGTGTTTCAGAGTGTGAGTGTGAGGGGAGTGTGCCTGAATGTTTGTGAGTGTGAAAGGGTTGTGTCTGAGTGTTTGTCTCTGCATCTGTGGACAAGCTCAACTCTGTAGCCCCACACAGTCGAATTGCCTGCTGAATGTGAAGAATGATCACCTGGGCAAGATGAAGAATGTTCCAGAACCATAGCCCAGTGGTCGTCAACGCCCTCAGGAGAGCAAAGGAGAAGGTTACAGGTGGGGAGCTGTACAACAGACTGCCTCAATGCTCTATCCGGGAGGCACCATGTCGCCATAACCCAGCGTCAGGATATCGCTCTTAACAAACCAGTCACTGTAAGGAGATTTACCCCTCCCTCCTTTCCAGTAAAATGGACCCATCTTCATTACACTGCAGCCTCACAACATCATCTGTCCATCAATCGCCTCTCCCTGTTCCCTCACAGATTTACTGAGTGCTCTGTTGAGCACACTCCACATTGGGCACCCACCTCACCGGGCTCACTCCGCACTGGGCACACTCCGCACCGGGCACAATCTGCACTGGGCACAATCCGCACTGGGCACACTCCGCACCGGGCACACTCCGCACCGGGCACACTCCGCACCGGGCTCACTCCGCACCGGGCACACTCCGCACTGGGCACACTCCGCACCGGGTACACTCCGCACCGGGCTCACTCCTCACCGAGCACACTCTGCACTGGGCTCACTCCGCACCGGGCTCACTCCGCACTGGGCACAATCTGCACCGGGCACACTCCGCACTGGGCACACTCCGCACCGGGCTCACTCCGCACCGGGCTCACTCCTCACCGAGCACACTCCGCACCGGGCTCTCTCCGCACCGGGCACACTCCGCACCGGGCACACTCCGCACCGGGCACAATCCGCACCGGGCTCACTCCGCACCGGGCTCACTCCGCACCGAGCACACTCCGCACCGGGCTCACTCCGCACCGGGCACACTCCGCACCGGGCTCACTCCGCACCGGGCACACTCCGCACCGGGCACACTCCGCACTGGGCTCACTCCGCACCGGGCACACTCCGCACCGGGCACACTCCGCACTGGGCACAATCTGCACCGGGCACACTCCGCACTGGGCACACTCCGCACCGGGCACACTCCGCACCGGGCTCACTCCGCACCGGGCACACTCCGCACCGGGCTCACTCCGCACTTGGCTCACTCCGCACCGGGCACAATCCGCACCGGGCTCACTCCGCACCGGGCTCACTCCGCACCGGGCACACTCCGCACTGGGCTCACTCCGCACCGGGCACACTCCGCACTGGGCACACTCCGCACTGGGCACAATCCGCATCGGGCACACTCCGCACCGGGCTCACTCCGCACCGGGCTCACTCCGCACTGGGCACAATCCGCACCGGGCTCACTCCGCACCGGGCACAATCCGCACTGGGCTCACTCCGCACTGGGCACAATCCGCACCGGGCTCACTCCGCACCGGGCACACTCCGCACCGGGCTCACTCCGCACTGGGCACAATCCGCACCGGGCTCACTCCGCACCGGGCTCACTCCGCACCGGGCTCACTCCGCACTGGGCACAATCTGCACCGGGCACACTCCGCACCGGGCTCACTCCGCACCGGGCTCACTCCGCACCGGGCACAATCTGCACCGGGCACACTCCGCACCGGGCTCACTCCTCACCGAGCACACTCCGCACCGGGCTCTCTCCGCACTGGGCACACTCCGCACCGGGCACACTCCGCACCGGGCTCACTCCGCACCGGGCACAATCTGCACCGGGCACACTCCGCACCGGGCTCACTCCTCACCGAGCACACTCCGCACCGGGCTCTCTCCGCACCGGGCACACTCCGCACCGGGCACACTCCGCACCGGGCTCACTCCGCACCGGGCTCACTCCGCACCGGGCACACTCCGCACCGGGCACACTCCGCACCGGGCTCACTCCGCACCGGGCACACTCCGCACCGGGCACACTCCGCACCGGGCACACTCCGCACCGGGCTCACTCCGCACCGGGCACACTCCGCACCGGGCTCACTCCGCACCGGGCTCACTCCGCACCGGGCACACTCCGCACCGGGCACAATCCGCACCGGGCTCACTCCGCACCGGGCACCCCCTGCATTGGGCACACTCCGCACCGGGCACACTCCGCACCGGGCACCCCCTGCATTGGGCACACTCTCCAACCAGCCAGGGACACACCGCCTATCAAAGGCTAATAAATATGTCAGACAGTAACAATGTATGCCCGAGCAGTAAGTTTCTGCGGCAAAATGAAAGCTTCCTATTTGCTGAGGACCGTCTGCCTGCAGCCTCGCTCGCTCAGAGTACAGGAGCTGGTTCCACCTTCAGAACTGCAGCTGTCCAATCTATTCTTTACGGCTCCTCACTCCCTAGGACACTGAATCTGTCTGAGCTGGAAGCCCTCTGCGGCCTTATCATCCTTCGTGTATGAGCCAAGCAGTGAGTGTGATAGGCTGTTCAACCATGTGAAGCATCAAAGCCTCACTGATGCCCTCTCCACACACACTCACACACTCTCACACGTACACTCACACTCAAACGCACACATTCTCATACACACACACACACACTCACAAACACACAGACACTCTCACGCACACACTCTCCCACGCACACTCACATGTACACTCACACACACACTCAAACGCTCACATTCTCATACACTCACTCACACACATCCATACTCACAGACACTCTCACACACACGCTCTCCCACACACACTCACGCACTCTCACACTCCCACACACACTCACACATACTCACACGCACTCTCACACACACTCACACACAATCTCAAACAGTCACACACACTCTCTCACACACACTCTCATACACACACTCTCTCACTCTCAAACGCACACTCTCACACAAACACTAATACTCACTCTCAAACACACACACTCACACAGACACACACACACACTCTCACACATTCTCACACACACTCTCACATACACTGACACACACTCTCGCACAATCTCACACACACTCACTCATGCACTCTCACATACACACTCTCACACACAATCACACACACACTCTCAAACACTCACATACATGCACCCTCACACACACTCTCCCCTCTCACCCACACACTTTCACACACACACTCTCTCACACACTCTCACACGCTCAACACACTCTCACACACACATATTCTCACACTCACACTCATGCACTCTCACACACTCACTCACACTCACACACACTCTCACACACATTCACACATACACTTACAGGCCTCGATTTTTACGGGGGAGCCCAGTAGAGGGCAATGAACGTGGCAAGGTCGGGGACTTGGAGGCCTGGCTGATCTTAACGGCAGGACCTCATTAACATTAAACTTCCCAGACTCCCGGCCAAGTTCTCTACCTGGCCGGTGGGCAGGAGCGGGAATATGGCCACAGGAGGCCACAAGAAGTTTTTAAAACTTACCTGGGCCTCTTCTGGCCAGTCGGCTCCTCCCGCCGTGGTTCTGTTGCCGGGTAACAGACCATGCGATGACTCCCCCCGGACTTGACTCTAATATTATATCACCGCACCATGACATCATCGGGCCACAACTCCTGCATCTTAAGTAGGCCCCCACCTGTCTTAATGGGAGTCTTGTACAGGGCCTGGATCACCGGCATTAATATTAAGCCGGCCGGGAACACGGCGAGATCTCGCATTTCAGGATTTTAACCCCTCGCCCGACCCTCTTTAGGCTCAGGGGTGCTGAGGCCAAATTTAGTAAACCCACAGTTGCTCCAGGTGAGATCAGCTGACTCTGATATGTGCTGCTGAAGTCTGTCTGCCGCCTTGTTTATTCAATTCAGGGAGCTGCTCATAACCGCAGCCTGTTTCACTCGATTCGAAGTGCTGTCTCGATGCACAGTAAAAATCCACCAATATCACCTCACTTTATCACCAATAAACTTAGGCCAGTGAATTTAATGTTCTGTGTCTCGCCTGCCTGATTGAACAGGACACTGCGAGAAAAAAGCTTTGCATAATCTGCCTTCGGCTGTTTGAAATTGGGCCTGTGGGACTCGTGACAACAATTTAATGAGATTCTTAGCTTCTAATAATCTAACCTTGGCTTTAAATGGTTTGGAATGCTTCCCTGATGCCCTAACACACCGCTGGGCGTAACACTGAGCTAGAAGATCCCAGGTCTGGGCTGTTGGTTGAACTCAATAAGGTCAGCAGGTAGGTTAGGGGGAAAATAATTAGTAAGGGCTCCTGCATCTGATATAAAAACCGAAAATGCTGGAAACACTCAGCAAGTCAGGCAGCATCTGCGGAGAGAGAAACAGAGTGAACGTTTCAGGTCGATGTAGAATCTTACAACACCAGGTTATAGTCCAACTGTTTTATTTGAAAATCACAAGCTTTCGGAGGCTTTCTCCTTCGTCAGGTGAGTGTGATTTTCAAATAAAACTGTTGGACTATAACCTGGTGTTGTAAGATTCCTTACATTTGTCAACCCCAGTCCATCACCGGCATCTCCACATCATAGCTGTACTTAAAGTAGATAAGTCACCCGGTCCGGATGGGATGCATCCTAGGTTGCTGAGGGAAGTAAGGATGGAAATTGCGGAGGTACTGGCCATAATCTTCCAAACATCCTTAGATACAGGGGTGGTGCCAGAGGACTGGAGAATTACAAATGTTACACCCTTGTTCAATAAAAGGGTGTAAGGATAAACCCAGTAACTATAGGCCAGTCAGTTTAACTTCAGTGGTGGGGAAACTTTTAGAAACAATAAGTGAATTAACAGTCACTTGGACAAGGGTGGATTGGTTAGGGAAAGCCAGCACGGATTTGTTAAAGGAAAATCATGTTTAACTAACCAGTTGTGGACTGGCCTGTCATACATATACACGGGTGGGCAGGCTGGGTAAATATAGCCCGCAATGCCACAGATACTCTGAGCGTTGGAAAGCCAGGCAAGAGACAGGATTTAGACCCTGAATAGGCCCTGAATTGTCTGGGGGGAGGGGTGGGGGGGGAAGGGGGTGTTACTGGAATGTACCATTGGGGAGAAGTGAGGGTTGGGGGGTACAGAGAGGCAGGAGGATAGCAGAGACCGGGAGCAGCAGCCGGGCATACAACCTGCTGCTGCTTAAAGGGACAATGGCAATACCGGATGGCAGTAGGCAACCTGTGCGAGAAGGAGAGCAAGCCAGATCGCAGAGACGAGCTCAAACTTCAGGGAGCTGAGCTGCATGTCCTCGTAATGGAGGTACGGAGCAGGAGGGGTTCTGTTTGGGGTTGAGGGCCCGAGACCCACCAAGAATGTGGTGCGCACTCTGTAGGGGGGAGTTGGCTGTGGCAGTGAGTGCCACCTCTTTGAACCCCAAGGCTCCCCTGAAGTGCAGGAAGAAGTTTAATGACCTCACCAGAGCAGCCCAGATAAGCTCCCTGCTCCCTCTGCCCCTTCCTTGCAGTTTCTTTATATGTGTGGCGTTCCTTCATTCATTACTCTGGTGATGCTGGAGGGGTCAGAGGTGAATGTGGGATCTATGGGGAGCAGAGGCTCGGCAGAAACCTGCCCCCAGCTCCCGAACCTGCACTCAGATCTGTGGGACCCTGTTGTATGAAGGATGTTGGGTGAGCATCGCACTCCCACTCAGGCACTGAGGGATCATCTCGGGGCAACCCAAGACAGGTGGCAGGGCTCACAGTGATGCCCGATGCCACCCTCAGTGCCAATATCCGTGGCGAGCTCGTCACACAATACAACGCTACCGGGAGTGATTAGTGACACCACGAACATCTGTATCTCGCCCTCCCCCCCCCCCCCCGACAGGGAGGCTCCTAGGCCAATCAATGCATCTGAAGTGGGTGATTCGCTACAGTCAAAGCTGATGTTTTCTACAAACGCTGTGGACAGTCAAAGCCTGTGAACTCAACAACTTGCTGTCAATGTTCGTCAGTCAATCCCTTCCTGTGAATTCAGCCACTTCCAATGATCCTTAACCACTTCCTGCAAAGTCACCGAGAAGCTGTAGTGGGAGGTTTCCTTCCAATCCTTAGGGTGCTCCTGCCCCTTTAAGTCGCCTGTCACTTTTATCTGGTGCTGCAGTGACATCCCTGCTACAATACAGCCAGAGTTTCTTTGCTGGCATTGACCGACAGACTGCTGTATATCTCTAAAGAGCCCTGGCAAAGGAAAACGGATTGGGGCTGAGGCTAGTGGACCCTGTATACACAGGCATGGCGGGCTCTCTTTAGCATCATGGTCGTGTGCGCAGCATTGATTTCCCCCAGGTTTGGAAGTGGCTTTCATTGGATGGGTACGAATGAGTTTGATGAGTTGTTACTCATCGAGGAGGGCCTTATAGATGATGACATATTTGTGGAAGGAAGCGATAAGTTATGAAGAAAAAAATAAAGGTTTTGTATTTCTACAGCAACTTTCACAACTTCAGGATGACTTTTAAGTACTTTTTGAAGTATGGTCACTGTTGTAATGTAGGAATCACAGCAGCCAATTTGCGTACAGCAAGATCCCACAAACAGTCATGAGAAAAATGGCCGGATAATCTGTTTTGGTGATGTTGGTTGAGGGGTAAATATTGGCCAGTGTAGCCCATGTCTAATAATTAGCCTTGAATTGTAATAAATTTCTTACTGGAGACTGTGTGGGATGCCCACCAACATTTCTAGTCACCACCAAAGATGGAAAGAAACACACCACTAAACATATCAAACAGGCTAAACTGCCAATCAGATTTATTTATAGATAAAATTATACAGAGACAGCAAACTTGACAAGATATTAAACAAAGCATTGATCAAACTTCCACTACATACAAACTGGGTTGGCTGTCCAATAAAAGAGAGCCTGATTTCCATCCAACTTCTCTTATTAAGTTCTTGGAAATGCATACTCATTGGTGGTATCTATGCAACGTTGTTTTACTTATGGAACTCTATCCACCCCCTCTCATGCAGACTGAATTGGCGGCTAGAATACTGAAGTCCCTGGATTATAAGGATGTTTTCTCTTTGAAGTTTTAGCCCATTCCTTGACCATGGTCTCACCCATCAGCTTTGATTGCATTAAGCAACAATGACATCTTACCCTGTGAGAATGAGACCAGTCCGCAAAAAACAGGTTTTATTATGGATTGGAAAAGGCTGGGCAATCAGGGAGCAAAGAGCCACCTGCATCCAGCGGTCAACTCACTGTTGCTCCGGCCACCAATGAAGAGCATCACAGGGCAACTTGGAAGCATTGCTAACGAGGCCACTTCAGCTTTTCAAATGCAATTTCCAGCAATAGTTGCCATCCTTCCAGTTTGCTGCACAGTCTCCTTTAGGACCCCGGCTCTGTAACCTACCAAAGGGAGTCCTTGCATTGTTCATTTCTCACTGCCCACGTGTGACAAAAATCATGATACAGGAAGTGAATGCTAGATTCAAGGGGGGTGAATTTCCACGGGTGGGGGATTGCTTCTCCTGCTTATCCTTCAGTGGAGGAGCCATGGAATCCCTGGAACAACGACATAAACACCAGCGGACGAGCAGCGGATTCCCCCCCCCCCCCACCCCGGCTGATATTCAGAGCTAGAGTTTCCTGCCCAGGATTGTGGGCAGAGGTGTGGCTTGGCAGGACTCACTCGACAGACTCGCCACTCACCCCAGGGAACTCTCTGGGTCGGGCTTCATTTAAATATTTTGAGTGGCTCCCCTGAGGAATTGTCACCTGCGATTGGTGGCTCACCCCGGTGGGTGGGGGGTGAGGGGATTTGGAGAGTGGCTGCTGTTGTGGGATTTAAATGCATGCAACACCTTAAAGGGCTGGACACCTTCATCTTAAAGGGCCAGGTACCTTCGCCTTAAAGGGCCGGGTACCTTCACCTTAAAGGGCTGGACACCTTCATCTTAAAGGGCCAGACACCTTCATCCTAAAGGGCCGGGTACCTTCACCTTAAAGGGCAAGATACCTTCACCTTAAAGGGCCGGGTACCTTCACCTTAAAGGACCGGGTACCTTCACCTTAAAGGGCTGGACACCTTCATCTTAAAGGGCCAGGTACCTTCACCTTAAAGGGCTGGACACCTTCATCTTAAAGGGCCAGGTACCTTCACCTTAAAGGGCCAGGTACCTTCGCCTTAAAGGGCCGGGTACCTTCACCCTAAAGGGCTGGACACCTTCATCTTAAAGGGCCAGGTACCTTCACCTTAAAGGGCAAGCTACCTTCGCCTTAAAGGGCCGGGTACCTTCACCTTAAAGGGCCGGACACCTTCATCTTAAAGGGCCAGGTACCTTCACCTTAAAGGGCTGGACACCTTCATCTTAATGGGCCGGGTACCTTCACCTTAAAGGGCAAGATACCTTCACCTTAAAGGACCGGGTACCTTCACCTTAAAGGGCTGGACACCTTCATCTTAAAGGGCCAGGTACCTTCACCTTAAAGGGCTGGACACCTTCATCTTAAAGGGCCAGGTACCTTCACCTTAAAGGGCAAGATACCTTCGCCTTAAAGGGCCGGGTACCTTCACCTTAAAAGGCCGGGTACCTCCACCTTAAAGGGCTGGACATCTTCATCTTAAAGGGCCAGGTACCTTCTGCTCCAATCCTGTTTAGGTTGTTCGCTGAAAGTCAGTTACAGAGCACAGAACCCCAAATTATTTGGAGCCCAAACCAAAGGCTATACTGGTTCAAATGAGGAGGAAGAGGGAGACCCTGTTTGGGACGTGGGGAGGAGGTGGGTCAAGGGAACTGTCCAGGCACAACCAAGGGAGATGGACTAGGCAGTAAATGCCACCTCCATGATCCACGGTCCATCTAGTTCGCCTTCTGCCACCCTGGTAGTCGCATGATGCAATGATAATGGAGTTGTTGGCTACTCATAGCAATCAATCTCTATCAATTAGTCTACAACAGACCCAGACATGATGCAATGAAACCCCAGTGATGGAGAGCTTAGGGAACCAGAGGTCCAAAATTACCTGTTCCTCCCAAGCCTGGCACTCTTACCACATGTCACGTCTCAAATTACTCATACACTGTATCCCAAAATGGTATTTCCTGAACGAAATCTATCTAATTTGCATTTGAATGAATTGACACTGACTACTTCCACCCTCTCCCTAGCTGAGCTGATCAGTACTCCTGCCACTCATGTAGGATTTAGGAGGAGCATAAGAGTAGGGTTAAAGTTCACAGGTCACACACTGACACTGAGGGCTGCACGGTAATAAGAAGTACAGGGCAGATTGGTGATTTGGAATGGAAAGAAGATTCTGGTAGCAGTGTGTGTGGAGACAGCGTCATTGGCAAGGACAGGAGGCGCCTTGGATGAAATCCATGGCCATTAAAGTGCACAGGGAAGGCTGTGAAGAAGACAGCATCTCTGTGGAGAGGTGGCAGTGGGGGGGGCGGGTAGATATGATCAGGTGCCGGGCAGATATAAGTAGCAAAATCAAGCACCTGCTGCTCACCATTTTCCAACCATTAAAACAAACGGACTGCAAATCTTCAGCAGCCTGTCCCCGAGTTTAGGATAGACACTGAAGTCTAACCCAGTGCCAGTGATGGGGAAATTCCTCCTTAACCCCCGTGACCTCCAACCCCCCTTTTATCCTTCCTTCCTCTGATCTGTGGACGATCTTAGGAACATTAATCATGAAATCTTACAGCACAGAAGGAGGCCATTCGTGCCTGTGCTGGCTCTTTGAAAGAGCTATCCAATTAAACCCACTCCTTTGCTCTTCCCCATAGCCTTGCAAAAATGTCCTTTTTAGGTATTTATCCAATTCTCTTTTGAAAGTTACTAATGAATCTGCTTCCCCCACCCTTTCAGGCAGTGGGTTCCAGATCATTACAACTCACTGTGTAAACAAACGTTTCCTCATCTCCCCTCTTTTTTTTTGACGATCACCTTAAATCTGTGTCCTCTGGTTACCGACCCCTCTGCCACTGGAAACAGTTTCTCCTTATTTACTCTATCAAAACCGTTCATGATTTTGAACACCTCGATCAAATCTCCTCTCAACCTCCTCTGCTCTGAGGAGAACAATCCCAGCTTCTCCAGTCTCTCCACATAACTGAAGTCCCCCATCCCTGGTACCATTCGAGTAAATTTACTCTGCACCCTCTCCGGGGCTGTGCAGGAAGTTGCCATGCCAACCCGACTCTCAACCTCTTCCTAGGTCCTGTGAAGGAGCAATAAAATCAAACTCAAAGATCAGACAGGAGCAATTTCCAACAGTTCAAGAATTTCCCGGTCAAATGCTGTCACTTTGTTCCAGTGATGGGTATTAAAGGTGACAGAGAAACAATGTTTACCTTTTAAGTTTGAAAAGCCAATTAGGAAAAAAATGGAGGCATTTTCACCGTGTGCTTTTTTTCAAAAAAGACAAGAGAAAAATGTTCAAAAACAGAACTCTTAAAATAAACCTTGTCGGTCAGAGCAGCTGAACTCAGTCTGACAATCTGTGGCGAGGACAAGAATTTTAAGCGAGCAGGCAAGGGGCCTCCTGGGAAATCAGTGGGCTCATACGTTGACTTGTAGACATGTGGAGACGAGATCCCCATAACAAGGACTTGACAAGATGTTGCTTGGAGGAAAGCTCATCACTCACCTGCCATGCGACTTGAGGCTGACTAAGTACAGTGGGGAAGGAATAATGCAGAACCTTATCAAACAGTGTTGGATGGGATCTGAGAACAGCCTTAGCTGTGCTGAGGGATCCTTGGATAACATTGGTTGGAGAGGTCGGCAACCATTCTCTTTTGCTCTTATTTAACTCCTTTTGTTCCCTTAAATCTGATCACTATAGAGATCCGTGGGACAGGAACCTTAATTTTTAGCCCGGGTCTCAGTCCTTCCCCAAACTCTATCCCATGCAGCATCTCTTGTCCAAAAGCTTACTTGCTGCTTGAACCTCTGCCAAATATGGAACAAAAGGTGAATAGATGGAGTTGAGGTACAGATCCCCCATGATCTGATTGAATGGTAGAACAGGCTCAAGGGGCTGAATGGCCTCCTCCTCTTCCGATGCCATGGCCCTGTGCCCACGCCAACTCACTCACTGGCTTCCCCTTGACGGTGGAGGTTGAGGTTTGGCACTGGGGGGTAATGGAAGCCGTGGCCTGGATTGGCTGTGCGTATAGAGGAGCACAGTGCTGCTCCCACACAACAGGACTAGACCCCAGCACAAGGGATTTTGTTCCCTCACAGAATAGTGAGTACATGGAATAGATTCCAGTTTACAATGGAGTCAGAGTAACCATGGCGAGGTAGTTTCCCAAAATGTATCACTCATCCCCATTTTCCAATGAGCCTCTCAACAGCAACACATAGAATCATAGAATGGTAACGCACAGAAGGAGGCCATTCGGCCCATTGTGCCTGTGCCGGCTCTTTGAAAGAGCTATTCAATTAGTCCCATTCCCCTGCTCGTCCCCTATAACCCTACAATCTTTTCCCCTTCAAGTATTTATCCAATTCCCTTTTGAAAGTTACTACTGAATCTGCTTCCACCACCCTTTCAGGCAGTGTATTCCAGATCATAACAACTCTCTGCGTAAAAAAAATTCTCCTCATCTCCCCTCTGGTTTGTTTGACGATTATCTGTGTCCTCTGGTTACCGACCCTTCTGCCACTGGAAACAGTTTCTCCTTATGTACTCTATCAAAACCCCTCATAATTTTGATCACCTCTATCAAATCTCCCTTCTCTGCTCTAAACATGCACCCCTTTAAACACACGAGTCTCCCCTCATTATTGGTGGGGTAATTCCCCCACCTGACTTCCTGATCTGGAGTCCTTGCCGGCAAACCCAACTGCAACGCCAAGAGTTGGCAGCATCCTTCCAGGAAGCTGGCTGAATATCCGGTTGGGAACGGGGTTGAGGGTTTGAAGGGATGAGGGCGGATGGAGATGATCAAACACCCTGTGAAACGTGATGGCCCCTGATAACTTGGAAATGTCAAGTCAAGAAAAGCATCTGGCTGAGACCCAGAGGGAGGGCACTGTTGAGTAAACTCAGCAATATCGTGGCTCCCAGCGGGAGACTGTGCTCAAAGGGGTGTCGACCAGCGATGGGGCTACAACACGATGGCCCCAATATTACAACCTGTGCCCTCTCTGAGCAAGAATGCAAGGTAAATCAGAGATTAGTGATTAGGGGCGTAGGTTTTAAACCCTCTAACCTGTAAGAGGTGAAGGAGGTTGAGAGAGGTTAAGAGCTCACAGCTCCAAAGCCCTGGGAAAGAACGTTAAGTTAGGAGATGATATGATGAGTCAGGGGAGGAGGAAGGGGCAAGAACGGGAGGTTCTGAGGACCTCACATCAAGATTGTTTGTATACTGGGGCACACTAGAGCTTCATTTGATTCACCTTTAAAGGGCAGGTTTTGCTGAGTTTTTCCTCAGGAGTCTATAAGCAGCGTGGCCAGGAGCCAATTCTCTCCCCTCCCTCACCCTCACCCTCACAATCAGCGGGTATTCATGCGTGAGTCTTACCGGTGGTTGTTGGATGGCTATTGAACCACGTGGGGCATCACAGCCATTCCCAATTCTATCCTCGCCCAAAGCCCCCACATGCACGCACTTCCAGCAGGGGTTGCTGGATGGCGGTCAGGTTCCCCTCTCTACCTAACCCGATGATGTTGTAGTCGACTGTACTATCACCAGCCGCTCGGAGGCCAAGCCATTCTGGTCCGTGTCCCTCAATTACTCATTGGACGAACTCACAAAACTTGGTTCTTGCTTAAAACCCCAAAGTCTGGTTGAGTTCTGCTCTGAAGTGTTTTTCTGGTCACACTGTTTGTTTTTGTGTGGATGTTTGGTGCACTTTTTAACGCCCTGTGTCACCGGCACCATCCTGAGCCACCCATTTACCATCAGCTCACCATCATCCAGCTCAGTAACAGCTGTAGCTCACACTCTCACCTCTGAGTTAGAAGTTGTGGGTTCAAGCCCCACTCCAGAGACTTTAATCATAAAATTTAAGCTGACGCTCCCAGCGCAGTACTGAGGGGGTGCTGCACTGTTGGAGGTGCCGTCTTTTGAATGAGATGTTAAACCGAGGCCTTATCTGCCCTCTCAAGTGGATGTAAAAATCCCACGGCACTATTTCGAAGAAGGGCAGGGGAGTTCTCCCCGGTGTCCTGGCCAATATTTATCCCTCAACCAACATCACTAAAACAGTTGATCTGTTCATTCATCTCATTGTTGTTTGTGGGATCTTGCTGTGCTCAAATTGGCTGCTGCGTTTCCTACATTATAACAGTGACTACACTTCAAAAGTGAAGCACTTCGGATCTGAGGTTGTGAAAGGTGCTTTATAAATGCAAATCATTCTTTCTTTCTTTCTCAGTCACTTCAACTCTGGCTGTTCGTTCGAAATTCTGTGTTTAACATCTTAGAGTGACTCACACAACCTTCAGTTTTACCGTCCACCATTGCACAGCTTGTTCAAAAGCTCCGGTCAATGACTCAGCTGGAATTCAGCTGCAGAGAGACCTTGGGTTTGGGACAGAGATCTGAATCTCAACAGACAATTTTCCTGGGAATATTCCAGAATCTGCCACACTCCATCTCAATTTGGTTAGGGAAGAAGGCATTGGACCTCCTGGGATCCACGCAGCCTGCTCCATCTTCGGTCACTGGTCTGGCAAGGATCTAGGTTGCTAACCAGTCTGGTGGTGTCTCATTCTTGTTCCAGCCGTGCATGTCTCTTGTGTTATTGTCCGCTAGGAAAGGACCTAACCAGAAAGGTGAGAGGTCACTTGCTTCATGGATTGGCCTCTCTTGGGCCGACATACAGTGGGTTGCTTTTGAGGCTATTTGTCCGGGGGCTATCTAAAACACTTTATATGCTTTTACTAAGCATTATCCTCTTCACTGGCCCCCTCTGGGCAATAAATGTTTTAGCACCGATGGTCTTGAAGATGGTAGAGCACTTTGGATAATGGAGACCATTTGACCCACTTTGGTCCTCATCCGGCCTGCTGCGATGACCAATTTCTAGGCCTAAGTGTTTTAGCACCGGTGGTGTTGAAGGTATAGATCAGTTTGGATAACGGATGCTGTTTGACCCACCTGATTTCGTCCAGAATACCGACCTACCATCTTCCCATTACAGCATCTCACTCCTTACCGGAGTCCAATGTCCTGGCCTCAAACACCCTTCTCTATAGTTGCAGTGCCAGTTTCTGTATTACATTGGAGAGCTGTTTGTGCAAAGCAACTAAGCAAATGAGTAAGAGTTGGGTCGTCCATCATAGGTATGATGCTCCTCATTTTTAAAATTAAGATCGACCTCTTCAAGCGAGGCTCTCTCCTGGCCTGCACCCCTTTTCTCTTACTGATGTTATGTTACTTGGAGCTGGCTGTTGTGCCACATATATTTCAGTGCTCCGTGTTACTCAGGGCCCCCTTGCTACATCTTTCAAAAGGGAATTGGATATATACTTGAAAAGGAAAGATTTGCAAGGCTATGAGGAAAGAGCAGGGCTGTGGGACTAATTGGATAGCTCTTTCAAAGAGCCAGCACAGGCATGATGGGCTGAGTGGCCTCCTTCTGCGTTGGATGTTTCTTCAGGTCAAAGAACAATAGGGTGCAGTCCTAAAGGAGGCCTTATTAAGAGTAAAGAGGGAGAGGGAAGAATGATAGACCCAAGTGTGTTGCAAAGTTTTTATAAGCAAGGTCTCATGAGGTAGAACTTCATTCTAAGGAGGAGGGAGACTGCACCAAGGTAAATAAATTGAGGGAACTTTTATATTGTAGGTAGGGCATTGGGATACTGGTCTAATGTGGAGATCCACAATCTCTGAGTCCTCATCTCCTCGTCTCTTGCTGCAGCATGTTGCTAGTGCCCATTGCATATGGTTTTGCATGGCTTGTGAGGGTCAAATTTTGGGCACAAAAATCTTGCCTACCACTAGAAACTGTCAATGAGGATAGAGTGTCTGAGCACTTGAACAATATGAACTGTGCAAAGAGAGCCAGCACTTTTTTTTAAAGGTAAGTCACTAATAAGGTAGACAAAGGAGAGTCTACCGGTGTTATCTATATGGACTTCCAGAAGGCTTTCAATAAGATTACACACAAAAGATTATTGGCAAAAATAACAGCACATGGAATTTGAGGTAGCCTTTTGATTTGGATTGGAAATTGGTTGGAAGGTAGGAGGCAGAGAGTGGGGATAAAGGGTATGTACTTGATGGGTGTGATTGGCAGGTTGTGACAAGTGGTGTTCCCCAGGAATCTGTTAATGGGCCTCAACTTTTCACCATATTTATTAATGACTTGGACGAAGGAATAGAGAGTTGTATATCCAAGTTTGCAGATGACACTAAATTTGGAGGAACAGTAAATAGTGCAGATGGGAGCAGAAAGTTGCAAAGGGACATTGACTGATTAAATGAGTGAGCAAAACTGTGGCAGATAGAGTTTAATATGGGCAAATGTGAGGTCATCCACTTTGGACCTAAGAGATAAATCAGAGTATTTTCTAAATGGTAAGAAATTAGGAAATGTAAAGGAGCAAAGAGATTTAGGAGTCCAAGTACACCAATGATTTAAAGCTAATAGACAGGTACAAAAAGCGATCAAAAAGGCTAACGGAATGTTGGCCTTTATCTCAAGGGGACTGGATTACAAAGGGGAGGAAGTTATGCCTCAGTTAAACAGAGCCTTGGTCAGACGGCATGGAGCACTGCATTCAGTTTTGGACACCACATCTCAGGAAGGATATGTTGGCCTTGGAGGGGGTGCAGCGCAGATTCACCAGAATGATACCGGGGCTAAAAGGGTTAAATTATGAGGACAGGTTGCATAAACTTGGCTTGTATTCCCTTGAGTTTAGGAGATTGAGGGGTGATCTGATTGAGGTGTTTAAAATGTCAAAAGGATTCAATAGGGGAGATACCGAGAAACTATTTCCTCTGGTGGGGGGAATCCAGAACAAGGGGGCAAAATCTTAAAATTAGGGCTAGGCCATTTAGGAGTGAAATCAGGAAGCACTTTTTCACACAAAGGGTAGTAGAAATCTGGAACTCTCTTCCCCCAAAAAGTTGTGGATGTTGGGGGACATTTGGAGTTTTCAAGATTGAGACTGAAAGGTTTTTGATGAGTAAGGGTATCAAGAGATATGGAGCAAAGGCGGGAAAATGGAGTTGAATGGCGGAACAGATTCGAAAGGCCGAATGGCCTCCTCCTGTTCCTATGTTCCTATGACACCTTCAGAAACACAGAGCCTGCCTCCTCTACACTGGTAATGTGGTGGTACTGACAGGAGTCTATCTCCCATAGACTCTGTGTACTATGTTGATCCCATTTCCATTCCCAAACAGCCTGGACAGAATGGTAAGCATTGTTCAGTCCTGGGGGTCTCCTCACACCCTGAAACAAGCCTCCAACCTGTGGCCCTAGGGAACACATACAACTTGTAAGTCCTGGCAATCTGGATCTCAAATCCGGGGCATCTCAGCCCTATTTGTGGCTGTGTCTCCTATTGGCTGGTTGGTCCTGTTTGAATTGATTGGGCCTTGAGATTTGGCTGTAGCTGCTTTCAGCTCCGTTGCCTCATTGGTGGATCAATCCTACATCAGAACACCAGCATCGGTCAATAATGGGAACCCGGATTTAAACTTAATATATAGTCCCCTGAGGCCTCATGGTGCACAGCTACACGGCCCAAAAGATATAAGTTTGGGTACTCCTGTCCCGAGACACGGTGCTCATTTTATCCACTTTGAAAGGATGAATGAACCAAAGTAGCATTTGGGCTCAAAACCTTCTGCATCAAAGCCTGGTGTTCACTCAACCCCCAACCCACAGTGCCACACAACCCCCAACCCACAGTGCCACCCAGCCCCCTAACCCACAGTACCACCCAACCCCAACCCACAGTGCCACCCAACCCCCAACCCACAGTGCCACCCAACCCCCAACCCACAGTGCCACCCAACCCCTAACCCACAGTGTCACCCAACCCCCAACCCACAGTGCCACCCAACCCCCAACCCACAGTGCCACCCAACCCCCAACCCACAGTGCCACCCAACCCCTAACCCACAGTGTCACCCAACCCCCAACCCACAGTGCCACCCAGCCCCAAACCCCCTAACCCACAGTACCACCCAACCCCCAACCCACAGTGCCACCCAACCCCTAACCCACAGTACTACCCAACCCCAACCCACAGTGCCACCCAACCCCCAACCCACAGTGCCACCCAACCCCTAACCCACAGTACTACCCAACCCCAACCCACAGTACCACCCAACCCCCAACCCACAGTGCCACCCAACCCCCTAACCCACAGTACCATCCAACCCACAGTGTCACCCAACCCCAACCCACAGTGCCATTCAATACTCAACCTCCTAACCCACAGTGCCACCCAACTCCCAACCCACAGTAGCACCCAACCCCCAACCCCCTAACCCACAGTAGCATCCAACCCACAGTGCCACTCAACCCCCAGTGCCACCCAACACCCAACTTCCTAACCCACAGTGCCAACCAATCACCAAGTCGCAGTGCCATGCAACCCCCAACCTAGAGTGCCACCCAACCCCCAACCTAGAGTGCCACCCAACTCCCAACCCTCCAACCCACAGTACCACCCAACCCCCCAATCCACAGTGCCACCCAACCCCCTAACCCACAGTACCACCTAACCCCCATCCCTCAGTGCCACCCAACCCCCTAACCCACAGTGCCACCCAACCCACACTGCCACCCAACACCATAACCCACAGTGCCACCCAACCCACACTGCCACCCAACACCCTAACCCACAGTGCCACCCAACCCCCTAACCCACAGTGCCACCCAACCCACACTGCCACCCAACACCATAACCCACAGTACCACCTAACCCCCATCCCTCAGTGCCACCCAACCCCCTAACCCACAGTGCCACCCAACCCACACTGCCACCCAACACCATAACCCACAGTGCCACCCAACCCACACTGCCACCCAACACCATAACCCACAGTGCCACCCAATCCACAGTGCCACCCAACCCCCAACCCACAGTGCCACCCAACCCCAACCCACATTGCCACCCAACCCCCAACCCAGAGTGCAATCCAACCCCCAACCCCCCAACCCACAGTGCCACCCAATCCCCAACACCATAACCCACATTGCCACCAAACACCCTCAGTGCCAACCAACCCCCATCCCCCTAACCCAGTGCCACCCAACCCCCAACCCGCTAACCCACAGTGCCAGCCAACCCACAGCCCCTAACCCACAATGCTACCCAACCCCTAACCTCCTAACCCACAGTGCCACCCAATCCCCAAACCCACAGTGCCACCCAACCCCCTAACCCACAGTGCCACCCAACACCATAACCCACAGTGCCACCCAACACCATAACCCACAGTGTCACCCAACCCCCTAACCCACAGTGCCACCCAACACCATAACCCACAGTGTCACCCAACACCATAACCCACAGTGTCACCCAACACCATAACCCACAGTGCCACCCAACACCATAACCCACAGTGTCACCCAACCCCCTAACCCACAGTGTCACCCAACCCCCTAACCCACAGTGTCACCCAACACCATAACCCACAGTGCCACCCAATCCCCAAACCCACAGTGCCACCCAACCCCCTAACCCACAGTGCCACCCAACACCATAACCCACAGTGCCACCCAACACCATAACCCACAGTGTCACCCAACCCCCTAACCCACAGTGCCACCCAACACCATAACCCACAGTGCCACCCAACACCATAACCCACAGTGTCACCCAACCCCCTAACCACAGTGCCACCCAACACCATAACCCACAGTGCCACCCAACACCATAACCCACAGTGTCACCCAACACCATAACCCACAGTGTCACCCAACCCCCTAACCCACAGTGCCACCCAACACCATAACCCACAGTGCCACCCAACACCATAACCCACAGGGTCACCCAACCCACTAACCCACAGTGCCACCCAACACCATAACCCACAGTGCCACCCAACACCATAACCCACAGTGCCACCCAACACCATAACCCACAGTGTCACCCAACCCCCTAACCCACAGTGTCACCCAACCCCCTAACCCACAGTGCCACCCAACACCATAACCCACAGTGCCACCCAACACCATAACCCACAGTGTCACCCAACCCCCTAACCCACAGTGCCAACCAAGCACCAACCTACCTCACTTAACTGGTATGAAACATGAAACTGCAAGAAAAGAAAAATACATAGTTGTCTTAAATACTTGAAGTAATTTGTTAATTTGAGTTCCTCTCTTTTTACTTTCAGTAGAAAATCTTGGACGTCTAAGAGTTGTTCAGAGACAGAGGTATGATTGAAGACTTTAGATGACAAATAAACCTTGGGAGCAAAGCCTGAGCTGTTTATGGTTTCTAACATTGGTGGTTGGGTATACAAGGTACCTGGTCAGAGTCGCTGCTTTTCCCATGGCTCTCTCCTCCTTTAAGATGCTCCTTAAAACCCACCTCTTTAACAAGCTTCTAATCACCCCTCCTAATATCTCCTTCTTTGGTTCAGTGTCTTATTACGCTGCTATGAAGCACCTTGGGACATTTTCTTACCTGAAAGGCGCTATATAAATGCAAGTTGCTTTTTTCTCTAGAATTGAGAAGGCTGAGGGGTGACCTAATAGAGGTCTTTAAGATTATGTAATGGTCTGATAGGGGAGATACAGAGAAATGTTTCCACTTGAGGGGGAGATCAAAACTCAGGGCCATAAATATAAGATAGTCACTAACAAATCCAATAAGGAATTCAGGAGAAACTTTACCCAGAGAATATGGAAAGCCCTACCACAAGGAGTAGTTGAGGCTAAAAGTACTGATGAATTTAAGGAGATGTTAGATAAACACATGAGGGAGAAAGGAATCGATGGTTATGTTGATAGGGTGAGATGAAGAGTGGTGGGAGGAGGCTCGTGTAAAGCATAAACACAGACCTGTTGGGCAGAATGGCCTGTTTCTGTGCAGTAAATACTATGTAATTCTATGTAATCGAGATTAAAGTAAAATTCAACTGCATGACAAAACGAGCACCTTATCTTGCCAAGCGCAATACTGCCAAACTGGGCAAGGTATCAAAGGTGTGCCAGCCTCTATGAACCATAACCACACCCAATCACCACCTCTGAACACTTGGGAGGAGGGGAGGAATTTAATTTTACAAAGAGTGAAGAACATTACCACGTTACCAAGGCAGAATTCAGCCCCTGTTCAAATTTAGATTCCAGTACAGTTTATTTCCGCAGGGAAGAAAAAAAATTACAGTTTCACAAGATACACTGATCATAAAACACACACACGCACACACACACGCACACACACACACACCCACACACACACACAAGTCAGTATGAAAATGATCCGTGAAAATACTCCCGACACACAGAGTTCTGGGTTTTAATGAAGGAGATTTCTGTACACTACAGCAGGTAAATTGGGACATATCCACCATGATGAACTTGACTAATCAAACCTATTCATCGGCACAACCAAGATGTCGGAGTGTTGATCATCTCCATTGAATGCAACAGTATAGATACAGCATATACATAGAGTTCTTCTTCATTCAAAGAAATAAGACTAACATATAAGTCAAGAATTATACACCGCTCAAGGTTTGCTGTTGGATAATTGCCAGCTTGTGCCATCAAAGGTCCATCAAGCCAGGCACTGAGCGAGCAAGACCCTTGGCGTGGTCCACCTCTGAACTAGCCGCGTCCTTGAGCTTTAGCAGACTGTTCCGTTTTCCGACCTGGATTTAGGGTAGCTCGTCCTGGGGACGGTTTGGACCGAAGGTGCCAGAGTGCAGAAGAATCCAGCGATGAGCGTCAACCCAAGTCCGCCCCAGGCACAGAACATGGACCAGCCGTACCCGTGGCTGATATCGTCGGGAAGACCGTACAGGTATCTGGGGTAGCGGGAGAGTTCAAAGTTAATTCCGGCGACGCAGGTGCACAGTGAAATGATGCAGAACGTCCCTGCGAAAAGAGACAAGCATTCTGTTAAAACCACAAATTAGCAGCTGAGGTAAACAAAAATGCAGATACACGCAACAGAACACTCTGGAAACAGGTCACTTAGTATTGAGCGTTGACCTGGTATGGTAACCTTTCATTCAGCAGGTTCCGATGAATGGTCCCACCCAAATAATAATCTCTTTCCTTGTCAGTTGTCATGCTTGGTTTCCGATCTTACTTCCCACTACACTGCCCTCCTCCCTTGCCTCTTGTCTCTTGGTGGAACATGGTACCAGGGGAAGTGGGTGGGGAGGAGGCTGGGAGCCCTGGGACACCTCACCCAAGAGATCGTTGTCCATGTGGATTGATTAGGGAAAGCCAGCATGGATTTGTTAAAGGCAAATCGTGTTTAACTAACCTGATAGAGTATTTTGATGAGGTAACAGAGAAGGTAGATAAGGGCAATGCAGTTGATGTGGTGTATATGGATTTTCAAAAGGCGTTTGATAAAGTACTGCATGGCAGTAGCAACATGGATACAGAATTGGCTAAGTGATAGGAAACGGAGTAGTGGTAAATGGTTGTTTTTCGGACTGGAGGGAGGTGTACAGTGGTGTTCCCCAGGGGTCTGTGCTGGGACCACTGCCTTTCTTGATATATATTAATGACTTGGACTTGGGTGTACAGGGCACAATTTCAAAATTTGCAGATGACACTAAACTTGGAAGGGTAGTAAACAGTGAGGGGAATAGTGATAGACTTCAAGAGGACATAGACAGGCTGGTGGCATGGGCGGACACGTGGCAGATGAAATTTAACGCAGAAAAATGTGAAGTGATACATTTCGGTAGGAAGAATGAGGAGAGGCAATATAAACTAAAGGGCACAATTCTAAAAGGGGTACAGGACCAGAGAGATCTGGGGGTATATGTGCACAGATTGTTGAAGGTGGCAGGGCAGATGAGAAAGCGGTTAAAAAGCTACGGTATCCTGGACTTCATAAATAGAGGCATAGAGTGCAAAAGTATGGAAGTCATGACTTATAAAACACTGGTTCGGCCACAACTGGAGTATTGTGTCCAGTTCTGAGCACCGCACTTTAGGAAAGCTGTGAAGGCCCTAGAGAGGGTGCAGAATACATTTCCTAGAATGATTCCAGGGATGAGGGACTTTAGTTACATGGATAGACTGGAGAAGCTGGGATTGTTCTCCTTAGAGCAGAGACGGTTGAGAGGAGATTTGATGGAGGTATTCAAAATCATGAAGGGTCTAGACAGAGTAGATAGAGAGAAACTGTTCCCATTGGCAGAAGGGTCAAGAACCAGAGGGCATAGATTTAAGATGATTGACAAAAGACCCAAAAGTGACATGAGGAAAAACTCTTTTATACAGTGAGTGGTTAGGATCTGGAATGCACTGCCTGAGGGGGTGCTGGAGGCAGATTCAATCATGGCCTTCAAAAGGGAACTGGATAAGTACTTGAAAGTAAAAAATTTGCAGGGCTACGGGGATAGGGCAGGGGAGTAGGACTAGCTGGATTGCTCTTGTATAGAGCCGGCGCGGACTCGATGGGCCCAATGGCCTCCTTCAGTGCTGTAACCTTTCTATGATTCTATGATTCTATGGTAGCTAACTCAATCATGAGAGGACATCAAAGGAGAAAATTGGTGAGGATAAAAACACTATAAAAGTCTATTCAATTCCATTTAACTTACACTTTTGGGAGACTGCAAATGGGCTCTCTGCTCTTTTAACCTGTATATGTATTAAAATTTAATCTACGTTGAACCACTGATTTTCACTCACTGCTGTAAGTACTCGAATCATCTCTCTCTCCCTTATCCTCTGCAACAACAGACAAAGATCAGGGTGAGCTGCAGCTGCCTTTATTCCCTGGCTCCCAGGCCTTATTGTTCATTGGCACCAGTACATTATAGCAAGAATCACACATTAGACAGAAAGAACGAACTTGCATTTATATAATCCATTTCATGCCTCAAGCACTTCACAGCCAATAAAGTACTTTTGAAGTGAGTCACTGTTGCAGGTAAACAGGGCAGCCAATTTGTACACAGCAAGGTCCCACAAACAGCAATGTGTTAAATAACCAGACAATCTGTTTGTGATGTTAGTTGAGGGATAAATGTTGACCAGTGTTATACAGTAACACACCTGTACCCATCAGTACTGTACCCCAGTGTTATACAGTAACACACCTGTACCCTCCAGTACTGTACCCCAGTGTTATACAGTGACAGGCCTGTACCCTCCAGTACTGTACCCAGTGTTATACAGTGACAGACCTGTACCCATCAGTACTGTACCCAGTGTTATACAGTGACAGACCTGTACCCATCAGTACTGTACCCCAGTGTTATACAGTGACACACCTGTACCCTCCAGTACTGTACCTCAGTGTTATACAGTGACAGACCTGTACCCTCCAGTACTGTATCCCAGTGTTATACAGTGACAGACCTGTACCCATCAGTACTGTACCCAGTGTTATACAGTGACAGACCTGTACCCACCAGTACTGTACCCAGTGTTATACAGTGACAGGCCTGTACCCATCAGTACTGTACCCAGTGTTATACAGTGACAGGCCTGTACCCTCCAGTACTGTACCCGTGTTATACAGTGACAGGCCTGTACCCTCCAGTGCTGTATCCCAGTGTTATACAGTGACACACCTGTACCCTCCAGTACTGTAGCCCAGTGTTATACAGTGACAGGCCTGTACCCACCAGTACTGTACCCCAGTGTTATACAGTAACACAACTGTACCCTCCAGTACTGTACCCCAGTGTTATACAGTGACAGACCTGTACCCACCAGTACTGGAGCCCAGTGTTATACAGCGACACACCTGTACCCTCCAGTACTGTACCCCAGTGATATACAGTAACACACCTGTACCCACCAGTACTGTACCCCAGTGAT
Organism: Heptranchias perlo; assembly: GCF_035084215.1. Classification (NCBI taxonomy): domain Eukaryota; kingdom Metazoa; phylum Chordata; class Chondrichthyes; order Hexanchiformes; family Hexanchidae; genus Heptranchias; species Heptranchias perlo. The sequence goes on from NC_090342.1 coordinate 55,166,641, forward strand.
ATACAGTAACACACCTGTTCCCCCCAGTTCTGTACCCCAGTGATATATAGCTCACAATGCTCTCTGTTGGCACACCCTGAGTTTGGACGTTCAAACTACTGTACTGCTCCGTGTTTTTCTCAGTTCAAGTGGACACAGTCTGTAAATGACGTTCATCTTAAACTCTATTTGGCTGAAATCTAAGTAACAGCACTGGTTTGTACTCTACAATATTCCACACCATTGTGTAAAAAGCTGAGTATGGCCCAGAACGCTGAACATAGGAGTGATTGTTTAACACTCACCTTGAGTAGATACTTAAAAGGAATAGACAAGGGAATAAGCTGTGGTGCCACCGCAAACTCATGCAGAGTTGTAATGTTGATGGTATGAGTGTTTAGGGTGGTTTGAAGTGGGCTATTTCAGGTGGGCTGTTTGCATAGACTGCCCTCTGGTTCACACACACTCATTCACAAGGGAGGGGAGGGATTGTTAAATTATACACTTGAAGTAAATTTCACTCATTACGCACTTGACAGAATAGGTTGGTAAATGGATGGCATTTGAACGTAATAAAATGTTTAATGGGCACACACTTAAATAGCTTTCGTTTTAAAATGCCACCACAGACTTTAAAGTGGCGTGCTCTGAATTACAAACTGTAAATCGGTCAGAGGAAGCTCAGGTAATATGAAGCAGCTTTCTTGTCCCAAAATGGAAGAGGTTCGGGAGGGGCTTTGATTAGATCAATAATTGTGCACATCTTCAGCATTCCAGTTGTAGTGACCAGCGCAGTACGATGGAGGCTGGGTGACCCTGGCCTATGGCCTGAATAGATGCCTTTCACTTCTGCTATGAATGTTGGGATATCCCTGACTCCATTGCGGCTGCTTCTGCAACTTATATTTGCAAAGCACAGAGCCAGTTGGCTTGAGGCAAGAGAAAGAAAAGATACAGGGAACAAAGGATAAGAGGAAAGAGGAAGTGGAACATATTATTCCCTTGAGGAATAAAACTTCCATGGGAAAACTGATCCATCTGTGGCTAACTAGAGAAGTTAAGGATAGTATTACATCAAAAGAAGAGGCTTACAATGTTGCCAAAAAGAGTAGTAAGCTTGAGGATTGGGAGGGGTTTTAGAAACCAGGAAAGGATGACCAAGAAATTGATAAAAAGGGAGGAAATTGAATATGACATTAAACTAGCAAGAAATATAAAAACAGATTGTAAGAGTTTCTACAACTATGTAAAAAGGAAGAGAGTAGCAAAAATAAACGTGGGTCCCTTAGAGGCTGAGATGGAAGAAGTTATAATGGGGAATAAAGAAATGACAGAGACATTAAACAAATATTTTGTATCTGTCTTCACAGTAGAAGACACAGAAAACATACTGGAAATAGTGGGGCACCAAAGGTCTAATGAGAGTGAGGAACTTAAAGTAATTAAGATTAGTAAAGAAAAAGTACTGGAGAAATTAATGGGACTAAAAGCCGACAAATCCCCTGGACCTGTTGGCCTACATCCTAGGGTTTTAAAAGAGGTGGCTGCAGAGATAGTGGATGCACTGGTTTTGACCTTGCAGAATTCCCTAGATTCTAGAACGGTCCCCGTGGATTGGAAGGTAGCAAATGTAACCCCGCTATTCAAGCAAGGAAGGAGAGAGAAAACAGGGAACTACAGGCCAGTTAGCCTGACAACAGTAGTAGGGAAAATGCTGGAATCCCATTATTAAGGACGTGGTAACAGGGCACTTAGAAAATCGTAATATAATTAGCCAGAGTCAACATGGTTTTATGAAAGGGAAATTCTGTTTGACAAATCTATTGAGTTTTTTTGAGGGTGTAACTAGCAGGGTAGATAAAGGGGAACCAGCGGATATAGTATATTTGGATTTTCAAAAGGCATTCGATAAAGTGCCACGTAAAAGGTTGTTACACAAGATTAGGGCTCATGGGATTGGAGTTAACATATTAGCATGGATTGAACATAAGAACATAAGAAATAGGAGCAGGAGTAGGCCAATCGGCCCCTTGAGCCTGCTCCGCCATTCAATAAGATCATGGCTGAAGCTTGGTTAACAGACAGAAAACAGAGAGTAGGAATAATCGGGTCATTTTCAAGTTGGCAGGTTATAACTAGTGGGGTGCCGCAAGGATCGGTGCTTGGGCCTCAGCTATTTACAATCTATAGCAATGACTTAGATGAAGGAACCGAGTGTGATATATCCAAGTTTGCTGATGATGCAAAGCTAGGTGGGAAGGTAAACTGTGAGGAGGACACAAAAAGTCTGCAAAGGGTTGGTGAGTGGGCGAGAAGGTGGCAGATGGAGTATAATGTGGTGAAATGTGAAATTATTCACTTTGGTAGGAAGAAGAGAAAAGCAGAATATTTTTTAAAAGGTGAGAGACTAAGAAATGTTGGTATTCAGAGGGATTTGGGTGTCCTTGTACATGAATCACAGAAAGTTAACATGCAGATACAGCAAGCAATTAGGAAGGCAATTGGTAACCTCCTTTATTGCAAGGGGGTTGGAATATAAAAGTAAGGAAGTCTTGCTGCAATTGTACAGGGCTTTGATGAGATCACACCTGGACTACTGTGTACAGTTTTGGTCTCCTTACCTAAGGAAGGATATACTTGCCTTAGAGGGGGTGCAACGAAGGTTCACTAGATTGATTCCTGAGATGAGAGGGTTGTCCTGTGAGCAGAGATTGAGTAGAATGGGCCTATATTCTCGAGTTTAGAAGAATGACAGGTGATCTCATTGAAACGTATAAAATTCTTAGAGGGCTTGACAGGGTAGATGCTGAGAGGCTGCTTCCCCCGGCTGGAGAGTCTAGAACTAGGAGGCATAGTCTTAAGATAAGGGGTTGGCCATTTAGAACCGAGATGAGGAAAAATGTCTTCACTCATTTACAAAGGGTTGTAAATTTTTGGAATTCTCTACTCGGGGGCTGTGGACGCTCAGTCGTTGAGTATATTCAAGACTGAGATCGATAGATTTTTGGACACTGAGGGAATCAAGGGATATGGGGATTGGGCAGGAAAGTGGAGTTGAGGTAGAAGATCAGCCATGATCTTATTGAATGGCAAAGCAGGCTCGAGGGGCCATACAGCCTACTCCTGCTCCTATTTCTTATGTTCTTATGTAACTTAGACCTCTTCTCCAACCCTCATGACAGGCTCAGTCAGTAGCACTCTTACATCTGAGCCAGAAGATTGTGGCTTCAAGTCCTACTCCAGAACATGAGCTCCTGATCTAGGATGACAATTTACTGCTCTACTGAGGAAGTGCTGCACTGTTGGAGGTGCCATCTTTCAGATGAGATGTTAAACCAAGGCCCTGTCTGCCATCTCAGGTGGACACAAAAGATCCTACAGTTCTATTTGAAGGAGAGCTGAAGAGTTCTTCCTGGTGTCCTGGCCAATATGGTTTTGGACTGGAGTCACATATCGGCCAGACCGGGTAAGGATGGCAACTTTCCTTCCCTAAAGGGCATTAATGAACCAGTTGGGTTTTTATGACAATCGGGCAATTTTACTGGTGCCAGATCTTTTTAAAAACTGACGTCAAATTCTCAAACTGCCATAATGGGATTTGAACTCACGTTCTCTGGATTATAATTCCAGGCCTCAGTGTTACTAGTCCAGCATCATAACCACTACACGACCAATGCAAAGTCTGGATTTTGGTCCCAATGAATGATGCAGGAGGTGTCCCCTGGATTATCATGGGGAACAAGCAATGATCCATCTCCCCCAACCACAGCACCAGAGCTCAACTCTCCACTAACAGGGATAAGATGCAGATCCCCTCATGCCTCCTTTCATTGATTTGCCTTGTTAGGGCATGAGAAGTCACCGCAGTACGATTTAACTAGGGTCTTAATTGTTTGAATAGTTTTGTTTAAGTTCTTAACATCTACTTTACAACAGATCTGCTGTTGAAAAGAAACAAACGTAACAAAGAAGCACAGAGCAGATCAATGACACAATATTTCAAGGGGCAACTTCAGTTATAAAACAGCTTGCCGAGCAGGAGGACTGACCCTTTGCCCATTGGTTGTCCCAGGTACACTGATAGGAAGATCTGAGAGGAGAAATGGAAAAAGAGGCAATGTGCCCATCGAAGGGAACAAGTCCGTCATCCACTCCAAGCAAAGGTCCAGGGATGTGAACAGGTTCATGTGCCACGTCAGTGAAGGCCTTCTGAAGGGGATCATAGAAGCTGGAGTGCTCAGGTAGAAGATGGGATTAGAACAGGGGTATCTAAACTATTGCCCACAGTCTGGGTGTTGCCTGCAAGTTCAGATCATCTGACCTGCAAAATTCCTGTTCCTCTATTGAACTATTTCAGTTGTATTTTCCGTTATAAGGCTGGTAAATTGGAAAATGTTGTGATGGGGGGTGGGGACGGGCAGTGGAAAGACTGTTGTGTCATCGATGGAAACCCATCAATGAGAGAACGTTGTTTCCATTGCTCTTCATTCCCCCCGTTCAGGAAGTGACATTTTTCAATCCACCAGTCTTGTGCCAACGAATCCAAACCTGTAAAACAAACGGAAAGTCCAGGAGCTGCGTGACAAGAGCTGAGTGACAGCTTATGGAAGTCAAATCACAGAGTTTCTGCCTGAAGGGAATATAAACAAGATGCAAAGAACCAAAATGGTGTGAAGAGGGTAAGACGGCCTAGGCCATCCTAAACAGATTTCGAATTTACAGCTTTCTATATGTGAGATTCACGATTAGCAGCTGAGTGGCCCAACAAGAGAAACAAGTTTGGATACCTCTGAGTTAGGACAATGATTCATAGAATCACAGAGTCTACACCGCAGGGGGGAGGCCACTCGGCCCATCGCACTTGTGCTAGCTTTTCGACTGGAGCTCTCTAATCCCATTTCCCTGTCCTTTCCCCATACCCCTTTTACATTCTTCATTTTGAAATTCTAACCCAATTTCCTTTTAAATTATGTCAATAGCCACCTGTGGGAAAACATCCCCTGCTCTAATAACCCTCTGTGTGAAAACATTAGTTCTAACTTGCTCCCTCGTTCTTCTAGTGATAATCCTCAGTCTGTGGCCCTTTGTTGCCAATCTACCAGACAGTGAAAGCAATCTTTTACTATTTGCCCTCTATTTGCCCTTTCAAAACCTTTTGCAATTTCAAAATCCTCTATTACATACTCCTCCCCACCCCACTTATGCTTCTCTGTTCCAAGGTAAAAAATTCCAATCTTTTGAACCTTCCTTTTATAACTCTAACCTCTCATTCCTGGTCTCATTCTCATGAATCTTCACTGTTTCCTGAAATAATGGAGAACCCAGAGCTGCACACAATATCCTGATTGTGTCCTGCTTAACCAGTGTTTTGTACTAATTCATCACTTCCTTGCTTTTACATTCATTGCCCCAATAAAACTTGGAGCCCTATTTTATTGTATTTGCAAGGATCTATATATCTGCACCCTAAGATCTCCAATAAAGTCCCATACCATTTAAACTAGACAGCCTTTCAGTGCCCTGTTTTTCCCAAAATTAACTCATTCACATTTCTCTACACTGAATTGCATCCGACACCTATCTACCATCCCTAACCCATCTATTTCCCACTATCTACCATCCCTAACCCATCTATTTCCCACTATCTACCATCCCTAACACATCTATTTCCCACTATCTACCATCCCTAACCCATCTATTTCCCACTATCTACCATCCCTAACACATCTATTTCCCACTATCTACCATCCCTAACCCATCTATTTCCCACTATCTACCATCCCTAACCCATCTATTTCCCACTATCTACCATCCCTAACCCATCTATTTCCCACTATCTACCATCCCTAACCCATCTATTTCCCACTATCTACCATCCCTAACCCATCTATTTCCCACTATCTACCATCCCTAACCCATCTATTTCCCACTATCTACCATCCCTAACACATCTATTTCCCACTATCTACCATCCCTAACCCATCTATTTCCCACTATCTACCATCCCTAACACATCTATTTCCCACTATCTACCATCCCTAACCCATCTATTTCCCACTATCTACCATCCCTAACCCATCTATTTCCCACTATCTACCATCCCTAACCCATCTATTTCCCACTATCTTCCATCCCTAACCCATCTATTTACCACTATCTGCCATCCCTAACCCATCTATTTACCACTATCTGCTATCCCTAACCCATCTATTTCCCACTATCTTCCATCCCTAACCCATCTATTTCCCACTATCTACCATCCCTAACCCATCTATTTCCCACTATCTTCCATCCCTAACCCATCTATTTCCCACTATCTGCTATCCCTAACCCATCTATTTCCCACTATCTACCATCCCTAACCCATCTATTTCCCACTATCTGCTATCCCTAACCCATCTATTTCCCACTATCTACCATCCCTAACCCATCTATTTCCCACTATCTACCATCCCTAACCCATCTATTTCCCACTATCTGCTATCCCTAACCCATCTATTTCCCACTATCTGCTATCCCTAACCCATCTATTTCCCACTATCTGCCATCCCTAACCCATCTATTTCCCACTATCTACCATCCCTAACCCATCTATTTCCCACTATCTGCTATCCCTAACCCATCTATTTCCCACTATCTACCATCCCTAACCCATCTATTTCCCACTATCTACCATCCCTAACCCATCTATTTCCCACTATCTACCATCCCTAACCCATCTATTTCCCACTATCTTCCATCCCTAACCCATCTATTTCCCACTATCTGCTATCCCTAACCCATCTATTTCCCACTATCTACCATCCCTAACCCATCTATTTCCCACTATCTACCATCCCTAACCCATCTATTTCCCACTATCTACCATCCCTAACCCATCTATTTCCCACTATCTACCATCCCTAACCCATCTATTTCCCACTATCTACCATCCCTAACCCATCTATTTCCCACTATCTTCCATCCCTAACCCATCTATTTCCCACTATCTACCATCCCTAACCCATCTATTTCCCACTATCTACCATCCCTAACCCATCTATTTCCCACTATCTACCATCCCTAACCCATCTATTTCCCACTATCTTCCATCCCTAACCCATCTATTTCCCACTATCTGCTATCCCTAACCCATCTATTTCCCACTATCTGCTATCCCTAACCCATCTATTTCCCACTATCTTCCATCCCTAACCCATCTATTTCCCACTATCTACCATCCCTAACCCATCTATTTCCCACTATCTTCCATCCCTAACCCATCTATTTCCCACTATCTGCTATCCCTAACCCATCTATTTCCCACTATCTGCTATCCCTAACCCATCTATTTCCCACTATCTTCCATCCCTAACCCATCTATTTCCCACTATCTACCATCCCTAACCCATCTATTTCCCACTATCTTCCATCCCTAACCCATCTATTTCCCACTATCTTCCATCCCTAACCCATCTATTTCCCACTATCTGCTATCCCTAACCCATCTATTTCCCACTATCTGCTATCCCTAACCCATCTATTTCCCACTATCTACCATCCCTAACCCATCTATTTCCCACTATCTGCTATCCCTAACCCATCTATTTCCCACTATCTTCCATCCCTAACCCATCTATTTCCCACTATCTGCTATCCCTAACCCATCTATTTCCCACTATCTGCTATCCCTAACCCATCTATTTCCCACTATCTACCATCCCTAACCCATCTATTTCCCACTATCTGCTATCCCTAACCCATCTATTTCCCACTATCTACCATCCCTAACCCATCTATTTCCCACTATCTGCTATCCCTAACCCATCTATTTCCCACTATCTACCATCCCTAACCCATCTATTTCCCACTATCTGCTATCCCTAACCCATCTATTTCCCACTATCTTCCATCCCTAACCCATCTATTTCCCACTATCTGCTATCCCTAACCCATCTATTTCCCACTATCTACCATCCCTAACCCATCTATTTCCCACTATCTGCTATCCCTAACCCATCTATTTCCCACTATCTACCATCCCTAACCCATCTATTTCCCACTATCTTCCATCCCTAACCCATCTATTTCCCACTATCTGCTATCCCTAACCCATCTATTTCCCACTATCTACCATCCCTAACCCATCTATTTCCCACTATCTGCTATCCCTAACCCATCTATTTCCCACTATCTACCATCCCTAACCCATCTATTTCCCACTATCTACCATCCCTAACCCATCTATTTCCCACTATCTTCCATCCCTAACCCATCTATTTCCCACTATCTGCTATCCCTAACCCATCTATTTCCCACTATCTGCCATCCCTAACCCATCTATTTCCCACTATCTTCCATCCCTAACCCATCTATTTCCCACTATCTACCATCCCTAACCCATCTATTTCCCACTATCTACCATCCCTAACCCATCTATTTCCCACTATCTACCATCCCTAACCCATCTATTTCCCACTATCTACCATCCCTAACCCATCTATTTCCCACTATCTGCTATCCCTAACCCATCTATTTCCCACTATCTACCATCCCTAACCCATCTATTTCCCACTATCTTCCATCCCTAACCCATCTATTTCCCACTATCTACCATCCCTAACCCATCTATTTCCCACTATCTACCATCCCTAACCCATCTATTTCCCACTATCTTCCATCCCTAACCCATCTATTTCCCACTATCTACCATCCCTAACCCATCTATTTCCCACTATCTACCATCCCTAACCCATCTATTTCCCACTATCTTCCATCCCTAACCCATCTATTTCCCACTATCTTCCATCCCTAACCCATCTATTTCCCACTATCTGCCATCCCTAACCCATCTATTTCCCACTATCTTCCATCCCTAACCCATCTATTTCCCACTATCTGCTATCCCTAACCCATCTATTTCCCACTATCTTCCATCCCTAACCCATCTATTTCCCACTATCTGCTATCCCTAACCCATCTATTTCCCACTATCTACCATCCCTAACCCATCTATTTCCCACTATCTGCTATCCCTAACCCATCTATTTCCCACTATCTACCATCCCTAACCCATCTATTTCCCACTATCTACCATCCCTAACCCATCTATTTCCCACTATCTTCCATCCCTAACCCATCTATTTCCCACTATCTGCCATCCCTAACCCATCTATTTCCCACTATCTTCCATCCCTAACCCATCTATTTCCCACTATCTACCATCCCTAACCCATCTATTTCCCACTATCTACCATCCCTAACCCATCTATTTCCCACTATCTACCATCCCTAACCCATCTATTTCCCACTATCTACCATCCCTAACCCATCTATTTCCCACTATCTGCTATCCCTAACCCATCTATTTCCCACTATCTACCATCCCTAACCCATCTATTTCCCACTATCTTCCATCCCTAACCCATCTATTTCCCACTATCTACCATCCCTAACCCATCTATTTCCCACTATCTACCATCCCTAACCCATCTATTTCCCACTATCTACCATCCCTAACCCATCTATTTCCCACTATCTTCCATCCCTAACCCATCTATTTCCCACTATCTTCCATCCCTAACCCATCTATTTCCCACTATCTGCCATCCCTAACCCATCTATTTCCCACTATCTTCCATCCCTAACCCATCTATTTCCCACATTCTGCTATCCCTAACCCATCTATTTCCCACTATCTTCCATCCCTAACCCATCTATTTCCCACTATCTGCTATCCCTAACCCATCTATTTCCCACTATCTACCATCCCTAACCCATCTATTTCCCACTATCTACCATCCCTAACCCATCTATTTCCCACTATCTACCATCCCTAACCCATCTATTTCCCACTATCTTCCATCCCTAACCCATCTATTTCCCACTATCTGCCATCCCTAACCCATCTATTTCCCACTATCTTCCATCCCTAACCCATCTATTTCCCACTATCTGCCATCCCTAACCCATCTATTTCCCACTATCTTCCATCCCTAACCCATCTATTTCCCACTATCTGCTATCCCTAACCCATCTATTTCCCACTATCTTCCATCCCTAACCCATCTATTTCCCACATTCTGCTATCCCTAACCCATCTATTTCCCACTATCTACCATCCCTAACCCATCTATTTCCCACTATCTACCATCCCTAACCCATCTATTTCCCACTATCTTCCATCCCTAACCCATCTATTTCCCACTATCTACCATCCCTAACCCATCTATTTCCCACTATCTACCATCCCTAACCCATCTATTTCCCACTATCTACCATCCCTAACCCATCTATTTCCCACTATCTACCATCCCTAACCCATCTATTTCCCACTATCTGCTATCCCTAACCCATCTATTTCCCACTATCTACCATCCCTAACCCATCTATTTCCCACTATCTTCCATCCCTAACCCATCTATTTCCCACTATCTACCATCCCTAACCCATCTATTTCCCACTATCTACCATCCCTAACCCATCTATTTCCCACTATCTACCATCCCTAACCCATCTATTTCCCACTATCTACCATCCCTAACCCATCTATTTCCCACTATCTGCTATCCCTAACCCATCTATTTCCCACTATCTACCATCCCTAACCCATCTATTTCCCACTATCTGCCATCCCTAACCCATCTATTTCCCACTATCTGCCATCCCTAACCCATCTATTTCCCACTATCTACCATCCCTAACCCATCTATTTCCCACTATCTACCATCCCTAACCCATCTATTTCCCACTATCTGCTATCCCTAACCCATCTATTTCCCACTATCTACCATCCCTAACCCATCTATTTCCCACTATCTACCATCCCTAACCCATCTATTTCCCACTATCTACCATCCCTAACCCATCTATTTCCCACTATCTGCTATCCCTAACCCATCTATTTCCCACTATCTGCTATCCCTAACCCATCTATTTCCCACTATCTTCCTTCCCTAACCCATCTATTTCCCACTATCTACCATCCCTAACCCATCTATTTCCCACTATCTGCTATCCCTAACCCATCTATTTCCCACTATCTACCATCCCTAACCCATCTATTTCCCACTATCTTCCATCCCTAACCCATCTATTTCCCACTATCTGCCACATTCTTCTATACCCATCATGAGCAAACTTCAATGTCATTCCTCTTGTGTCTATGTTCAAACATTTATATAGAAAGGAAACAAGAGAGGTCCCAGCACAGACCCCTTGGGTATATCAATACCACATCCGCCAATTTATTTGCCCCCACTCTTTGCTTAGCCATCCCTTTATCCATAAAACGACATTCCTTTTAATACCATGGGCCTTAATTCTCAATACAAGTCTCTTATGTCGCACCTTATCAAATGCCTTCTGAATACCCTATACTAGTAATCACTGACCAGCTGCAGTTATCCATCCTTGCAGGGAGCCCTCTTGTGGTGGGAAGAAAACGTCCCCTATGATTTTTCTCCCAGGTTACTCACAGGAATGTCCGAGAGGTTAATCTTTAATTCCAGGAGACCCCTTCGCAGAGCAGGAATCAAACCTGGGACCCCTTCATGGTCTGTGCAGCTTAGTTAACCACTAACTTTTACTAACCGAGCTATCGGGGAGGGGGGGGGGGGGCGGGGGGGGCGGGGGGGAGGAGAGGCTGGAGTGAGGGTTTCTCCGCAGCTCCTGTAATGCTCGAGAGCAATCATTTCCGTGCTCCAGCTCTCGACTGCAGTCAATGTTTATACAGCACAGTCTCAGTCCCCTGAGCATTCTCTTTCCACTTAGATTCCTGCCTCTGGCTCTGGTAAGAGATATGCCAGTAAATGCAGCTGTCGTCGCAAGGCTGTCGTCCCCAAAGTCACTGTTTTGCATACACATCAGGCAGGTTCTCGTCAAACATGATCTGTTACCCCTTTGTTTGCCCAGGAGTTGCTAATTCTGCTTCAGTCTGAATCACTCGCCGTTCTGCAGGAAAGCACCGTGTTATCACTCACCACAGATTTTGTTTATTCTGTTTGAAGGTGCCACAGAAAAAGAGAGAAGGAAGGGTTGTAAACAGAGGGGATGGATCGATGGTGAGAAGTGCTTTAGCTCTGAACGCACAGGCTGTCCAACTTCAGACTCATTTCGAGCAACACCACCCATTTAACACTATCCAGGAAAAATTCTTCACTCAGAGGGTTGTGAATCTTTGGAATTCTCTACCCCAGAGGGCTGTGGATGCTCAGTTGTTGAGTATATTCAAGACTGAGATCGATGGATATTTGGACACTAAGGGAATCAAAGGATGTGGGGATCGGACGGGAAAGTGGAGTTGAGATAGAAGGTCAGCTATGATCTGATTGAATGGCGGGGCAGGCTCGAGGGGCTGAATGGCCTACTCCTGCTCCTATTTCTTAAGTTCTTGATCGGCGGCCCATCCATCAGTTTATATATCCCCTCACCCTGGGGAGGGGTCAGCGACAAGACCCCTCTCTGGAGCAATGATGGGCTGTGTTTTATATTGGACCAAACCTATGTAGCTCCTCCCCCTAACATAGTATTGTCCAATAGAAATCGCTGTCAAGGCACAGGCATTGATACAATGACACATTTTATGGGGGAGGGGGAGGGAGAGGAGAGTTGGAGGGGAGGGAGAAGGAGGGGAGAGGGAGAGGAGAAGGTGAGGTGAGGGGAGGGGGAGTGGGAGGGGAGGGGAGGGGATGGAAGGTGAGGGGAGGGAGGGAGAAGAGGAAGGGAAGGGTGGAAGGGAGGGGAGGGAGGAGGAGGAGATAAGGGAGGGAAGGGAAGGAGAGGGGGAGCGGGAGGGTTGGAGGGGAGGGGAAGGGATGGGGAGGGGAGTGGAGTGGAGGGAGAGGGAGAGGAAAGGGGTAGGGAGGAGGAGGTGAGGTTGGAGGGGAGGGATGGGAAGGGAGGGCATAAAGGGAGGGGAGGTGGAGGGTAGGGGAGGAGAGAGAGGGGGAGGGCTGAAGGGGAGGGGAGAGGGCGAGGGGAGGAGGCGAGGGGTGGGTCGAGGGGAGGGGAGGGGGTGGGAAGAGGAGAGGGAGGGGGAAGGGGAGGGGCGGGGTAGGGGAGGGGAGGGAGGGGGCAGGGCAGGGAAGGGGAGGGAGTGAGGGCGGCGAGGAGAAGGGGCATGGAGGGAGGGTAGGGAGGCGAAGAGGAGGAGAGGAGGAGGGGAGGGGAGGGTAGGGGAGAGGAGGGAAGGGTGGGGAGGGGGAGTGGATGGGAGGCGGAGGGGAGGGGAGGAGAGGGGGGAGGGTTGAAGGGAAGGGGAGGGGTGAGGGGTGGGGCGAGGGGAGGGGGTGGGAAGAGGAGAGGGAGGGGGAGTGGTGGGGATGGATGGGGAGAGGAAGGGAGGGAGGGCAGGGAGCGGAGGGGAGGGAGGGGGGCGGCAGAGGAGGGGAGGGAGGGGATAGAGGAGTGGAGGGGAGGGGGATGGGGAGGGGAGGGAGGGGGAGGAGAGGGGATGGGGAGGGGAGGGAGGGTAGGGGAGGGAGAAAGGGAGGGAGGGGGAGGGTAGGGGGATGGGGAGGGGAGGGGAGGGAGGGGGAGGGGAGGCAGAGGGGATGGGATGGAGGGGGGAGGGAGGTGAGTGGGTAGGGGAGGAGGAGGAGAGGAGGAAGGGAGGGGAGGGAAGGTGAGGGGGAGCGAAGGGGTTGGGGGGACTGGATTGGAGGGAAAGGGAGGGGGAGGGGAGGGGAGGGAAGGGGTGGGGGGAGGGGAGGGGAGGGGAAGGGTGGGGGGAGTGGGGGGAGTGGAGGGGAAGGGGAGGCGGGGGGAGGGAACAGGAGGGGCAGTGCCGGCTCTCCCATCAGGCAAAACCTGCTGGGAGTTGGATCCTGGGCCAGAAGAGGCCCGGCAGATAAGCATTAAAGTTATATTTTAGGTTTCCTTGTGGGCCATGAGGGGCAGGGTTGCTCCTCCGGGCCTCACAAGGAAGCCTTGGGCCTCCCATGCACTGGGTTCCCCCCCCTCCCGATCACCCCATCAGGCTTCTCCTCCCTCCTGATCCCTTCTAACAACCTCCACCCCTCCCGATTCTTCCACAGGTCCCCCCACCCCAAACACTGACTGCCCTGGACTGTTCCCATGGTTCCCTGGCCGCAGCCTCCTGCAGATCAGCTGCCCATTATAGAAACAGCCCGAGTTTCATGTCCATCGAGTGATGCCAGTTTTACACCTGGTCCGGAAGTTGAAAATCAGTGCCAATGTTTCGTCATTGGAAATACAATTTAGAATAGTGCCGGGGATGGGGGACTTCAGTTATGTGGAGAGACTGGAGAAGCTGGGATTGTTCTCCTTAGAACTGAGAAGGTTAAGGGGAGATTTGATCGAGGTGTTCAAAATCATGAGGTGTTTTGATAGAGTAAATAAGGAGAAACTGTTTCTAGTGACAGAAGGGTCGGTAACCAGAGGACACAGATTTAAAATAATTGGCGAAAGAACCAGAGGCGACATGAGGGAAAAAATGTTAACGCAGTGAGTTGTAATGATCTGGAATGCACTGCCTGAAAGGGTGGGGGAAGTAGATTCAATAATAACTTTCAAAAGGAATTCGATAAATATGTGAAAGGGGAAATTTTGCGAGGGAGTGGAACTAATTGGATAGGTCTTCCAAAGAGCCGGCACAGGCACGATGGGCAGAATGGCCTCCTTCTGTGCTGTATCATACTATGATTCTAATTTAATATCTTATTTAGCATTATTAATCATGACAGCAACATCTGATCTAATGGCAGATCATCAGCACTGCACTTTTATCTTTGTTACACCTTGCACTGTGTGGCGCCCAAATAACTCAGTGAGTTCACCCAATGAGTGTCTGAGCCATACAGAGCAGGACGTGGCAAGGCTCGATCCCCAGTCTGTGCAGAGGTAGCTGGTCTCAACTGGGGTCAATGCGGCTCTAGTTAACTTCAGTGGCCCTGGGTTAGAGGGGGTGGGGGGGAAATCTGCCAGGGACCCTGACCCTTGCACCTTCTGGGGAGTTGGATCACTAAGGGTTGGTCTCAAATGGATGGATTCCAGTAGACCCCTTGGTTGGTTTTAATCTCCCAAATCTTATGTACTTTTTTTACATCAGATCCATCCTCAATATTTTCATCGAGGGCCACAGTCTGATCGTTCCTCTCCTCTTTTTCCTGTACCCATCACAAATCACGGTGAGTGTGGGCAGAGGCTCAAAGGCACAACAGAGCAGGTGGTCAGCTGAAGACAAAGGTTGGAGGGAAGCAATTCTGAGCCGTATTTTGGTATCGCTGTTTTACGCCATAGAAAGATGGACTCGTATTTAAACAGCACCTCAGAAAGAATTAACTGCTGTGGTGTGCAGTGGGCTTTTGCATGCAAATATATTAACTTGTGCCCAGCAAGATCCCACAAACAGCAATGAGATGAATGTTCAAGTAATCTGATTTGGTGGTATTGGTTGAAGGAGGAATGTTGGTCAGGACACCAGGAGAACGCCCTGTTCTACTTCTCTGGTTAGACCCCATCTGGAGACTGCATTCAGTTCTGGGCACCGCACCTCACCATGGATATATTGGCCTTGGAGGGGGTGCAGCGCAGATTCACCAGAATGATACCGGGGTTAAAAGGGTTAAATTATGAGGACAGGTTGCATAGACTAGGCTTGTATTCCCTTGACTATAGAAGATTAAGGGGTGATCTAATTGAGGTGTTTAAGATGATTAAAGGGTTTGATAGGGTAGATAGAGAGAAACTATTTCCTCTGGTGGGAGAGTCCAGAACAAGGGGGCAGAACCTTAAAATTAGAGCCAGGCCGTTCAGGGGTGATGTCAGGAAGCACTTTTTCACACAAAGGGTAGTGGAAATCTGGAACTCTCTCCCTCAAAAAAGCTGTTGAGGCTGGGGGTCAATTGAAAATGTCAAAACTGAGATTGTTAGATTTTTGTTAGGCGAGGGTATTAAGGGTTACAGAACCAAGGCGGGTAGATGGAGTTAAGATACAGATCAGCCATGATCGAACTGAATAGCGGAACAGACTCAAGGGGCTTGATGGCCTAATCCTGTTCCTTTGTTCCGATGAATAGTGGCATAGGATTTTTTATATCCAGCTAAACAGGTTTAACATCTCAACCAAAAGATATACAATAGAACCATTGAATCACACAGCACAGAAGGAGGCCATTCAGCCCATTATACCTGTGCTGGCTCTTTGAATGAGCTATCCAATTAGTCCCACTCTCCTGCTCTTTCCCCATGGGTCTTCAATCGTTTCCTTTTCAAGTATATATTCAATTACTGCACTGAAGTGCCAGCCTAGATTATGTGCTCAAGTCCTGGAGTGGGGATTGAACCCACAACCTTCTGACTTAGTTTGTATTTCCTCTTCTCTCATTGGTGCACTGGACTACCATACACAGTCAGAGTGTGTACCCGCCCTAATCATAAGAACATAAGAATGTAATAGGAGCACGAGTAGGCCATTCGGCCCCTCGAGCCTGCTCCACCATTCAATCAGATCATGGCTGATCTGCAACCTCAACTCCACTTTCCCGCCCGATCCCCATATCCCTTGATTCCCCTAGAGTCCAAAAATCTATCAATCTCAGTCCTGAATATACTCAATGACTGAGTATCGACAGCCCTCTGGGGTAGAGCATTCCAAAGATTCACAACCCTCTGAGTGAAGAAATTCTCCTCATCTCAGTCTTGAATGGCCGACCCCTTATCCTGCGACTATGCCCCCTAGTTCTCGACTCTCCAGCCAGAGGAAAACAATCTCTCAGCATCTACCCTCAGAATCTTATATGTTTCAATGAGATCACCTCTCATTCTTCTAAACTCCAGAGGGTATAGGCCCATTCTACTCAATCGCTCCTCATAGGACCAACCCTCTCATCCCAGGGATCTCCAAAATAACAGTTCACTTCTAATATTTCCACTTCTCCATTAATCTCCCTTAGAGAGCAGTAATGATGCTATAATAGGTTACACCAATCCTGACCACTACCCAACAACTCTGGCTTGTTGTTTGAAAAGACTATGTTGCAGCAGCAATGAGAGGAATTCATAACCAGCCCAAATTATCCTTGTCTTCAAATCCTTCCATGGCCTCACCCCTCCCTATCATTGTAACCTCCTCCAGCCCTACAACCCCCAAGATCTCTGTGCTCCTCCAATTCTGGCCTTTTGCGCGCCCCTGATTTAAATCGCTCCACCATTGGCGGCCGTGCCTTCAGCTGCCTACGCCCTAAGCTCTGGAAATCCCATCGCAAACCTCCCCGCCTCTCTACCTCTCTCTCCCCCTTTGAGATGCTCCTTAAAACCTATCTCTTTGACCAAGACAGGTCTCTTTGGTCACCTGTCCTAATATCTCCCTATATGGCTTGGTGTCAAATTTTGTTTGATAATTGCTCCTGTGAAGCACCTTGGGATGTTTTACTACGTTAAAGGCGCTATATAAATGCAAGTTGTTGTTGTTGTTGTTAGGAGGTTCTGGTGTGAGATTCCAATCTCCTGGTTTCCATCCATCTGTGGATCGTATTCTTACATATCAGTGGATAGCGCTGGTAAACCTTTTACTTTCTGTGATGCTTGAGCAAGGTACACCATGGAAACAGGACTGTGCCAGCAATTGTGAAGTCCTCCATTGAAAAGTGAGGCCCTATGGATTTAATAGAGGGCTTTCACTACCACAGTGGATGCTGATAGCCCACTCCAAGCATCAAAGCCCTTGCAAATCCCACACCTAGGTATGTTGTGAAGAGAAACCGGGGTACAGAAGGGAAAGGTGGGTCTATCAGATAGATGCAGTTACCTGCTTTTACCCATGGTTATGCTTTTGGTGCCCAGAACTGCTCTCCCCCTCTCTCCCTCTCCCTTCTCCCCCTCTCCCCCTTTCTTAATCTCCCCCTCTCCTTTCTCTCTCTCTCCATTCTCCACCTCTCCCCTTTTCTCAAACTCCCCCCTCCCTTCTCCCCTTTCTCAATCTCCCCCTCTCTCAATCTTCTCCTCTCCCATCCTCTCTCCCCTCTCCTCTCCCCTTCACCCCCTTTCTCAATCTCCTCCTCTCCCCATCCCCTCTCCCCTCTCCTCTCCCTTCACCCCCTTTCTCAATCTCCCCTCTCCCCATTTCCTCTCACCCTTTCCCCTTTCCCCTCTCCCTCCCCTCTCCCCCTCATCCCTTTCTCAATCTCCCCCACTCCCCATCTCCCCTCACCTTTTCCAATTTCCCCTCAAACTTCACCACTCTCCCCTTCCCTCTCCATCCTTCCCCTTTCCCCTCTCCTCTCCTTCTCCCCCTCACCCCCTTTCTCTAACTCTCCATCTCCCCTCATCCTTCTCCACCTTTCACTGCTCCCGTCTCCCCTCACCCTCTAGCCCTCTCCTATCCCCCTCTCCCTGTCCCCCTCTCCTCCTTTTTCAATCTCCCCCTCCCCATCTCCCCTCACCCTTTTCCCCTTTCCCCACTCTCCTCCTTCCCTCTCCCACCCCCCTTCCCGACTCGTCTCTCCCGCGCCCCCTCCCCCTCCCCTTTCTCCCCTCCCCTCTCCCCTCGCTCTCCCTCTCTCGCTTTCCCTCTCCTCTTCCCCTTTCCTCTCTCCCCTGCCCCTCGCCCCTCCCCTCTTTCCCTTTCCCCCTCCCCTCCCCCTCACACCCCTCCCCCTCTCTCCCCTATCCCCCTCCCCTCCCCCTCCCCTCCCTCTCTGCTTCCCCTCTTTCCCTTTCCCCCTCTCCCCTCTCCCATTCCCTTCTCTCGCTTGCCCCCTCTCTCCCCTCTCTCCTCTCCTCTCCCTTCCCTTCACCTCTCCCCTCCCCCTCTCTGATTCCCCTCTCTCCCTCCCCTTTTTTTCTCTCCCCTCCGCCTCTCCCCTCTCTCCCCTTCCTCTCCCCCTCTCTCCCCCCTCCCTCTCTCCTCTATCCCCTCTCCCCCTCTCTCCTCCATTGATAATCGAGAATTAGAATAAGGCAAGTACCCCAGGTATGAATGCTCACCTACCCCTGAATATTCGGTAAAAACATTCCCAGCACAGCACCTGATGGAGTGGCAGAAAATAACACAAACGCTGTCACAGTTACACAATACACACAACGCACTGTATATACACACACACACACACACACACAAGTACACAGACAGACAGACGCAATACGCAGACACACACACCACCCTCCTGGTCGTTACTGGATGATTGTAACGTCCATTGACACTAAGCACCTTGAAAATATCTCAGGTCTAAGTAATTCACTTGCCTGTTTTGTCTTCGCTAGAAGTGATTGGGACATTGACCGCGGCAGAAACTAGGGATGAATGTGTGCTGTTCAGTACTGAGTCATGGATGAAGAAGCATTTCTAATGATTTTTTGTTGCCTACAAAATCAATCACTTGAAATTGCATTTGTTTAGATAAATGCAGAATGGTTTGTCCTGAATATTTTTACTTGCTGAGAGAGGAAAATAAATTCTATATTTTTGTGAAAAGCAATCAAATGGATTTTTATTTCAATTCATCAAAAGGAAATAAAATAAGAGCAGAAATTGAACTTTCAGCACCTGGGAGAGCAACTCCTCAAAGCGAATCTCCAGAGCCAATTAGGTTTGACAGCTGGGACTCTTCTTTCCCAGGTAGTAAATGCAGCCCACCCTAAAAGGTCACAGTTCGATCCCCGCTCTGTGCTGAGTGAGCGGAGCTCAGCCCGAGTTACTTGGCTAGAATTGGCCTCAGTGTCATCAGGATAGGGAAAGAAGAAATCGGCCAGGGTTCCTGCTCCTGATCGCTATTCGCTGACCCCTGCTGGAAGTGAATGTTGGGTGTGAATGGGAGAAAACTGGGGGGGGGGGGGGGGGGGGGGAGGAGGCTGGAGGTGAATAGTTATGGATCCTTTTATTCACTGCTTCTTTCCTCCTCTCCCGAAGTGGCCACTCACCTTCAGCATCTGACAAAAAGTGGCCACTCTTCATGTGTAAACTGCAATGGGCTAGTCGACTATGGGGGGCATCACAACACAGTCCAGCCCTGTCCTCCCCTGACAGCCACCCATACCCACTTCCGGCAGGGGCAGGTGGCCCAGGTCTATATACCCACTTCCAACAGGGGCAGGTGGCCCAGGGCTATATACCCACTTCCAACAGGGGCAGGTGGCCCAGGTCTATATACCCACTTCCGGCAGGGGCAGGTGGCCCAGGTCTATATACCCACTTCCGGCAGGGGCAGGTGGCCCAGGTCTATATACCCACTTCCAACAGGGGCAGGTGGCCCAGGTCTATATACCCACTTCTGGCAGGGGCAGGTGGCCCAGGGCTATATACCCACTTCCAACAGGGGCAGGTGGCCAGGGCTATATACTCACTTCTGGCAGGGGCAGGTGGCCCAGGGCTATATACCCACTTCCGGCAGGGGCAGGTGGCCCAGGGCTATATACTCACTTCTGGCAGGGGCAGGTGGCCCAGGGCTATATACTCACTTCTGGCAGGGGCAGGTGGCCCAGGGCTATATACTCACTTCTGGCAGGGGCAGGTGGCCCAGGGCTATATACTCACTTCCAACAGGGGCAGGTGGCCAGGGCTATATACTCACTTCTGGCAGGGGCAGGTGGCCCAGGGCTATATACTCACTTCCAACAGGGGCAGGTGGCCCAGGTCTATATACCCACTTCCAACAGGGGCAGGTGGCCCAGGGCTATATACTCACTTCCAACAGGGGCAGGTGGCCAGGGCTATATACTCACTTCCAACAGGGGCAGGTGGCCCAGGGCTATATACCCACTTCCAACAGGGGCAGGTGGCCCAGGTCTATATACTCACTTCCAACAGGGGCAGGTGGCCCAGGGCTATATACTCACTTCCAACAGGGGCAGGTGGCCCAGGTCTATATACCCACTTCCAACAGGGGCAGGTGGCCAGGTCTATATACCCACTTCCGGCAGGGGCAGGTGGCCCAGGGCTATATACCCACTTCCGGCAGGGGCAGGTGGCCCAGGTCTATATACCCACTTCCGGCAGGGGCAGGTGGCCCAGGTCTATATACCCACTTCCAACAGGGGCAGGTGGCCCAGGTCTATATACCCACTTCCAACAGGGACAGGTGGCCCAGGTCTATATACCCACTTCCAACAGGGGCAGGTGGCCCAGGTCTATATACCCACTTCCGGCAGGGGCAGGTGGCCCAGGGCTATATACCCACTTCCGGCAGGGGCAGGTGGCCCAGGTCTATATACCCACTTCCGGCAGGGGCAGGTAGTTCAGGCCTTTATACCCAATATGGCCAAATGTAGCTCTCCAGCTGTTGAGATCAGTTCACTCAGACCAGACCAGGAATCAAACATGATCTATATGGCTTTGCTACTGGCTGGATAAACTCGCTGAGCTGTAAGAAGAGACTGTTAGTCATTATTTATGAGATTTCACACAATAGTGTTTGAAATGTCACCCTAAAGTATGTGAATTTCAGTGGAACTCAATCATCCATGTACCTGTACAGTGTGGAGCTATCACTGTTCCCGTTTCACAGTGCTGTGTACAAGTTTCATGGGAGTTGACTATTTTGTTTTTCACCACAATAATGTATGACTTTCAGTCCGTACAGTTCACTGTAAAGTGTAACCGTTCTAATGTAAGCACTCAAAACTTGCTGATGACTCTGAACTCTGTGATTGGGTTATGAGAAGGAAGGAGATTACCTCCATTCAAAGGGATTTGATACAGTTAAGTATCTGGGATAAGGAATGACAGATGGATTTTAGTGAGGAGAAATGTAAGGGCAGTGAAGGAGAAGGTGAAGAGTGTATTTTGGTTCAGGTCAATAGTTACCAGGTATGTGCAAAAGCCAGTCCCACTGGGATACATCAAGTGCCTGATCTAAAGAGGGGATCTGCAAACCTATGAGGGGTAATTCCCAGTGTGGCACCTTGCTGCATGTCAGCACGTGTCAGAGAGCGGGTTGCAAAGTATAGGGCCCATTCTGGGACCCACATTCCCATCTAATGAGGCCCTACACTGGGAATGGGGGCAGGGCTATAACACAATAGGGCCGATTCTGGGACTGCACTCCCATCGAGTGAGACTCCACATTAGGAGAGGAGACAGGGTTATAAACTATAGGGCCAACTCTGGAACTGCACTCCCATCGAGTGAGGCTCCACACTGGAGTGGAGAGAGAGCTATTCACTATAGGGCCAACAGTGTGTCTGGTGCTCCCGTCTGGTGAGGCTCTGTGGCAGATGTAGTAATCACAAAATTACCCTTTTAATGTCCATTAGCAAAGGTAGAAAAAGGATAAGGATCTGGGAGTATTTTTTGATGAATCACTGGAAGTACGCAGTCAATGTGAGACTATTATCAACTAGATTTACATCACAAGGGCATTTGACTGTTAGTCAAACCACTCAAACCTTGTACTAGTCACTGGTAAGGCCACACCGAGAATACTGTGTGCAGTTGTGGGCATGGTACTTTCAAAGGGAAGAGTGAAAGGATTTGTGAGGAGAGTCTCCCACAGTTGATCTAGTTTTCATTGGAGAAAAGAAAATAATTGAGGGGACTTGATCCTGATTGAGAGGTCGAAGCTGGTTATTTTACTTGGGTTGTGAATGTAGAGCTCGATAAAATGAGTTTAAGATGAACAAGCCTAAAGCATAATATGAAGTTAAAAGGTTTTTTTTTTACCCCACAGAGTAATGGAAATGTAGAATAAATTACCAGTGAAACCATTAATACTATGTGATTTAGTGCCTTGATAAAGGGATGCCTTAAATATTGGGTTAAGAGGATTGGGGATTGTTTAGATGAAACTAGATGGAGTTTATCGAACGTTCTGCTGAGTGAGTTGAACGCTGAGGTGTCGCATCAATGGAAATATCACAGCACAGCACAGAAGGAGGCCATTTGTCCCATCGTGCATGTGCCATATCATGTCAAGAAAGTCAACTGGTCAAGGCCTTATTCCTTACAGTCCTCCCAATCTATCTGGAAGGGTCTAGGATCACTAGTGCCAGCTCCGACATCCCAGAGTTGTAGGCAGGCCTCCCGATTCACTGCTCCAGTGCCCTGTCTGGGGCAGTGAAGTTGGGAGGCTCCTCTGTGGTGTTTGAGATCAAGGCCTGTGCAGGCCATCTTGGATCCTTCCAAGACTCCTATATCCAAGCGGGATGTAATGTTCAATAGTTATTCTGGAATTTGACCTACAGCCATTGTGATAGCAGCAAAACTTTGCAGCGATTAAATGAGGTAGATGGGGGTAATAGTATGGCAGATGGAAACTGTACATGGGAGGACCAGATAATCTATTCAGTATGCAGTAGGATTCGCCCTCAACCCTTCAACTTGACAAGATGACTCTCAAATAAAGCAACATACAATGTGATGTAGGATTGATGGCTAGAACACCTGTAAAAATCTACAAGCCATGATTGGCCCCTGTCAAGTTCTTCTGCCAATGTCCCTGAATCCATGTATGTTCACAATTTTTTTTTCTGGATTTTCTGACCTATCCGATCAATCAACTTAATTGGACGGGAATAATCCGTTTGTTAAAAAAAACCCTGATATACAGATTTAATTAGGGTTCCAATACGTTAATGAGATAATGGGATTATTCCAAAATGGACAGGAGATTGATGAACTCGACATGTTCGTGTAGAAATGCCACAGTCGTTAAGCTGGAGAGACATATTCCTCCAAATCCTGAATAATAAAAACATTAGTGATCTGGGGCCCTATTATCGTAATGTTGGGTGTACAGGGATTTTGGATACTCTCCGGTGGGTCAGCTGATAAAGACCGTGAGCAGACAGACTCGATCTATACTGAGTAAACCAGTAGGGGCTGAGGTACCCAATGGGACACCACAATGGCCTCAACGCCTCTGGGCTAGGAAGAGAGAGATCAGGCAGGGTTCCTGCTCCTGGCCACTATCCAGTGACTCTTGCTGGGAAGTGTGTGTATATGGATATCGGATGAGGACGGGATTGAGCTCAGTTGAAAAGCCCGCTGGCACTCACTGATGCATGAAGAATGGTCACTTGGGTGAAGTACCAGATGGCTTCTGGCACATATGCCAACAAGAGCTAATGGGGTAGAAATTAGTCCTCGTTGTGCCTGTTTAAGCACCTTGGGATGTTTTACTATGTTAAAGGCGCTATATAAATGCAAGTTGTTGTTGTTTTACGGGTGTAAGACGGGCACATAAGGGGCCAATTTCAGGGTGCAATGTCCCGCTCCCGATCCACGCCAGGGGTTCATGTGCCAACATTTTGGCATTGGCAGCTGCCCATGTGTCCATGGTGCCTGCTTGAAACAGGCATTAGGCCCCTTTGCATGTGTAAAAGAGGGGCTTAACTCCTGTTTCAGGACCCCTATGGGAGACTGGGTGGCGCTGAGCGGAAGCTGAGCCTGTCCCGCCCAGCGACCTACTGCGACCTACACAGCAGCAGTTACCAAACAGGCAAATCTGGGTTTTTATTAAACCTTCCTGTTTCACGCTGCCCGCCATATTGGACCCTTAGGCGAACGTTTTATGCCTGTAAAACAGGAGCAGCACCATTGGATTTCTAGGCCACTGTTTCTCACAGACCAAGTACTGGGTTCCTGAAATGGAAAGTGTTCCATTTCTCTGGCACTAACATCCCTCACCCTGATGAGCACGGAATTCATTTATCTCCCATTCTAGTCTTTCCAAGTATCGATATTATCAACAGTTAGAGCTAGACACCTGAAAAACAGATAATACATTTATCCATAATTCCACAGTGAAAAAGAAAATGTGATTTCAGCAGATTGTGATTTATGAGACTAGTGGCTTCAGCCAGTGTCACTATCTTAATGACTTTCTCACCTCTAACAGAACATTAAAAAGAACATTAAAAAGCAATAGAGTCCATATCATTGGCACTGCATGTGGGATAGAACTTGCCAAACAAGGAGCTAAAAGAAACTAAGAGGAGCTAGTTGAGTCATCACTCACCAAGTCCGCATGTCCTGGTCTATCTGAAAGTACTGTATTGTAAAGTTGCCTCTGAGTCATCTCTTTTGTCGAACTACCCTAGTAGCTTCCCATAGCTCTTCCTGCGAACACCAGGGGGTCAACTTTGTTGCTCAACTCTACACATCCTTTAGGCTCTGGACAGATATATTGTGATGACCAGAACTGCTGAAATCTGGATTGTGAAGTTGGTATCTAGATGGTGGGATTGGTATATGGAGGGTGGGGTTAGGCATCTGGATGATGCGGTTGGTATCTAGAGGGTGGGGTTGGTATATGAAGGGTTGTGTTGGTATATGGAGGGTGGGGTTAGGCATCTGGATGATGCGGTTGGTATCTAGAGGGTGGGGTTGGTATATGGAGGGTGGAATTGGTATCTGGAGGGTGGGGTTGGTATATGAAGGGTTGTGTTGGTATATGGAGGGTGGGGTTGGTATATGGAGGGTGGGGTTGGTATATGGAGGGTGGGGTTGGTATATGGATGATGGGATTTGTATCTGGAGGGTGGAGTTAGTATATGGAGGGTGAGGTTGATATATGGATGGTGGCCTTGTTATCTGGAGAGTGGGGTTGGTATCTGGAGGGTTGGGTTGGTATCTAGAGGGTTGGGTTGGTATCTGGAGGGTTGGGTTGGTATCTGGAGGGTTGGGTTGGTATCTGGAGGGTTGGGTTGGTATCTAGAGGGTTGGGTTGGTATCTGGAGGGTTGGGTTGGTATCTGGAGGATTGGGTTGGTATCTGGAGGGTTGGGTTGGTAGCTGGAGAGTGGGATTGGTATCTGGAGGGTTGGATTGGTATCTGGAGGATTGGGTTGGTATCTGGAGGGTTGGGTTGGTAGCTGGAGAGTGGGGTTGGTATCTGGGGGGTTGGATTGGTATCTGGAGGATTGGGTTGGTATCTGGAGGATTGGGTTGGTATCTGGAGGGTTGGATTGGTATCTGGAGGGTTGGGTTGGTATCTGGAGGGTTGGGTTGGTATCTGGAAGGTTGGGTTGGTAGCTGGAGAGTGGGGTTGGTATCTGGAGGATTGGGTTGGTATCTGGAGGGTTGGGTTGGTAGCTGGAGAGTGGGGTTGGTATCTGGAGGATTGGGTTGGTATCTGGAGGGTTGGGTTGGTATCTGGAGGGTTGGGTTGGTATCTGGAGGGTTGGTTTGGTAGCTGGAGAGTGGTGTTGGTATCTGGAGGGTTGGGTTGGTATCTGGAGGGTTGGGTTGGTATCTGGAGGGTTGGGTTGGTATCTGGAGGATTGGGTTGGTATCTGGAGGATTGGGTTGGTATCTAGAGGGTTGGGTTGGTAGCTGGAGAGTGGGGTTGGGTATCTGGAAGGATGAGATCAAATAGTCTGAATGGCGTTCTTCATTCAAATCTGATTGATAATATTGCCTAGGCTCACATGTGGCCAACCTTCCCTTCACTTGCTGCCCTTGATAGACCTGCTAGTCCATGCCCTCCGTTCCCAGCCCACTCACCTGTGGATTGATTGCCCGAGCTGGGGGGCGGGGGGGGGATGCCTCCTATTTTGAACGCTCCAATAATAGAGGACTAAATGATTACTATTAGGAACAGGGCTCATCCTGTTTCTGTGCAGCAAGTGGAAGAGCCCTTTTAAAATAGGCCTCTCGGCCCCTTAGTTTCTCTTCATGTGATGAAGTAACTGGTAAGCAGCTGACGAATGGCCACAGTTGGCAGATCAGAATCAGGATCCCGCTGAGCGGGGAGTTGTTTTGCCCCCTTGCTCCATCCTACACTGTTCTCGAGACTGGCTTTGGAATAAATCATTGGTAGGAAGAGCTGTGGCTTGTGTCTATTGTTGTTTTCTGCAGTGGCAGCTCAACAAGACTGCAGCAAGCTGATTGATTGAAGGACATTGTCAGCTGCTCTTTGCGGGCTATTAACCATCTCTGACAATCCCATCCACAGATAAATAACCAGTCTACAGTGTGCAGCAAGTGCTGAGAGGAGGAAAAGGTAATTTATCCCAACAAACCTCTCTTGTTGTGGTAGGTCTCACCCTTCCTTTCCACCCTTCTCTCTCCAGATACACAATTAGCTGGTGCCTTGAGCCTAATTACACTGCCCAGTTCCTTGGCCTTCCCTAGTAATGTATTCCATATGTTTTAAATGAAATTTGAGTGCTTTCTTTAATATTTGTTCTCAGGATGTGGGTGACACTGGCAAGGCCAGCATTTATTGCCCATCCCAAATTGCTCTGAGGGCATTAAGAGTCAACCATGCAGTGTGGGACTGGAGTCACATGTAGGCCTGACCAGGTAGAGGTGGCAGGTTCCCTTCCCTGAAGGACATTGGCAAACGAGTTGGGTTTTTACAACAATCTGTCAACTTCTCTGGTCACTTTTATCTGTTGCACAGCCCATAAATTACCAGATTTTATTGAATTTAATTTCCCAACTTGCTCTGGTGGGGATTGAACTCACAAACTCTGGGTTGCTGGACCAGTACCAGAGCCACTAGACTACCATTCCCCGTTGTTAGTGTGAAAAACTAGTCGGGGTCAAATTAGTCAATCCTCTTCATGATTTTGAAAACTTCACGGTTTCTTTTCCAACAAGGACGTTCCAAGGCAACACAGGTTCAAAGAGGTAAATGGGAAAACTTAGGCCTGATGTTAGGCAGTTCTTTAATACGGAGTGACCAGCATGTGGGATGGACTTCGGGACTGACTTCGGAAAATTGGCTGGGATTGGGGCAGTGTCTCTGACACAGTGGGCAGAATCCCTGTCTCGCTGCACTCCCCCTCGAAGATCTCAGCCCTCACTCCTATTAATTAAATTACAAGTTTGAACACACAATGAAACCAATTTTTTTCTCGAATTGCGGGATGGTTATTTGATGTTGGCAGTGCAAACCAGTCTCTTTCTGCACAGTCTTGGAGAGGAGATTTACCAGAATGAGACCAAGGATGAAGGAATTCCGTTATGTGGAGAGACTAGAGAAACTGGAATTATTCTTCTTAGAACAGAGAAGGTCAAGGGGAGATTTAATAGAGGTGTTCAAAATTATGAGGGGTTTTGATAGGGAGAAATTGTCTCCACTGGCAAGAGGGTCAGTAACCAGAGGACACAGATTTAAGATAATTGGCAAAATAACCAGAGGGGAGATAAGGAGATTTTTTTTACGCAGAGAGTTGTTATGATCTGGAATGCGCTGCCTGAAAGGGTGGTGGAAGCAGATAGTAGCTTTCAAAAGGGAATTGGATAAATACTTGAAAAGGAAAAAATTGCTGGGCTATGGGGAAAGAGCGGAGGAGCGGGGGGGAGGGGCGAGGTGGTGGGACTAATTGGATAGCTCTTTTAAAGAGACGGCACAGACACGATGGGTCAAATGGCCTCCTTCTGTATGATTCTATGAAATACACCTAACTGTCTCTAGGACCCTACATAGAACCTACAGCATAGAAACAGGCCATTCGGCCCAACTGGTCTATGCCAGTGTTTATACTACACACAAGCTTCCTCCCACTCTAATTACCTCTTCCCACCCGGCCCCCATGTCCCTCTATTCCCTTCTCCCTCATGTATGCATCAAACCTCCCCTTAAATATGTCAATGCTATCTGCTTCAACCACTCCATGTGGCCACGAGTTCCACATTCTCACCACTCTGTGTGTAAAGAAGTTTCTCCTAAATTCTTTATTTGATCTGTTGGTGACTATCTTATATTTATGCTCCCTTGTTCTGGCTTCCCCCACAAGTGGAAACGGTTTCGCCTCATCCACCCTATTGAACCCCTTCATAATTTTATGACCTCTATCAGGTCTCCTCTTAGTCTTCTCTTTTCCAGAGAAAAGAGCCCCAGCCTGCTCAATCTTTCCTGATAGTTGCTGCCTCTCAATTCTGGTAACATCCTTGTAAATCTCCTATGTATTATCTGTTTCAGTGCCATTCCCTGGTAACTTTATCCCACACTGCATTCCCCTGTGGATGAAGGAACTCATCCTCACACTTCCTTTGTTATTGCTTCTGTTCTAATCTTTGTCTAGTGTTCCCTCGGATTTCAACCATTCACCGTAGGTGATCAATTTGTCTGGATCTATTCTGTCGCTCTTCCTTCAGTTACATCGCCTCAAGCGTGGCCTCTTTAAATAAAACAAGGCCGACTCCCTTTAACCTTGACTTGGATTCCTGATGCCCCGAGGGTTTACCTGACTGGGAATGACCGAATGGACAACCTTACCTCCCATCAAGAACAGCAAGCCGGCCACGTACTGCATCAGGCCCCGATCCCAACAGCAGCCGAGGATCCCGATTATCCAGCCGAACAGGATGATGGCGACCGCCATTCCCATGAATCCAGCTGTCATCCGGCGCAGGTCTGCAAAGGAGAAAAGAGAAGCCACGGCTCATTAAGCTTTACAGGGAAACTGTCCTTTCTCCCACTGCTGACGTCTGCTGTCACAAAAGAACCTGCTTGATTCAGTTTTCTGCCTGTTCCCTTCAGAGGCTCGCTCTTGTGAACTTGGTATCGTTGAACCAAGAGGGTGACAGTTCTGACAGAGCGGCCCTGTCAAATGGAGGGTCGAAGCACACCCAGTCTCATCCATTGGACTCAGTCCACGGAAGGTCGCCAACCCTCCAGGATTGTCCTGGAGTCTCCAGGAATTAAGAACTAATCTCCAGGACACTGCTGCGAGCAAAACCTGGGAGAAAAGTCATAGGGGCATTAAAAAAAATTGTGTGTTTTTTCATTTTCTTTGAACACTTTTGTTTATTAGTTCTAAAAATTTTGGAGCTGGTGGGGGGGGAAGAAGTCTGTTTGACTGACAGTCAAGAATCATCCAATCAGAGCGGGAAGGCGGGACGCCATGAGGATGGACGTGTTGGGTGACCAATGGTGGGAGCATGGGGGCGGGGCAGTTTAGAGGCGGGAGGTCATGTGATGAAATCTCCAGGAATACGTCCAACCAGAGTTGGGGACCCTAAGTCCACAGTTTAGGAGAGCTGGGCCAGGGTACACTGCCGCCATCCTCTCCCTCCGCATTAGTTTGTAATTCCCCATGGGTTACCCGTAGTCCGCTGCTGAGGTGATCGCCGGTATTTTCTAAGTCGTGGTGTTTTCCGGAAGGTTCTGTTGCGTCAGGAAACCTTTACCGGCAGTGGTGATCGCTGGGATCTGCAGAGAGTGGTGTCGCCCTGCATTACTCAAATCCACCCTCAAAATACAACGACCAGCACTTAAAGGGTTAGGCACTTGGCCTGCCAGCAGAAAGCAGCAGGTTCAAGTTTCAGGGTCGAACACCCCATGAGAACATTTCCGTCTTTACTGAGGTGTTTGATGAACCTGTTCACATCTCCCAGAAACTGCTTAAGGTGCTTTATGTACAAATCAATTACTTTGAAGCGCTGTGAGTGTTGACAAACGCAGCAGCCATTTTTCACACAGCAAGATCCCACATAGAAAGAACTTGCATTTATGTAGAACAATTTCACAGCGTCCCAAAGCGCTTCACAGCCAATGAATTACTTTTGAAGTTTAGTCACTGCTGCAGGAAACGCGGCAGCCAATTTGCGCACAGCAAGCTCCCACAAACAGCAATATGACCAGATCGTTTGTTTTTATAGTGATGTGGGTCGAGGGATAAATATTTGCCAGGACACTGGAGAATGCCACGGATTCTTTTACATCCACCAGGGAGGGCAGACGGGGCCTCGGTTTAGCGTCTCATCTGAAAGACGGCACCTCCGACAGTGCAGCACTCCCTCAGTACTGCACTGGAGCGTCAGCCTGGACTATGGGCTCAAGTCTCTGGAGTGGGACTTGAATGCACGACCTTCTGACTCAGAGGCGAAAGTGCCACTACTGAGCCACGGCTGATACCTCCAGAAAAATGAGATCAATGTCCTGTTAATCTGTTTTTGGTTCAGGGAGGTATGCTGACCAGGACTCTGACACCTTCCTGGCCT
The DNA here is from genome assembly GCF_035084215.1 of Heptranchias perlo. NCBI lineage: Eukaryota > Metazoa > Chordata > Chondrichthyes > Hexanchiformes > Hexanchidae > Heptranchias > Heptranchias perlo. Next base: position 55,197,451 of record NC_090342.1, read on the forward strand.
CTCTCTAAATAATGTCCTAGGATCTTTAACATTCACCTGAACAGACAGGGCCTCACCTTCTAACAGGGCACCATTCACATTACACAGCCAGTCTAGATCAAGGCCACAACCTGCTGATTCAGAGGCAAGAGTGCTACCGACTGAGCCAAGCTGACACACAGAGAACAATGCTCCAACGATGTGATCCTGACTGGAAGCCTACCCTGCCAGGAGCTTAGAATCATAAGATCATACAGCACAGTAGGAGGCCATTCAGCCCATCCTACCTGTGCTGGCTCTTTGAAAGAGCTATCCAATTAGTCCCACACTCCTACTCTTTCCCATAGTCCTGCAAATTTTTTCTTTTCAAGTATTTATCCAATTTCCTTTTGAAAGTTACTATTGAACCTGCTCCCACCGCCCTTACAGGCAGCGCATTCCAGCATAACAGCTCGCTGTGTAAAAACATTTCTCCACATCTCCCCTTTGGTTCTTTTGCCAATTACCTTAAATCTGTGTCCTCTGGTTACCGACCTTTCTGCCACTGGAAACAGTTTCTCCTTATTTACTCTATCAAAACCCCTCATGATTTTGAACACCTCGATCAAATCTCCTCTTAACCTTCTCTATAAAGGAGAACAATTCCAGCTTCTCCAGTCCCGCACTGACATGGTTGACTCTTAACTGCCCTCTAAAGTGGTCTAGCAAAATCTCTCAGTTGTATCAAACCAGGGGATAGGCAATAAATGCCAGCCTTGCCAGTGACGCACACATCCCAAGGATAAATATATAAAAACAATAACTATTCGAGTGCCACTTCGATGGTGCACACAATCCGAGCTGCCCTCGCCTGGTTCCACTCCTATCTGCCCAGTCATAGCCAGAGAATCTCCTGCAATGGCTTCTCTTCATGCCCCCACGCCATTACCTCTGGAGTCCTCTAAGGATCTATCCACATGTACACTGACGACACCCAGCTCTACCTCACCACCATCTCTTTCGACCCCTCACTGTCTCTGATTTGTCACACTGCATGGCCGACATCCAATCTTTGATGAGCTGCAATTCCCTCTAATTAAACACTGGGAAGACTGAAGCCATTGTCTTCGGCCCTCACCACAAACTCTGTTCCCTAGCCACAGACTGTTTGCAACCTTGGTAACTTATTTTACGTTGAGCTGAGCTTCTGACCCCATATCCTCTCCATCACCAAGACCGCCTACATCCAGCTCTGTAACATCGGCCGGCTCTGCCCCACCTCAGCCCATCTGCTGCTGAAACCCTCATCCATGGTTTTGTTACCCTTATACTTGACTGTTCCAATATTCTCCTGACCGGCCTCCCATTCTCCAACCTCCTTAAACTTGAGCTTATCCACAACTCTGCTGCCCGTATCCTAACTCGCACCAAGTCCCGTTCACCCATCACCCCTGTCCTTGCTGATTTACATTGGATCCCGTTATGCAAATGCCTCAAATTTAAAATTTTCATCCTCGTGTTTAACTCCCTTCGTGACCTTGCTGCTCTTTGTTACCTCCTCCTGCCCTAACTCCCAGAACTCTCTGTCCCTCCGACTCTGGCCTCTTGTGCATCCCCCGCTCCCTTCACCCCACCATCGATGGCCATGCCTTCAGCTGTCTAGGCCCTAAACACTGGAATTCCCTCCCCAAACTGCTCCACCTCTCTCTCCTCCTAGACCCTTCTTAAAACCCACCTCAGACCAAGTTTTTAGATTACCCCCTCCTGATATCTCCTTCTTTGATTCAGCATCCTTGTTTGTCCGATTACACCTCTATGAAGCACCTTGGGACATTTTTCTATGTTAAAGGTGTTACACAATGTTGTCTTTCTTTCTTTATTTCTTTATTTCCACTCCCTCACCCAGGTGGACAATCTTCACACAGGAGTGGCGGCAGGCTATTCGACCCCAGTGAGCATCACAACCGAGCCCAATTCTGCCCTCCCCAAATGCCCACGAGTCCATGTTGTTTAGTATTCCTCTCACCGCCGTGGATTATCTTACCTCAGACCACGAAAGCGTATTGTTTGTGCGGAAGAATAGAACGGTACAGCTCTCCCCCGAGTACAATCCAGCACTGCTTAATTAGGGCCCTGACATTAATTAAATGCTGAATATAAAACGAGGAATGAAATGAAATATCTTGCTGACATTATTATTACATTTAATATACTAAGTGAATTCAGGCACAGAGAGTGCCATCCACATGTATCCAAGGGAACCCATTCGGAAGCTTTGAGCATTAGTGTAGTGTAGTGTAGTGTTTATGTCACTGGATTTATAATCCAGTGAATGGGAGTTTAAATCCCACCATGGCAGTTTGAGAATTTGAAATCAGTTAAAAAAAAAACTAACTGGAAATAATAAAAAGCTGGCATCAGTAAAAGTGACCTTGTAGCTGTCAGATTGTCATAAAAACCCAACTGGTTCACTAATGTCCTTTAGGGAAGGAAACCTGCCGTCCTTACCTGGTCTGCCCTATATTTGACTCCAGTCCCACACCAATGTAGTTGACTCTTAACTGCCCTCTAAGGTGGCCCAGCAAATCACTCAGATGTATCAAAACCATCACCAGTGGTTGAAGAAGAAGGCCCACCACCATCTTTTCAGGGCAACTAGGGATGGGCAATAAAAACCAGCCTTGCCAGCGATGCCTAGACGGTTGAGACTGCCCGAATTGATTCCAGTCAGGGTCCTTGCCTACAGAGCTTTACAACAAAAAAAGAGTTAACTGAACTTCAAGAGAGGAGACTTATCCGTGTTGTCTTGATTGGCTGGATTTTTGCCCAATCTTCAGAGATGAATGTCCAGAACGTTCGGCCATAGTCAAGAATTTAGAAGGTTGAGGTACTGATCTAGTCGAGGTATTTAAAATGGTAAAGGGATTAAATCGGGTAGATACCAAGAATCTACTCCCTCTGCTGGGAGACTCCAGAATAAGGGGGCACAATCTTAAAATCAGAGCTAGGCCATTCAGGAGCAAAATCAGGAAGCCCTCCTCCACATAAAGGGTAGTGGAAATCTGGAACGCTCTTCCCTAAAAGTCGGACAGGTAGAGCTTTCAAGACCGAGATCGATAGATTTTTGTTAGGTAAGGGAATCAAGGGATATGGATCAAAGGGAAAATGGAGTTGAGTTGAGCTGAGCCATGATCTAATTGAATGGCGGATCAGGCTCGAGGGGCTGAATGGCCTCCTCCTGTTCCTAAGTTCCTACGTCTCCACTTTTCCCTGTTCCCAATAAGTGGCCGGTCTCACTCAGACACCTTCATCCCCGTGACCCACAAAAAACAATCCCTCGCACCTCAGTCAAAAAACAGTTAATTGAAGAGAAAGATAGAGATGTTCGTGAGGAGACTCATCGCACGTCTACAGGCCGCAGAATGGCAGTGACATCAGACGGTCCAGTCACGCAGGTTGCCCCATTGATCAAGTCTAGCCTGATTTCTTCATTAAGTGATAATTCCTCTGTTTGACATGCAATATTCAGCTGACAAACGGCATAAAGGAGCTGGCAAGGGAGGCTGGAGATTGAATCTGAGGAATCAGCTTGTGTCAGGTACACAGTGGAATTAAATTTTTGATGTCGTAAATCAATGGGGAAGGTGAATGTTCTCGAGGAGCTAGTTTTCGCAGTGCCATTTATTTTGACGTCTGATAATGTCTCTTTTCCATTTTTCACCAGTCGAGGGAGAGTCACATCAATGCAGTGCTTTACCCAAAATAGTCTCTCTCACAAGGAGCAGGAGGAGTCGGGGGCAGAGATGAGATGTTGTGGATGACTGAAGGTGATAGATGACCCCCAACAAAAAAGATCACAACAATGCAGAAACATAGGAACAAGAGAAGGCCATTCAGCCCCTCAAGCCTGCTTCACCATTCAGTTAGATCATGGCTGATCTGTCACTCAAATACATTTACCCGTCTTTGCTCCATATCCCTTGATACCCTTACCCAACAAAAATCTATTAATCTCAGTCTTTAAAGCTCCAATTAACCCCCAGCATCCACAGCCTTTTTGGGGAGAGAGTTCCAGATTTCCACTACCCTTTGTGTGAAGAGTTGGTTCCTGATTTCACTCCTGAATGGCCTGACCCTGTGTCACAAAAATGGCACCTCATCTTGAAATAGCGGGGAACCCTGGAATTTAACAGTAGCTCACGTGACCATGCAAACTCGCACTCCAAAATTCCTAGCGTCTGAAATTCAGCTCATCTCAGTGTTGCTGGACGGGTCGGCATCTCGTGTTCCTGTCAGTAATTACATACTTACATCAAGGGGCCAAGATAATTCATGGGGGAAGTGGGGGAGGGGGGGAATGAGCCTTGCTGAAGGTGGAAATGCTGCTCTTAAAGGCGGACTGCTGTTAAAGCAGTACCAGCATACTGCAATTTTAAACCGTGGATTAAAAAGGAACCAGGAAGAAGAGAGCCCAGGACTTCTTAGAGACTGGGGTAAATATGATTCTGACTGAAATTCAGCACGGGGCGGGGGTGGGGATGGAATAGTGGGTGCGGTGCCAAGAGACTTGCCAATAGGGCACCGAGACATGTGGATGGGAGTGGTTCAAGTAGTGAGTGGCAAGACCCTAATCCTTGGGATCTCTCTCCCATGAAGGACGAGATTTAATGATCTCACAAGGTCAGCAAAGGTACATGTGAAGGCTGCAAGCTATTGTTAATGTATATTTTGTACATTTATTTACCTATATATACTCTAAAAATGTATTCACAAATCTAGGGGGAGTCCTGGAACGTCTGCACCCTGTGCACTAAATGATCCGTAGTGATACCTGTACGCGGACGATACATAGATACAGCATCCTGCAATGCTTGTCCATTAAAGCTTACCTACATTTGGTGGGATAAGAGATGTGATGAGAGTTCTCAAACAGCTGTCAAATTCGGCAGTCCGTGACTGATAATAACAAGCATTCCTTGGTCATGCGGGAAAAGATTGTGCTCAGTTTCCCGAGAAGGACAGGTGACAGGAGGAGGAACAGCAGGACGAGGAAGCAAAGCAGATCCCGGGAACACCCTCAGTTGATGTGGGAGGCTCTCTACTCACAGACGGTTTGTGCTAAGTGCTGATGGTCAAAGATCAGAAATGGTTTTGAGGCTCGTGCTCTGAGGAGGCGCTTACGTGGGCCTAACAGGAAGGAAAAAGTGGAAAACAAGAAACTCGTTACATCTCTTATTCTTCTTATCTCCACAGAGGCCACAAGCAAGGAAGATGCTGCAGCGAAAGAGGGAACCAGTTCCAGTACCTTCAGCACCTGCACTGCCAGCAGGAACTGGCCCGTTCCATCATGAGCCCACTATCACTTGCACACAGCAGCCCAGGGAGGGTGATACATCTAGTCAAGGCAGGCAGTTGACATAGCGTGATCCACAACTAACAAGGAAGCCTGAGGGTGAGGTATTGGAGGTGGAGCTTGGCTGTTGAGCTTTCAGATAATGATCTCAGGGTTCTACCATGAAAAGACAACTGCTCGCAGGGCACCAGAACCATAACAAGGCCCTGCAAAGACTCTCTGAAGATGTGCGGCAGATGGCAAGGATGGCAGCAAAGTCCAGTGCCATCCTTTGCTGCACTATCAGAGATGGTTTCTCTACAATGTAGAGCATCCTGGTGTGAGTGGCAGCTCCGAGAACTCCTGTACACGAAGCACAGAACACAGAGGCATCCTGACATGTAAATTCATGGATCTATTGTGGAAGGACTTCCTAGGATTCTATACCCTGATGGCTGGGAATCTGCAGGAGATCCTGGATCTTGCGTGGTGCATAAGCCTGGCTTTCTGCATTGATTGCTGTTCCTCCTCTTCTTCCTGTGTCCACAAATAAATGAGTAAGATGGGAATTCTAATGGGGAAAACCATTTTGCAACCATCTCCTTCATTTTAGGGAAATTCCTCAAATAAGGAACAGTCTTGGGGTAGACCTCTAGATGAAGCTAGGAGTTGTTATAATAGACCAATCCAAAAAGATCAATCCCAAGAAGTAGGTTTTAAGGAGTGTCTTAAAGGAGGAGAGAGAGTTAGAGAGGCGGAGAGGTTTACAAAGGGAATACAAAGAGCTTAGGGCCTAGGCCGCTAAAGGCTCGGCCACCAATAGTGGACCGAAGGAAATCGGGGATGCACAAGAGGCCAGAATTGGAGGAGGGTTGTAGAGCTGGAAGAGGTTACAGAGATAGAGAGGGGTGAAGCCATGGAGGGATTCGAAAACAAGGGTGAGAATTTTAAAATCGAGGCGTTGCTGGACCGGGAGCCAATGTAGGTCAACGAGCACAGGGGTGATGGGAGAACGGGACTTGGAGCGAGTTAGGATATGGCAAGATTATACCAATCACAGACTGAGCTGTAGAGCGTGATTGGAACTGAACATTATTAGATAACTTGGCGACATCATTGTTATAGAAATGTACAAATTAGACACAAACTGAAATTGTTTGTCTTATATTTTCTTCCCCTCAGGCAGAAGTGAATTCAGACCCGAGACTCAATCTGAATCTAATAGGCAGTCAGTACTGGGACTAAAGACTTCGCTGATAGGAATTCAAACAAACAACTGGCCTCTGAAACCCAGAGGCGTTAGGCAAATGGTGCAATAATGTCTCCAACACATGCTCATTATAAACTGGTAGGTCGACAAGCGTTTATTGCTTATTTTCACTGGTTTTACTCGCTCTATCTATCTATCTATCTATCTATGAATCAGCCATCACCGCCCCCCTCTGCATCTCCCTTCAGAATGCCTGTTTATTTACGGGCAAGGCCCTTACGATCCATGACCTTATTGTGGATGATTAACATCATGGCTTTGACTGACGCTTGTCAGTCTGATGGCACCTTGCACCTTACTGAACTTCCCCGCCTGGCTATATCTTCCACCACCTGCCCTGCCAACACCGGCACGGTGGTGGTGTGGTTCTTATCATCAAATCTCACCTTGGTCTGACCCCCTACTCCTCTGGCACCTTCTCCTCATTTGAGCATCTCACCTTCTTCTACCCCTCTCGCCTCTCCTTTAAAATCCTCATTCTCTACCGCCCACCCAAGTACCACGCCAAGTTTCTCACTGAGATATCTTCACTGCTTTCCACCCTCAGCCTCTGCACCGAGCGACTTCTCATCCTTGGTGATTTCAACCTCCATCTCAACTCATCATGCTCCCTCTCCTCTGAGTTCACTGCCCTCCTGTCTTCCCTTCATCTTTCCATCCATATAAACTCTCCTCCCCATAATCACAGCCATCCCCTCGTCCTTGCCAAGTCACTTGGCCTCTCTACCTCCACAGTCTTGATCACAGACAAAGCCACCTCTGATTACTTCCTTGTATCTCTCACCACCCATGGCCCTCTAACCCCTTCCAACCTTATTTCTTTATAAGACTGTGTCCCTGGGAAAAACTCTCCCCCAAGTCACTTACAATGACACCTCCGAACTCCCAATGGCCTTTGGCCCTCCGTTCGTCACGATACTTCTACATTCAACAATTTGTTCAACCACCTCCGCCTTTAATGCCCTGGTCCCCAGTAAAACCTCTCCTCTCCTATCTTGGTTGTTCCCCCACCATCCCCCCCTGAAGTCCAATGGGGCGCAGACCTGTTTATTAGTTATAAAAATATTGGGAGATGAGAAAAAAGGCTGGTTGGAGGTGGGAGGTCATGTGATGAGACCTCCAGAAACACATCCAACCAGAGATGGCGACCCAACTCAAGAATCTCCGTTGCCATTTCAGATTGCAGCACTCGCTGGATCAGTGCACATGCACATTGTCCACATGGTGGTGCTGCTGGTGGAGTGTCCACGCCTGAGCATAACCTGTCACTCATTTATTTCCCTCCAGCTTCCCTTACAATTGTCACTTTCTGATCAATGGCCAGCAGTCTGCTGTGCAAACGTGTCCTTGGTGTGTGCGCACATGCACGATATAACATCAAACCCATAAATCATTCATAATTTTAAAAAGTCAACTGTTGCTAGTAATTGAGTCACGCAAAAATAGTAGCGGAGAGGGAAAAAAATGATAAATAAACCGATACAGCTAAAGAAAGAACACATACTGGTAGTTAAGAAATAATTTACCCAATTCACTGATATATTGAAAACAGAAAATGGCTTGGCTGGACTGCAAAAGCAAAACTGATGCACATGTCCACCAATGGACTAACACTTCCAACATCACACTCTGCTGCCATGCTCTGTTGTCACTCTCTACTGTCTTAGTCCAGTGTCACACACTGTTGTCACTATCTGGTGACACACTCTGGTGTTACCCTAATATTACACTCTGGTGTCACACTCTTGTCACACTGATGTCACACTCTGGTGTCACCCTAATATTACACTCTGGTGTCACCATAATATTACACTCTGGTGTCACACTCTGGTATCACCCTAATATTACACTCTGGTGTCACCCTAATATTACACTCTGGTGTCACACTCTGGTATCACCCTAATATTACACTCTGGTGTCACACTCTGGTATCACCCTAATATTGCACTCTGGTGTCACACCCTGGTTTCACCCTAATATTACAATCTGGTGTCACACTAATATTACACTCTGGTGTCACACCCTGGTTTCACCCTAATATTACACTCCGGTGTCACACTCTGGTGTCACCCTAATATTACACTCTGGTGTCACCCTAATATTACACTCTGGTGTCACACTCTGGTGTCACCCTAATATTACACTCTGACATCACCCTAATATTACACTCTAGTGTCACACTCGGGTGTCATCATAATATTACACTCTGGTGTCAGACTCTGGTGTCACCCTAACATTACACTCTGGGGTCAACCTAATATTACACTCTGGTGTCACACTCTGGTGTCACTCTAACATTACATTCTGGTGTCACACTTTGGTGTCACACTCTTGTCACACTGTTGTCACACCCTGGTTTCACCCTAATATTACACTCTGGTGTCACCCTAATATTACACTCTGGTGTCACCCTAATATTACACTCTGGTGTCACACTCTGGTGTCACCCTAATATTACACTCTGGTGTCACACCCTGGTTTCACCCTAATATTACACTCTGGTGTCACACACCGGTGTCACTCTAACATTACACTCTGGTGTCACCCTAATATTACACTCCGGTGTCACCCTAATATTACACTCTGGTGCCACACCCTGTTTTCACCCTAATATTACACTCTGGTGTCACCTTAATATTACACTCTGGTGTCACACTCTGGTGTCACCATAATATTACACTCTGGTGTCACTCTAACATTACATTCTGGTGTCACACTTTGGTGTCACACTCTTGTCACACTGTTGTCACACCCTGGTTTCACCCTAATATTACACTCTGGTGTCACCCTAATATTACACTCTGGTCTCACACTCTGGTGTCACCCTAATATTACACTCTGACATCACCCTAATATTACACTCTGGTGTCACACTCGGGTGTCATTATAATATTACACTCTGGTGTCACCCTAATATTACACTCTGGTCTCACACTCTGGTGTCACCCTATTATTACACTCTGGTGTCACACTAATATTACACTCTGGTGTCACCATAATATTACACTCTGGTGTCACACTCTGGTATCACCCTAATATTACACTCTGGTGTCACACACTGGTTTCACCCTAATATTACACTCTGGTGTCATACTAATATTATACTCTGGTGTCACACTCTAGTGTCACTATAATATTGCACTCTGGTGTCACCCTAATATTACACTCTGGTGTCACCATAATATTACACTCTGGTGTCACACTCTGGTGTCACCCTAACATTACACTCTGGGGTCACCCTAATATTACAACCTGGTGTCACACCCTGGTTCCACCCTAATATTACACTCTGGTGTCTCACTCCGGTGTCACCCTATTATTACACTCTGGTGTCACACTAATATTACACTCTGGTGTCACCATAATATTACACTCTGGTGTCACACTCTGGTATCACCCTAATATTACACTCTGGTTTCACCCTAATATTACACTCTGGTGTCACACTAATATTACACTCTGGTGTCACACTCTAGTGTCACTATAATATTGCACTCTGGTGTCACCCTAATATTACACTCTGGTGTCACACACTGGTGTCATCCTAACATTACATCTGGTGTCACCCCAATATTACACTCTGGTGTCACACTCTGGTGTCAACCTAACATTACACTCAGGTGTCACCCTAATATTACACTCTGGTGTCACACCCTGGTTTCACCCTAATATTACACTCTGGTGTCACACCCTGGTTTCACCCTAATATTACACTCAGGTGTCACACTCTGGTGTCACCCTAATATTACACTCTGGTGTCATACTCTTGTGTCACCCTAATATTACACTCTGGTGTCACACCGTGATTTCACCCTAATATTACACTCTGGTGTCTCACTCCGGTGTCACCCTAACATTACACTCTGGTGTCACCCTAATATTACACTCCGGTGTCACCCTAATATTACACTCTGGTGTCACACCCTGGTTTCACCCTAACATTACACTCTGGTGTCACACCCTGGTTTCACCCTAATATTACACTCTGGTGTCACACTCTGGTGTCACCCTAATATTACACTCTGGTGTCACCACAATATCACACTCTGGTGTCACCTTAATATTACACTCTGGTGTCACCATAATATTACATTCTGGTGTCACACTTTGGTGTCACACTCTTGTCACACTGTTGTCACACCCTGGTTTCACACTAATATTACACTCTGGTGTCACCCTAATATTACACTCTGGTGTCACCCTAATATTACACTCTGGTGTCACACTCTGGTGTCACCCTAATATTACACTCTGGTGTCACACCCTGGTTTCACCCTAATATTACACTCTGGTGTCACACACCGGTGTCACTCTAACATTACACTCTGGTGTCACCCTAATATTACACTCTGGTGTCACCACAATATCACACTCTGGTGTCACCTTAATATTACACTCTGGTGTCACCATAATATTACACTCTGGTGTCACTCTAACATTACATTCTGGTGTCACACTTTGGTGTCACACTCTTGTCACACTGTTGTCACACCCTGGTTTCACCCTAATATTACACTCTGGTGTCAAACTCTGGTGTCACCCTAACATTACACTCTGGTGTCACCATAATATTACACTCTGGTGTCACACTCTGGTGTCACCCTAATATTACACTCTGGTGTCACACCCTGGTTTCACCCTAATATTACACTCTGGTGTCACACACCGGTGTCACTCTAACATTACACTCTGGTGTCACCCTAATATTACACTCCGGTGTCACCCTAATATTACACTCTGGTGCCACACCCTGTTTTCACCCTAATATTACACTCTGGTGTCACCTTAATATTACACTCTGGTGTCACACTCTGGTGTCACCATAATATTACACTCTGGTGTCACTCTAACATTACATTCTGGTGTCACACTTTGGTGTCACACTCTTGTCACACTGTTGTCACACCCTGGTTTCACCCTAATATTACACTCTGGTGTCACCCTAATATTACACTCTGGTCTCACACTCTGGTGTCACCCTAATATTACACTCTGACATCACCCTAATATTACACTCTGGTGTCACACTCGGGTGTCATTATAATATTACACTCTGGTGTCTCACTCCGGTGTCACCCTATTATTACACTCTGGTGTCACACTAATATTACACTCTGGGGTCACCATAATATTACACTCTGGTGTCACACTCTGGTATCACCCTAATATTACACTCTGGTGTCACACACTGGTTTCACCCTAATATTACACTCTGGTGTCATACTAATATTACACTCTGGTGTCACACTCTAGTGTCACTATAATATTGCACTCTGGTGTCACCCTAATATTACACTCTGGTGTCACCATAATATTACACTCTGGTGTCACACTCTGGTGTCACCCTAACATTACACTCAGGTGTCACCCTAATATTACACTCTGGTGTCACACCCTGGTTTCACCCTAATATTACACTCTGGTGTCACACCCTGGTTTCACCCTAATATTACACTCTGGTGTCACACTCTGGTGTCACCCTAACATTACACTCTGGTGTCACCCTAATATTACACTCTGGTGTCACATTCGGGTGTCATCATAATATTACACTCTGGTGTCACACCCTGGTTTCACCCTAATATTACACTCTGGTGTCACACACTGGTGTCACCCTAACATTACACTCTGGGGTCACGCTAATATTACACTCTGGTGTCACACCCTGGTTTCACCCTAATATTACACTCTGGTGTCACACTCTGGTGTCACCACAATATTACACTCTGGTGTCACCCAAATATTACACTCTGGTGTCACACTCTGGTGTCACCATAATATTACACTCTGGTGTCACTCTAACATTACATTCATGTGTCACACTTTGGTGTCACACTCTTGTCACACTGTTGTCACACCCTGGTTTCACCCTAATATTACACTCTGGTGTCACACACTGGTGTCACCCTAATATTACACTCTGATGTCACCCTAATATTACACTCTGGTGTCACCCGAATATTAACACTCTGACATAACCCTAATATTACACTCTGGTCTCACACTCTGGTGTCATTATAATATTACACTCTGGTGTCACACCCTGGTTTCACCCTAATATTACACTCTGGTGTCACCTTAATATTACACTCTGGGGTCACCCTAATATTACACTCTGGTGTCACACTCTGGTATCACGCTAATATTACACTCTGGTGTCACACCCTGGTTTCACCCTAATATTACACTCTGGTGTCACACTCTGGTGTCACCACAATATTACACTCTGGTGTCACCCGAATATTACACTCTGGTGTCACACTCTGGTGTCACCATAATATTACACTCTGGTGTCACTCTAACATTACATTCATGTGTCACACTTTGGTGTCACACTCTTGTCACACTGTTGTCACACCCTGGTTTCACCCTAATATTACACTCTGGTGTCACACACTGGTGTCACCCTAATATTACACTCTGATGTCACCCTAATATTACACTCTGGTGTCACCCGAATATTAACACTCTGACATAACCCTAATATTACACTCTGGTGTCACACTCGGGTGTCAATATAATATTACACTCTGGTGCCACCCCCTGGTTTCACCCTAATATTACACTCTGGTGTCACCCTAATATTACACTCTGGTCTCACACTCTGGTGTCATTATAATATTACACTCTGGTGTCACACCCTGGTTTCACCCTAATATTACACTCTGGTGTCACCTTAATATTACACTCTGGGGTCACCCTAATATTACACTCTGGTGTCACACTCTGGTATCACCCTAATATTACACTCTGGTGTCACACCCTGGTTTCACCCTAATATTACACTCTGGTGTCACACTAATATTACACTCTGGTGTCACACTCTAGTGTCACTATAATATTGCACTCTGGTGTCACCCTAATATTACACTCTGATGGCACCCTAATATTACACTCTGGTGTCACACACTGGTGTCATCCTAACATTACATCTGGTGTCACCCCAATATTACACTCTGGTGTCACCCTAACATTACACTCAGGTGTCAGCCTAATAATACACTCTGGTGTCACACCCTGGTTTCACCCTAATATTACACTCTGGTGTCACACTCTGGTGTCACCATAATATTACACTCTGGTGTCACACTCTTGTGTCACCCTAACATTACACTCTGGTGTCACCCTAATATTACATTCTGGTGTCACCCTAATATTACACTCTGGGGTCACCCTAATATTACACTCTGGTGTCACACCCTGGTTTCACCCTAATATTACACTCTGGTGTCACACTCTGGTGTCACCCTAACATTACACTCTGGTGTCACCCTAATATTACACTCTGGTGTCACCATAATATTACATTCTGGTGTCACCCTAATATTACACTCTGGGGTCACCCTAATATTACACTCTGGTGTCACACTCGGGTGTCATTATAATATTACACTCTGGTGTCTCACTCCGGTGTCACCCTATTATTACACTTTGGTGTCACACTAATATTACACTCTGGTGTCACCATAATATTACACTCTGGTGTCACACTCTGGTATCACCCTAATATTACACTGGTGTCACACACTGGTTTCACCCTAATATTACACTCTGGTGTCATACTAATATTACACTCTGGTGTCACACCCTGGTTTCACCCTAATATTACACTCTGGTGTCACACACTGGTGTCACCCTAACATTACACTCTGGGGTCACGCTAATATTACACTCTGGTGTCACACCCTGGTTTCACCCTAATATTACACTCTGGTGTCACACTCTGGTGTCACCACAATATTACACTCTGGTGTCACCCGAATATTACACTCTGGTGTCACACTCTGGTGTCACCATAATATTACACTCTGGTGTCACTCTAACATTACATTCATGTGTCACACTTTGGTGTCACACTCTTGTCACACTGTTGTCACACCCTGGTTTCACCCTAATATTACACTCTGGTGTCACACACTGGTGTCACCCTAATATTACACTCTGATGTCACCCTAATATTACACTCTGGTGTCACCCGAATATTAACACTCTGACATAACCCTAATATTACACTCTGGTCTCACACTCTGGTGTCATTATAATATTACACTCTGGTGTCACACCCTGGTTTCACCCTAATATTACACTCTGGTGTCACCTTAATATTACACTCTGGGGTCACCCTAATATTACACTCTGGTGTCACACTCTGGTATCACGCTAATATTACACTCTGGTGTCACACCCTGGTTTCACCCTAATATTACACTCTGGTGTCACACTCTGGTGTCACCACAATATTACACTCTGGTGTCACCCGAATATTACACTCTGGTGTCACACTCTGGTGTCACCATAATATTACACTCTGGTGTCACTCTAACATTACATTCATGTGTCACACTTTGGTGTCACACTCTTGTCACACTGTTGTCACACCCTGGTTTCACCCTAATATTACACTCTGGTGTCACACACTGGTGTCACCCTAATATTACACTCTGATGTCACCCTAATATTACACTCTGGTGTCACCCGAATATTAACACTCTGACATAACCCTAATATTACACTCTGGTGTCACACTCGGGTGTCAATATAATATTACACTCTGGTGCCACCCCCTGGTTTCACCCTAATATTACACTCTGGTGTCACCCTAATATTACACTCTGGTCTCACACTCTGGTGTCATTATAATATTACACTCTGGTGTCACACCCTGGTTTCACCCTAATATTACACTCTGGTGTCACACTCTGGTGTCACCACAATATTACACTCTGGTGTCACCCAAATATTACACTCTGGTGTCACACTCTGGTGTCACCATAATATTACACTCTGGTGTCACTCTAACATTACATTCATGTGTCACACTTTGGTGTCACACTCTTGTCACACTGTTGTCACACCCTGGTTTCACCCTAATATTACACTCTGGTGTCACACACTGGTGTCACCCTAATATTACACTCTGATGTCACCCTAATATTACACTCTGGTGTCACCCGAATATTAACACTCTGACATAACCCTAATATTACACTCTGGTCTCACACTCTGGTGTCATTATAATATTACACTCTGGTGTCACACCCTGGTTTCACCCTAATATTACACTCTGGTGTCACCTTAATATTACACTCTGGGGTCACCCTAATATTACACTCTGGTGTCACACTCTGGTATCACGCTAATATTACACTCTGGTGTCACACCCTGGTTTCACCCTAATATTACACTCTGGTGTCACACTCTGGTGTCACCACAATATTACACTCTGGTGTCACCCGAATATTACACTCTGGTGTCACACTCTGGTGTCACCATAATATTACACTCTGGTGTCACTCTAACATTACATTCATGTGTCACACTTTGGTGTCACACTCTTGTCACACTGTTGTCACACCCTGGTTTCACCCTAATATTACACTCTGGTGTCACACACTGGTGTCACCCTAATATTACACTCTGATGTCACCCTAATATTACACTCTGGTGTCACCCGAATATTAACACTCTGACATAACCCTAATATTACACTCTGGTGTCACACTCGGGTGTCAATATAATATTACACTCTGGTGCCACCCCCTGGTTTCACCCTAATATTACACTCTGGTGTCACCCTAATATTACACTCTGGTCTCACACTCTGGTGTCATTATAATATTACACTCTGGTGTCACACCCTGGTTTCACCCTAATATTACACTCTGGTGTCACCTTAATATTACACTCTGGGGTCACCCTAATATTACACTCTGGTGTCACACTCTGGTATCACCCTAATATTACACTCTGGTGTCACACCCTGGTTTCACCCTAATATTACACTCTGGTGTCACACTAATATTACACTCTGGTGTCACACTCTAGTGTCACTATAATATTGCACTCTGGTGTCACCCTAATATTACACTCTGATGGCACCCTAATATTACACTCTGGTGTCACACACTGGTGTCATCCTAACATTACATCTGGTGTCACCCCAATATTACACTCTGGTGTCACCCTAACATTACACTCAGGTGTCAGCCTAATAATACACTCTGGTGTCACACCCTGGTTTCACCCTAATATTACACTCTGGTGTCACACTCTGGTGTCACCATAATATTACACTCTGGTGTCACACTCTTGTGTCACCCTAACATTACACTCTGGTGTCACCCTAATATTACATTCTGGTGTCACCCTAATATTACACTCTGGGGTCACCCTAATATTACACTCTGGTGTCACACCCTGGTTTCACCCTAATATTACACTCTGGTGTCACACTCTGGTGTCACCCTAACATTACACTCTGGTGTCACCCTAATATTACACTCTGGTGTCACCATAATATTACATTCTGGTGTCACCCTAATATTACACTCTGGGGTCACCCTAATATTACACTCTGGTGTCACACTCGGGTGTCATTATAATATTACACTCTGGTGTCTCACTCCGGTGTCACCCTATTATTACACTTTGGTGTCACACTAATATTACACTCTGGTGTCACCATAATATTACACTCTGGTGTCACACTCTGGTATCACCCTAATATTACACTGGTGTCACACACTGGTTTCACCCTAATATTACACTCTGGTGTCATACTAATATTACACTCTGGTGTCACACCCTGGTTTCACCCTAATATTACACTCTGGTGTCACACACTGGTGTCACCCTAACATTACACTCTGGGGTCACGCTAATATTACACTCTGGTGTCACACCCTGGTTTCACCCTAATATTACACTCTGGTGTCACACTCTGGTGTCACCACAATATTACACTCTGGTGTCACCCGAATATTACACTCTGGTGTCACACTCTGGTGTCACCATAATATTACACTCTGGTGTCACTCTAACATTACATTCATGTGTCACACTTTGGTGTCACACTCTTGTCACACTGTTGTCACACCCTGGTTTCACCCTAATATTACACTCTGGTGTCACACACTGGTGTCACCCTAATATTACACTCTGATGTCACCCTAATATTACACTCTGGTGTCACCCGAATATTAACACTCTGACATAACCCTAATATTACACTCTGGTCTCACACTCTGGTGTCATTATAATATTACACTCTGGTGTCACACCCTGGTTTCACCCTAATATTACACTCTGGTGTCACCTTAATATTACACTCTGGGGTCACCCTAATATTAC
The DNA here is from genome assembly GCF_035084215.1 of Heptranchias perlo. Taxonomy (NCBI): domain Eukaryota; kingdom Metazoa; phylum Chordata; class Chondrichthyes; order Hexanchiformes; family Hexanchidae; genus Heptranchias; species Heptranchias perlo. The sequence goes on from NC_090342.1 coordinate 55,215,141, forward strand.
ACTCTGGTGTCACACTCTGGTATCACGCTAATATTACACTCTGGTGTCACACCCTGGTTTCACCCTAATATTACACTCTGGTGTCACACTCTGGTGTCACCACAATATTACACTCTGGTGTCACCCGAATATTACACTCTGGTGTCACACTCTGGTGTCACCATAATATTACACTCTGGTGTCACTCTAACATTACATTCATGTGTCACACTTTGGTGTCACACTCTTGTCACACTGTTGTCACACCCTGGTTTCACCCTAATATTACACTCTGGTGTCACACACTGGTGTCACCCTAATATTACACTCTGATGTCACCCTAATATTACACTCTGGTGTCACCCGAATATTAACACTCTGACATAACCCTAATATTACACTCTGGTGTCACACTCGGGTGTCAATATAATATTACACTCTGGTGCCACCCCCTGGTTTCACCCTAATATTACACTCTGGTGTCACCCTAATATTACACTCTGGTCTCACACTCTGGTGTCATTATAATATTACACTCTGGTGTCACACCCTGGTTTCACCCTAATATTACACTCTGGTGTCACCTTAATATTACACTCTGGGGTCACCCTAATATTACACTCTGGTGTCACACTCTGGTATCACCCTAATATTACACTCTGGTGTCACACCCTGGTTTCACCCTAATATTACACTCTGGTGTCACACTAATATTACACTCTGGTGTCACACTCTAGTGTCACTATAATATTGCACTCTGGTGTCACCCTAATATTACACTCTGATGGCACCCTAATATTACACTCTGGTGTCACACACTGGTGTCATCCTAACATTACATCTGGTGTCACCCCAATATTACACTCTGGTGTCACCCTAACATTACACTCAGGTGTCAGCCTAATAATACACTCTGGTGTCACACCCTGGTTTCACCCTAATATTACACTCTGGTGTCACACTCTGGTGTCACCATAATATTACACTCTGGTGTCACACTCTTGTGTCACCCTAACATTACACTCTGGTGTCACCCTAATATTACATTCTGGTGTCACCCTAATATTACACTCTGGGGTCACCCTAATATTACACTCTGGTGTCACACCCTGGTTTCACCCTAATATTACACTCTGGTGTCACACTCTGGTGTCACCCTAACATTACACTCTGGTGTCACCCTAATATTACACTCTGGTGTCACCATAATATTACATTCTGGTGTCACCCTAATATTACACTCTGGGGTCACCCTAATATTACACTCTGGTGTCACACTCGGGTGTCATTATAATATTACACTCTGGTGTCTCACTCCGGTGTCACCCTATTATTACACTTTGGTGTCACACTAATATTACACTCTGGTGTCACCATAATATTACACTCTGGTGTCACACTCTGGTATCACCCTAATATTACACTGGTGTCACACACTGGTTTCACCCTAATATTACACTCTGGTGTCATACTAATATTACACTCTGGTGTCACACTCTAGTGTCACTATAATATTGCACTCTGGTGTCACCCTAATATTACACTCTGGTGTCACCATAATATTACACTCTGGTGTCACACTCTGGTGTCACCCTAACATTACACTCAGGTGTCACCCTAATATTACACTGTGGTGTCACACCCTGGTTTCACCCAAATATTACACTCTGGTGTCACACTCTGGTGTCACCCTAATATTACACTCTGGTGTCACACTCTGGTGTCACCCTAACATTACACTCTGGTGTCACCCTAATATTACACTCTGGTGTCACCCTAATATTACACTCTGGTGTCACACCCTGGTTTCACCCTAATATTACACTCTGGTGTCACACCCTGGTTTCACCCTAATATTACACTCTGGTGTCACACTCTGGTGTCACCCTAACATTACACTCTGGTGTCACCCTAATATTACACTCTGGTGTCACATTCGAGTGTCATCATAATATTACACTCTGGTGTCACACCCTGGTTTCACCCTAATATTACACTCTGGTGTCACACACTGGTGTCACCCCAACATTACACTCTGGTGTCACCCTAATATTACACTCTGGTGTCACCCTAATATTACACTCTGGGGTCACCCTAATATTACACTCTGGTGTCACACTCTGGTGTCACCCTAACATTACACTCTGGGGTCACCCTAATATTACACTCTGGTGTCACACTCTGGTATCACCCTAACATTACACTCTGGTGTCACCCGAATATTACACTCTGGTGTCACACTCTGGTGTCACCATAATATTACACTCTGGTGTCACTCTAACATTACATTCTGGTGTCACACTTTGGTGTCACACTCTTGTCACACCGTTGTCACACCCTGGTTTCACCCTAATATTACACTCTGGTGTCACACACTGGTGTCACCCGAATATTAACACTCTGACATCACCCTAATATTACACTCTGGTGTCACACTCGGGTGTCAATATAATATTACACTCTGGTGCCACCCCCTGGTTTCACCCTAATATTACACTCTGGTGTCACCCTAATATTACACTCTGGTGTCACCCTAATATTACTCTCTGGTCTCACACTCTGGTGTCACCCTAATATTACACTCTGACATCACCCAAATATTACACTCTGGTGTCACACTCGGGTGTCATTATAATATTACACTCTGGTGTCACACCCTGGTTTCACCCTAATATTACACTCTGGTGTCACCCTAATATTACACTCTGGGGTCACCCTAATATTACACTCTGGTGTCACACTCTGGCATCACCCTAATATTACACTCTGGTGTCACACCCTGGTTTCACCCTAATATTACACTCTGGTGTCACACTAATATTACACTCTGGTGTCACACTCTAGTGTCACTATAATATTGCACTCTGGTGTCACCCTAATATTACACTCTGATGGCACCCTAATATTACACTCTGGTGTCACACTCTGGTGTCACCCTAACATTACACTCTGGTGTCACCCTAATATTACACTCTGGTGTCACATTCGAGTGTCATCATAATATTACACTCTGGTGTCACACCCTGGTTTCACCCTAATATTACACTCTGGTGTCACACACTGGTGTCACCCCAACATTACACTCTGGTGTCACCCTAATATTACACTCTGGTGTCACCCTAATATTACACTCTGGGGTCACCCTAATATTACACTCTGGTGTCACACTCTGGTGTCACCCTAACATTACACTCTGGGGTCACCCTAATATTACACTCTGGTGTCACACTCTGGTATCACCCTAACATTACACTCTGGTGTCACCCGAATATTACACTCTGGTGTCACACTCTGGTGTCACCATAATATTACACTCTGGTGTCACTCTAACATTACATTCTGGTGTCACACTTTGGTGTCACACTCTTGTCACACCGTTGTCACACCCTGGTTTCACCCTAATATTACACTCTGGTGTCACACACTGGTGTCACCCGAATATTAACACTCTGACATCACCCTAATATTACACTCTGGTGTCACACTCGGGTGTCAATATAATATTACACTCTGGTGCCACCCCCTGGTTTCACCCTAATATTGCACTCTGGTGTCACCCTAATATTACACTCTGGTGTCACCCTAATATTACTCTCTGGTCTCACACTCTGGTGTCACCCTAATATTACACTCTGACATCACCCAAATATTACACTCTGGTGTCACACTCGGGTGTCATTATAATATTACACTCTGGTGTCACACCCTGGTTTCACCCTAATATTACACTCTGGTGTCACCCTAATATTACACTCTGGGGTCACCCTAATATTACACTCTGGTGTCACACTCTGGCATCACCCTAATATTACACTCTGGTGTCACACCCTGGTTTCACCCTAATATTACACTCTGGTGTCACACTAATATTACACTCTGGTGTCACACTCTAGTGTCACTATAATATTGCACTCTGGTGTCACCCTAATATTACACTCTGATGGCACCCTAATATTACACTCTGGTGTCACACACTGGTGTCATCCTAACATTACATCTGGTGTCACCCCAATATTACACTCTGGTGTCACACTCTGGTGTCACCCTAACATTACACTCAGGTGCCACCCTAATAATACACTCTGGTGTCACACCCTGGTTTTACCCTAATATTACACTCTTGTGTCACACCCTGGTTTTACCCTAATATTACACTCTGGTGTCACACTCTGGTGTCACCATAATATTACACTCTGGTGTCACACTCTTGTGTCACCCTAACATTACACTCTGGTGTCACCCTAATATTACATTCTGGTGTCACCCTAATATTACACTCTGGGGTCACCCTAATATTACACTCTGGTGTCACACCCTGGTTTCACCCTAATATTACACTCTGGTGTCAAACTCTGGTGTCACCCTAACATTACACTCTGGTGTCACCCTAATATTACACTCTGGTGTCACACTCGGGTGTCATCATAATATTACACTCTGGTGTCACACCCTGGTTTCACCCTAATATTACATTCTGGTTTCACACTCTGGTGTCACCCTAACATTACACTCTGGTGTCACCCCAATATTACACTCTGGTGTCACCCTAATATTACACTCTGGGGTCACCCTAATATTACACTCTGGTGTCACACTCTGGTGTCACCCTAACATTACACTCTGGGGTCACCCTAATATTACACTCTGGTGTCACACTCTGGTGTCACCCTAACATTACACTCTGGTGTCACCCGAATATTACACTCTGGTGTCACACTCTGGTGTCACCATAATATTACACTCTGGTGTCACTCTAACATTACATTCTGGTGTCACACTTTGGTGTCACACTCTTGTCACACCGTTGTCACACCCTGGTTTCACCCTAATATTACACTCTGGTGTCACACACTGGTGTCACCCGAATATTAACACTCTGACATCACCCTAATATTACACTCTGGTGTCACACTCGGGTGTCAATATAATATTACACTCTGGTGCCACCCCCTGGTTTCACCCTAATATTACACTCTGGTGTCACCCTAATATTACACTCTGGTGTCACCCTAATATTACTCTCTGGTCTCACACTCTGGTGTCACCCTAATATTACACTCTGACATCACCCAAATATTACACTCTGGTGTCACACTCGGGTGTCATTATAATATTACACTCTGGTGTCACACCCTGGTTTCACCCTAATATTACACTCTGGTGTCACCCTAATATTACACTCTGGGGTCATCCTAATATTACACTCTGGTGTCACACTCTGGCATCACCCTAATATTACACTCTGGTGTCACACCCTGGTTTCACCCTAATATTACACTCTGGTGTCACACTAATATTACACTCTGGTGTCACACTCTAGTGTCACTATAATATTGCACTCTGGTGTCACCCTAATATTACACTCTGATGGCACCCTAATATTACACTCTGGTGTCACACACTGGTGTCATCCTAACATTACATCTGGTGTCACCCCAATATTACACTCTGGTGTCACACTCTGGTGTCACCCTAACATTACACTCAGGTGCCACCCTAATAATACACTCTGGTGTCACACCCTGGTTTTACCCTAATATTACACTCTTGTGTCACACCCTGGTTTTACCCTAATATTACACTCTGGTGTCACACTCTGGTGTCACCATAATATTACACTCTGGTGTCACACTCTTGTGTCACCCTAACATTACACTCTGGTGTCACCCTAATATTACATTCTGGTGTCACCCTAATATTACACTCTGGGGTCACCCTAATATTACACTCTGGTGTCACACCCTGGTTTCACCCTAATATTACACTCTGGTGTCAAACTCTGGTGTCACCCTAACATTACACTCTGGTGTCACCCTAATATTACACTCTGGTGTCACACTCGGGTGTCATCATAATATTACACTCTGGTGTCACACCCTGGTTTCACCCTAATATTACATTCTGGTTTCACACTCTGGTGTCACCCTAACATTACACTCTGGTGTCACCCCAATATTACACTCTGGTGTCACCCTAATATTACACTCTGGGGTCACCCTAATATTGCACTTTGGGGTCACACCCTGGTTTCACCCTAATATTACACTCTGGTGTCACACTCTGGTATCACCCTAACATTACACTCTGGTGTCACCCTAACATTACACTCTGGTGTCACCCCAATATTACACTCTGGTGTCACCCTAATATTACACTCTGGGGTCACCCTAATATTGCACTTTGGGGTCACACCCTGGTTTCACCCTAATATTACACTCTGGTGTCACCCCCTGGTGTCACCCTAACATTACACTCTGGTGTCACCATAATATTACACTCTGGTGTCACACTCTGGTGTCACCCTAACATTACACTCTGGTGTCACCATAATATTACACTCTGGTGTCACCCTAATATTTCACTTTGCTGCCACCCTAATATTACACCCTGGTGTCACCATAATATTACACTCTGGTGTCATCCTAACATTACACTCTGGTGTCACCCGAATAATACACTCTGGTGTCACACTCTGATGTCACCCTAACATTACACTCTGATGTCACCCTAATATTACACTCTGATGTCACCCTAATATTACACTCCGGTGTCACCCTAATATTATACTCTGATGTCACCCTAATATTACACTCTGGTGTCACCCTAATGTTGCACTCTGGTGTCACACTCTGGTGTCACCATAATATTACACTCTGGTGTCACCATAATATTACACTCTGGTGTCACCATGATATTACACTCTGGTGTCACTCTAACATTACATTCTGGTGTCACACTTTGGTGTCACACTCTTGTCACACTGTTGTCACACTCTTGTTTAACCTGAATATTACACTTGGTATTACACCCTGGTTTCACCCTAATATTACACTCTGGTGTCACCCTAATATTACACTCTGGTATCACACTCTGGTGTCACCCTAATATTTCACTTTGGTGCCACCCTAATATTACACCCTCGTGTCACCATAATATTACACTCTGGTGTCACACTCTGGTATCACCCTAATATTTCACTTTGGTGCCACCCTAATATTACACCCTGGTGTCACCATAATATTACACTCTGGTGTTACACTCTGGTGTCACCCTAATATTACACTATGGTGTCACCCTAATTTTACACTCTGGTGTCACCCTAATATTACACTATGGTGTCACACTATGGTGTCACCCTAATATTACACTCTGGTGTCACCCCAATATTACACTGTGGCGTCACACTCTGGTGTCACCCTAATATTACACTCTGGTGTCACACTATGGTGTCATCCTCTGGTGTCACCCTAATATTACACTCTGGTGTCACCCTAATATTACACTCTGGTGTCACACTATGGTGTCATCCTCTGGTGTCACCCTAATTTTACACTCTGGTGTCACCCTAATATTACACTCTGGTGTCACACTCTGTGTCACCCTAATATTACACTCTGGTGTCACCCTAATATTACACTCTGATGTCACACCCTGTGTCACCCTAATATTACACTCTGTGTCACCCTAATATTACCTTCTTATGTCACACCCTGTGTCACCCTAATATTACACTCTGGTGTCACACTCTGTGTCACCCTAATATTACACTCTGGTGTCACCCTAATATTACACTCTGATGTCACACCCTGTGTCACCCTAATATTACACTCTGTGTCACCCTAATATTACCTTCTTATGTCACACCCTGTGTCACCCTAATATTACACTCTGGTGTCACCCTAATATTACACTCTGGTGTCACACTTTGGTGTCACCCGAATATTACACTCTGTTGTCACACTCTGGTGTCACACTCTGATGTCACCCTAATATTACACTCTGGTGTCACACTCTGGTGTCACCCTAATATTACACTCTGGTGTCACCCCAATATTACACTCTGGTGTCACACTCTGATGTCACCCGAATATTACACTCTGGTGTCACACTCTGATGTCACCCTAATATTACACTCTGGTGTCACCATGATATTACACTCTGGTGTCACACTCTGATGTCACCCGAATATTACACTCTGGTGTCACACTCTGATGTCACCCTAATATTACACTCTGGTGTCACACTCTGATGTCACCCGAATATTACACTCTGGTGTCACACTCTGATGTCACCCGAATATTACACTCTGGTGTCACACTCTGATGTCACCCGAATATTACACTCTGGTGTCACACTCTGATGTCACTGTAATATTGCACTCTGGTGTCACACTCTGATGTCACCCGAATATTACACTCTGGTGTCACCATGATATTACACTCTGGTGTCACACTCTGATGTCACTGTAATATTACACTCTGGTGTCACACTCTGATGTCACTGTAATATTACACTCTGGTGTCATACTCTGATGTCACTGTAATATTACACTCTGGTGTCACACTCTGTGTCACACCCTGGCATTGCACTTTGTTAACTGGCTCCAAATAAAGCGGTGACAAATCAGATTGACTGGCAAAGGGATGTACGAATCAAAAGCCAGGAAAGCTGCTGGAAAACCACCAATAAGAAAGTAGTAACGAAAGCAACCAATCCTGAATGACCTACAAATAAAAGCAAGGGAAAAAAAACATTCCACTACAAACTAAAAAGAAACAAAACTTATTGACAGATATTAATTTCAGAGTCAAAGAAACAGACAAACTATTGGAAATATAAGGACGATTAGAAAGAAACATACATAAATAGATCGAAAGATATAAATAAATAGATAGATAGATAGATAGAGCAATCTATTGCCCTTTCATATATATCATTGATTTAACGTCATCAAGCTACATACCACGGAAAGCCTTACAGGTTTCATTAAATTGTTTAAGCTACCTCACAATCTCCCTATTTCTCATTCTTATTCCACACCCACCTGTACTACAATTCCCCCATTTAATCTACTTCCTGAGCCATCGTATCATTGGATGGTACAGTACAGAAGGAGGCCATTCCACCCATCATGCCTGTGCTGGCTCTTTGAAAGAGCTTTCCAACTAATTCCACTCCCCTGCCCTTTCCCCAGAGCCCTGTAAATTTTTTCCCTTCAAGTAAGGGGAACGGATTGGGTGGATAGAGAGAAACTATTTCCGCTGGTTGGGGATTCTAGGAGTAGGGGGCACAGTCTAAAAATTAGAGCCAGACCTTTCAGGAGTGAGATTAGAAAACATTTCTACACACAAAGGGTGGTAGAAGTTTGGAACTCTCTTCCGCAAACGGCAATTGATACTAGCTCAATTGCTAAATTTAAATGTGAGATAGATAGCTTTTTGGCAACCAAAGGTATTAAGGGATATGGGCCAAAGGCAGGTATATGGAGTTAGATCACAGATCAGCCATGATCTTATCAAATGGCAGAGCAGGCACGAGGGGCTGAATGGCCTACTCCTGTTCCTATGTTCCTAAGTATTTATCTAATTCCACTTTGAAAGTTATTATTGAATCTGCTTCCACCACCCTTTCAGGCAGTGCATTCCAGATCATTACAACTCTGCGTAAAAAATGCTTCCTCATGTCGTCTCTGGTTCATTTGCCAATCACCTTAAATCTGTGTCCTCTGGTTACTGACCCTTCTGTCACTGGAAACAGTTTCTCCTTATTTACTCTATCAAAACTGTTCATGATTTTGAACACCTCTATCAAATCTCCCCTTAACCTTCTCTAGTCTAGGGACAACAATCCCAGCTTCTCCAGTCTCTCCACATAACCGAAGTCTCTCATCCCTGGAACCATTCTAGTAAATCTCCTCTGCACCCTCTCTAAGGCCTCGATATCCTTCCTAAAGTGTGGTGCCCAGAATTGGACACAATACTCCAGTTGAGGCCTAACCAGTGTTTTATAAAAGTTTAGCATCACTTCTTTGCTTTCGTACCCTATGCCTCTATTAATAAAGCCCAGGATCCCATATGTTTTTTTAACAGCCTTCTCTACTTGTCCTGCCACCTTCAAAGATTTGTGTACAAAAACCCCCAGGTCTCTCTGTTCCTGCACCCTCTTTAAAATTGTACCATTTAGTTTATATTGCCTCTCCTCATTCTTCCTACCAAAATGTATCACTTCACACTTCTCTGCGTTAAATTTCGTCTGCTATGTATCTGCCCATTTCACCAGTCTGTCTATGTTTTCCTGAAGTCTGTTACTATCCTCCACAATGTTTACTAAATTCCCGAGTTTTGTGTCACCTGCAAACTTTGAAGTTATACCGTCTATACCCAAATCCAGGTCATTAATATATATCAAAAAGAGCAGTGGTCCTAATACTGACCCCTGGGGAACACCACTGTATACTTCCCTCCAGTTTGAAAAACAACCGTTCACCACTACTCTCTGCTTTCTGCCCCTTAGCCAATTTTGTATCCACACTGTCACTGTCCCTTTAATCCCATGGGCTTTAATTTTGCTAACAAGTATTTTATGTGGTACTTTATCAAATGCCTTTTGAAAGTCCATATACACAACATCAACCACACTACCCTGATCAACCCTCTTCGTTACTTCATCAAAGAATTCAATCATGAACCAGAAATCATGCAGAGTGATGAGGCAACACTTAACGCAGCTTCTGCGAATTAATTTAATGAAAATACTTACTGCCGGCTCTATGGCGTCGAATTGCATGATTTTGAACTTAAAAAAAATAGTGCATGGTCAACCCAGCCTCTGAGCAGCATACGGTGATGAGCATTGAACAGTCTGTGAGGGTAAAAGACACACTCACAAAATCTGTCAGGAAGAGAAGTCCCGCCCACAACCAGGTAAGCAGACTTCATTCATTTAAAGTTAGGATTCTCATTGTAATTAAAAATGTTAAATTTTTTTAATAAAAAAACAAAGAAATTCAGAACCAAAGATTCAGAAGGGAAAAGTAAAAAGAAATTTTAATTTTTGTAATTTTTAATTTTTTTTAAATGACAAATAACTATTAAAATAAGGAGTAATATGAGATGCCATATTTTTAAAAGTTAATTTTTAGTTGTTTGGCAGTTATTAAGTCTTACTGTGCCTTTAAAACTCAGTTTAGACCTGTATTTTTAAGCGATTCTGTATTGTGGTGTAATTAGTTACTTTCCAGCTGGGCTGATAAGCCAGTTGCCGTTTTTTTCAGTGATTTCTATGATTGCAGCGTGCGATGGCCCTTTAATTCAAAGCTGTCAGACCGCCAGCGAACCAACAGGAGCAAGTTTGTGATTTCTGCGTTTTCGTGCACAGGTGCAAACTTGGAAACTTGCTCCTTCCATTCGCAATTAAAAGCAGAGAGTGCTGTTAAACTCCTCCGTTATTTCGGGAGCAATTTCTGGCCCCATATTATCATAGTATCATAGAAGGCACAGCACATCGTGTCTGTGCTGGCTCTTTGAAAGAGTTATCCAATTAGTCCCACTCCTCCGCTCGTTCCCCATAGCCCTGTAAAATTTTTTCCCTTCAAGTATTTATCTAATTCCCTTTTGAAAGTTACTACTGAATCTGCTTCCACCACCCTTTCAGGCAGCGCATTCCAGATCATTACAACTCTCTGCGTTAAAAATGTTTCCTCAATTTGTCCTGCCACCTTCAAAGATTTGTGTTGTGAATCCCCAAATCTCCCTGTTCCTGCACCCCCTTTAAAATTGTTCCATTTAGTTTATATTGCCTCTCCTCATTCTTCCTACTAAAATGCATCACTTCACACTTCTCTGCGTTAAATTTCATCTGCGATGTGTCTGCCCCATTTCACCAGTCTGTCTATGTTCTCCTGAAGTCTGTTCCTATCCTCCACATTGTTTACTACATTTCAGAGTTTCGTGTCATCTGCAAACTTTAGAATTATACCGTCTATACCCAAGTCCAGGTCATTAATATAAATCAAAAAGAGCAGTGGTCCTAATACTGACCCCTGGGGAACACCACTGTATACTTCCCTCTAGTCTGAAAAACAACCATTCACCATTACTCTCTGCTCTCTGTCCCTTAGCCAATTTTGTATCCATGCTGCCACTGTCCCTTTAATCCTACGGGCTTTAATTTTGCTAACAAGTCTATTACGTGGTACTTTATCAAATGCCTTTTGAAAGTCAACCCTCTCTGTTATTTCAACAAAGAGCTCAATCAAGTTAGTCAAACAAAATTTTCCTTTATCAAATCCGTGCTGACTTTCATTTATTAGTCCATACTTTTTCAAGTGCTAATTAATTTTGTCCCTAAATTAATATTGTCTCTAAAAGTTACCCCACCACCGACTTTAGGCTGACTGGCCTGTAATTGTCAGGTTTATCCCTCTCCCCTTTTTTGAACAGGGGTGTAATATTTGCAATCCTCCAGTCCTCCGGCACCGTCCCCATATCTAAGGAGGATTGGAAGATTGTGGCCAGAGCCTCCGCAATTTCCACCCTTACTTCCCTCAGTAACCGAGGATGCATCCCATCTGGACCGGGTGACTTTTCTACTTTGAGTACTGTCAATCTTTTAAGTACCTCCTCTTTATCTATTTTTATCCTCTCCAATATCGCTACCACCTCCTCCTTTACTGCTACAATGGCAGCATCCTCTTCTCTAGTGAAGACCAATGCGAAGTTTTCATTTAGTAACTCAGTCATACCCTCTGTCTCCACAAGAAGATCTCCTTTTTTGTCCCTAATCAGTCCCACCCTTCCTTTGACTGCCCTTTTACTATTTATATGTTTATAAAAGACTTTTGGGTTCCCTTTTATGTTAACCACTAATCTATTCTCATACTCTCTCTTTGCCCCTCATTCCCTTTTTTAGATCTCCTCTGTACTTTCTGTATTTAGCCTGGTTCTCTACTGTATTAAATATGTAGCTCCAGAAGGTCCCGGGTTTACGCCCCACTCCAGAGACCTTAGCGCATAATCCAGGCTGACACTTCAGTGCCGTACTGAGGGAGTGCCTCACTTTTGGAGATGCCGTCTTTCCGATGAGACATTAAACTGAGACCCCATCAGCCCTCTCAGGTGGATGTAAAAGATTCCATGGCACTATTTCTACGAAGAGTAGGTGAGTTCTCCCCGGTGTCCTGGCCAATATTTATCCCTCAACCAACATCACTAAAGCAGATTATCTGGTCATTATCACATTGCTATTTGTGGGATCTTGCTGTGCACAAATTGGCTGCTGCATTTCCTACATTACAACAGTGACTGCACTTCAAAAGTACTTCATTGGCTGCAAAGCACTTTGGGACATCCTGAGGTCATGAAAGGCGCTATAGAAATGCAAGTTCTATTTTCTTTTTCCCACAGCTAACACTTCATCAATACCATTTAACAGGAGCTGTGTTTGCCTTGCGAGGGATCCATGCAAAGGTTCGGTTTGGGGCCCCTCCATTTTACTAGACAATGATAGTAAATATTACCTACCTAAGCTGGTGTCTAATCCACACACATATGATTGTGAAAAGGCTTGTTTGCAATTGGTAATATAAAAATAGTTGACCAAATGATAAGCGAGAGATCGATTTACCGCAATCCTTAAACTCGTCACTGAGTTTACTCAGGGCCATTCCCTGTCCTTTCTTTCCATTTAAGTTGTAGTCACTTCCTGGATTTTGTGTCCCCATATGAAGCACTTTGCATTTCTCTACATTGAATTTTATTTGCCACCTGTCTGCCCAATTCCCAAATATATTCAGATCCTCCTGTAGCTTATCCTGTCCAGCTTTGCAGTCTACCACCTTTATTCGCTTGGTACCATCTGCAAATTTAGCCACTGTGCTTGTGACTCCTCGCACCAGATCATTTTTGAAGATATTAAACAAAAGAGGTCCCAAAACAGACCTCAGTGGGACCCGACTGGTAACATTCTCCCAGACTGATGACCATCCCTGTACACTACCCTTGGGGTTCTGTTGGCCAAACAATTATGTATCCATTGTAAAATATTTCCACTGATTCCTGATTTCTTTATTTTCAGTACCGGCCTTTCCAGAGGAACTCTATCAAAGGCCTTCCTGAAATCCAAGTATCCACATCCGTTGCCTTACCCTGTCAAGCTCCTTTGTCACACCCTCAAAGAAAACCAGTAAGTTAGATTGGCAAGACCACTCCTTCATGAATCCATATTAACTATCTTTTATGATTTTATTTCTAACCACATGCTCTATGATCTTATCTTTAATAAGGGTTTCCGTAACTTTACCCACAGTAGACGTCTGGTCTGTCGTTTTCTGCGTCTCTTTTGGTACCTTTTTTAAAAATTGGAGAAACATCTGCCTTTCTCCAGTCGCCAGGCATCTCTCCAGTATTCAGGGATTTCTGGAAGATTTGTGCCAGAGTTCCTGAAATTTCCTCCCTTATTTCCTTAAGAATCCTTCGATGCATCTTATCTGGCATCTGAGATTTATTTATTCACTTTAAGTTTGCACAGCTGTTTGGCAACCATGCTGGTAGTTATGTGAATAGTATCACCACTTAACTCTGTGACACCCTCTAGTTCCCTTTCCAGAACCGATGTTACTTGTATCTTCCTTGGTAAAAACTGAGGCAAAAAACGAATTTAGCACTTTTGCAGGCTGAGTGGCATCAGTTGTCATGCCCTCTCCCGATCTCACTTTCAGTGGCCCCACTCCATCCTTCGTTTTTCTTTCTTGCTTAATATAACTAAAAAACGTTTTATTATTATCCATTTTGATGTCCTTTTCACACTCCTGATATGCCTTTTGGTATTGAATCCATCTTAATTTTGTGCCATTTTCCTTCATAGCTTTAAATGCTTTTTCTTCTTTTTGAGTTGCTTGGTAGCCCCGTTCAGCCAAGCAGGAGTGCCTTCAAGCTTCATATCTTTGCTTTGCTTGGGTACACATCTGTTCATTGCATTCAGAATCATCTCCTTGAAGGAACTCTATAGTCTCTCCACAACCCTAGTCCTGTTCAAACCGGCCAGGCCCACTCTGACAAGACTTCTCAAGCGCATCGAATTGGTCCTCTTAATATTTGTCAATCTTGTTCAGGTTTTAGTAACTCCAATCCTTGTAAACGTGATCACATTCACAAAGCCTCACCCACCTTTGTGTTGGAGATTTGATTGTCCCTATTACTCATAATCAAATCCAGGATGTTTTCTCTCCTTGTTGCCTCTTTTACGAACTGTCTTCCATTAACTCTAGAAATCCCTTCCCTGTCTTAACAGTAGAGACATTGGACCATATTTTGCTATCAAAATAACGGTGAGGCTACTGCGCTCACCGTTATTTATGCACAAATGGTACAGCAACTTCAGGCAAGGAGCAGGTGCGCGGTTAAAGGCGGATACCCAGAAGTTGTTGTCCGAGATGCGCCTCTCCGCCGTTAGCTTTGCGAAAGCGACATCTCGTTGTCTGCCTCATTATTGAATGTCATGAAGTTGCTGTATTTGCCCTTCCTGGTCCCCAAGTTAACTGATACTGTTAACGGTTCCCTCTTGTCATGTACTGTCCTCCTCCCCTTCAAATCTGGCGTTATCACCCCCCCCCTCCTCAAAAAACCCACCCTTGATCCCTCTGTTCTTGCAAACTCTCGCCCCATCTCCAACCTCCCTTTCCTCTCCAAAGTCCTTGAACTTGTTGTCACCTCCCAAATCCGTGCCCATCTTTCCCACAAATCCATGTTTGAATCCCACCAATCAGGTTTTTGTACCACGGTCCTAATCAAAGTCACAATTGACATCCTCTGTGACTGTGACCGTGGTAAACTATCCCTCCTCATCCTTCTCCACCTGTCTGCAGCCTCTGACACGGTTGACCACACCATCCTCCTCCATCGCCTCTCCTCCGTTGTCGAGGTGGGTGGGACTGCCCTCGCCCGGTTCCATTCTTATCTATTCAGTTGCAGCCAGAGAATCACCTGCAATGGCTTCTCTTCTCGCTCCCGCACCGTTACCTCTGGAGTCCCCCAACGGTCTATCCTTGGCCCCCTCCTATTTCTCATCTACATGCTGCCCCTCGGCGACATCATCTGAAAACATGATGTCAGGTTCCACATGTACACTGACGACACCCAGCTCTACCTCACCACCACTTCTCTCGACCCCTTCACTGCCTCTGATTTGTCACACTGCTTGTCCGATATCCAGTGCTGGATGAGCAGAAATTTCCTCCAACTAAATACTGGGAAGACCGAACCCATTGTCTTTGGTCCCTGCCACAAACTCCGTTCCCTAGCCACCGACTCCATCAGTGACTCTCCCTGGCCACTGTCTGAGGCTGATCCAGAACGTTCACGACCTTGGTGTCCTAGTTGACCCTGGGATGAGCTTCCAACCCCATAGCCGCTCCATCATCATGACCGCCTACGTCCACCTCCGTAATATTACCTGTCTCCATCCCTGCTTCAGCTCATCTGCTGCTGAAACCCTCATCCATGCCTTTGTTACCCTCAGACTTGACTATTTCAATGCTCTCCTGGCCGGCCTCCCATCTTTCAGCCTCCATAAACTTGAGCTCATCCAAAGCTCTGCTGCCTATGTCCTAACTCGCACCAAGTCTTGTTCTCCCATCACCCCTGTGCTCGCTGACCTACATTGGCTCCCGGTCCAGGAACGCCTCATTTTTAAAATTCTCATCCTTGTTTTCAAATCCCTCCATAGCCTCGCCCCTCCCTATCTCTGTAACCTCCACCAGCCCTACAACCCTCTGAGATCTCTGCCCTCCTCCAATCCTGGCCTCTTGCACATCCCCAATTTTAATCGCTCCACCATTGGCGGCCGTGCCTTCAGCTGCCTAGGCCGTAAGCTCTGGAATTCCCTCCCTAAACCTCTCTAACTCTCTCTCCTCCTTTAAGATGCTCCTTAAAACCTACCTCTTTGACCAAGCTTTAGGTCATCTGTCCTAATATCTCCTTAATTGGCTCGGTGTCAAATTTTGTTTGATAATCGCTCCTGTGAAGCACCTTGGGATGTTTTACTACGTTAAAGGCGCTATATAAATGCAAGTAGTTGTTGTTGTTGATATGAACTAAACTTGCCACAGAAAGCTAAGTTTTGTCCATTTCAGTCCAAGTACCCTTTTAACGACGTGATAAGTGTTAATTACTGCCAGTGAAAATTAACTATTACAAGTGTGTCGTCTCATTCCTTCAGGTATTAATTGTTGTTGCCCTATTTACTTCTCAATCCTTCAATCTGAGTGGTTAAAGAGATACCCGGTTGCATGCCCTGTTCACTCAGGTCCCAGATGCCCTGTTTCCCTCACTCCGACGTTATCACCTCGCACTTTCAGCAACTCGCCACGCAAAAAATGTAAAAACCTAAACGTGCAAGAACAAGTCTAGTTAATGGCAGACGCTGTTAGATGCTCTGCTACAGCAAAATCTGGCCCATTATTGACCCAGTCAATTTCTGGTAAGTTTAATTCTCCACCTACTATAGTTAGTCCCTTACTAGTCACCATCCTTATCTGATCCCACAGTTCCTGATCAAGGCTTTGATCCTGGCCTGGGGGTTTATAGCATACCCCCAGTAATAGTTCACCTCTTTTACCATCTATTAATTCTACCCAAAGTGATTCTGCGTCTGCCCTTTCCTTTTTAATATCCTCTCTTGTTTGTGCCTCAATATTGGAGTTTATATATACTCGCACACCACCTCCTTTTCTCCTGATAAGATCTCTTCTAAACAATTTCTATCCTTCCGGATATATATCCCATTGATTGGAATCATTCCACCAAGGCTCTCTGGCACTAATGACATCCAATCTATCAACCCCTGCAAAAGCTTCCAAATCACACATCTTATTTGTCAGACTTCTTGCATTAATGAAAGTGCAGCTTCAATGCTTTTTACCTTTCCCATTTAACATTTTTACCTTGTTTATCTCCCACTAGACTTATTAAACTTTGATTTGTGTTTTCACTGGCGCACCTTGAGGTTTGCTCCAATTGGTAAAGGGGTTCTCTTGCACCTCCCACAACCACCCCCAGTTTAAACACTTCCCCGCCATTCTACCTCTCCTCCCTGCCCACACCTCTACCCCCCTCTTCAGTTTAGCTGGAGCCCATCCGGTCTGTATAGTCTCCTGCTATTCCAAAAGTTGACCCACCATTTGAGGAACCAAAACCCTGATTCCCCACATCAAAGCTTTAGCCACGGGGAGGGATTGGGGCCGGGGGTGGGGGGGTGAGGGTGGCGGTCGTGTGGACCTCTATGCCCGAATTCCTGACAGACTCTCCCATCGGGCGAAGCTCCTGATGGGAGCGCTGCTTCATGAATTCTACCCCGTCGTTGTCACGATGATGTGTGGCAATCTGGATGAAATGAAGTGATTATTTTCCTCCTCAACTCTGGCTGCTTTTGATCGAGTTGTAAACAAGTTGTTACACTGAGGGGGAGCTAAAACAGCAAAAGACTTGCAGATTAATCCATCGCATGGAAGCCATGAACAACCAGTGAAAACTGAGACTTCAATGATGTCCTTGCCAATCAGATATATTTGTATAGTGCAATCAGTACAGGTTTTCACATAAAGTGTGTCCTTGGGGGGGGGGGTGGGGAACACTAGGTGGTCGAGAGTGAGGCGGGGGGGGGGGGGAGGAGGGGAGGGAGGATGCACCTCAAGAGCGTAAACATGAAGGGGGGAAAAAAATTCTTTGGAGGCCTCAGGAGAATTGGTCACAACACAGTTATCCTAAACAGTGCACGGAATTAATAATTCCGATGCTTCATCATGTTCACTGACATTCAGCCGCTCGACAGCAGCTGGGGAATGTGTGTACAAGGTGACAGACTCTATCAATTTACAATTACCTGCTCTTGGTGTAGTCCTAGATGAGTTTTGTTGATAGTGGCTTTGCATCGACAGTAGGATGTGGGACACGGATTCAAAGTTTTGAAAGGCAAATTAAGGGCTGATGCTGAGAAGAGTGGTCAACTTCTGGGTAGGTTGGGAGAGACAAACTCCGTGAAGCCATTTAAGGACCTAGGTTCCTTTTTTTAATGGGTGTCACTGGCAAGGCCAACATTTATTGCCCATCCCTAGTTGCCCTTGAAAAGGATGTATTTGGCCGACTTCTTGAATCGCTGCAGTCCATGAGATGAAGGTAGAATCGTAGAATCGTAGAATCATACAGCACAGAAGGAGGCCATTCGGCCCATCGTGTTCGCGCCGGCCAAAAATGAGCCACCCAACCATGTTGGTGTGGGACTGGAGTAAGATATAGGCCAAAACTGGTAAGTACAGCAGGTTTCCTTCCTTAAAGGACATTAATGAACCAGTTGCATTTTAGCACAATCCAACAGATTCTTGGTCACCTTTACTGATAGCAGCTTTTTATTTCCACATTTTTTAAAACTGAATTCAAATTCTGAAACTTCCATGGTGGGATTTGAACTCACATTCTCTGAGATTATTAGTCTAGTTCTGCTGGGACACCAGTCCTGTAACATAACCACTGTATTCTCGACCAATCCCTGTTAAATATTATTTGACGCACACTTCTCCACATTCTTCATGAAGCCTACAGAAGGCCCAGGACTGCCCCTGGGGGAACTCAACTGACCATTCCCTCCTCAGCAATGAGCTTATTTCATTTGTCACCTTCTTCTGCCGATCTAGTTTTCATTTGAGTGAAGGGACTGACCGACATGTAGTGCCAGTCAGGGAAGTGATAGAGAGCAAGAGGCAGGGAGCACAGACATTGAGTGGCTACGAGTGAGGAGAGAGGTGGAGTCACGCAGGGAATGTAAATGTCAAACAGGTTCCCAGCTTCCGCTGAGGGGAAGGCAGCATTAATGAAGACACAGAGGAGCCTTGGGGAAATAAGAGAAGACTGCAGGATAAGAAAGAGAAATAGAGATAATGATAGTCGGAGATTCACAGCTGAGATATGTGAGCAGTTCTTTCTGTTATAAAGGCAAGGCTAACAGGGTGGTGAAATAATAACAGAAAATGCTGGAAACACTCAGCAGGTCAGGCAGCATCTGTGGAAACAGGAAGGTTGATTTTAGGGAGTTAGGAAAGAGATTAATAAGCAGGACCTCAAAGGTAGTAATCTCTGGATTACTCCCGGTGCCACACGATAGTGAGTATAGAAATAGGAGGATAGTGCAGATGAATGCGTGGCTAGAGAGAGGGTGCAAGAGGGAGGGCTTTAGATTCCTGGGGCATTGGGACCGGTTCTGGGGGCGGTGGGACCTGTACAGGCCGGACGGGTTGCACCTCAACAGGGCCGGGACCAATATCGTCAAGGGGAGGTTTGCTAGTGCTGTTGGGGAGGGTTTAAACTAGCTTGGCAGGGAGATGGGAGCCTGAGCATAGATTCAGAAGGGAGAGAAAAGAAACTGGAAATGGAAGGCAGAAAATTAGTAAGCGAGTTTGGAAGGCAGAGGAAACAAAGGCTAGAAAATTGACAACAGAGAAGTTTGGCGGTGCTCAATGGTATATATCTCAATGCAAGGAGTCTAGTGAATAAGGCAAATGAACTGAGGGCACAGATAGACACATGGCAGTATGATATCATAGCTATTGCCGAAATATGGCTTAAACAGGGACAGGAATGGCAGCTCAACATTCCTGGTTACAGGGTTTTCAGACGAGATAGAGAGGGGGATAAAAAAGGAGGTGGGGAGGGCACAATATTGGTTAAAGAAACAATTACAGCTGTGAGGAGGGATGATATGTTAGAACGATCATCAAATGAGGCCATATGGGATGAACTGAAGAACAAAAAAGGGGTAATCACACTGCTGGGAGTGTACTATAGACCCCCAAACAGTCAGAGGGAGATAGATGGACAAATATGTAGGCAAATTTCTGAGAAACAGTAGGGCAGTAATAGTAGGGGATTTCAACTACCCTAATATTAACTGCGATAGAATCAGTGCAAAAAGTATAGAGGGCGCAAAATTCTTAAAATGCATTCAGACGAATGTTTTAGCCAGTACGTAGCAAGCCCAACAAGAGAAGGGGCAGTTCTGGACATAAAGAGCAAGAGGATAACTAAGGAAAGAGGAGGGCCTATTAGAGACCAAAAAGGTAACCTGTGTGTGGAGGTGGAAGATGTGGGTATGGTTCTTAATGAATACTTTGCATCTGTCTTCACAAAAGAGGGGGATGATGCAGAGATTGTAGTTAAGGAGGAGGAGTGTGAAATATTGGATGGGATAAACATAGTGAGAGAGGAAATATTAAGGAGTTTAGCATCTTTGAAAGTAGATAAATCGCCAGGACCAGATGAAATGTATCCCAGGCTGTTAAAAGAAGCCAGGGAGGAAATAGCGGAGGCTCTGACCATCATTTTCCAATCCTCTCTGGCTACAGGCGTGGTGCCGGAGGATTGGAGGACTGCTAACGTTGTACCATTGTATAGAAAGGGAGAAAGAAATAGACCGAGTAATTACAGGCCAGTTAGTCTAACCTCGGTGGTAGGCAAATTATTGGAAAAAATCCTGAAGTACGGTATTAATCATCATTTAGAAAGGCACGGGTTAATCAAGAACAGTCAACATAGATTTGTTAAGGGAAGGTCGTGTCTGACTAACTTGACTGAATTTTTTGAGGAGGTAACAAGGAGGGTCGATGAGGGTAGTGCATTTAATGTAGTCTATGTGGATTTTAGCAAGGCTTTTGACAAGGTCCCACATGGCAGACTGGTCAGAAAAGTAAAAGCCCATGGGATCCAAGGGAAAGTGGCAAGTTGGATCCAAAATTGGCTCAGTGGTAGGCAGCAAAGGGTAATGGTCGACGGGTGTTTTTGTGACTGGAAGGCTGTTTCCAGTGGGGTTCAGTAAGGCTCAGTACTAGGTCCTTTGCTTTTTGTGTATATATCAATGATTTAGACTTAAATGTAGAGAGCATGATTAAGAAGTTTGCGGGTGATACAAAGATTGGCCGTGCGTTTGATAGTGAGGAGGAAAGCTCAGGAAGCTGCAGGAAGATATCAATGGACTGGTCAGGTGGGCAGGAAAGTGGCAAATGGAATTCAATCCAGAGAAGTGTGAGGTAATGCATTTAGGGAGGCAAACAAGGCAAGGGAGTACACAATAAATGGGAGGATACTGAGAATTATATTATTATTAGCTGAGGCATAGAATATAAGAGCAGGGAGGTTATGCTAGAACTGTATAAAACACTAATTAGGCAACAGCTTGAGTACTGCGTACAGTTCTGGTCACCACATTACAGGAAGGATGTGATTGCACTAGAGAGGGTTCAGAGGAGATTTACGAGGATGTTGCCAGGGCTGGAGAATTTTAGCTATGACGAAAGATTGGATGGACTGGGGTTGTTTTCTTTGGAAAAGAGGAGGCTGAGGGGAGATTTAATTGAAGTGTATAAAATTATGAGCGGCCTAGATAGAGTGGTTAGGGAGGACCTATTTCCCTTAGCAGAGAGGTCAATAGCCAAAGGGCATAGCTATAAAGTGATTGGTAGAAGGATTAGAGGGGAGCTGAGGAGAACTTTTTTCACCCAGAGGGTGGTGGGGGTCTGGAACTCACTGCCTGAAAGGGTGGTAGAGGCAGAAACCCTCAACTCATTTAAAAAGTACTTGGATATGCACCTGAAGTGCTGTGACCTGCAAGGATATGGACCAAGAGCTGGAAAGTGGGATTCGGCTGGATAGCTCTTTTTCAACCAGCACAGACACGATGGGCTGAATGGCCTCCCTCTGTGCCATTAACAGATATCACCCTAACAGTGCAGCATTCCCTCAATAATACACTATCAGCCTAGATTTTATACTCAAGTCTCTAGAGTGGGGCTTGAACCTACAGCCCTCTGACTCAGAGGCAAGAGTCACAGCTAACATACACAAGCCTCCGGAGAGATAATCAGAGGTGAACAAAAGTAGGTTTAGGTATCTTGTTTGGAAACTAAACCATTACTAGACCATTGCCAGTAAAGATAATGAGGGTGGTTTTCCGTGCGGATTTTCCCGTTTGCCCACCGTAACTTCGGATGTGGAAACCCCGGGAAAACAGCAACGAGCCAGCGAACTCCTGCCCGAATTCACCCCTGGTGAGTGCCTGAGGTGAATGTTTTGGGGAGAATGAGCAGTTGGACAGTAGTGTTGAGTTTATGGATAACTGGGAGTATTTGTGGAGTAACCAGGACAGAATAAGGGGAGGTGCAACGAGACCTGGGTGTCCTTGTACACCAGTCGCTGAAAGCGAGCATTCAGGTGCAGCAAGCAGTTAGGAAGGCGAATGGTATGTTGGCCTTCATCGCAAGAGGATTTGAGTACAGGAGCAAGGATGTCTTACTGCAGTTGTACAGGGCCTTGGTGAGACCACATCTGGAGTATTGTGTGCAGTTTTGGTCTCCTTATCTGAGCAAGGATGTCCTTGCCATGGAGGGAGTGCAACGAAGGTTTACCCGACTGATTCCGGGGATGGCAGGACTGACGTATGAGGAGAGATTGGGTCGACTAGGCCTATATTCACTAGAGTTTAGAAGAATGAGAGGTGATCTCATTGAAACATATAAAATTCTAACAGGACTAGACAGACTAGATGCAGGGAGGATGTTCCCGATGGCTGGGGAGTCCAGAACCAGGGGTCACAGTCTCAGGATACGGGGTATGTCATTTAGAACCGAGATGAGGAGAAATTTCTTCACTCAGAGGGTGGTGAACCTGTGGAATTCTCTACCACAGAAGGCAGTGGAGGCCAAGTCATTAAATATATTCAAGAAGGAGATAGATATATTTCTTAATGCTAAAGGGATCAAGGGATATGGGGAAAAAGCGGGAACAGGGTACTGAGTTAGATGATCAGCCATGATCATTTTGAATGGCGGAGCAGGCCCGAAGGGCCGAATGGCCTACTCTTGCTCCTATTTTCTATGATTCTATGATTCTATGAAGACTGAAGACTGCATTCTAACCAAGCTGGAGCAGGCAGATTAGTCATTAATATAGAATCATAGAATCTTCCACACAGAAGGAGGCCATTCAGCCCATTGTGCCTGTGTCGGCTCTTTGAAAGAGCTAAACAATTAGTCCCATTCTTATGCCATAGCCAGCAATTTTTTCCTTTTCAAGCATATATCCAGTTCCCTTTTGTAAGTTACATTGAATCTGCTTCCACCACCCTTTCAGGCAGTGCATTCCAGGTCATAACAACTCGCTGCACAAAAAAATGTTTCCTCATCTCCCCTCTGGTTCTTTTATCTTAAATCTGTGTCCTCTGGTTACTGACCATCCTGGCAGGGGAAACAATTTCACTTTATTTGCTCTATCAAAGCCCCTAATAATTTAGAACACCTCTATTAAATTTCCCCTTAACCTTCTCTGCTATAAGGAGAACAATCCCAGCTTCTCCAGTCTCTGCACAAAACTTAAGTCCCTCATCCCTGGTATAATTCCAGTAAATCTCCTCTACACCCTCTCGAAGGCCTTGACATCCTTCCTGTGGTGTCCAGAATTGGATACAATACTCCAGCTAAGGCTTTACCGGTGATTTGTAAAGGTTTAGCATAACTTCCTTGCTTTTGTACTCTATACTTCTATTAATAAAGCCCAGAATCCCATATGTTTTTTTAACAGCCTTGTCTTGCCACCTTCAAGAGTTTATATAAAAAATTATCTGACCAGTGTTTTTATTGTAGTGTGTAGGGGTGGGGCCTGTATGGTAAGAACACTGGAAATTAGAGTGTCGTACTCGAACAGTACAGTGGCCTTCTGGGCTTGGGGGTTACATAGAATCCACAATACAGAAACAGGCCATTTGGCCCATCTGGTCCATGCCGGTCCACGCCAAGTCTCCTCCCACCCCTCTTCATCTCACCTTATCAGCATATCCTTCTATTCCTTTCTCCCTCATGTGTTTATTTAGCTTCCCCATAAATTCATCTATGCTGTTCACCTCAACTACTCCATGTGGTAGCAAGTTCCACATTCTAACCACTCTCCTGAATTCCCTATTGGATTTATTGGTGACAATCTTATATTTATGGCCTGTAATGGGTTCCAATTGCTGGGGAACTAATCAGCTGCTCTGTGCTGTTTTGATCTTGAGAGGCTCGATGCTGTCACCAGGTACGTTCCATTTCTCAGTGTGGACATCCATCATTTAATTAGAAGCACTAGAGAAACAACAGGGTTTGGGCGTTTATTTAGAGGAGACTGAGGTGCAATTAAAAGATTTGGATTTACCCATTACCTTATCCCTTGGGCCAATAGGTTGAATTCAATTTTTATTACATTGGATTCTGAGATTTTTGCCAGTGTTCTGCGGATCATATTCCACAATTCTGTCCATTTTTCCATTGAATCTTGCTCATCCCACAAACCTTTTCACACACAACGAATTACTTTAAACGGAAGTGACCATCAACAAGCGGGTAAACTCGGCAGACTTTTGTTTTTAGTATTCATTCTCGGGATGTGGGCGTCGCTGGCAAGGCCGGGATTTACTGCCCATCCCTGAGCTGCTGTTGAGAGATTGAAGGTGGGCCTTCTCCTTGAACCACTGGGGTCCCTGTGGTGGTGGTGCTCCCACAATGTTGTTGGGTGGGAAATTCCAGGATATTGAGGCAGCAATGATGAAGGAAAGGCACAGCAAGATCCCACAAACAACAACGAGGTGAAAGACCAGCAAACCTGTTTTTGCTGATGTCGCTTGAGGGGAGAATGTTGGCCAGGACAACAGGAAAATTCTCTGCCCTTCAGATGGTGCTGTGGGAACTTTTAACCTGCATCTAAACCAGACAGTGCCTCAGTCTAACTCTACACCCAAAGGGCAGCTCCACCAACAATACAGCACTCCCTCAGTACTTCTCTAAAGTTCCAGCCTAGCTTACATACCAAGCCCTGGAGTGGAATTTAAACCCATCATCTACTGACGTAGATGACGCCGCCAACCCTGACCCTAACTCTAATTTAACACTTCCCTAACCCTAACCTTCACTCTAACCCTAACCTACCAACTGAGCCAAGCTGACATGTGCGATACACCTGTAAACGTAGGATTCTTACAGGAGGATAGGCTTTAGCCTCTATTTATCTCAGACCAAGAGCAGCTCCTGATGAAGGGTTTGCATTTCCCAAAGGGAAACCCAAGGTGCTAATGAAATGTTGGCAGTAGAAGTGAAAGGAGTTGGTGTTTTCTGAAGGCCTGTAATTTTCTGACTCTCTCAGTCTGGCTGTGTACTGCCAGCTGTGATCTGGCACAGCGCTCGGAGAGATGAAAATACAATGAGCCCCATCTCCTTATGCAAAATTCACTATTACATAGATCACTGAGTGCTTTCAATTGGAACAGGAAAAATAAAAGCTAGCAGCTGCACAGTGAATTCATTTGCTAAACCAATCTGCTGCAACTCAAAGAGATAAGCAATGAACAGAGGACTTGGGATCTGACAGCATTTTCTCCTTGATAGAGCACTTACTGCACAATGAGAGTCTGTTCCCCTCAAACTCACATGGGAGAGCTTCTTTCTGACTCGGTTGGTGCATCCACTGCCCTTTGCAGCACTTGCTCTTATCGAGTAAAGCCCAGTGAAGGGCCGAGGTTTATGACCCAGGTCACCAGCAAGTTTGAAATGGGTAGGAGACGACTTCAGGCAAATAGCAATAAGGTTTTGGGCTGGTGAAACAAAATGGTTGGGGAGAGAAAGGGAGGGGAGAGAAGGGAAGTTAAAATAATCATTTTTGGACTCTTAAACGAGACAGCAGACTAATGGGAGTAAAAAAATAAGTAGGATTGAGGAAACTGGATGCTGAAGTGGGTTAGGCACTGACCTTTCACCTTTGGGAACTGGGTTTGAATCCAGCCCAGACTGATGGGATGAAAGTCTCCCCCATCTGCTGGATTTAAGGGTTTATATGGGTCCTACCATGGGAGCACCATCACCTCCAAGTTCTCCTTCAAGTCGCACCCCATCCTGATGTGGACATATATCACCGTTCCTTTATTATCCTGGAATTCCCTGCTTAACAGCATTGTGGGAAAAGCATCGGCACAAGGACTGCAAGGGTCCAAGAAGAAGGCCCACCACCACCTTCTCAGGGTGACTAGGGATGGACAGTAAATGCCGGCCTTGGCAGTGTCGCCCACATCCTGATTTTGGGGAGTCTCAATCCAGTTCCCAGTGGGCATGGGTCTACCACATTAAACTGTCCCTAATTCGGCCCAATTTCGACAGACCTAAGGATGGCTGGTGTGGGAATGGGAACAAAATGTCACAATGGTGAAGTAAGACATGCTCTTTTGAGGTTGAGACTGGGACATATTGTTGGTGAAGAGTAGACCGAGCTTTACTCTGCTCCAAGTTGTACTTTACCTGACCTGGGAGTGTTTGATGGAAGACTGGGGACTGAAATGGAAAGTTCTCTCTACCCCAGCACTAACATCCCTCATAATAATTACTTTAAAAATAGTGTTTAGATACCACGACATTGAAATCTCCCTGTGGAACTCTAAGATAGGTCAACGATATGACCTCAGATAGCCCTACCACCTATTATTGTTCAATGGAGACTTCCAGAGTCACTTACACATCTCGGCAGGGGTACAATTATCTATTCATTGGTAATCCCTGGAGGGTTGGGAGAAACACCAGGGGTAATTTTAATTGAATTTAACCCGCCAGGTGGGAATCGGACGAGTTTGGATCGGATGCCAGTTTTACACCCTGCCTGACCTTGTGCTCCATTGAATCCCGGTGCAAACCCGCCCATTTGGGTTAAAATTATCCTCGCTGACTCATAATCATGGATTTTCCTTCAGTATTTCTTTCCCTTCTTCCCATGTACTTGCTAGGCTCAGTTGTGACAAGGTCTCATTGGTTGCAATGATGCTGGCCAAGAATTAAGGGCAAACGATGCCACTTGTCTTGAAGTCCCAATGTAAAGCTACTAACCATGAAATGATCTGATTTAAGTAATCTTGTTTTATGTGGATGATAATTGGGGGAGTTGGGGAGCAAGAATATTTATGTATATCACCCGTCTCCGATCATACCTAAGTCCATCTACTGCTAAAACCCTTATCCAGGCTTTTGTTAACTCGAGACTTGACTAATCCAATGCTCCCCTGACTGGCCTCCCATCTTCCACCCTCCATAAACCTGAGCTCATCCAAAACTCTGCTGCCCGTAACCTAACTCACACCAAGTCCCGTTCACCCATCACCCCTGTGCTCGCTGACTTACATTGGCTCACGGTCTGGCAACACCTTGATTTTAAAATTATCACCCTCATGTTCAATTCCCTCCTTGGCCTCGCTCCTCCCTATCTCTGTAACCTCCTCCAGGCCTACAATCCTCCGAGATCTTTGCGCTCCTCCAATTCTGGCCTCTTGTGCATCTCCCACTTTCTTTGCCCCATCATTGCCAGCTACGCCTTCAGCTGCCTAAGCCCCAAGCCCTGGTATTCCCTCCCTCAACCTCTCCACCTCTCTACCTCTCTCTCCTCCTTAAATACGCTCCTTAAAACCTACCTCTTTGACCAAGCGTTTGATAAAGTGCCACATGGTAGGCTTGCTATTAAGATTGCTGCCCATGGAATAAAGGGGGCAGTAGCAACATGGATACAGAATT
Source organism: Heptranchias perlo (assembly GCF_035084215.1). Taxonomy (NCBI): domain Eukaryota; kingdom Metazoa; phylum Chordata; class Chondrichthyes; order Hexanchiformes; family Hexanchidae; genus Heptranchias; species Heptranchias perlo. Next base: position 55,243,510 of record NC_090342.1, read on the forward strand.
GGCTAAATGACAGGAAACAGAGAGTAATGGTGAACGGTTGTTTCTCGGACTGGAGGGAGGTGTACAGTGGTGTTCCCCAGAGGTCGGTGCTGGGACCACTGCTTTTCTTGATATATATTAATGACTTGGACTTGGGTGTACAGGGCATAATTTCAAAATTTGCAGATGACACAAAAATTGGAAGTGTAGTGAACAGTGAGGAGGATAGCGATAGACTTCAAGAGGATATAGGCACTCTGGTGGCATGGGCAGACATGCGGCAGATGAAGTTTAAGGTGGAAAAATGCGAGATGATACATTTCGGTAGGAAAAATGAGGAGAAGCAATATAAACTAGAGGGCACAATTCTAAAAGGGGTGAGATCTAGGGGTATATGTTGAAGGTGGCGGGCAGGTTGAGAAAGTGGTTAAAAAAGCATACGGGGTCCTGGGCTTTATAAATAGATTGTAAACAATTTTACAACACCAAGTTATAGTCCAGCAATTTTATTTTAAATTCACAAGCTTTCGGAGGCTTCCTCCTTCGTCAGGTGAACGATGTGAAAATAGAGGCATAGAGGCATGGAGTACAAAAGCAAGGAAGTCATGATGAAGCTTTATAAAACACTGGTTCAACCACAACTGGAGTATAGTGTCCAGTTCTGGGCACCGCACTTTAGGAAAGATGTGAAGACCTGAGAGAGGTTGCAGAGGAGATTTACGAGAAAGATTCCAGGGATGAAGTACTTAAATTATGTGGATAGACTGGAGAAGCTGGAGTTGTTCTCCTTGGAACAGAGATGGTTGCGAGGAGATTTGATAGAGGTATTCAAAATCATGAAGGGTCCAGACAGAGTGGATAGAGAGAAACTGTTCCCATTGGTGGAAGGGTCAAGAACCAGAGGGCATAGATTTAAGGTGATTGGCAAAAGAACCAAAGATGACATGAGGAAAAACTCTTTTATACAGCGAGTGATTAGGATTTGGAATGCACTGCCTGAGGGGGTGGTGGAGGCAGATTCAATCATGGCCTTCAAAAGGGAACTGGATAAATACTTGAAATGAAAAAATGTGCAGGGCTACGGGGATAGGGCGGGGCAGTGGGACTAGCTGGATTGTTCATGCATGGAGCCAGCGCAGACTCGATGGGCCGAATAGCCTCCTTCCGTCTAACCTTCTATGGTTCTATGATAGGCTTTTGGTCACCTATCCTAATATTTTTTTTATTATTCGTTCATGAGATGTGGGCGTCGCTGGCGAGGCCGGCATTTATTGCCCATCCCTAATTGCCCTTGAGAAGGTGGTGGTGAGCCGCCTTCTTGAACCGCTGCAGTCCGTGAGGTGAAGGTTCTCCCACAGTGCTGTTAGGAAGGGAGTTCCAGGATTTTGACCCAGTGACGATGAAGGAACGGTGATATATTTCCAAGATGGGATGGTATGTGACTTGGAGGGGAACATGCAGGTGGTGTTGTTCCCATGTACCTGCTGCTCTTGTCCTTCCAGGTGGTAGAGGTCGCGGGTTTGGGAGGTGCTGTCGAAGAAGCCTTGGCGAGTTGCTGCAGTGCATCCTGTGGATGGTACACACTGCAGCCACTGTGCGCCGGTGATGAAGGGAGTGAATGTTTAGGGTGGTGGATGGGGTGCCAATCAAGCGGGCTGCTTTGTCCTGGATGGTGTCGAGCTTCTTGAGTGTTGTTGGAGCTGCACTCATCCAGGCAAGTGGAGAGTATTCCATCACACTCCTGACTTGTGCCTTGTAGATGGTGGAAAGGCTTTGGGGAGTCAGGAGGTGAGTCACTCGCCGCAGAATACCCAGCCTCTGACCTGCTCTTGTAGCCACAGTATTTATATGGCTGGTCCAGTTAAGTTTCTGGTCAATGGTGACCCCCAGGATGTTGATGGTGGGGGATTCGGCGATGGTAATGCCGTTAAATGTCAAGGGGAGGTGGTTAGACTCTCTCTTGTTGGAGATGGTCATTGCCTGGCACTTTTCTGGCGCGAATGTTACTTGTCACTTATGAGCCCAAGCCTGGATGTTGTCCAGGTCTTGCTGCATGCGGGCTCGGACTGCTTCATTATCTGAGGGGTTGCGAATGGAACTGAACACTGTGCAATCATCAGCGAACATCCCCATCTCTGACCTTATGATGGAGGGAAGGTCATTGATGAAGCAGCTGAGGATGGTTGGGCCTAGGACACTGCCTTGAGGAACTCCTGCAGCAATGTCCTGGGGCTGAGATGATTGGCCACCAACAACCACTACCATCTTCCTTTGTGCTAGGTATGACTCCAGCCACTGGAGAGTTTTCCCCCTGATTCCCATTGACTTCAATTTTACTAGGGCTCCTTGGTGCCACACTCGGTCAAATGCTGCCTTGATGTCAAGGGCAGTCACTCTCACCTCACCTCTGGAATTCAGCTCTTTTGTCCATGTTTGGACCAAGGCTATAATGAGGTCTGGAGCCGAGTGGTCCTGGCGGAACCCAAACTGAGCATCGGTGAGCAGGTTATTGGTGAGTAAGTGCCGCTTGATAGCACTGTCGACGACACCTTCCATCACTTTGCTGATGATTGAGAGTAGACTGATGGGGCGGTAATTGGCCGGATTGGATTTGTCCTGCTTTTTGTGGACAGGACGTACCTGTGCAAATTTCCACATTGTCTGGTAGATGCCAGTGTTGTAGCTGTACTGGAACAGCTTGGCTCGAGGCGCAGCTATTTCCGGAGCACAAGTCTTCAGCACGACAGCCAGGATGGTGTCGGGGCCCATAGCCTTTGCTGTATCCAGTGCACTCAGCCGTTTCTTGATATCAAAGTGGAGTGAATCGAATTGGCTGAAGACTGGCTTCTGTGATGGTGGGGATATCGGGAGGAGGCCGAGATGGATCATCCACTTGGCACTTCTGGCTGAAGATGGTTACAAACGCTTCAGCCTTGTCTTTTGCACTCATGTACTGGACTCTGCCATCATTGAGAATGGGGATGTTTACAGAGCCTCCTCCTCCCGTTAGTTGTTTAATTGTCCACCACCATTCACGACTGGATGTGGCAGGACTGCACAGCTTTGATCTGATCCGTTGGTTGTGGAATCGCTTAGCTCTGTCTATAGCATGTTGCTTCCACTGTTTAGCATGCATGTAGTCCTGAGTTGTAGCTTCACCAGGTTGGCACCTCATTTTTAGGTACGCCTGGTGCTGCTCCTGGCATGCTCTTCTACACTCCTCATTGAACCAGGGTTGATCCCCTGGCTTGTTGGTAATGGTAGAGTGAGGAATATGCCGGGCCATAAGGTTACAGATGGTGCTGGAATACAATTCTGCTGCTGCTGATGGCCCACAGCACCTCATGGATGCCCAGTTTTGAGCTGCTAGATCTGTTCTGAATCTATCCCATTTAGCACGGTGGTAGTGCCACACAACACGTTGGATGGTGTCCTCAGTGCGAAGACGGGACTTCGTCTCCACGAGGACTGTGCGGTGGTCACTCCTACCAATACTGTCATGGACAGATGCATTTGCGACAGGTAGATTGGTGAGGATGAGGTGAAGTAGGTTTTTCCCTCGTGTTGGTTTGCTCACCACCTGCCGCAGGCCCAGTCTAGCAGCTATGTACTTCAGGACTCGGCCAGCTCGGTCAGTAGTGGTGCTACCGAGCCACTCTTGGTGATGGACATTGAAGTCCCCCACCCAGAGTACATTCTGTGCCCTTGCTACCCTCAGTGCTTCCTCCAAGTGGTGTTCAACATTGAGTAGGACTGATTCATCAGCTGATGGAGGGCGGTAGATGGTAATCATCAGGAGGTTTCGTTGCCCATGTTTGACCTGATGCCATGAGATTTCATGGGGTCCAGAGTCAATGTTGAGGACTCCCAAGGCCACTCCCTCCTGACTGTATATCACTGTACCACCACCTCTGGTGGGTCTGTCCTGCCGGTGGGACAGGACATACCCAGGGATGGTGATGGAAGAGTCTGGGACGTTGGCTGAAAAGTATGATTCTGTGAGTATGGCTATGTCAGGCTGTTGCTTGACTAGTCTGTGGGACAGCTCTCCCAATTTTGGCACAAGTCCCCAGATGTTAGTGAGGAGGACTTTGCAGGGTCGACTGGGCTTGGTTTGCCGTTGTCGTGTCCGGTGCCTAGTGGTCTGATGCCGGGTGGTCCTTCCGGTTTTATTCTTATTGTGACTTTTTTTAGCGAGATTGTACAACTGAGTGGCTTGCTAGGCCATTTCAGAGAGCGATTAAGAATCAACCACATTGCTGTGGAATAAAACCGGATGGACCACCCAGCATCGGACCACTGGGCACCGGACACGACAACGGCAAAACACCAAGCCCAGTCGACCCTGCAAGGTCTTCCTTACTAACATCTGGGGACTTGTGCCAAAATTGGGAGAGCTGTCCCACAGACTAGTCAAGCAACAGCCTGACATAGCCATACTCACAGAATCATACCTTTCAGCCAACGTCCCAGAATCTTCCATCACCATCCCTGGGTGTGTCCTGTCCCACCGGCAGGACAGACCCACCAGAGGTGGCGGTACAGTGATATACAGTCAGGAGGGAGTAGCCCTGGGAGTCCTCAACATTGACTCTGGACCCCATGAAATCTCATGGCATCAGGTCAAACATGGGCAAGGAAACCTCCTGCTGATTACCACCTACCGTCCTCCCTCAGCTGATGAATCAGTCCTCCTCCATGTTGAGCACCACTTGGAGGAAGCACTGAGGGGAGCAAGGGCACAAAATGTACTCTGGGTGGGGGACTTCAATGTCCATCACCAAGAGTGGCTCGGTAGCACCACTACTGACCGAGCTGGCCGAGTCCTGAAGGACATAGCTGCTAGACTGCGGCAGGTGGTGAGCGAACCAACACGAGGGAAAAGCTTACTTGACCTCGTCCTCACCAATCTACCTGTCGCAAATGCATCAGTCCATGACAGTATTGGTAGGAGTGACCACCGCACAGTCCTCGTGGAGGTGAAGTCCCGTCTTCACACTGAGGACACCATCCAACGCGTTGTGTGGCACTACCACCGTGCTAAATGGGATAGATTCAGAACAGATCTAGCAGCTCAAAACTGGGCATCCATGAGGTACTGTGGGCCATCAGCAGCAGCAGAATTGTATTCCACCACAATCTGTAACCTCATGGCCCGGCATATTCCTCACTCTACCATTACCAACAAGCCAGGGGATCAACCCTGGTTCAATGAGGAGTGTAGAAGAGCATGCCAGGAGCAGCACCAGGCGTACCTAAAAATGAGGTGCCAACCTGGTGAAGCTACAACTCAGGACTACATGCATGCTAAACAGCGGAAGCAACATGCTATAGACAGAGCTAAGCGATTCCACAACCAACGGATCAGATCAAAGCTGTGCAGTCCTGCCACATCCAGTCGTGAATGGTGGTGGACAATTAAACAACTAACGGGAGGAGGAGGCTCTGCAAACATCCCCATCCTCAATGATGGCGGAGTCCAGCACGTGAGTGCAAAAGACAAGGCTGAAGCGTTTGCAACCATCTTCAGCCAGAAGTGCCGAGTGGATGATCCATCTTGGCCTCCTCCCGATATCCCCACCATCACAGAAGCCAGTCTTCAGCCAATTCGATTCACTCCACGTGATATCAAGAAACGGCTGAGTGCACTGGATACAGCAAAGGCTATGGGCCCTGACAACATCCCGGCTGTAGTGCTGAAGACTTGTGCTCCAGAACTAGCTGCGCCTCTAGCCAAGCTGTTCCAGTACAGCTACAACACTGGCATCTACCCGACAATGTGGAAAATTGCCCAGGTATGTCCTGTCCACAAAAAGCAGGACAAATCCAATCCAGCCAATTACCGCCCCATCAGTCTACTCTCAATCATCAGCAAAGTGATGGAAGGTGTCATCGACAGTGCTATCAAGCGGCACTTATTCACCAATAACCTGCTCACCGATGCTCAGTTTGGGTTCCGCCAGGACCACTCGGCTCCAGACCTCATTACAGCGTTGGTCCAAACATGGACAAAGGAGCTGAATTCCAGAGGTGAGGTGAGAGTGACTGCCCTTGACATCAAGGCAGCATTTGACCGAGTGTGGCACCAAGGAGCCCTAGTAAAATTGAAGTCAATGGGAATCAGGGGGAAAACTCTCCAGTGGCTGGAGTCATACCTAGCACAAAGGAAGATGGTAGTGGTTGTTGGAGGCCAATCATCTCAGCCCCAGGACATTGCTGCAGGGGTTCCTCAGGGCAGTGTCCTAGGCCCAACCATCTTCAGCTGCTTCATCAATGACCTTCCCTCCATCATAAGGTCAGAAATGGGGATGTTCGCTGATGACTGCACAGTGTTCAGTTCCATTCGCAACCCCTCAAATAATGAAGCAGTCCGAGCCCGCATGCAGCAAGACCTGGACAACATCCAGGCTTGGGCTCATAAGTGGCAAGTAACATTCGCGCCAGAAAAGTGCCAGGCAATGACCATCTCCAACAAGAGAGAGTCTAACCACCTCCCCCTGACATTCAACGGCATTACCATCACCGAATCCCCCACCATAAACATCCTGGGGGTCACCATTGACCAGAAACTTAACTGGACCAGCCGTATAAATACTGTGGCTACGAGAGCAGGTCAGAGGCTGGGTATTCTGCGGCGAGTGACTCACCTCCTGACTCCCCAAAGCCTTTCCACCATCTACAAGGCACAAGTCAGGAGTGTGATGGAGTACTCTCCACTTGCTTGGATGAGTGCAGCTCCAACAACACTCAAGAAGCTCGACACCATCCAAGATAAAGCAGCCCGCTTGATTGGCACCCCATCCACCACACTAAACATTCACTCCCTTCACCACCGGCGCACTGTGGCTGCAGTGTGTACCATCCACAGGATGCACTGCAGCAACTCGCCAAGGCTTCTTCGACAGCACCTCCCAAACCCGCGACCTCTACCACCTAGAAGGACAAGAGCAGCAGGCACATGGGAACAACACCACCTGCACGTTCCCCTCCAAGTCACACACCATCCCGACTTGGAAATATATCGCCGTTCCTTCATTGTCGCTGGGTCAAAATCCTGGAACTCCCTTCCTAACAGCACTGTGGGAGAACCGTCACCACACGGACTGCAGCGGTTCAAGAAGGCGGCTCACCACCACCTTCTCGAGGGCAATTAGGGATGGGTAATAAATGCTGGCCTCACCAGCGACACCCACATCCCGTGAACGAATAAAGAAAGAACATATAGGCCAGACTGGGTAAGGACGGCAGGTTTCCTTCCCTAAAGGACATTAGTGAACCAGATGGGTTTTTACGACAATCCGGTCGTTTCATGGGCACCATTACTGATACTAGTATTTTAATTCCAGATTTTTATTTAATTAATTGAATTTAATTAATTGAATTTAAATTCCCCAGCTGCCTAATGTCCTTATGTGGTTCGGTCTCAATTGTGGTCTGAATACGTTCCTGTGAAGCGCCTTGGGAAGTTTTACGGCATTAAAGGCGCTATATAAATGCAAGTTGTTGTTGTTTGAGCTCAGTTGTACCTGGCATTATCTTGGCACACTGTGACCAAAAAAAAAGGCATGACGGTGTCCTAAATTAAGCGAGTACAAAGTGCTCTGGCCAGAGGAATTGGAAGCAGGTCAGAGAGGGTTGATGTAATTAAGTTAAATGAGGAGTCCGCAGAGTAACTAAAGGAATAACTTTCGCCCCTGGACATCAGTTTTCACCTAAGTGTAGGTTTTACAGTCCAAACATGCGTCTCATTACTCACACAGCAGCAGATTAATGACCCCTCTTTTCACTGTTAAAAATGTTTATCTCCTAAGTGTTTATCTGTCCTGCCAGACGCGCATTTCATTACTGGCCTGTTGCTAGAGTCCGACCAAAGCTAACAATACTAAATCAGAGCTGGTTACAGGTACTACAGCCAGCCACGGCCCACTGGAGAGGAGGGAGGAGGGGGAGGGAGGGGGAAAGAGAGGAGGGAGGAGACAAGAGGGGGAGAGCAAGATGGGGGAGGGAGGAGACAGGAGGGTGAGAAGAGAGATGGTGAAGGAGGAGGGGAGGAAGGAGGGGCGGGAGGAGCAAGAAGGAGGGAGGAGGAGGAGGAAGGAGGGGGGTGAGGAGAAAGTGAAGGGGAAGGGGGGCGGGGGCGGAGGCGGAGGGGGGAGGGGTGCAGGGGAGAGAAGGAGGGAATGAGATTAGAAAGGAGGGATAAGGGAGGGGAAGAGGAAAGAAGAGGGACGGGAGAGGAGGAGGAGGAGGGGAGAAGAGGAGAAGAAAGAAGGGAGAGGGGAGGGGACAGGGGAGAGAAGGAGGGAGGTAGGTTCAGCCTTAGGGGAAATGCCTATGGAGACCTCCCCAAGGTGCTGTCGCACAGTACGGGTCTAATAACCTTTGGTTGGCAGGCTGTAACTAGTGGGGTGCCGCAAGGATCGGTGCTGGGGCCTCAGCTATTTACAGTCTATATTAATGACTTAGATGAAGGGACTGTGTGCAATGTATCCAAGTTTGCTGACGATACAAAGCTAGGTGGGAAAGTGAGCTGTGAGGAGGACACAAGGTGTCTGCGAAGGGATATCGACAGGTTAACTGAATTGGCAAGAAGGTGGCAGATAGAGTATAATGTGGGGAAATGTGGGGAAATGTGAGGTTATTCACTTTGGTAGGAAGAATGGAAAAACAGAATATTCTTTAAATGCTGAGAAACTATTAATTGTTGGTGTTCAGAAAGATTTGGGTGTCCTGGTACACGAAACGCAGAAAGTTAGTATGCCGGTACAGCAAGCAATTAGGAAGGTAAATGGTATGTTGGCCTTTATTGCAAGGGGGTTGGAGTACAAGAGTAAGGAAGTCTTGCTGCAATTGTACGGGGCTTTGGTGAGACCACACCTGGAGTACTGCTTTCAGTTTTGGTCTTCTTACCTAAGGAAGGATATACTTGCCTTGGAGGCGGTGCAATGAAGGTTCACTAGATTAATTCCTGAGATGAGAGGGTTGTCCTGTGAGGAGAGATTGAGTAGAATGGGCCCATACTCTCTGGAGTTTAGAAGAATGAGAGGTGACCTCATTGAAACATATAAGATTATGAGGGGGCTTGACAGGGTAGATGCTGAGAGGTTGTTTCCTCTGGCTGGAGAGTCTAGAACTAGGGGGCAAGGTCTTAGGATAAGGGGTCGGCCATTTGGGACTGAGATGAGGAGAAATTTCTTCACTCAGAGGTTTGTGAATCTTTGGAATTCTCTACCCCAGAGGGCTGTGGATGCTGAGTCATTGAATATATTCAAGGCTGAGATTGATAGATTTTTGGTCTCTAAAGGAATCAAGGGATATGGGGATTGGGCGAGAAAGTGGAATTCAGATCAAAGATCAGCCATGATCTTATTGAAGGGCGGAGCAGACTCGAGGGGCCATATGGCCTACTCCTGCTCCTATTTCTTAAGTTCTTATCTTCTTAATAACACACCACTTTGACCTTTCTGAGTCTGTCAGGTAATGGTTTTTGTAAATACACTCTGATCTATAGGACTTCACACTGGCGTCTGTGGACCGGGGGACCTGCAAAGGGTCCAAGAGGGTCCTGGAGTCAATCAGATATCGGACGGGCTGGAGCCCAGTTTACTGTGTGTCATGAGCAGTGTTTGGAGAATCCTGGAAAATCCTTTATCCTAGATTTTCCTATATTTGTTCACTTACAAGCACGTTGTTTCCATTGCTTCCCACAGCGATCGCACTGGTTACTGTTGGGTAGCTGAAGTTAGGGCAGAGATTCCTTGGGAGTGTTGATATTCTTAGTGAGCTCTCCACATGAAAAGGCTTGAAAGGGACAGACTGACGGTCTCCAATGCTCGCAATTATTCAGCTCATGTCACTACTTCCAGCTCGAAAGGCTGCTGTAAATTCAGATTATCCATCACCTTGATAGTTTGGCTTCCTTCATGATTGTTAGTATGGCTTTCAGCATCCATTCCACAGCTGATCATGTCTATGTTACACAGCTCCAGAACTCAGCTCTTTAACACTTTGACGAACCCTCTTTCACTGCCTTGGCAAATTTCCTTGCACCCTGTGCTTCCAAACAAGTTACCATCATAGGCCCTCGCACCAGACTAAGTTCCTCACTTTCTAGTTCACTCTCTCTGTGCTGTACCTTATGGCCCACGGACTGAACCATTAACTCGAGATCTCTCGGGCTCCGTCCTCTCTCCCACTCTGTTCATTCTTCGTATCAATCACCTGCTCCACTCATTGTCCAATCACATTTACTCTTCAGATGTCAGCCGTGTCTCAGTTGGTTGCACTCTCACCTCTGCGTCAGAAGGTCGTGGGTTCAAGTCCCACTCCAGAGACTTGAGCACATAATCCAGGCTGACACTCCAGTCCATTGCAGTACTGAGGGAGTGCTGCACTGTCAGAGGTGCTGTCTTTCGGATGAGATGTTAAACTAAGGCCCCGTCCGCCCTCTTAGGTGGATGTAAAAGATCCCATGGCACTATTTGGCGAAAAACAGGGAAGTTCTCCCCGGTGTCCTGGCCAAAATTTATCTCTCAACCAACATCACTGAGATAGATTACCTGGTCATTATCGCATTGCTGTTTGTGGGATCTTGCTGTGCACAAATTAGCTGCTGCGTTTCCTACATTACAACAGTGACTACACTTCAAAATTACATAATTGACAGTAAAGTGCTTTGGGACGTTCTGCGATTGTGAAAGGTGCTATAAAAATGCAAGTTCTTTCTTTTTCTGCCGATGGTTCTATTCCACATTCATCAACTTCCATCAGATTGCACTCAGTGCTCACAAACTCCCAGTCCTCTCGCAGTGTGATGCATCTCATTCTTAAAAGTGACAGTGAAAAATGTTTTTCTGTTTCTCTTCTTCAAAGATGCAAGTCCTGATTTTAACTCCGGGCCGGTTTTGGGCAGTTGAGTGACGAGATGAGTTGGAAACTCAGCCACTGCTGCAGAAATGATGCTCGGGTTATTTTAACACTATGTAGTTGGCGGGATCCTGGGGCCTTGCCTTTGGGAAGTGAGGGAGTCCAGGTGAGGGGAGGCCTAAACTTTCCTTACGGTGTCCGGAGAAGCACTTCTTCTCCTCCTGGCCCCAAAAAGGAAAGAAAAACACTGAGCTGTTCTGACCTCTTCTGTCCCAGGTTGGCCTGGTGGGAAGGCTTTCCCCGCTCAGGCCTGAGTTAAAATGGCAGTCGGATCCTGATGACGTCATTGGGACCCGACATACACAGGTAAAGAAGAACCCCGCTGGCTTTGGGCAGGTGTCCTTGCTGCCTGCTCAGGAGAGTGGGTTAAAATCACAGACAGGAGGCTTCTAGCAGCTCCAGGACGGGTAAGTAACTCGGTGCATTTTAAATGCCCACCCACTTGGTTTCCGCAAGGATTAAAATCGGCCCCCCACCCTCAGGTTTCTCCATATCTCTGGCAAGTCTAGTTAAAAGCTCCCATCTCTGACCGGTTGGGGAGGACTAGTCCTTCACCTTCTTGGCCTCTGACCTCCAACATCTCCTCCTTTGCCAACATCGCCTCCTCCGCTCTTCAAACAGCTGAGCTAAATAAGAGACATGGTCAAACTCACCTGGGTGCCCACTAAATCCAAACACTGGCCATGCCCAACAACAACAACAACAACAACAACAACACCTTGCATTTATTTAGCATCTTTAACATAATAAACTGTCCCAAGACTCTTCACAGGAGTGTAATCAAACAAAATTTGACACTGAACCACATAAGGAGATGTTAGGACAGGTGACATAAGAACATAAGAAATAGGAGCAGGAGTCGGCCATTCGGCCCCTCGAGCCTGCTCCGCCATTCAATAAGATCATGACTGATCTTCGGCCTCAAGTCCACTTTCCTGCCCGATCCCCATATCCCTTGATTCCCCTAGAGTCCAAAAATTTTTCTATCTCAGCCTTGAATATATTCAATGACTCAGCATCCACAACCTTCTGGGTTGGAGAATTCCAAAGATTCCCAACCCTCTGTGTGAAGAAATTCCTCCTCATCTCAGTCTTGAATGGCTGACCCCTTATTCTGCGACTATGCCCCTAGTTCTAGGCTCTCCAGCCAGGGGAAACAATCTCTCAGCATCTACCCTGTCAAGCCTCCTCAGAATCTTATATGTTTCAATGAGATCACCTCTCATTCTTCTAAACTCCAGAGAATATGGGCCCATTCTACTCAACCTCTCCTCATAGGACAACCCTCATCCCAGGAATCAATCTAGTGAACCTTCGTTGCACCACCTCTCAGGCAAGTATATCCTTCCTTAGGTCAGGAGACCAAATCTGCACACAATACTCCAGGTGTGGTCTCACCAAAGCCCTATACAATTGTAGCAAGACTTCCTTACTCTTGTATTCCAACCCCCTTGCAATAAAGGCCAATTTGCTTTCCTAATTGCTTGCTGTACCTGCATGCTAACTTTCTGTGTTTCTTGTACGAGGACACCCAAGTCTCTGAATACCAACATTTAATAGTTTCTCACCATTTAAAGAATATTCCGTTTTTCTGTTCTTTGTATCAAAGTGAATAACCTCACATTTCCCCACATTATACTCCATCTGCCACCTTCTTGCCCACTCACTTAATCTGTCTATATCCCTTTGCAGACTCTTTGGGCTCGATTTTGTAATGGTGGCGGGTTGGCAGCGGGGGCAGGGGTGTGTGGCAAACCCGCATGAACAAAACTTACCGTTTCCGATGTGATCGCACGTTGATTGATGATGATTAATGTCCTCTGCGGGTTTCACGCCCGGCAGCCAGTCTGATTGACAGGCTGGCTGCCGTCAGGAGTTACAACGCCGGGGGAGGGGGTGGGGGCAAGAAAGAGAGAGAGCGAGACGTCATCCGGCACTGGAACGGAAGAGCGGGGTGGGGGTGGGGTGGGGAGAATAGAAGATCCGGCACTGGATTGGAAGATCGGGGGGGGGGGGGGGGGGAGCAGATCGGGGGGGGGGGGAGCGAGGGGAAGATGGGGGGGAGAGGAGAAGATCGGGGGGAGAGGGGAAGATCGAGAGGACATCGGGGGAAGACTGGGGGGTTGAAGAGGGAGGCATTGGGGGGACATCAGGGGGGTAAAGAGAGGGACATCGGGGGGGGGTAAAGAGGGGGACATCGGGAGGGGAAAAGAGGGGGACATCGGGAGGGGTAAAGAGGGGGCCATCGGGAGGGGTAAAGAGGGGGACATCGGGGGGGGAGTGAAGAGGGGGACATCGGGGGGGAGTGAAGAGGGGGACATCGGGAGGGGTAAAGAGGGGGACATCGGGGGGGGAGTGAAGAGGGGGACATCGGCGGGGGGGTGAAGAGGGGGGCATCGGGAGGGGTAAAGAGGGGGACATGGGAGGGGTAAAGAGGGGGACATCGGGGGGGGGTGGTGAAGAGGGGGGCATCAGAGTGGGGGACCTCGGACATCGGAGCAGGTTTCACTTCCTTCTCTGGTTTTTTAATTTAATTTATTCAGTTTCTTTTTCCCTGATCCGGCCCCGGTTTCACCAGGTGTGAATCAGTAGCGGTGGGCAAGCCGCCCAGTTAAGTTAATAATCTTTCTAAGTACTTCATCTTTCACAGGTAAAGTGCCTTAAGTACCTCAATGAGGTACACTTGGCCCTTTAACTGTCATCCCGCCGGCTTTAATTCCCAGGTGGGTCCCTGGGGAGCTCGGAAGTCGGCGGGTTGGAGCCGGCTTCCGATCCCGAACGGGATTTCCGCGATTTTTGGAGCTCCCCCCACCCCTAACACACTCGCAATTGACTCCCGAAATCACCCCCTTTGTGTCCTCCTCACAGCTTACTTTCCCACCTAGCTTTATATCGTCAGCAAACTTGGATACATTACACTCGGTCCCTTCATCTAAGTCATTAATATAAATTGTAAATAGCTGAGGCCCAATCACCGATCCTGGCGGTACCCCACTAGTTACAGCCTGCCAACTCGAAAATGACCCGTTTATTCCTACTCTCTGTTTTCTGTCCGTTAACCAATCCTCTATCCATGCTAATATATTATCCCCAACCCCATGAGCCCTTACATTGTGTAACAACCTTTTATGTGGCACTTTATCGAATGCCTTTTGAAAATCCAAATATACCTCATCCACTGGTTCCCTTTTACCTACCCTGCTAGTTACACCCTCAAAAAACTCTAATAAATTTGTCAAACATGATTTCCCTTTCATAAAACCATGTTGACTCTGCCTAATCATATTATGATTTTCTAAGTGCCCTGTTACCACTTCCTTAATAATGGATTCCAGCATTTTCCCGACGACTGATGTCAGGCTAACTGGCCTGTGGTTCCCTGTTTTCTCTCCCCCCTGTCTTGAATAGCGGGGTCACATTTGCTACCTTCCAATCCACGGGGACCGTTTTAGATTCTAGAGAATTTTGGAATATCACAACCAGTGCATCCACTATCTCTGCAGCCACCTCTTTTAGGACCCTAGGATGTAGCCCATCAGGTCCAGGGGATTTGTCGGCTTTTAGTCCCATTAGTTTATCAAGTACTTTTTCTCTACTGATAATAATTGTTTTAAGTTCCTCACTCTCATTAGACCGCTAGATCCCCACTATTTCTGGTATGCTTTTTGTGTCTTCTACTGTGAAGACAGATACAAAATATTTGTTTAATGCATCTGCCATTTCCTGATTCCCCATTATAATTTCTCCTGTCTCAGCCTCTAAGGGACCAATGTTTACTTTTGCTACTCTCTTCCTTTTTACATACTTGTAGAAGCTCCTACAATCCGTTTTTATATTTCTTGTTGGTTTACTTTCATATTCTATTTTCTCCCTTTTTATCAATTTTTTGGTCGTCCTTTGTTGGTTTCTAAAACTCTCCCAATCCCCAGGCTTATTATTCTTCTTGGCAACATTATAGGCCTCTTCTTTCAGTCTAATACTCTCCTTAACTTCTTTAGTTAGCCACGGGTGGATCACTTTTCTCGTGGCATTTTTATTTCTCAATTGAATGTATATTTGTTGAGAATATTGAAATATTTCTTTACATGTTTGCCATTGCTTTTCAACTGTCAAGCCCTTTAATTTAATTTCTCAATCTACCTTTAACAGCTCACCTGTCATACCTATGGGTTTATTTAAGTTTAAGGCTCTAGTTTCTGACTTAAGTACGTTACTTTCAAACTCAATATGAAATTCTATCATATTATGATCACTCTTCCCCAGAGGTTCCCCAGAGACCAAACGCTTGGTCAAAGCGGAAAGTTTTAAGGAATGTCTTCAAGGAGGAAAGAGAGGTAGAGAGGTGGAGAGGCTTAGGGAGGGAATGCAGAGCTTAGGGCCTAGACAGCTGAAGGCACGGATGCCAATCAAGCCTGGAGGTGACCAAGGCATGGATGAAGGTTTCAGCAGCAGATGAGCTGAGGGGCGGAGACGGGTGATGTTACAGAGGTGGAAATAGGCGGTCTTGGTGATGGAGTGAATATGGGGTTGGAAGCTCATCTCAGGGTCTAATAGGACACCAAGGTTGTGAACGATCTGGTTCAGCCTCAGACAGTGGCCAGGGAGAGGGATGGAAACAGTGGCTATTGAACAGAGTTTGCGATTAAAATCGGGGATGCGTAAGAGGCAAGAATTGGAGGAGCGCAGACATCTTGCAGGTTTGTAGGGCTGGAGCAAGTTACAGAGATGGGGAGGGGCGAGGCCATGGAGGGATTTGAAAACAAGGATGATCATTTTAAAATTGAGGGGTTGCCGGAGCGGGAGCCAATGTAGGTCAGCGAGCACAGGGGTGATGGGTGAATGGGACTTGCTGCGAGTTAGGATACGGGTAGCAGAGTTTTGCATGAGCTCCAGTTTATGGAGGATGCAAGATGGGAGGCCAGCCATAGAGCAATGGAATAGTCAAACCTGGAGGTGACAAAGGCATGGATGAGGATTTCAGCAGCAGATGAGCTGAGGGGCAGAGATGGGCGATGTTACAGAGGTGGAAGTAGGCGGTCTAGGTGATGGAGCAGATATGTGGTCGCAAGCTCATCCCAGGGTCAAATAGGACACCAAGGTTGTGAACAGTCTGGTTCAGCCTCAGACAGTGGCCAGGGAGAGGGATGGAGTCAGTGGCTCAGGAACGGAGCTTGTGGTGTTGGAGGAAATTTAGTTGGAGGAAATTCCTGTTCATCCAGTACTGGATGTTAGACAAGCAGTGTGACAAATTAGAGACAGTGGAAGGGTCGAGGGAGGTGGTGGTGAGGTAGAGTTGGGTGTTGTCAGTGTACATGTGGAACTTGATGTCGTGTTTTCGGATGATGTCACCGAGGGGCAGCGTGAAGATGAGAAATAGGAGGGGACCACGGATAGACCCTCGGGGGGCTCCAGAGGTAACGGTGCCGTTGCAGGTGATTATCTGGCTATGACTGGATAGACAAGAACGGAACCAGGCTAGTGCAGTCACGCCCAGCTGGACAACGGAGGAGGGGCGTTGGAGGAGGATGGTGTGGTCAACCGTGTCAGAGGCTGCAGACAGGTCGAGAAGGATGAGGAGGGATAGTTTACCATCGTCACAGTCACAGAGGATCTCATTTGTGACTTTGATAAGGGCCATTTCAGTACTATGGCAGGGGCAGAAACGTGATTGGAGGGATTCAAACATGGAGTTGCGGGAAAGATGGGCACAGATTTGGGAGACAACACGTTCAAGGACTTTGGAGAGGAAAAAGAGAGTGGAGATGGGGCAGTAGTTTGCAGGGCAGAATGGTCAATGATAGATTTTTTGAGTAGGGGAATGATGTTGGCAGATTTGAAAGGGAGGGGGACAGTACCTGAGCGGAGGGAACCATTAAAAATATAAGCTAACATGGGGCCAGAAGGGGAAGTTGGGTGGTCAGCAGTTTGGTGGGAATAGGGTCGAGGGAACAGGAGGTGGGTCTCATGGTCAAGATGAGCTCAGAGAGGGCATGAGGGGAGATAGGAGAGAAACTAGAGAAAGATGCAAGTTCAGGGTTAGGGCCGAGGGAAACCTTAGGGGAAGTTTGGCTCAGTGGGCTAGGGGAAGGGAGGGAAGCAGCAGAGGCAGCTGAATGGATGGTCTCAATCTTAGTGACAAAGAAGTCCATGAGTTCCTCGCACTTTTTGTTGGAGGTGAGGATGGAGGAGGCAGGGGAGAGGGGTTTAAGAAGATGGTTTGTAGTGAAGAAGAGAAGCCGGGGGTTATCTTTGCATTCCAGGATGATCCTGGAATAGTGAGCAGTTTTGACAGAGGAGACCAGGACCTGATAGCTTTATGTGGTCCAGCCAGATCTGGCGATGAATGGCTAAACCAGTTGTGCGTCATATACGTTCAAGTCTGCATCACTTGGACTTAAGCGAGCAGAGATGAGGGCCATATCAGGGGGAACCAGGGTGAGAGAGAGCAATGGTTTTAATGGGGACAACGGCATCAAAGGTGTGACTGAGCAGATCGGTAGCTGCAGAAATGTCGAGGTGAATGGTGGGCCAAAGGTTGGCAGTTGGGAATTTGAAAGAGCCGTTTTACGTGACCAGGGGCGGACACAGAAGGAAGTGGGGTTGGGAGGAGAGAGGGATACAAGGAAGTGATCAGAGATGGCCTTTTCTGTGATTGATACGATGGGAGTAGAGAGGCCACGTGAGATGGCAAGGTGGAGGGGGTGGCCGTGAATATGGGTAGGGGAGTTTATACAGAGGGAGAGATTAAGGGAGGATAGGAGGGCGGTGAACTCAGAGGTGAGGGAGCATGATGACTTGAGTGGAGGTTGAAATCACCGAGGATGAGAAGTCACTCGGTGCAGAGGCTGAGGGAGGAAAGCAGTGAAGATATGTTGGTGAGAAAATTGGCACGGCACTTGGATCGACGGTAGAGAACAAGGATTTTAAAGGAGAGGCGAGAGGGATGGAACAAGGTGAGATGCTGGAAGGAGGAGAAGGTGCCAAAGGAGTAGGGGGACAGGCCACGGTGTGATTTGGTGATATGGGCCACACCACCACCAGCCCTTTTTAAAGGATTGAACATTGCAGCGACACTGGCTCTCGATCCCTGGGACCTGGGCTCAGGCTAATGGGATGATGTGTTGGTCTGTTTGAAAGCTGTGCGGCCCTCTGTGGATTGAGGCCTCTGATGGGTGCGGTGGGGGCACCAGCCTGAGATTGGAGCTGAGGCATGTTGTTGGACAGGGTAGAGGGAGCTTTACACAGTGTGGGATCAACTGTAGCTAATCGAACATCACAAGGGTTAACACATGTGCTTAACATTGGCACACCAGCACAAGCTGGTACTTGAACTGACTCTGACCCTGCAAATAGCTGAGCGAAAGGTACAGTCAATCTCCTCTCACATTCAGCAATATTAGGACCAGGATAATCCACTCAATTATAACATGTACCTTGTTAGGTGTTACTTGAATACTGATGTGAAGCACCTGCAGAGGCAAATTAGTCAGAAAACAGATGGTGCTCAATTTTAACGACACCTTACCAGTCACCGGTTGATACTAGTGGCAGGTTACGGCCAACAAAAAGAACCTTATTTAATCATTAGAGGGGTACGGTAGTGTAGCGGTTATGTTGGTTAGTAATCCTGAGACCTAGACTAATAATCTCAGCGAACGGGAGTTCAAATCCCACAGTGACAATTTTCAAAGTGAATTCATTTTTTAAAAATCTGGAATAAAAAATCTGGTCTCAGTAAAAGTGACCACAAAGCTGTCAGATTGTCATAAAACCCAACTGGTTCATTATGTCTTTTCGGGAAGGAAACCTGCCATCCTTACCTGCTCTGGCCGCATCAACCTGGTGGCCTCTGAACTGGCATCTTAAGCCACTCAGTTGGATCAAATCGCCAGCAGTGGTTCAAGAAGAAAGCCCACCAGCACCTTCTCAGGGCAACTAGGGATGGGCAGTAAATTCTGGCCTTGCCAGCGACGCCCGGATCCCGAGAATGAATTTTTAAAAACCTACTCCCAATAATGAGTAGAAACAGCCAAGACTTTGGGATGACTTTAAGAACAACACAGACTTCATTAATATTCAAATCCTAGTTGATGATTTAAGGGGCTGCTCCTCAATGTTTTTTCAGCCCCTCATTTCTGCTCCTTGCCCTCCCAGTACGGAGGGGGTAGGGGGGAGGGGGTGGGCAGGTCGAAGGGCCTTCTCGTAGGCCTGGGCCTGGTAAAAACGGTCATCCACAGGACCAGGGTGAGTGTGGCCTCGGCGTGAGGCTGCCCAGGCTGCCTGCCTCTCCTGCACAGTCTTGTCCTCACCCAGGTGCCCCTGGAGAGGGAGCAGGTGATACGCTTGGCTTCTTCCGTGACCGGTGGGCACCGCAAGGAGTGGAGTGTCTCATAGACACGGACAACAATGTCATGATTTAGAACGATAGAATAATTAAACATCACGTGTCAATTACATTAGCGGTATCACCTGAAGAAAGGACACTTGTGGAGCTGTCTTTTGATAGGTGACACAAGGGCAACCCAGTCTCACCGTTATTGGTTTATTAAAATGGGAAAATATGTCTCTGCTGTGTTAATTGGAAGCATAATGATGATGGGGAGTAGTGATTGTTCAGACAGTGTCTCTCTCCGTGTGATCCCCTGTTCAGTCTCTCTCTCTCTCTCCGTGTGATCCCCTGTTCAGTCTCTCTCTCTCTCTCCGTGTGATCCCCTGTTCAGTCCCTCTCTCTCTCTCTCTCTCCCCCTGTGTGTTCCCCTGTTCAGTCTCTCTCTCTCTCTCCCCCTGTGTGATCCCCTGTTCAGTCTCTCTCTCTCTCTCTCTCTCCCCCTGTGTGATCCCCTGTTCAGTCTCTCTCTCTCTCTCTCTCTCCCCCTGTGTGATCCCCTGTTCAGTCCCTCTCTCTCTCCCTGTGTGATCCCCTGTTCAGTCTCTCTCTCTCTCCCTCTCTCCGTATAATCCCCTGTTCAGCCTCTCTCTCTCTCTGTGTGATCCCCTGTTCGGTCTCTCTCTCTGCGTGTGATCCCCTGTTCATTCTATCTCTCTCTCTCTCTCCGTGTGATCCCCTGTTCAGTTACTCACTCTCCCTCTCTCTCTCCCTGTGTGATCCCCTGTTCAGTCTCTCTCTCTCTCTCTCTCTCTCCGTGTGATCCCCTGTTCAGTCTCTCTCTCTCCGTGTGATCCCCTGTTCAGTCTCTCTCTCTCTCTCTCTCCGTGTGATCCCCTGTTCAGTCTCTCTCTCTCTCCGTGTGATCCCCTGTTCAGTCTCTCTCTCTTTCTCTTTCTCTCTCTCTCCATGATCCCTGTTCAGTCTCTCTCTCTCACTCTCTCTCTCTGTGATCCCCTTTTCAGTCTCTCTCTCTCTCTGATCCCCTTTTCAGTCTCTCTCTCTCTCTGTGATCTCCTTTTCAGTCTCTCTCTCTCTCTCTCTCTGTGTGATCCCCTGTTCAGTCTCTCTCTCTCTCTGTGATCTCCTTTTCAGTCTCTCTCTCTCTGTGATCCCCTGTTCAGTCTCTCTCTCTCTCTGTGATCCCCTGTTCAGTCACTCTCTCTCCGTGTGATCCCCTGTTCAGTCTCTCTCTCCCTCTCCGTGTGATTCCCTGTTCAGTCTCTCTCTCCCTCTCCGTGTGATCCCCTGTTCAGTCACTCTCTCTCCGTGTGATCCCCTGTTCAGTCTCTCTCTCCCTCTCCGTGTGATCCCCTGTTCAGTCACTCTCTCTCCGTGTGATCCCCTGTTCAGTCTCTCTCTCTCTCTCCGTGTGATCCCCTGTTCAGTCCCTCTCTGTCCCGCTGTGTGATCCCCTGTTCAGTCCCTCTCTCTCCCCCTGTGTGATCCCCTGTTCAGTCTCTCTCTCTCTCCCCCTGTGTGATCCCCTGTTCAGTCTCTCTCTCTCTCTCCCCCTGTGTGTTCCCCTGTTCAGTCTCTCTCTCTCTCCCCCTGTGTGATCCCCTGTTCGGTCTCTCTCTCTCTCCCCCTGTGTGATCCCCTGTTCAGTCTCTCTCTCTCTCCCCCTGTGTGATCCCCTGTTCAGTCTCTCTCTCTCTCTCTCTCTCTCCCCCTGTGTGATCCCCTGTTCAGTCTCTCTCTCTCTCCCCCTGTGTGATCCCCTGTTCAGTCCCTCTCTCTCCCCCTGTGTGATCCCCTGTTCAGTCTCTCTCTCTCTCCCCCTGTGTGATCCCCTGTTCAGTCTCTCTCTCTCTCCCCCTGTGTGATCCCCTGTTCAGTCTCTCTCTCTCTCTCCCCCTGTGTGATCCCCTGTTCAGTCTCTCTCTCTCTCCCCCTGTGTGATCCCCTGTTCAGTCTCTCTCTCTCTCCCCCTGTGTGATCCCCTGTTCAGTCTCTCTCTCTCTCCCCCTGTGTGATCCCCTGTTCAGTCTCTCTCTCTCTCTCTCCCTTCTGTGTGATCCCCTGTTCAGTCTCTCTCTCTCTCCCCCTGTGTGATCCCCTGTTCAGTCTCTCTCTCTCTCCCCCTGTGTGATCCCCTGTTCAGTCTCTCTCTCTCTCTCTCCCCCTGTGTGATCCCCTGTTCAGTCTCTCTCTCTCTCTCTGATCCCTGTTCAGTCTCTCTCTCTCTCTCCGTGTGATCCCCTGTTCAGTCTCTCTCTCCCTCTCCGTGTGATCCCCTGTTCAGTCCCTCTCTCTCTCTCTCTCTCTCCCCCTGTGTGTTCCCCTGTTCAGTCTCTCTCTCTCTCTCCCCCTGTGTGATCCCCTGTTCAGTCTCTCTCTCTCTCTCTCTCCCCCTGTGTGATCCCCTGTTCAGTCTCTCTCTCTCTCTCTGATCCCTGTTCAGTCTCTCTCTCTCTCTCCGTGTGATCCCCTGTTCAGTCTCTCTCTCCCTCTCCGTGTGATCCCCTGTTCAGTCTCTCTCTCTCTCTCCGTGTGATCCCCTGTTCAGTCCCTCTCTCTCTCTCTCTCTCTCCCCCTGTGTGTTCCCCTGTTCAGTCTCTCTCTCTCTCTCCCCCTGTGTGATCCCCTGTTCAGTCTCTCTCTCTCTCTCTCTCCCCCTGTGTGATCCCCTGTTCAGTCTCTCTCTCTCTCTCTCTCTCCCCCTGTGTGATCCCCTGTTCAGTCTCTCTCTCTCTCTCTCCCCCTGTGTGATCCCCTGTTCAGTCTCTCTCTCTCTCCCCCTGTGTGATCCCCTGTTCAGTCTCTCTCTCTCTCCCCCTGTGTGATCCCCTGTTCAGTCTCTCTCTCTCTCTCTCTCTCCCCCTGTGTGTTCCCCTGTTCAGTCTCTCTCTCTCCCTGTATCTCTCTCTTCCTGTGTCATACCCTGTTCTAATCTTCCATCATTGTTTTAAACCAGTTACTTTGGTTGATATTATCCTGGGCTTGCCTTTTTGGCATCTATATTTACAGCAGTTCACATAAGCCACTACCTCTGGCATGATTTTTATTCCGTTGCCAGGGTAATGATTTTTGCTTTCGCAGGGATGGATAGAACCCATTCACTCCACAGCAAAAGCAAAGCTCCTCCCCACACTGAGAGTACCGCTCGAACTCTGCTACTTTACCTGAGGTGGAGAATGATCTCTCCTGCACGATATATTTATGGTCAAAACCCAGCACGTAACACAGGGCACAGAATGAATGCAGCTGCTGCACTCAGTGCTGGTAAATGAAACAGCGCACGACTCCTATATCAGCACAGTCGGAAACCCATCTGACTTAGATTATATCGTTAAATATCAAATAACAGCTTGCTCCAAATCCATAGGCCACACACATTGGCAATTGACTAAATCACTTGATGGTTTGATTGTATATTAAATCAACTGGGACAAAAGGATGTTTGTTAGCGACTCAAACCTAGTTATTCTTTTCATTGTCTTGTGATGGGAATATTTTCCCCTCATTCTCCTCTTTGAGCCATTTTTCTCTGCTCCTCTCCTGAAGATGCTGACTGGATGGAGTTTGCTTTCACCGGCACTGCTCAGTACCTGCAAGGGATGTTGGCCTTTATTTTGAAGTGGGCTGCAATACAAAGGCGAGGAAGTTATGCTACAGTTGTATAGAGCCTTGGTCAGACCCCACCTGCATTCAGTCCCGGGCACCGACCTCAGGAAGGATATATTGGCCTTGGAGGGGGTGCAGCACAGATTCACCAGCATGATACCGGGGCTAAAAGGGTTAAATTATAAGGACAGGTTACATAGACTTGGTTTATATTCCCATGAGTTTAAAGTTTGAGGGGTGATCTAATCAAGGTTTTTAAAATGATAAAAGCATTTGATAGGGTAGATGGAGAGAAACTACATCCTCTGGTGGGGGAAATCAAGAAATCTTAAAATTAGCGCTAGGCCATTCAGGGGTGAAATCAGGAATCACCTCTTCACACAAAGGGGAGTGGAAATCTGGAACTCTTCCCCCCCCCCCACAAAACTGTGGATTCTGGGGGTCAATTGAAATTTTGAAGACTGAGATTTTTCTTCGGTAAGGGAATCAAGGGATATGGAGCAAAGGCGGGTAAATGAAGCTGAGGTACAGAACAGCCATGATCTATTTGAATGGCGGAAGAGGTTCGAGGGGCCGAATGGCCTGCCATTACTCCTGTGTCCCGACTGCCTGATTACTTCATCTACTTTTGAAGGGAGTAGATATAATGAACTAGTGCTGTCAGTGCAGTAGCAGGAGCCCAGGTCGGGAATTCGGGTACGGAGGGGGGAAGGGATCAGTGTGCCCCACGTGACTCAATGGTCATAAAAACTAACGGTGAAGCCTTGGGCCACAAGCACTAATGTGTCAGGTACCTCCACCCCCCCGGTCTTCACAACCTTTGGCCTTCTCCATCTCGGTTTCTCAATTCAAAATAAAGGGCACGAGGGGGCCAATGCACTAAAACTGATGAGGCACTGTGACAAAGAGGACTTATTTTGTCTTAAGATTTAGCATGGTAGTGGTTTCTTTAATCCTGCGATGGTACATTAGGGGTTAAAGATAAGTATCGCACACAGAAAGTCATTGCCTAGTTTGTGTGTATAAATGTTATAGATCTTTACTAATAGAAAGAACTTGCATTTGTATAGCGCCTTGACACGTCCTCAGAACATCCCCAAAGTGTTTCACACCCAGTGAAGCACTTTTGAAGTGCAGTTACTGTGTAATGTGGAGAAACGCAGCAGCCAAATTGTGCACAGCAAGATCCCACTAACAGTAACGGGGAACTTGAGTGGTTAATTTCTTCTGGTGGTTGTTGAGGTGTAAATGTTGGGCAGCCCGCCAGCAGAACTCCACCTCTTCGTCCAATACAAACAAGGACACAATTTAACACTTCTCTCTGAAAGATGGCACTCCCTCAGTACTGACCCTCCGACAGTGCAGCTCTCACTCAGTACTGACCCTCCGACAGTGCAGCGCTCCCTCAGTACTGACCCTCCGACAGTGCAGCTCTCACTCAGTACTGACCCTCCGACAGTGCAGCGCTCCCTCAGTACTGACCCTCCGACAGTGCAGCGCTCCCTCAGTACTGACCCTCCGACAGTGCAGCGCTCCCTCAGTACTGACCCTCCGACAGTGCAGCGCTCCCTCAGTACTGACCCTCCGACAGTGCAGCGCTCACTCAGTACTGACCCTCCGACAGTGCAGCGCTCCCTCAGTACTGCCCCTCCGACAGTGCAGCGCTCCCTCAGTACTGACCCTCCGACAGTGCAGCGCTCCCTCAGTACTGACCCTCCGACAGTGCAGCGCTCCCTTAGTACTGACCCTCTGACAGTGCAGCGCTCCCTTAGTACTGACCCTCCGACAGTGCAGTGCTCCCTCATACTGACCTCCGACAGTGCAGCGCTCCCTCAGTACTGACCCTCCGACAGTGCAGCGCTCCCTTAGTACTGACCCTCTGACAGTGCAGCGCTCCCTCAGTGCCAACCCAGACTAGATGTTCAAGTCCTGAAGTGGGCCTTGAACCCACAACCTCCTGATTCAGTGGCAAAAGTAAATACCAACTGAGCCACAGAGACAAGATAGCGCACAACTGTCTGGTAGTACAGTAGTAGATTTACAGCAGAAAGGCAAACTAGTAACCGCGCAGAGCTTCAGATTTGGTTCTTTCCTAAATATCAGTACAATAGTGTAGTGGTTACAGTACTGGAATATCAATGCTAGAGCAGGGTTACCAACCCTCCAGGATTGACCTGGAGTCTCCAGGAATGAAAGATCAATCTCCTGGACACTTTCTTAATACCCTTTGACGTGGCCATTTAAAGAAAATACAAATAAGAATGAGGCCAGTGTGGGAGCGCCATCACTACACGGATTGCCATGGTTCAAGGAGAAGGCCCACCATCACCTTCTCAGGGCAACTAGGGATGGGCAATAAATGCTGGACTTGGCAGCGATGCCCACATCCCGAGAACAAATTAAAAAACAATCCTTATAGTCTGGGGTGAGGCATTTGCTGGGCTATTTGCACAGAGTTCCTATTCATTGTGACAATATGTTGATGGGGTTAGATGAAGTAGGGAGGGAGGAGGCTCGTGTGGAGCATAAACGCTGGCATGGACCCGTTGGGCCGAATGGCCTGTTTCTGTGCTGTATAATTCCATGTAATTTATTCTCTTAGGGTAAGGGGCGGAAGGGCTGGTCACAGTATTTATTGAAGGGATTGCACAGTTCCTGCTGACTTAGTGTCAAAATGCAGCTACAGATATCAAAGGGCTGGAGAGATGCAGATCTGATTTCAAATAATAAATCTGAGGCTTTTGCTCAAATTTATTTAAATGAATTTATCACTCGGGCAGATAAATGAAAGGGTGATATTTTAGTCAATTTATTTTCAATTCTGAGTTTGGATGTGAAAAAAATGCTGGTAACAGGATCGCTGATGTTCCCTTGGTTATATTCTGAAGGACAGCCAGGGCTTTATCTCATGTTGTTGAAATAGTGCTCACTAATCTCATCTGTCTTCATTCCCAGTGAAAGATGGTTTATGAGAGACTCTGCAGGCAGCTTTCAGGAAGATGAGTGGCGGTTCTCTCATGCACACACAAGCCTTCAGACTAAACGTGTCAAGTCCCAGATGGATGACATCTTATCAGACCAGAACCTCAACTGAATTGGAAAGTTCTGGAACTGTTCTACTGGATAGTATGGGCTTCAACCCCCAAGTCTAATTCTTGGCGGTCCGTGAGTGAAAGTCGAAGCTAAAATCAGGCGTCAGCCGCGAGAATGCGAGAGTAGCACTCTCTCCTCTAAGTCAGAAGGTTGTGGGTTCAAGTCCCACTCCAGGGACTCGAGCACAAATCTAGGTTGACTCTCCAGTGCAGGACTGAGCGAGTGCTATACTGTTGGGGGAGCCGTCTTTCGGATGAGAATTTAAACCGAGGCCTCATCTGCCCTCTCAGGTTGACGTAAAAGATCACATGACAATATGTGAAGAACAGCAGGGAAGTCCTCCCCGGTGTCCTGGCCAATATTTATCCCTCAACCAACACCACTGAAAAACAGATCATCTGGTCATTATCACATTGCTGTTTGTGGGAACTTGCTGTCTGCAAATTGGCTGCCGCATTTCCTACATTACAATGCATCAAAAATATTTAATTGGTTGTAAAGCGTTTTGGGATGTCCTGAGTTCATGAAAGGTGCTATAGAAATGAAATTAAAGATGAGGTTTACAGAACTGTATGGAGCACTGGGAACGTGCGGAGAACAGAGCAGGAGATAAACTCACCCCAGTGCTTCAATCTGCATGTGGCAATGCCCCGGCTCAGATACACTGACTGTGCAGACCCCCTTTGAGACCTGTCACACCACTGTATTGGTTTGTATACTATACCAACAGGCTCATAATGGAATTGGGTAAGGTCTTCGAATGATGCACAAGCAAAATTAGTCCAACTGCACCAATATCTAAAATTCTGCAAAAATTCAAAAAATTTACACAGGATGACAAACGGCAGCCAGGAACTCAGGGCCATTACCCATCAGTACCAAGTAAAATAATGGGCGCTCCATTAAAGAGTAGGTTGGAGACAATACAGTAATAGTTTAGTAAGTAACAATCGGCACAGGTTTACGAGGGAAGGTCCTGCTTAATAAATCTCCTTGACTTCTTTGAGGCCGGTAAAATAAAGCAGAGGGGAAGCCCCGATTTTCACAATGCGTGTGAAACACTTAGAAAGAATGAAAGGACTTGTATTTATATAGTGCCTTTCACATCCTCAGGATAGCACAGGAGTCAATGGAGGAGGGGCTGAGTGGGACACCACAGGGGTCAATGGGGGAGGGGCTGAGTGGGACACCACAGGGGTCAGTGTCAGACTGGGGGAAGGGATCAGTGGGACCGATCAGGAGTCAGTGTCGGACTGGGGGAAGGGGTCAGTGGGACACCACAGGGGTCAGTGTCGGACTGGGGGGAGGGGTCAGTGGGACACCACAGGGGTCAGTGTCGGACTGGGGGGAGGGGTCAGTGGGACACCACAGGGGTCAGTGTCGGACTGGGGGGAGAGGTCAGTGGGACACCACAGGGGTCAGTGTCGGACTGGGGGAAGGGGTCAGTGGGACACCACAGGGGTCAGTGTCAGACTGGGGGGAGAGGTCAGTGGGACACCACAGGGGTCAGTGTCGGACTGGGGGGAGAGGTCAGTGGGACACCACAGGGGTCAGTGTCGGACTGGGGGGAGAGGTCAGTGGGACACCACAGGGGTCAGTGTCAGACTGGGGGGAGAGGTCAGTGGGACACCACAGGGGTCAGTGTCGGACTGGGGGGAGAGGTCAGTGGGACACCACAGGGGTCAGTGTCGGACTGGGGGAGGGGTCAGTGGGACCGATCAGGAGACCCTCCAGAGGAAATTCCGCCGCAGGTAATTCTGTATTTTATAAACCTCATGCCTGTGATGACGCAATGGAGGAATATATGTAGATGAAAATTGTAGGTATATGTAGGCTGTGGTAAATGCAGATTGTTTGTTTGTTCAGACTTCATGTGTATGCAGACTGTGGTATATGCAAACTGTAGTATATACAGATTGTAGAATATGCAGACTGTAGTATATGCAGACTGTACTGTATGCAGACTGTAGTATATGTAGATTGTAGTATATGCAGACTGTACTGTATGCAGACTGTAGTATATGCAGATTGTAGTATATGCAGACTCTACTGTATGCAGAGTGTAGTAGATGCAGATTGCAGGAAATGCAGATTGTAGTATATGCAGACTGTATTGTATGCAGACTGTAGTATATGCAGATTGTAGTATATGCAGATTGTAGTATATGCAGACTGTACTGTATGCAGACTGTAGTATATGCAGATTGTAGTATATGCAGACTGTACTGTATGCAGACTGTATTGTATGCAGACTGTAGTATATGCAGATTGTAGTATATGCAGACTGTATATGAATCAAGGATACAGATCAGGGAGACCTATAAGAAGAAAAATGTGGAAATGTTCGGTGGTTCTAAGCTGCGTATGGATTGGGAGCGAAAGATCACAAATAGGAAAAGGGGAAGCAGTTACTGAATGTAGTCAGGTTAGTGCCCTACAGTAACATGGCTTCGATCCAATAGGGGAGCGGGGGATTCTCGACTTAGTTATGAGTTATAATAATTAGCGATCCGGTAGTGAGAGCAGCTTGGAAATGATGACCATAATATGATTGAATTCATTATGAATCGGATTTGAAGGTGAGAAAGGAGGGTCACCAGCCGAGGTTTGGGATTTAAACAAGAAAATAGGAGATGAGGAAGGAACTGGCTGGCATAGGGTGAAAAGTTATTGGGCAATGAACCTATAGACCAATACTGGGGTCTATTCAAGAAGGTAATTTGAGGATTACAAAACAAAAATATCCACCCGAAAGGCAAAAGGGGCGCTAAAGGACCAATGTCTCAGGGTGAACCCTCTGTTCACCACCTCAGCATCCTATTTGACCCTGAGCTGAACTTATGACCCCCATATCACCACAAACTCCACCTACTTCTACCTCCATAACATCACCCACCTCCGCCCCTGCCTCAGCCCATGTAGTACTGAAACTCTCAGCCCTGCCTTTTTTACCTCTGGACTCGACTATTCCAATGCTCTCCTGGCCATTCCATCTTCCACCCTCCACAAACTTGAGCTCATCCAAAACTCCGCTGCCCGTATCCTAACTCACACCAGGTCCCGTTCACCTGTCACCCCCGTGCTCGCTGACCTACATTGGCTTCTGGTCCGGGAACGCCTCAAATTCAAAGTTTGCATCCTTGTTTTCCAATCCCTCCATGGCCTCGCCCCTCCCTATCTCTGTAATCTCCTCCAGCCCTACAACCCTCTGAGATCTCTGCGCTCCTCCAATTCTGGCCTCTTGCGCATCCCCGATTTCCTTTGGCCATCCATTGGCGGCCGTGCCTTCAGCCGTCTAGGCCCTAAGCTCTGAAATTCCCTCCCTAAACCTCTCCGCCTCTCTCCTCCTGAGCCCTCCTTAAAACCTAGCTCTTTGACCAAGCTTTTGGTCACCCCTCCTAATATCTCAATTTTTGTCTGATTACGCTCCTGTGAAGCACCTTGGAACATTTTACTACATTAAAGGCGCTATGTAAATGCAAGTTGTTGTTATTCTCTCTCCTACACACATGGCACAAGAACCAGTGACTGGCATGAGATGGACATTGCTGGCACCCCTGTGAGTAGTGCTATATGGAATGCCCAGTGACAGACGGGTGAGATGCCAACAGTGTAAATGGCAGTATGTGATGCAATAAACTACAGATGTATTTTAAGATGCTGGCATTCTGATTTTTGTCTTCTTGCCCAGTTTTTCTCTGCTCTTGTACGGGCAGCTATTCAACCCTGAGTGGCATCTAGACTCAATCCGATCTCCCCCTGACATCCAAACTTTCCAGAAGCGTTGGGTTGAAGAAGGGGAGGGGGTAAATGGATAGCGATAAGGAAAAGGAACCTGGCTGATTTTCCTTCTCCCCCACAGGGGCACTGAGGCTAATTAGACCATCCCACTAGCTTCCCGAGCCAAGATCAACTAAGACGGGGATAGAACCCGTGCCCAGCGTCGTACGACACTGCAGGGAAACCTGCACCCACTAGGCCACGGGGTGGGGGACAAGTCGCACTTCTGATTCTATGTGAAAGTAAATGGTTTACAGGACATGTGAGGAGATGCCAGGTGGGAAATCACAGAGAGGCCCAGACTGAAGTACGAGTCTGTACTTAAATCCTGAGAGCAGGCAGCAGTGTAACAGTCTTTGTGTGAGTGTCAGCCGTAGCTCAGTGGTAGATTAAAGCACTTCAATTGGGAACAACTAACCTTAATAACACCAGCACTCTGTTGGGATTAATAAGCCTTTACGTGGCTGTAGGATTTAGCCAGCTCTACCGTCCCTCCCCCATCCCCACCTCTGAGGGCACATCTTGTTAAGGTAGTGAGAAGCAAATCTCCACTTGCCTGGATGAGTGCAGCTCCAACAACACTCAAGAAGCCCAACACCATCCAGGACAAAGCAACCCGCTTGATTGGCACCCCATCCACCATCTTAAACATTCACTCCCTTCACCACCGGCACACCGTGGCTGCAGTGTGTACCATCTACAGGATGCACTGCAGCAACTCGCCAAAGCTTCTTCGACAGCACCTCCCAAACCCGCGACCTCTACCACCTAGAAGGACAAGAGCAGCAGGCACATGGGAACAACACCACCTGCATGTTCCCCTCCAAGTCACACACCATCCCGACTTGGAAATATATCGCCGTTCCTTCATCGTCACTGGGTCAAAATCCTGGAACTCCCTTCCTAACAGCACTGTGGGAGAACCTTCACCACACGGACTGCAGCGGTTCAAGAAGGCGGCTCACCACCACCTTCTCAAGGGCAATTAGGAATGGGCAATAAATGCTGGCCTCGCCAGCGACGCCCACATCACGAGAATGAATATAAATATTTAAAAAAACAAACCACAAAGCCAAGGTCCTGGTTCAACCCCTGATTGCATGTTGCGTTAAGCCGATCTCGACTGGACTAGCAGTCAGGCTCTGCACCGGATACAGTGCCCCTGGGCTGGGAAGGGAGTAACTGTTGAGTCCAGAAGGTTGTAAAGAGCCTAATTGAAACTTTACTTTACACCCTTCTGGACTCAACACTAATTTCAATAACTTCAGATCATAACCACTGCTCCCATTTTTTCGGACAGCAGGTGCTGGTAATGGTTCTGCTGTTGCCATTTACAGCTCCTCTAGACCCATCTTTTGTTTCTTTACTTGTCCCATTCCCACCCTCCTTGTCTTGCACCATCATCCCTTTTCTCATTTAACCACTCCTGCCCTCCACCCTATCACAGACCTTCCCTTTTCTTCTTTCCTCCCTCTCCCATTCCCTCTCTCTCCCCCTTTCCCTGGCTCTGAACTTGTTTAAAAAGTATTTAATCTTCAATTACTTCCAGTTCTGACGAAAGGTTATCGACCTGAAACGTTAACTCTGTTTCTTTCTCCACAGATGCTGCCTGACTTGCTGAGTATTACCAGTAATTTCTGTTTTTATTTCAGATTTCCAGTCTCTGCAGTATTTTGTTTTTGAAGTAGGATTTAAGGGCAGTTTCTCAGAGTGGGTGGAAGTGGGTAGCAATGTCCCACAGCGTTCTGTTCTGGGACCACTTTTGTTCATTGTGTATATCAATGATTTGGATATGGGCCTAGAGGGAGTGGTATCCAAATCTGCAGACAATACTAAAATAGGAGGTATTGTCAATAGACCTGAGGAGCAAAGGAAGCTGCAATGAGGATATTGATAAGGGTGGAATGAGGAAAGAAATGACAGATGGAATTCAATGTCAGTGAATGCGAGGTGGTACGTTGTGGTTAAAAAAAAGTAATAATTATAGTTGGAATGGGGGAAGGTTGGGTGATGTGGAAGAACAGAGGGGTTTGGAAGTTCAGGTTTACAAGACATTAAACCAGCACCTCAAATGGATAAGGCCATAACAAAAGCTAATGGAACACTGGGTTTAATGACAAGAGGTACAGGGCCACATGTAGACTTATCGAGCAGGGTACTGTGCTGGAGTGTCAGCCTAGATTATGAGCTCAAGTCTCTGGAGTGGGGCTTGAACCCAAAACCTTCCTATTTAGGGGTAAGAGTGCTACCAAATGAGCCAAGACTGACAGTTTCATAAGGTTATTCCAGATACCTCATAACTGGCACTGTAAGACCACCCATTAGCCAGTCCAACCCCCTTGTAAAATTAGCATCTTAATGATTTCCATCTCCTGTGTGTACAAAGTTTTAGACTGCAACAGAAACAAGAAAACTCAAGCAGGCGTCTCGGGATCAATACCTGTGGAGATGGAATGCACCTGCTCATAATGAGTGAGTCACTCTCTGCTCCTGAAAGCAGTGGGTGCTCTCGCAATGAAATATTCATTGGCTGGAAATTAATAGCGTGTTGTGCGGGATGAAAGGCAGCACTTCACCCAGACTTCCCTCGTAATGAAAGAATGTGACAGCAGGGAACAGTCAGAGGGCCATGGGGGGCAGGGGGGCAGGGGGGAGAGGAGGCTTGCATCTCATAGTGGGCGGGAGACCGCGTTTGTACTTAGACTTTGGGGTGCCCTGCAAATTATCCTGAGACAGTTAGAAACATTCGGAACATGAGTAGGCCAGTCAGCCCTTCGAGCCTGCTCCGCCCTTCAATGAGATCATGGCTGATGTGCACCTCAACTCCACTTCGACTGTACTCCTGCTCACCCCCATCCTCACTGTGGTGAAACCAATCCTCGGCGTTCCTACTCTGGCTAGTTCTTTCCCAGGGGCTCGAAACTGTGGAGCTTCTTGACCTCCCTCTGCTTATATTTTATTCATTCTCGGGTTGTGGGCTTTGCTGGCAGGGCCGGCATTTATTGCCCATCCCCAGTTGCCCTGAGAAGGTGGTGGTGGGGGGCCTTCTTCTTGAACCGCTGCAGTCTGTGTGGTGGAAGTGGTTTGATACAACTGAGTGTCTCGCTGGGCCACTTTAGAGGGCAGTTAAGAGTCAACCACGTTGGTGTGGGACTGGAGTCACGTATAGGCCCAGACTGGGTAAGGACGGCAGGTTTCCTTCCCTAAAGGACATTAGTGAACTGGTTGGGTTTTATATGACAATCTGGTAGCTTTATGGGCAGTTTTACTGGTACCAGCTTTTTATTTAAAATTGAATTCAAATTTTCAAACTGCATTAACAGGATTTGAATTTATATTCTCTGGATTATTAGTCCAGGCCTCTAGATTGCTATAGACCAGTAACAGAACCACTACACTACCCACAGTATGAGCTGCATGCTTTTATAACCCAAGTTAATCACTGCTGCCTGATTCAACTCATCTTCCGACTCTTTCCAACAGGTGTCCTGTGATGTGAGCCTTTACCCTTCAACTGGGTTTCTCAATATAATAAAATATAACTTGCCCTGTAGGTGCAGACTTCAGCTAAGTACAACAGGATAGGTGTTTATCATTTGATTCCTTTGGATTTTAAATCTGAAATCAGAGCACTTGGATTTCACATTTTCTTTGATCCAGATTTAGGAAGATTAGATGTGACCAAGAGACTGTGTGTGGTTTTCCTATCATCTCCCCCCACCGCTAGGTGACTCCTCCCATTAGTGTGACCAGCCGTCACAGCAAGGTAAAACTACTGAGGTAAAATGAAATAAGTAATGACCGTTGGAAGTCCTGGGATCCTCGGGAGACAATGCTGGGAAGCGCACAGCCTCTGACAGCGGGAAGATGGATTACGATTCAGGTACAGACCCTCAGTCAGAACTTGTCAGCTTTTCATCATTAGATTACAGGATAAGCATGGACGTGGAAAGGCCATTCGGCCCACTCCAGATCACCACCCATCACAGTGTCATTGCGACATAGGAGCAGGAGGAGGCCATTCAGCCCCTTGAGCCTGTTCTGCTATTCAATCAGAACATGGCTGATCTGTACCTCAACTCCATTTCCCCACCTTTGCTCCACATCCCTTGATACCCTTACCGAACAGAAATCTATCGATCTCAGCCTTGAAAGCTCCAATTGTCCCCCAGAATCCACAGCTTTATGGGGGAGAGAGTTTCAGATTTCCACTCCCCTTTGTGTGAATGTTACAGGCTCTCCCATGATATGAGGGCAGCCCTTCCCAAACCTACGACCATCACCACCTGGAAGGACAAGGGCAGCAGGTGCATGGGAACAACACCACCTGCACGTTCCCCTCCAAGTCACACACCATCCCGACTTGGAAATATATCACCGTTCCTCCATTGTCGCTGGGTCAAAATCCTGCAACTCCCTTCCTAACAGGACTGTGGGAGAACCGTCACCACACGGACTGCAGTGGTTCAAGAAGGCGGCTCACCACCACCTTCTCAAGGGCAATTAGGGATGGGCAATAAATAGCGTCTTTGCCAGTGAGGCCCACATCCCGAGAATGAATTTGGGTTTAAAAAGGGGACGTGGCTGTAGTTTTGAAAGCTCTGAAGGACGCTGAGTCCTCGAAGGCTGGCGACAGTGCCAGGTGCGGAGGAGGGTGAGCTACGGCTGTCCTTCATGGCTCACTGCCACCCGTGCGGGGAGAAACAAAGTAAAGGAGCCAATCATCTCACCATAAGGCAGACTGTTCCCCCTCCCCCTCTCCCCTTCCCTTCCCCTCCTCCTCCATCTGTCCCCTCCTCCTCCGTCTTTCGGTCTCTGCGTGAGTCCTCGCCTCCCAACTGGTGCTGAAAACACAGGCGTGAAATGAGATTATGCGGCAGGCACAGAAGCTCCCAGCTGCTCCTGATTGGAGGATGATGCCTCTGTCTCATTGCACACGCTGAATTAAAACGGATCGGTGCAGGCTCGGGCCTTTACAGGGGGTGCCTGTTAAATTGAAAGGACCCGGGCCGAGGGCCACGTTTCAGGAACCCCAACAAGATGGAGAAGAGTGGAGCAGAAGATGGGTGAGGTCGAGGGGCAGAGATTAGGTGACACCAAGCTTGGGATTTAAAACCCTGAGGGTTGTGGCACGAGGGGATGCCTGAGGGAAGCGAGGAGGTTCTGGGGAAGGATGAGGTGGAGCAGGACAGGGTGCGGCGAGCCCTGAT
This sequence comes from Heptranchias perlo, assembly GCF_035084215.1. Classification (NCBI taxonomy): domain Eukaryota; kingdom Metazoa; phylum Chordata; class Chondrichthyes; order Hexanchiformes; family Hexanchidae; genus Heptranchias; species Heptranchias perlo. The sequence goes on from NC_090342.1 coordinate 55,278,451, forward strand.
TCTAACGGGGTGTTGGGAGGGGGGGTGCGCTGAACTGAACTGAACCGTTGTTACCCGAGCGACGACCGCGAGTGTTACGTGGGAGGGAGTTGGGCGGGTGTAGGTTGACCTCACAGTGATACCACCAAACTTACAGTCACACAGGACTCTCCGCCTCCAACTGCTGACAAACCCCTGGGAACGTTCTCGAGGATTCTCCCGATCGTCCGCCGTGACTTTTCTCTGTTCATCTCAAAGACGTCTCTCTTCACCCCTTCACTCCTTCAGTCTAACCCTCTAATTCCGTTCTGTCTGTTCTTCCCTCTCACTCCACGTTGCCGTTGTATAAGGAAAAAAAGAACTTGCATTTATTACAGCGCCTTTCAGGCCTTCAGGATGTGCCAAAGTGCTTCACAGCCAGTAGTCACTGTTGTAATCATAGAATCTTACAGCTCAGAAAGAGGCCGTTTGGCCCATCGTTGAACGAGCTATCCAATTAATCCCACTGATGTTCCCCATATCCCTGCAAATTTTTCCTTTTCAAGTATTTATTCAATTCCCTTTTGAAAGTTATTATTGAACCTGCTTCCCCCACCCTTTCAGGCAGTGCATTCCAGATCATAACAACTCGCTGTATAAAAAAAAATTCTCCTCATCTCCCCTCTGGCTCTTTTGCCAATTATCTTAATTCTGTGTCCTCTGGTTATTATAGCATCATAGTACAGCACAGGAGGTGGCCATTTGGTCCATAGTGCCTGTGCTGGCTCTTTGAAAGAGCTATCCATTTAGTCCCATTCTCCTGCTCTTTCCCCACTGCCCTGTATATTTTTTCCTTTCAAGTATTTATCCAATTCTCTTTTGAAAGTTACTATTGAATCTGCTTCCACCACCCTTTCAGGCAGTGTCCTGTGTCCTCTGGTCACTGACCCCTCTGCCACTGGGAACGGTTTCTCCCTATTTATTCTATCAAAACCATTCATGATTTTGAACACCTCTATCAAATCTCCCCTTAACCTTCCCTGCTCTAAGGAGAACAACTCCAGCTTCTCCAGTCTATCCACATAACTGAAGTCCCTCATCCCTGGTACATTCTAGTAAATCTCCTCTGCACCCTCTCTAAGGCCTTGACATCCTTCCTAAAGTGTGGTGCCCAGAATTGGACACAATACTCCAGCTGCAGCCTAACCAGTGTGCTGTAATGTAGGAAATGCAGCAGCCAATTTGCACGCAGCAAGCTCCCACAAACAGCAATGTGATAATGACCAGGTAATCTGTTTTAGGTGTTGGTTGAGGGATAAACATTGGCCAGGACACCGGGGAGAACTCACCTGCTCTAATTCAAAAAGCATCATGGGGATCTTTTACATCCACCTCAGAGGACAGATGGGGCCTCCATCAATGCAATACCCCCTCAGTAGCAGCACTGAAGTGTGAGCCTGGATTAGTCTCTTACCTCAAGTCTCTTGTATGGGACTTGAACCCACAACCAGCAGACTCAGAAATAAGAGTGCTGCCACTGAGCATCAGACATGTTTCCATAGGCACCAGCAATCCCAAATACCTCACCCATTTTTGCTGTTCTTCACGTTTGAGTCTTGATAAACGAGTGCTGTGCTATTCGGCTGTGTGAGGGTGGTGGGGGGGTGTCACAGTTGAGCAGGCGTAAACAGCAATGGCTGATTTTACTTCTCTCTCTGTGCTGAGGGTGGGCGGGCAGTGAAACCCTAACACCAGGCCAAGCAGGCACAGTGAACTCAGTGACAGACTGGTACGGCGGGAGGCAAAACCCTGGGACTCCCTTGGTCTGTGCGGTCTAATGCTACACCGAGGTGTCTGGTGGCCTTCATACACGGGCCATGGGAGGGCTGCAGGTCCACTGAGCTCGAACTGGGCCTCCTGGAAGTTTTTGATTTTTGTCGGGCTACGTCTTACTCAGTAGATTTGTTCTTGTTATTAATCGTTACGTCACAATGATGGAGCAGGATTCATTTACCCATTAAAATCGAGCAGTGGTGTGGAATTGCTCAGTCTGGCCGAGGCTGTCAGTATTTAATAATCTATTCCAGCTGCGATCGATGACTCCGCTCCAGTTCAGTAATCGCCCTTCGCCGCATTTGATTGAAGCGGCTTAAATAGTCCGACCGCTGTTTTTTTTCTCGACAAGTCCCAGCCACACTGCCACACTCCCCAAAAATAGAAACAAATGACCCCGTCAAAGAGCGCCTCGGAGACGTGGAGGAATGGGACTTGTTTTCTCGCTTCGATTGCCCGGTCCGGAGACCGTGGGTCAGATAAACCGTGCGTAGCACATGCCCACTCCTCGCCCACCAGCGCCCACGCACTGCCAACCAGCGCACACTCATCGTGAGGAAGTGCTTCCTGACATCACCCCTGAATGGCCTGGCTCTAATTTTAAGGTTATGCCCCCTTTGTTCTGGACTCTCCCACCAGAGGAAATAGTTTCTCTCTATCTACCCTATCAAATCCTTTAATCATCTTAAACACCTCAATTAGATCACCCCTTAATCTTCTATACTCAAGGGAATACAAGCCTAGTCTATGAAACCTGTTCTCATAATTTAACCCTTTTAGCCCCTGGTATTACTGTCTCTTCCCCTTCCCCACCCTTTCTTTCTTTGGCGAGTGTGCCTTTGCTCACACTCCCACCTGAAGGCAAGTAGCAGAAGCCCATACTGGAGCATGGTCCCTACATCTGGTGCCACTCTCATTAAGGAAAGATTACTGACACTGGGTGCTATTCCATATGATGCCAAGTGTGGAGCCTTCACACTGTGTGCTTTCTCCTCCAAGGAAAGAGTGGATTTAACCAACGCCAGCCAGTAAGGGTACAATCCCCAGGTTCTGCCTTTTAACCCATATGATTAAGAGGCCCTGGAGCTCCTGGGTAGTCATATGGGAGAAACAGTGGGAAATGGGGCCATCAGAATCAGCCTTGGCTTAGAGGGTATTACTCTCCGCCTCTCAGTCAGAGGGTTGTAGGTTTGCGCCCCACTCGAGAGACTTGAGCTCATCATTTAGGCTGGCATTCCAGTACAGTACTGAGGGAGGGCAGCATGGTCAGAGGTGCTGTCTTTTGGATGAGATGTTAAACCTGCCCTCTCAGATGGATGTAAAAGATCCCATGGCCCCTAGTCAATGAAGAGCAGTGAATTCTCCAGGTGTCTTGGCCAATGTTTATCCCTCAACCCAAAACAGTTTATCTGATCATTTATCACATCTTGTTGTGCACAAATTGGCTGCTGCATTTTCTACATTACAACAGTGACTACACTTCAAATCCAGATACCCGGGGGTGGGGTAATTTTAACCTATCCCACTGGGTGGGTTCGGGTAGATACCCATTTTATACCCCGCCTGACTTTACTCTCCATTGACTTCAACAAACGCACCGGACAAAAATCTAACCGTCAAATACCCCAGAACAACCCGGGTCAGGCTGCTTTAACGACCCTTAGCATCGAGGGAGGAAAAGCCTCGGGGAAAATGCTTCCCCTCGAGTACGGGAGAGGGCGACCAGTGCGAGTGATTTGTAATTTTTCTTTGAACACAATCAAGTCACATAACATGGGGCCAATGGAGAAATATTGGACGTCTAAAGATGTCAGTGCCACTGATTTTTCACTCCCGTTGTCGCATACCAGTTCTTCAATCTAAAGGTCACTTGTATTTGATGGGTATAAGGAATGTCTTGCTACCTGCAAATCAGGAGAAAGCAAGAATTCGTTTCTGGAAGCCTTTGCTTTTTCTATTGACGCATTCCCAATTTCCATCGCCCCACCACTGGCGGCCATGCCTTCAGTTGCTTAGGTCCTAAGCTCTAGAATTCCCTCCCTAAACCTCTCTGCCTCCCTATCTCGCTCTCCTCCTTTAAGACTCTCCTTAAAACCTACCTCTTTGACCAAGCTTTTGGTCACCTGTCCTAATATCTCCTTATTTTGTCTTATTACACTTCTGTGAAGCACCCTTGAGACATTTTCCTACGTTCAAGGCGCTGTATAAATGCAAGTTGTTGTTGCTCGCTGTCAGAAAGTCTTGGAGACAAGTCCATTTTCTCCTTTGTATAATTAAAGCTGTGGCAGACCAGCGCAGGTTTCAAAGCCCCAGGCTTTCCTGCTGTCCCTTTGAAGCTCTTCCAGCTTGCTGTGGCTTTAAAGAGAGCATCTAACAGCAGGGGCAGTGTGCTGACCTCATCCACACCACTTGATGACACATAACATAGCTTAAAGGAATCATTTACTGGCACACCATGGTAACAATATAGAAAAGCTTGAATATACATATTACCGAGATCGTTCTCTCAATCCCCTCCTGCCAGTTCCACATCACTCGCCCACCCCCACCTCTACTCTCTACTCTTGTTTCACTCTCTCCGCAGGCCTCACAGCCATGATCTTATAAAATGGCGGAGCGGGCTCGAGGGGCTGAACGGCCTACTCCTGTTCCTATGATCCTATCACTGCTCTATCAGATGCGATGTTAAACCGATACCCCATCTGCCTATTGTGGTGGACCTCAAAGATCCCATGGCACTATTCGAAGAAGGGCAAGGGAGTTCTCCTGGTGTCCTGGCCAACATTCATCCCTCAACCAACATCACTAAAACAGATTATGTGGTCGTTATCACATTGCTATGTTTGTGGGATCTTGCTATGCTCAAATTGGCTGTCGTGTTTCCTATGTTGCAACAATGGCTACACTTCAAAAGTACATCAATGGTTGTGAAAAATCTTGGAATTCCTCGAGGTGCGATATAAATGCAAATTCTTTCTTTCCCAAAATATCCCTCTTTTGGGAAGTGATATTGGGTATTTTCCCAAAATGGCTGTGATAGAATTGACAAGAATCCCAGGGCGCTTTGGGACATCTTAAGGATGTGAAAGTCGCTATATAAATGCAAGCTCTTTCTTTCTTGAACTATTCTAAATCATTAGTTTTTTTCCCTTTGGATTTTTTTCCTCTCCAGTTTCATCCACAGTTCGAGGCACTCACGGTCCTCCTGAATATAATGATGGAGTAGCAGCATTTATGCATGTTCCTTTACTTCAGTGAGTGCCTTGTTTTGTACAGACCAGACAGCCGCTAAAAGTAAAGCGGAATGGCAAAGAAGAAGTATTTTTGTCCAAATTGACTGAAACAACTGCATGCTGGGAGATTGGCTACTATTCTGTTGACCCTGTGTGAACTATATGAGAAAGGAGCTGGTCCAGCTGATACTGATGGCGGTATACACCTGGCACAACAATCAACTAAAACACCCAAGTGCTACAAACAATTAACATGCAACATGCCTATTAAGCATCATACACAATCTAGTCAGATAGCCCTGGCATAGACATCACTTGTCAGACACGACAGGTGGCCATTCGATGCTTTTGTTTGGAGGTTGTAGGAACACCATCACCTGCAAGTTCTCATCCAAGTCACACAGCATCCTGACTCGGACATATATCGCTGTTTCTTCATCGTCGCCTGGAATACCCTACTCAACACCATTGTGGGAGCAACATCACCATAAGGGCTGTACCGATTCAAAGAGAAAGCCCATCACCACTTTCTAAGGGCAACCAAGGATGGGTAATGAATACCGACCTTGACACACATCCTAAGAAAAAATAAAAGATATTGAACTGGCTGTTCATTGTTCAAGTAAGATATCTCATAGATTGGCTTCTCAAAGGCCAACATAAGGAGACGTTTTTGACATTCTAGTTGGATATGGTTTTGACCCAGACACAACAGATGTGGAGGCAGAACATGGCTCCATGGCTAAGACACCTTCTTAATTGTGAGAAAGACTCCAGTTGCTAGAGAACCTTTGGCTGCTCCTTCCCAAGAAATGTTTATCTATTGATTAAAGGCTGTTTCCCCCGGCTCGAGGGTCTAGAACTAGAGGTCACAGTCTCAAGATAAGGGATCGGCCATTTAGGACCGAAATGAGGAAAAATTTCTTCATTCAGAGGGTTGTGAATCTTTGGAATTCTCTACCCCAGAGGGCTGTGGATGCTCAGTCGTTGAGTATATTCAAGGCTGAGATCGATGGATTATTGGATCCTGAGGGAATCAGGGAATCAAGGGATATGGGGATCCGGCGGGAAAGTGGAGTTAAGAAAGAAGATCAGCCATGATCTTATTGAATGGCGGAGCAGGCTCGAGGGGCTCCTGCTCCTATTTCTTATATTCTTATTTGAAAGATCTATGAGGAAAGTCATTCAAAGGAACTCAGCTGTCTGGTTTGTCTGTTTAACCCTTTTATGAGTTGGTTCAAAGATACTATGTTATTTGAACTGACTTCAATGACTGGCTGTTACTGGTCATGTCTGTGAATGATTTTATCCGAGAGCAGATTTGTTGGTGCTTTATTCTGTTATGAAAGTGTCTGTTGTGACTGATAATAATCATGGTCTGAAGTTACACAGGCACAAATTCCATGTCTAATCCACAGCTAGTAAACTGTTCACTATCCCACATTACTTTGCCTGCAAGGTCTCACTTCTGACCATCGGAAGTGCAGATTTACCAGTAGGAGCTGGCCATGAAACCACCTACTTCTTTATCTGAAATTTCGCCCATCTCTGCCACTGCTTCACCCCTACTGCAGCTGAAACTCTCACCATACTTTCGTCATCTCTGGGCTTGACTTTTTCCAATGCCTTCCTCACTGGGCTCCCGAGATCCACCCTACATGAACCTCAACTCATCCAGGACTCCATTGCTTTCATCCTATCATGCACTGAGTCTCACTCACCTATCACTTCAATCCTCGCTGATCTATGCTGGCCTCAGTGGATCTTCTTCAAAACCCTCATTCTCATCTTCAAATCCCTTTATTACCTCAGTCTCTCCACACCTCTACAACCTCCTCCAGCTCTAGCTCCCTGCTGCATCCTCCACACTTCTACCTCTGGTCTGCTGCATGCTATCCCCTCTATCTGCTCTACCATCAGAGGCACAGCCTTCAGTCATCTCGCGCACACTCTGGAACTCCCTCCCCAAACCCCTCCTCCATCTCTCCCACCTTCAAAATCTTCCTTAAAACCTATCTCTTTGACTACACCTTTGACCACCTCCTTGATGCCCCTCCCACTCCTGCTTGGCTCAGATCCGTGGGACGTTTATGCCATGTCAAAGAGGCTTTATCAACATGAGTTGTTGTTGTCCACAAGAAAAAGTATCTACAAAAGCTTGAATCATAACAGGCGCCACTGGTCTCAATATCTACCCCTTCCATCACTGGTTGCTGTCTGCATTGTGTACAGGATGCACTGCAGCATCTCACCAAGGTTACTATGACAGCACCTCCCTTCCCTGTGACTTCCAGCACCAAAAAGGACAAGAGCAGCGATGTCATGGGAACACCATCAATTCCAAGTTCCCCTCTAATTCACACACCATCCTGACTTGGTCATAAATCACTGTTCCTTCATCATCACTGAGCTAGAATCCTGCACTGAATCGAACAGCACTGTGGAAGCACCATCACAAGGACTGCAGCGGTTCAAGGAGAAGGCCCAACACCACCACCTTCTCAGGGAAACTAGGGATGGACAATAAATGCTGGCTTTGGCAGCAATGCCCACATCCTGAGAATGAATTTTAAAAAAGGATGGTCTCCCCAAATTCATAAGGTACCAATTAGGTCAAGTAATAATTGTGTTTATGCCAATGAAACATTTGATCCCTTGTTCGCATTGGTCCCAGATAGAGCCTAGTGAACAAATGGAACTGCATGGTCATGTTCAATGGGTGATCAGTCGAAGAGAGCTCAGTTAGTCTCCTGTTCTGCTGCATGAGGTGAAATTGAAGCAACTACACCAGCACCTCCCCCATCACCAATGAAGGTTACGCCACCTAATAAAAACCAAACGATGTGTGCCAATGGATTTAGACGGTAATTTGGTCATTTGAATTGGCCAATGACCCGCGAAGCTTCGGTTGGACATGCTCCATGGATACCCAGGCATGTACCAGAGATGCAAACATGGAGGAGCAGTCAGGGTGCCTTCAACCACTGGCCTTTCATATCTAGAAGCAGAGTTAGGATTGTGCAACCAATGCGATTGCACGGTGCCCCGAGTCAATTGGGAACTCCGAACGGATCCAGTGAAAGGGCACCCACACAATGGTAACAGCTGTTTTTACACTGCTTACTGCAAACAGGCCTTTTCCCAATTATATGTGTGCGGATTTGACACCAGATTAAGTCAGTAGTATCATTGTTTAGTAAAATGGAGGGTGTCCCAAACCAAACCATAACACGGGGCCCTCGCCAGACAAACGCAACCCCTGTTCATATCAGTTTGTGATTTAGAGAGGTTCCCTTAACAACCAGTATCTGATAATGTTTCCATTAGTGCTCAGTCTGTTCCAACTGAGGCTATAAGATGAGCTGAAGAGTTGAAAGTGCCTGAATAAAGTTATTCCTTTTTGTCAATCTGGAATCACAACGCTGAAATGAGTCCGAAGCGAGAACTTTGCTCAGTACCTCACTCTTCACCTTTGACAGTGTTTGCAGGATATTGGACCATGGGGGGAAATCATAGCCAAGTCTGATCCTGTCCTGAGATGCAGTCCAGTCTCAATGTTCAAGGAAGGGGTCTCCGGATAACGATCCGGAGCGGGAACCCCATTTGATTGCCCCTCCTGCCATGAGAAGTTTGGGGATGCCCAGACCTGCACCTGGGGGTTTTCCCAATCTTCCTGCTGTAAATTCGGCAGGACAGAGGAAACCCTGGAGAGATGGTGCGCTGATCTAGCGCCGATGGAGATCGGGAGAATGCCGGAGAAATTCCACCCACAATTGTAGAACTGCAGCCCTGACTGAGATTAACTGACTCAGCACGGACCAAAGATTTATTTTTAAACAAGGCATCTGAGCTAACAACAACTTGCATTAATATAATGCCGTCAACGTAGATACACGCCCCATGGAGCTTCACAAAGGCATAACCAAAAAAAATGGGCTCCGAGCCAGAGAAGGAAATATTAGGAGGGGGCAGACAAAAGCTTAGACAAAGAGGTGGATTTTGAGGAAAGTCTTAAAAGGAGAGCGAGCTGAAGAGGCGGAGGGGTTTAGGGAGGGAATTCCAGAGTGTGGGGCTTAGGCTGCCAATGATGAAGGGAAGGAAGGGATGCATGAGAGGCCGGAATCAGAGGAACGGAGAGTTTGGGAGAGGGAGGGTTGTAGGGCAGGAGGAGGTTACAAAGATAGGGACGGGTAAGGCCATAGAGGGATTTGAACACAAGGATGAGAATTTTAAAATTGAGGCATTGGGGGACTGGGAGCCAATGTAGACCAGCGAGCACAGGGGGTGATGGGTGAACGGGACATGGTACGAGTTAGGAGACTTGCTGCAGTGGATGGCTTAGTTAAATGTTGGAACATTTTCCACTCTGATCTCAGTATTCTGTTTCTATACCAGGTGGAGATGGAGCTTAAAGTAATTTTTCTGACAATGGAAAAAAAATTCGCTCTTCAAAATTCAGTCTTAATTTTCTGCAACATTAAGGAAGCCTGCTATCTGTACTTTGGGTTTCTCCCAGCTTTTAATCACATTTTTGCCACAGAAAAAGTACTTTGAGATTGATTCGCAGTGGTGTAGTAGTTCTGGTTTGATGGTTTTTATATTTAATTTTCTTTCTTGCTCCTAGCTGCTTTGGTGTTGTTGTCAGCTCACAAAGTACAGATGAAAGGGGTCATTCGGCCCATCTAGCTCATCCTTCTATAGTCCATACTACAGGCCCCCTCCTCATCACAGCATCTGACTGCCTAAGACTAACTCCAGAGCTCTGGACTTGACTCCACTTTGGACCTAAGAAAGATAGATCAGCGTATTTTCTAAATGGTAAGAAGCTAGGAACTGGAGGAGCAGAGAGATTTAGGGGTCCATGTACAGAAATCACTAAAAGCTAGAGGACAGGTATAAAAATAATTAAAAAGACTAAAGGAATGTTGGCCTTTATCTCAAGGGGGGCTTGAACCCATAATCTTCTTGATATCAGAGGCTAAAGTGCTACCCACTGAACTACAGCTGACACCAAGCAGATTAGTTAGCCATGAACTGTTGGATTTGGGCGGGTAGTATAGCTTCTGATGACATGGGCCATACAGTTAACTGGCTGATCGCTGCACATATTGAACTACAGTGAACCATTTGGATTATAAAACGCGGATTTAGAAATTTAAGTTTTACATTTTAAATGCTCGCTCTTTCAACTTGCTTTACTGAATTGAATCCATTTTCACCCTCCAGCAAGTTCTGGAAGGGCAGCAGCAAACAAATGAACCGAAACAGGCCACTCTTTTCAACTTATCCCCATCATATTTTAATGAGAAGCAACAGACTCATTTGATTTAATTTAAGGCTAGCTAAAGCCAGAGGTTCTTACACAGACACGTTATCAGTCTGCATGGGGAGTGATAAACAATTCTAATTGGCCATTGGCTTCGTCACTTCTGATTGGCCCCTATTCTCACTGCGGTGAATTCTAATTAAGTCGAATAGCGGATAGAATAATTAGGTGGAGGGAGGGGCACGTGCCCAAACTTCCCAGGAAGGTGGAGGTGTCAATCTCGGCCAATATATTATCAGGAGCACTCCACAATGGACAATTAGTAGAGGGAGCTTTACTTTATCTAACCCGTGCTGTACCTGCCCTGGGAGTGTTTGATGGGACAGTGTAGAGGGAGCTTTACTCTATCTAACCCGTGCTGTACCTGCCCTGGGAGTGTTTGATGGGACAGTGTAGAGGGAGCTTTACTCTATCTAACCCGTGCTGTACCTGTCCTGGGAGTGTTTGATGGGACAGTGTAGAGGGAGCTTTACTCTGTATCTAACCCGTGCTGTACCTGTCCTGGGAGTGTTTGATGGGACAATGTAGAGGGAGCTTTACTCTGTATCTAACCCGTGCTGTACCTGCCCTGGGAGTGTTTGATGGGACAGTGTAGAGGGAGCTTTACTCTGTATCTAACCCGTGCTGTACCTGTCCTGGGAGTGTTTGATGGGACAGTGTAGAGGGAGCTTTACTCTGTATCTAACCCGTGCTGTACCTGTCCTGGGAGTGTTTGATGGGACAGTGTAGAGGGAGCTTTACTCTGTATCTAACCCGTGCTGTACCTGCCCTGGGAGTGTTTGATGGGACAGTGTAGAGGGAGCTTTACTCTGTATCTAACCCGTGCTGTACCTGTCCTGGGAGTGTTTGATGGGACAGTGTAGAAGGAGCTTTACTCTGTATCTAACCCGTGCTGTACCTGTCCTGGGATTGTTTGATGCTGGTAATGGATGCTCAAAGTAAACACATTTAATCTGTTACTTGGCAACTACAAATAGCATCACGCCAAAAAAAGGGCGGAAGTGGAAATGTTAAAGGGCCATAGACTCATATTGGCTTTTAAACTCAAGCTTGGCCTCGATAAATCACTACTCCCCAACTGACCTTTGTGTTCTCCGCTACTCTTCTCGACCCTAGAGTTGTCCTTGACTGTGGGCCTTGCCCGTTTACCTGGGATTTTCAATACTCACAGGCTGCACATTCACATGTTTACCCTTCGATGTGGCTGCTCGCTCTCTATCGTTAAGAGCAGAGGGTAATCAGTGGGAGGAAGTCATTACTCAGCTGAAGGTTGTCTGCGTGACAAAGCTTTTAATTGGTTTCTTGGTCAGTGATGAAGAGCAAAAGAGGGGGAGTGAGACACGGATGCGGGTGCAGTGTTTATCAGGGCTGGCTGATTGATTTTATTGTGTCCTGATGCATGGGGCAAAACTAACATCAGTCATTCCCACTCATCAGTTCATAATATTATTAGAGATTAAGTAGGGCTGCCTGCCATTTATACAGCACCTTATCATATCTCTCTATAGCATCTCAAAGTGTTTCATGCACAATGAGTTACATTGAAGTGCAGCGACTGTTATGTAGGAGAACATGGCAGCCATGTTATGCACTGCAGGATCCCACAAACTGAAACTAAAATGAATGATCAGCTACTCTGCTTTCTATTTTTAGTAATGTTGATTGAGGGATAAATATTAGTCAGGATACAGGGAGAACTCCCTTAATATGCTTTGAATGATGCCATAGGATCATTTAGGTCCACCTGAGGGGACAGCATTTAGGTCCACCTGGTTTAATGGCACACCTGAAAGACGGCACCTCCGACAGTGCAGCACTCCCTGGGGATGGTCACAGTCTTAGCTCAGGATCAAAAGTGAACAATGGTCACACTTGGACTAGGGGTATCTAAAGGCTGCTGATGTCTGGAAGGCATAGCCCAGCATCACCGGTCAGCCTCATGAGAGCAGGAGTAGACATTCTGTGAGCTTTTTGATAAAATGTAATAGAAATGCAATTCTTTTACTGTAGATACTTTAGACCTCCATGTTCCAGGCTAATCCCATAGCCCTAACTTCCTACATTCCAGGGGGAGGGTTTTCATTTGCCCAAAGATATAGGTAAATATGTAGTGTGCTCAGGGAATGAACAAAGAAACCTCTTCAATTCATTATTCAATCTGATTTCGTATGATAGGAAATATAGGAAAATCAGGAACAGGAGGAGGCCATTCAGCCCCTGCTCCGCCATTCAATTAGATCACGGCTGATCTGTACCTCAACTCCATTTACCCGCCTTTGCTCCATATCCCTTGATACCCTTACCCAATAAAAATCTGTCGATCTCAGTCTTGAAAGCTCCAATTGTCCCCCATCATCCACAGCCTTTTGGGAGAGAGTTCCAGATTTCCACCGCCCTTTGTGTGAAAAAGTGAATGACAAAAACAATGATGCTCCTTGTCTTTGGAAGGTGGCAGATTAACACCACACTAGCCTTTGTCTGACTCTTTCTCTTCAAAGGCAACAAGACGGACTCTCTGATTTGGAAAAATAATAAATACCTTCAAAAGAGTGACTGGAACCAAGTCAATTTAAATAGCTGTTGGTTAAATTTTAAAATGAACTGCCAATCAAAACATAGATTTTAACAAATCCCCAAAGGGGTTTGGGTTTCAGATTATTAGATTAGTTCCTCTCTCCGACACTCGTGTCAGGCAAAACGGCTCATTTTGCAACAAGTGGATCATGTTAACCGGGAATATGATTTCTGTTATTCAAGTTGGCTTTTAACTCTTTACCTACTGTGGCAGAATTAAAGAAGCTAATTTTAAGGTTAATTGTGACAAAAACACTTCATTTTTGTCATATAGCCGACTGCTGACCCCGGGATTAAGCCCAATTGTCCATTCAAAGTGAGCTCCCAGTATGGATCGGGCCCACGTCTCATGAGAAGGGGCAGGAAAAACTGGTGCCTCCTCAGCCTCTAAAGAGATGAGGGTCAGAATTAAAGGGATGTGTTCCACTTAAAGGGAAGTGGATGCATTTGGATTACAAAAAGAAATCAGCCTTGCAAAACGCTGGTAAGGAATCGACAATTATGTTGCCGTCTTTTCAAAGCCTGTGTGAGGGAAAGCTGGCCAAATAAAACTGTTCGATGGCTGGAGTAGCTAGTGAATGAGGTGGCGTGAGGCTGGTTGCCCTGTTTGGCATTAGAGGGTACCCTCCCCAGAGGACAGGAGTACTCGCCCTGACAGGAGGCGCTGACCAAAGTCCTACAGCACCCGCACGGCTTGGGGAACAGATGAAGAAGAAGGACCTGCATTTATATAGCACCTTTCACAACCTCAGGATGTCCTAAAGTGCTTTATAACCAATGAAGTACTTTAGTAGTATAGTCACTATTGTAATGTAGGGAAATACTGCAGCCGATTGGCACCGGAGCCTGCTGCGTAAGTTATTCATATCCTCATTGCTCTCCCCTCTTCTCCTGAAGTTCAGGATATGAGTGACTTATGCAGCAAGCTCCAGTACAGATAGTTGTGTCTGTTATCGCCCGTCACAGACACTCACACACTCACATACACACACACACAGATAATCTAAATGCTTAACAGGTGCAGAGAACAAAATGCTTCACTTGGAACCTGGCCTAGCAGTGATAAGGCCTCCTGTTGGCTTCGCTGTAACTGGCAGAGTGAGATCTCATTATTGGTTCATGACATGTGGCTCTTCAGAGCTGGTACATCCTGCCTCGGCATTTATCATCAGATCCCCCTCCACACCCCTCCTCCTCACTCCTTTTCTTCCCCCCTCTTCCATGGACCAAGCTGTGTGGCCTGAAGCTCTCAGCATCAATTTACATAGAATTATATGATATTTACAGCACAGAAACAGGCCGTTCGGCCCAACTGGTCTATGCCGGCATTTATGCTCCGCACGAGCCTCCTCACTGCCTACATCATCTAATCCTATCAGCAAATCCTTCTATTCCTTTCTCCCTCATGTGTTTATCTCGCTTCCCCTTAAACGAATCTATGCTAGTCGCCTCAACTAGTCCTTGTGGTATCGAGTTCCACATTCTCACCACTCTCTGGATAAAGAAGTTTCTCCTGAATTCCCTATTGGATTTATTAGTGACTATCTTATATTTATGGCCTCTAGTTTTGGTCTCTACCACAAGTGGAAACATTTTCTCTACGTCTACCCTATCAAACCCCTTCATAATCTTAAAGACCTCTAGCAGGTCACCCCTCAGTCTTCTCTTTTCTAGAGAAAAAAGCCCCAGCCTGTTCAGCGAGCTCAGAGATAGCCCAACTCCGAATTAAGAAGCAGCAAGCAATGCTGGAGATGCGCAGTAGGCCAGTCAGCAGCTGATAAAGGCAACCACCCAAAACATGACCCTGTCCTCTTCTGTTTATCGATGTTAATAGACCTGCTGGCCAGTTGCAGCATTTGTTGTTTTAATTCCACATATTTTCAGCAAAGCACCATGGGACATGACACAAAGTGATGCTCGTCTGCTGGGTGATATACTCTCTCACCTCAATCTCCAAAAATATTCCTCTCTCCATCACCGTCTCTCTATTTTACCGACACCGCAATGGTCGAGGCTCCTCCGTGCTTTCCATTCTTGTTCCTTCCCAGCTCTAAATACTCACCTGACACATTCTTCCTCCACCCACTGTGCTGAGATCAAGACTCTTTGTCTACTCCATCACTGTGGGACTTTCTATCTCCCCCGGTCTGCCCTTCTTCCGACATTCTTCAGCTTTTTAAAAGTCAAGTTTGGCACCAACCTATCACTCCTTCCTATTAACCTTCTCTTTGTTACCTCTAGACTTGACCATTCCAATGCTCTTCTGGCCGGCCTCCCACCTTCACCCTCTGTAAAGTTGAGCTCATCCAGAACTCTGCTGCCCGTATCCTAACTCACACCAGGTCTCGTTCACCCATCACCCCTGTGCTTGCTGACTTACATTGGCTCCCAGTCCCTGAATGCCTCAATTTTAAAATTCTTCTCCTTGTTTTCGAATCCCTCCATTATTTCACCTCTCCCTATCTTATCTCCAATTTTAATCGCTCCACCATAGGCGAACGTGTCTTCAGTTGCCTAGACCCTAAGCTCCGGAATTCTCTCCCTAAACCTCTCCGCCTCTCTACCTCTCTCTCCTCCTTTAAGATGTTTCTTAAAACCAACCTCTTTGACCAAGCTTTTGGTCACCTGACCTAATATCTCCTTATGTGGCTCGGTGTCAAGTTCTGTCTGATAATCGCACCTGTGAAGCACCTTGGGACGGTTTACTACATTAAAGGCGCTTTATAAATGAAAATTGTTATTGTTATACTCTCTTTAACCTTGGTGTTATTCTGCACTGAGGTCCCAAGTGGTCTTCTGTGATGTGGGCCCAGGTATTGTCCTGCACTGTGGGCCCAAGTATTGTCCTGCACTGTGGGCCCAGGTATTGTCCTGCACTGTGGGCCCAGGTGGTGTACTGCACTGTGGGCCCAGATATTGTCCTGCACTGTGGGCCCAGATATTGTCCTGCACTGTGGGCCCAGGTATTGTCCTGCACTGTGGGCCCAGATATTGTCCTGCACTGTGGGCCCAGATATTGTCCTGCACTGTGGGCCCAGGTATTGTCCTGCACTGTGGGCCCAGGTGGTGTACTGCACTGTGGGCCCAGGTGGTGTACTGCCTTGAAGGCCTTGGCTTAGTTTTCTTGGTTTTAAAAAAAATTGCAGATTGCTTTTCTATTTCTAACCATTGCTGATGTGTTTGTTGCTGTTATCGACTGCCCTCCTCCCCCTGAGATGTGCATCCGTTCAAAGTGGTACAGACACTGATGAGGTTTGATAAAATAAACAAATGGTGCTGTTTGAAAATAACAATATGTCGCAAAACTTTTACCCAAAATGTCCGGTTACAAAATGACGCTCCAGCCACTGGCCCATACCCTCTAGGAGCGCACATTGGGAATTTGAGCCTGCGTCTGGACTCCGTATGCGTTCTCCAGACAGTTGAGGCTCCACTCCGGGAGCCCAATGTTCCAAGATCTCCCCCAATGATCTCATGGGATTGGTTGTGTTGAAGGTTTTCAGTCAGATATCAAATGCTCAATCCGGAAATCCCTTTGTGCTATTTATAAACTGGAATGTTAGGCCGCGTGATGTAAATCAGGAGCCGATTCAACTGCTTCTTTGACTATGGGATTATGCGTGAACTGCATATCCAGGCATGGGAGAGTTTAGTGGGTTGGGGACTGTCCTTTTATGTGTCAGCTGTGGTTCAGTGGTAGCACTCTCACCTTGGCGTCATATGGTTATTGGTTCAAGCCCCACTCTAGAGACTTGAGGACATAACGTACAGGGTGGATAAAGGGGAACCAGTGGACGTAGTGTATTTAGACTTCCAGAAGGCATTCGACAAGGTGCCACATAAAAGATTATTGTTCAAGATAAAGATTCACTGGATTGGGGGTAATATTCTGGCATGGGTGGAGGATTGGTTATCTAACAGGAAGCAGAGAGTTGGGATAAATGGTTCGTTCTCAGACTGGCAACCAGTAGTCAGTGGTGTTCCGCAGGGGTCGGTGCTGGGTCCCCAACTCTTTACGATCTATATTAACGATTTGGAGGAGGGGACCGAGTGTAACATATCAAAGTTTGCAGATGATACAAAGGTGGGAGGGAAAGTAGAGAGTGAGGAGGACATAAAAAACCTACAAGGGGATATAGACAGGCTGGGTGAGTGGGCGGAGATTTGGCAGATGTAATACCATATTGGAAAATGTGAGGTTATGCACTTTGGCAGGAAAAATCAGAGAGCAAGTTATTATCTTAATGGCGAGAAACTGGAAAGTGCTGCAGTACAAAGGGATCTGGGGGTCCTAGTGCAAGAAAATCTAAAAGTTAGTATGCAAGTGCAGCAGGTGATCAAGAAGGCCAATGGAATGTTGGCCTTTATTGCTAGGGGGATAGAATATAAAAACAGGGAGGTATTGCTGCAGTTATATAAGGTATTGGTGAGACCGCACCTGGAATACTGCATACAGTTTTGGTCTCCATACTTAAGAAAAGACATACTTGCTCTCGAGGCAGTACAAAGAAGGTTCACTCGACTAATCCTGGGGATGAGGGGGTGGACATGTGAGGAGAGGTTGAGTAGATTGGGACTCTACTCATTGGAGTTCAGAAGAATGAGAGGCGATCTTATTGAAACATATAAGATTGTGAAGGGGCTTGATCGGGTGGATGCGGTAAGGATGTTCCCAAGGATGGGTGAAACTAGAACTAGGGGGCATAATCTTAGAATAAGGGGCTGCTCTTTCAAAACTGAGATGAGGAGAAACTTCTTCACTCAGAGGGTAGTAGGTCTGTGGAATTTGGTGCCCCAGGAAGCTGTGGAAGCTACATCATTAAATAAATTTAAAACAGAAATAGACAGTTTCCTAGAAGTAAAGGGAATTAGGGGTTACGGGGAGCAGGCAGGAAATTGGACATGAAGCTGAGTTCGGATCGGTCAATGCCCTGTGGGTGGCGGAGAGGGCCCAGGGGCTGAGTGGCCGGGTCCTGCTCCTACTTCTTGTGTTCTTTAGATTTGAGGTTAGGATCAGATCAGCCATGATCTTATTGAATGGCGGAGCAGGCTCGAGGGGCCGATTGGCCTAATCCTGCTCCTATTTCTTATGTTCTTATGTTCTTATTAATCCAGGCTGACACTACGGTGCAGTACCGAGGGAGTGCTGCACTGTCGGGGGAGCTGCCTTTCGAATGAGACATTAAACCGAGACCCAGTCTGACCTCTTAGGTGGACAGAAAAGATCCCCTGGCACTATTCAAAGAACAGCGGGGGAATTCTCCCCATTTTCCTGACCAATATTTATCCTTCAACCAACATCACTGAAACAGATCATCTGGTCATTATCTCATTGCTGTTTGTGGGAGCTTGCTTTGCACAAATCGGCTGCTGCGTTTCCTACATTACAACAGTGACTACACTTCAAAAAAGTACTTCATTGGCTGTGGGACGTCCTGAGGTTGTAAAAGGCACTAGAGAAATACAAGTTCTGTCTTTTTCTTTCAGCTCTGGGACTTTTTGGCAACTTTCCCCTGTCTGTCAGCTGTGAGGGTCCTGTGTGAAATGAGTTGGGGGAGCGGGTGGGGTTTACCTCCAGATATTAGTGGCTACGAGCCCACAGAACAAATGTAGCACCAGATTGGGATTCCCACTCAGCCAGGACAGCGGTGCAGGAAATGGGGGATGTCACACTGGTGTGTCGTACTTTGCAAACAGCTGAAGTGTAGGTGCATCGTTGTGAGCAGCGTACAGTCACCCGCCCGGCAACGTCCGCCGAAACATTGCCCCCCCTCGGTTCAGTGCCCAGTCACGTCCACCAGAAAGTCAAATTCATTTAGAATTGGACCCTTATGGTTGGGAGGTGTGAACAAACAGACAATGACCTCTGCCACTGCTCAGACTTCACTTGTTGGATCCCTGACCTTCTGGGGTCTAATTACTAGTGATTCCCCTGTTGTCAATGGTAACAGAATTCTCGACCGGCCAGCAGATTTCCAATGCTCAGCCCACACTCCTGAGTTCCTACCCACACACTTTGACATCAGCTCTTCATCACAGTTCTTCGCCTCGATGAGAACCTCAGTTCTTGGCTGCGCTGTTATGGGGAGGTATCATTACATGGCTGGATATTTGCCCACATGAAGAGAAGGAAAATTAGAGGGTGAGCAAGCCCCTCATGAGGGAGATCCTTCCTGCCAGCCAATCTTGACTAGCTCCCAGAGATCTGTTGACTGGACACTTGCCTCCATCTCCCCTGTGATTGGAGAACTGGGCGTGTTAACTGTGGAAAGGAACTAATCGAAACACTGCCCAAAAATTGACACAACTAAAACTGAAAGAAGATAGGCAATAAAGCAAACGCATCAAGTGCCATAATGGTTATATCAGAGCTGATGCACAGCCATTCATTTGGTGTCAGCCTTGGCACGGTGGTAGCACTCTCGCATTTGAGTCAGAAGCTCATGGGTTTAAATCCCAAGAAATTCCTGCCCGTTTTTACCATGAGCTTGCCGATGGGAATCTCGTTAACATACACCGGAACGTAAAAGAACTGGCGTAAACAATCAGTGGCCCGAGGAAAGGGCGGAACATGCGCCATCTTCCTCCTTTAGATCTCTCTTTATCTTGGCTCAGTTGGTAGCACTCTCACCTCTGAGTCAGAAGGTCGTGGGTTCAAGCCCCACTCCAGAGACTTGACCACATAATCCAGGCCGACACTCTAGTGCAGTACTGAGGGAGTGCTCCACTGTCAGAGTTGCTGTCTTTTGGATGAGACGTTAAACCGAGGACCCATCTGCCCTCTCAGGTGGATGTAAAAGATCCCATTGCACTATTCGAAGAAGAGCAAGGGAATCCTGGCCAATATTTATCTCTCATCCAACTCCACTAAAACAGATTATCTGGTCATTATCTCATTGCTGTTTGTGGGATCTTGCTGTGCACAAATTGGCTGCCGCATTTCCTACATTACAACAGTGACTACACTTCAAAAGTATTTCATTGGCTGTAAAGCGCTTTGGGACATCCTGAGATTGTGAAAGGTGCTATATAAATGAATTGTACGCACACGGCCGGCCCATTTATTAACACATGTGCTGGGAGCAAGGGGCAGCTCAGTTTTGGAAAACAACTGGCATTAGAACAGCTGGTCAGCCACCAGTGCCAGATACAGATGGCACAGCAAAGTCCTACTGCTTGTCTCCCAGGCAGGGAAACGGGGATACTCCCATAAAGCACAAGCACAATAACTGCATTCATCTGCCCAATTGAAAAAACGAATCTCTCTCAATCATTCACCCCCTCAAACATCCATAGAATTCTTACGTTTTTCCCACTCTGACTGTCCCCCCCTCCCCCGACAGTCCATTTCACACATTTCCTCTGTGTGAAGTAGTTAATCTAACCTGTCTGTACACCTCTTCTCTTCTACCTTTGGGCAAACGTCCCCTGGTTCCAGAGTTTGTGCCCATCTCAAATGCATGTATTTCATCTTTGTCTGTAACCTGATCCCCACCCCCAATGTATGCACACACACTAATACACACACACATACACACAAATACACACACAAATATACATGCGCTCACACATGCACACACACACACATTTATGTATTTATCCAATTCCCTTTTGAAAGTTATTATTGAATCTGCTTCCACCACCCTTTCAGGCAGCGCATTCCAGATCATAACAACTCACTGCATAAAAAAACGTTTCCTCATATCGCCTCTGGTTCTTTTGCCGATCGCCTTAAATCTGTGTCCTCTGGTTACCGACCCTTCTGCCACTGGAAACAGTTTCTCCTTATTTACTCTATCAAAACCGTTCATGATTTTGAACACATCTAACAAATCTCCCCTTACCCTTCTCTGTTAAGGAGAACAACCTCAGATTCCACATTCTCTCCACATAACTGAAGTCCCTCATCTCTGGTACCATTATAGTAAATCTCTTCTGCACCTTCTCTAAGGTCTTGACGTCCTTCCTAAAGTGTGGTGCCCAGAATTGGCCACAGTACAATAAAAGTTTGGCATAGCTTCCTTGCTTTTGTACTCTATGTCTCTATTAACAAAGCCCAGGATCCCCTATGTTCTTTTAACAGCCTTCTCAACTTGTCCTGCCACCTTCAAAGATTTGTGTACATACACCACAGGTCTCTCTGTTCCTATACCCACTTTAAAATTATACCATATAGTTTATATTGCATCTCCTCATTCTCCCTACCAAAATGTATCACTTCACACTTCTCTGCGTTAAATTTCATCTGCCATGTGTCTGCCCATTTCACCAGTCTATGTCCTCCCGAAGTCGGTTTCTATCCTCCACATTGTTTACTACATTTACGAGTTTTGTGTCATCTGCAAACTTTAAAATTATATCCACTATACACAAGTCCAGGTCATTAATATATATCAAAAAGAGCAGTGGTCCTAATACTGACCCCTGGGGAACACCACTGTATACTTCCCTCCAGTCTGAAAAACAACCGTTCACCACTACTTTCTGTGTATTCTGTCCCTCAGCCAATTTTGTATCCATGCTGTCACTGTCCCTTTAATCCCATGGGCTTTAATTTTGCTAACAAGTCTATTATGTGGTAATTTATCAAATGCCTTTTGAAAGTCCACATACACAACATTAACCACATTACTCTCATCAACCCTCTCCGTTACTTCATCAAAGAACTCAATCAAGTTAGTCAAACACGATTTTCCTTTAACAAATCCTTGCTGACTTTCATTTATTAGCCCATACTTTTGTAAGTGCCAATTAATTTTGTCCTGGTTTGTTGTCTTTAAAAGTTTCCCCACCACCGACATTAGGCTGACTGGCCTGTAATTGCCGGGTTTATCACTCTCCCCTTTTTTGAACAGGGGTGTACATACACACATATACACACAATGCATACACACACATACACACATGCAGGGACAATACACACACACCTACATACCATTACTCTCTGTGTATTCTGTCCCTCAGCCAATTTTGTATCCAAAATTCAATACACACACACAATACACACACACACACACACACACAAACACACACTCACACTCCAAATACCAGTCTAGAACTTCGATGCTACATTACTCATCTATGACATTTCCAGTGTCGGAGGTTCAGGAGCCGACATGCTCCAGCCAGCGTTCAATCATTACCTGCCTCCGTCTGATCCTTAGTCCCAGTCCCAACCAATACTGAGTCAGCATTTGTTAAAGGTGGTAACTAATGTGGCATTAACTGCTCTCGCTGGGAGTCCATTCCACACTTCCACTGCAGTGTGGGCAAGGGAAAAGAATCCTCCTCCTCTCCAATCTTGCTCCAGGCTTCCAATGTTCTCCTCATGTTCTCCAGTTTTAAGCTTGCAGCCCAAGTTAATAAGCTGCCCACATCTGTAACATCCAATCCCCTCACATTTTAAAGATCCCTGTGTTCCTTTCTCCAATGCCTTGTCTTTGATGGACAGGTTATAATTGCTGGGGCACGATTCTCTGCGTTGCTGTGTGCTATTGATGTTGTGGTACTTCTGATGAAATGATCTAAGACCCTGTTCACAATTACATCTACCCGCTGTGTTTACAGTGTGACTGATACCCAGCGACCAGATGAATCCTTCTCTCCTCCTGTAATATCTACATCCCCTGTCCAGTAAGGGTGATAGTAACGGAAGGATAAGTGGGAAAAAAAAGTTTGGTTATGAAGGAAAAAGGCTATAAAGGCACTGGAGAAGGTGCAAAAATGATACCAGAACTGAGAGGTTCTAACTATCAGGGTAGACTGAACAGGCTGGAGCTCTTTTCTCTAGAAAAGAGAAGGCTGAGGGGTGACCTGATAGAGGTCTTTAAGATTATGAAGGGGTTTGATCGGGTAGACGTAGAGAAAATGTTTCCATTTGTGGGGAGAGCAAAACTACAGGACATCAATATAAGACAGGCACCAATAAATCCAATAAGGAATTCAGGAGAAATTTCTTTACCCAGAGAATGGTGAGAATGTGGAACTCGCTACCACAAGGAGTAATTGAGGTGAATAGCATGGATGCATTTAAGGGGAAGCTAGACAAACACATGAGGGAGAAAGGAATAGAAGGATATGTTGCCAGGATTAGATGAAGTAAGGAGGGAGGAGTCTCATGTGGAGCATAAACACCGGCATAGACCAGTTGGGCCAAATGGCCTGTTTCTGCGGTGTAAATTCCATGTAATTCTATGATGTTTGGTGGAGAGAGAAGTCTCAGAACACTGGGATTCTTTCAAGGTTCACATAAGACCTTGATAAAGTATTGCACTTAATAAAATGTTGCTTTCTCAAACAACTCAAAAGCTGCGCTTGTATCTCTGTGATATGGAGAAAAAGAGCACAGAAAGATGTCTGTAACTAATGTAATCTCAGGACATCCCAAAACAGCCCATGAAGTACTTTTGAAGTGTAGAAAACACTGCATCTAATTTGAGCATGGCAAAAACTAATCTGTTTTAGTGATAATATTGGCCAGGACACTGGGAAGAACTCTGCTCTTCTTGGAATAGTGCTATGGGATCATTTACATCCACCTGAGAGGACAAACAGGGCCTCAGTTTAACATCTCACCCCAATAACAGCACAGCACTCCCTCAATACTGCACTGGAGTAAGAGCAAGTCTCTGGAGTGGGACTTGAACCCATAACCTAGAGGTGAGAGTGCTACCACTGAGCCACAGCTGACTCCTTATCAGCCTCATCACTGGGTGAAGCTGCAGTGTTGTTGCTATGCAGCTTGACGGTTTTGGATCGCAGAGGGATTTTCTCATTGGTTCGCTCTTAGCTTGGTGGATCCAATCAGAATATGACCGTGGTGAGAAAGGCGGAGTTTTGGGCAGGGATAAGGCCTGTTTGGGGAGAGTGTGGTCTGTGTTGCACTCTTTCACGCTCTATTATTTGCTGAAGTACTTCCTCAGTAGAAAAAGAAAAGCACCTGAGGGAATTGAGAGGCGAGGGAAGGATGATGTTCAATGTTATTACTGATGTGTATCTCTGTGCTTCCTGATCTCTATTCTGGAGACTGAAGCTATTGTATTAATATTCTTCCTATGAGTGATTAGCATTTTCATGCCACTTCATGCATATTTCTGGCCAATTCATTTTTCATCTGACTGTTCCCTTCTCACTCTGTCCTTTGATGCCATTCATCCAGCAGAGAGTTGAGAGGTGTCTGTCTATTTCAGCCCTGCCTAGCTGCCTCATTTCTGGGTCTTTTTCCCAGTTTCTCCCTCACCATCTCCTGAGCGTTCTTGCCTCTTGCTGGGGTACAGACCTATGGGCAGAGTCAGCCCTTGTTTGACTGGCTATTCATCGTGTGTGAAGCTGCACAGGAAGTATCAGCAGGCTACGTGAGTGGAAGAGGGCAGGGTATCACAGCCCAGACCGATCCTGTCCTCAGTGCACATGAGCACGTGCATTGTCCAACAGGAGTGACTAGGTAACAAACAGGAGCACCAACCCTGACTGCTTGTTCCTCAGAGACACTGAGGCCAACTCGAGCACCCCAATTGCCTGGCTGAGATCAGCTAATTCAAGACAGACTAGGACCTGTGTTGCTCAGTGAGGTGCCCAGGACAACACCCTGGCCTAATGGTAAGGGGCTGTGGAATATGATTTATATCCAGCAAGCCGCGCAGACTATAGGGTAGAAATTAATCTCTGGGAGGGGGGAATGGAATTCCAGTGTGGTTGTGGAGATGGGGAGGGAGGGCAGAACCTGGGTCCAGAGGGTTTCCACCCCCTTTTAGATGGACTTACAATCCCTGCTGGGTGTTTCTGTTTAGAGAGGGGTGGAGGGGGTGATAGTTTGTGGAAGGGGGAGGGGATCCCCGTGTGGTGGCAGTTCACATTATTATTGTGGAAGCCCAGAGGAGCATTCCTGGCCCCACGGAAACAAGGAAAATATTTGGCCGGACTGTCAGCTGAAGCTGGGAGGAGGGAGCACCTCGTGGGACCCCGGTCCGCATAGTGCAGGGGCTGAACTGGCTGGGCACTGCGGCTGCCCAGCGGTGAGCCATTCCAAAGATGGCGTTGGCCGGACCGGAGTGGGTATGAGGGCGGTAGGCTTTACCCCTACAATTTTAGGAACCCAGTGAGAATCCCCACCCTCTGGGAATTAAAGCAGGGCGTTCTGGCTTATGTTGCTCGGTTACATAAAGCCTTGACCATCGGGGGCCTCTCCAAGAAGCGACTACAGGTTAGGCCTCGGCCTGCACTCAGTTCTACTGCAGGGAACAATCCCGACCAGACGCTCTCTCCCATCAGGTAATGCGGGCAGAGCCGATTCCATGGGCCTTTAATCAGGTTCTCGAAAGACAAGGGTGTACTTTGAGTTTCATAAGGGTTAATTAAATTTAAGCCAAGTATTTACCCAGAACTGCTCTAAATCCGAAGGGGAAATAAAATGGCAGGGGCTTATTCTCCAGCAGAGAGCACAGCTGTGCTCAGCTCCACTGCGTCATTGATATTCAGGCCAGGGTGGCAGGGTGCTACCGTTGCCATGGAAACAGAGGGGAGGCAGCTGTTACCTGCAGACAGCTGGAGAAATGAAAAAGGAAAGAGGAAGGAATAATGAGTGTGGTTCTGGTCACAGAGGCAAAAATAAAATGAGGGTTGGTAGGGTGGAAAATGAATCTTTGTTTTCACCTCGAGCTGCCCTTTCCTCTTACACTAATTGTATCTTCCAACACGTACAGGCCAACATTGCAGGAGCTTCGAAAGGTAATTAAAATACACACTGATCCTTTATCAAAGCACAGCTAGACTCTCCAATCCAGGACTGCATTTCAACTGCCAAAGCCT